>NC_141685.1:1770391487-1770991487 GCF_964263255.1 Lissotriton vulgaris | reverse complement strand
AACCACAGCACGGACACCGTCCTCATCACCGCCAACGACGACATCAGCATCCTCATGGACAAAGGAGAAACAGCCACCCTCATCCTTCTGGACCTATCACCAGCCTTCCACACTGTCTGCCAAGACACCCTAACAGCATGCATCCATGACGCCGGAATCCAAGAGGTTGCCCTGGCCTGGGCCACATCCTTCCTCTCCGGCACAGCCCAGAGCGTCTGCCTCCCACACTTCCTTTCCAAGACCACTGAGAACACACGCAGCATCCCACAGGGATCATCCCTCAGCCCAACGTTGATCAATATCCACATGGCACCACTCACCCATGTTGCACAACAACATAGCCTCAACATCTTCTCCTACACCAATTACACCCAGCTGATCATATCCCTCACCGAAGTACCACACACTGCCAAAGGAAACCTCCACAGAGGAATGAAGGCCATTGCCAAATGGATGAAGGACAACAGGCTGAAGCACAATTCTGACTAAACGGAGGTCCTCATCCCCGGCCCCACCACCTCAGCTTGTGACGACTCCTGGTGGCCAACATCGCTAGGAACAGGATCACCTTCAAACTCCTCATCCACGCACACAAAGCTCCTAACCACGCCGGACCAGCATTCCACAACGACCGACTCAGCTTCTACACACCCACTCGCAGCCTCCGCTCTACAAACCTCGCACTTGCCACAGTCCCTCACATCCAGAAAACCACCGCCAGTGACAGATCCTTCTCCTACCTCGCCTCAAAGACCTGGAACACCCTCCCTACAAGGCTACAACAGACCCAGGACCTGCTGGCCTCCAGAAGTCTTTTCAAGACCTGGATTTTCGATCTGTAGCAGCCCATCCCCCTTAGCGCATTGAGACCCTCACGGGTAGGCAGGGCGCTCAACAAATGAATTGATTGATTGATTGATTGATAGATGGCTTAGCCAAATTGTGTATGTAGGATTGGAGAGCTGTAGATGATAGTTACAATGAGGGTGATCAGGCTGTTGGTGTGATACCGGATGTGCAGATGTTTCACAATGCGGAGTGTGTCCTTGGTGTTATATGTGACTCTGAGGGTGTACCTCGTTAAGTTAGACCAATCATAATCCTGGTTTTGGTGTGTAGTCCCTGTGGGTTTTAGACTATCCGTCTGTGATGGCTATGTAGAAGTGGTGTGCTGAGGTTGCGTACTACCACGTTACAGTAATGAAGGCGATGTGTGGTGCGGTTGTGTTGACGAGGTAACAGTACAATGTGGTGCTGCTGGAAGTTGTGTTTGTGCTGTACGAGTGACATGATCTGGTTGTACTTAGACGCACTGTTATGTGGCGCTGCATCGTGTTGCCAGTATGAGTTGCACACACAGGCTGAGAACCACATATGAACAATCATCGTAAACAATGCCATATTGAATGCATGCAGACTGGCAAGAGATGTGCATTGACAGCAATGAGGCACAATGTACTGTGGGAAACACACTTCATACATAATAATATAACGTTGTTTGGGAGGCCATGCTGCATTAGCCAATGTACATGCCCAGTGGCATTGCTCTGAAGACAATAACAGACATGGAATGATGTTACCTGTAATACTGGTGAAAGATTCTCCACACAACTGCCAGGGACTGTCCGTACCTTTGATCATCAGAGTGGTGCGATGTTGAAAGGGGTCCATCTCCAAATAGCCCCTTGGTCTGAGTACAAATGACAGACACAAAAGGGAAATTAGGCGAGGGAAGGAGAGGATGGAAACTAAAGGGAGGGAGATCTGAAACAAAGGAAAACAAGCATAAGGATTCCATACTTTGGTCACAGAATCACAGAATACCTACAGACCTACACTGCACCAGTCACACCTGTGAAGTGTAACCACTGCCACTGCACCCTATGTGTGATCACAGATTTTGCAAAGAGACGAGATCAGATGCTTGAACACGGACACATAAAAGGTAGCACAATTTGTCACCTAAATGAAGCATGTGTAACACTCACAAGGCTGCTACTATGCAATTAGATCCATGCAGACATCAACTAAGTCACAGTGTATGATTGAGGGTCCTATTATCTAAAAATGTAATGTATAGCAGTGCTACTGACACAAAGCCAATAATCCGTAGTTAGCACTGTGAATCCGTAAGGGCCATGAAGGGAAAGTAGACATCTCCCGCAAGAGCCGTAAGCAGCTCCTCCAATGAGGAAGGGAATGACCTAAACACAAGGAATGGTAATGGTAATGGTAGTTGCATTTGTAAAGCGCATTATTAATCAGGGGTCTCTAAGCACTGTACGAATACTGCTGAGGAACCCTTCCTGGCTTGTTCCTGTGAGGTGCCCACTCCTGGGTACCCCCAGGTGAAGCCAGACATCCTAGCGTTGTTGGGGCTGGTGTGGAGATTAAGCAAGCTATTGCCCAGAGTTGCAGCGTGGGACCCATGATTAGAGTAGGCACCGAGGCGAGAATTATCGGGTCCGAGGACATTGAGCCCAAGACCCTGCCATGGCGGAAATTTAACCCTGGTTCCGGGCCAGACCTCTGCATCAGGGGTCTGCCGCTCTAACCAGTGAGCCACACTTCTCCCCGCAGGAGCCGGTCATTGGCTCTTGCAACTGTGCCTCACTATGCTAAAGATGGCAAGCAGGTGGAACCAAACTCAACAGCGAGTAATGAGGAACAAAGCCACAAAAAAAACCCTACCGTGACCATGAGATGCTGCACGGCACAAGATAATCCATTTGCTACAGCCCAACGTTGTGATGTCATCAGCGCAAAATACGTGCCATCATGGGAATGGAAAGTTAACATCAACTCACAGAGAAGGCTAGAGAAGCAGTGTTCCCCAACGGCACTGAGGTAACGACATGACAGTGACATGACATACTGGCACAAGGGGAAATGCATCCCTGCAAACAGACTCACAGGACAGTTGACTGAACATGTGGGACATACACTGGCCCACACCTACACAACATGGTTTTTGGGAAATCAAACTGTACTTGCCCACAAGGTTGAGGGGACGATCCAGACACATCCTGCTGCGCTGCACACAGTGAGGCTGAAATTCCCCACAGAGGCCGTGGTTGTGATGTCGAACACAATGTCAAACCGTGGTATCTGCAGTGTGTCAGGGTCAATGTTTACACACATTGATGCATTCACCAGAGTCAAAACTCAACTACAGATGACTGTCAAGAAGGGTGACTGTCGTGTCATGGGAGTGGGGCAACATGAATTATGAGACATGGTAATCTGACATGTATGTAAGGTCCTACGACATGCGCATGAACATTTACCACACAATTGAAACCATACCAACACAAAACAGCCTGTTTGGAATCCTTACCCAAACTGACATTTCAACATGTCCGTGCATGTACCGCTGATTCGGCTGATGTTGCTATCATCATGAGGAATAGCAGGATGATTAAGATGACACAAACCGACAACAGGTAGGGCGAATGACAGGCACACAAGGGATCATGTTCAGAATAATTTCATTCAGACATGGTCATGTATAATACACTAAGAATGTAGTACACTTGTACATTCCAAGTTCACACATTGCACGTATGTGTGTGGCACTACATCAGCACTTGTGTGACACTGCACAACAAACATCAAAGTGACATTGTATACAGTCAGCTGGACACACAGTAGGCTGCAC
This sequence comes from Lissotriton vulgaris, assembly GCF_964263255.1. NCBI lineage: Eukaryota > Metazoa > Chordata > Amphibia > Caudata > Salamandridae > Lissotriton > Lissotriton vulgaris. Next base: position 1,770,987,829 of record NC_141685.1, on the reverse strand, counting down.
ATGCCACTCTATGGTATAAGCTGCACAATATTTTCCTAGGACTCACCATTATGAGAAGTAGTTGCGTATGAGCTGACTCCGGATATCATCCTCCTCCTCCTCATCGATTGCATCCTGGCCAAGGCCTTCATCCTCAAAGGGTGGATGTTCCAGCTCATCAGGATCCAGGATGAGTGACACGGCCTTCTCAACTGCCATGTTACTCAACATGCAGCACACAATGAAGATGTTACACACCTTGAGCGGGGCGTTTGGGCGGGATCCGCAAGTCTAGTCGAGTCATCTGAACCGGCTCTTCAGGAGTCCAAACGTTCGCTCTATCACTCACCTGGTCTTCCCGTGTGCATTATTGTACCGCTGGTCTGCAGCTGTTCTGGGGTTGCGGAGCGGAGTCATGAGCCACGGCATGTTGGGATATCCTGCGTCTCCTACAAATTGACGTCATGGCAATGAGTGTGTAATGTGATTCCGTCAGAGAAATAAATAAAATTAAGACATACATAAGAAACAGAGTTTACCCACCAACAAGACATACACGATGGTTGCGCAGCTGCAGCATCATCTGTGGCACCCTGCTACGCCTCATGATGAATGCATCGTGGCACGATCCTGGAAAACGTGCACAAACATGTGAAATCAGCATGTTAGCAAGACACACCACCAGGGCATTTACAGAGTGGTAATGTTTCCTGTTGCTGTAGGTCTGCTCCTGAGCTTGTGGTGGCACCAAAGAAACATTTGATCCATCAATGGACCCAATTACATGTGACATGTGTCCCAGGGCATAGAAATCACCCTTGAAATCTGTCAACTCGTTTGGAGTAGGGAATTTGATGAATTCATCAATGTGCCTCAACATAGCAGCTAAGACATCACGTAGGACACAGCTGAACATGGTCTGTGACTCCCCCCCACATCAGCTATGGTAAATTGGAACGAACCTGTGGCAAAGAAATGTAGGGCTGCCATTACCTTTACCTTGGGTGTCAGCGCAGTTGGATACCTGTGTTGTGGTTGGAGATGTGGTCCCAGCCTGTCCGTCAAGTCCTGAATCATCAACTGTTGAGTGAATCTGTAACGGCGGATGCAATCACGATCCCTCATGGCATCCAAGTCTGGCAACGGCCTTGGCAGAGGGGGTGCCCTGCACAACATATTTGGGAAAAAAGGTGTACAACTGTCAACCAATGACAATTACAATGTACATAGCACAAGCAACACTGCTTCAACACATCAAATCACTATTGAGTCTGGCGTTGGCTATAAATCAAGGACACATATGCCAGCTAGCTGGCACTCCTCCATAAGAACTGATGCAACTGTTGCCTGTGAAAGGGACATGACATGCACACAAATGATCTGAGTGAGCAGACCAATATATCACATCAGTGACACACGTCACGTGACCTGCATGAGAAGGTTGTCAACTCATCCAGACAGCTGACTGCAAGGCACACACCCATGTCACATGTGCTATCTATTGCACATATCTGTAATATTGTGAATGAGGTGTGCTTTTGATAAAACTACTATTACTAAAAGACAAGGGAACCCTCTAGGTAAGCAAGGACCTGGGGTATCAGTTAAGCAAAGAGGCAACGGTCCTTGACAGGGAAAGTAACAACTTCAATAATTATAGGCCACAATATGCACTATAATGAACAAAAAGTCCAGCCGGACTTTAGAATTTATTCAATAATTAAATATGTTAAATCAGACGAAAAACAATGAAACAGTGGGACACAGTCCTGCATCCACAATGCTACACATACATTAGACAGTACATATAATGAGGCTATTTTCAGGCATATGAGGGAACAGGAGCAAAAAGGCAATTTTTACAGTGTATTTGCTTCACATATGTGGGAAACACATGGTTTTTTGGCACATAATAGTGAGCTAGTGTTTAAACCACATATTATGTCGACGGCGTTTCAATTCAGTTAACAATAATGGATCATCATCAGGACATTCATTGCCTGCCTGAATTTAAAAGCCTGTATAGACAGGAAGGAAGGGGACATATAACAATTCATTAATCAACTGTGTTACTCTTAGGACAATTCCAATGCAACCTCATACCATGCTTTAAAGTGCTATTGGTCATCCATGTGAAAGAGGTGTCAGGCAACCTGTGCCAGCCATCCACGGCGCAATAGTGATCAAACCATGCCACAATGGGGGAGGAGCCAAGATGGCGGACGGGACGGACGCGTGAGCGCCCCGCTCCCAAAGCCGCCTGCTCCGCTTTGAAATCCTGGCACTAATCCTTGCTTGAACCACGCTGCGACGACGACACGGACGCGCTGAAGTCGGTCGCTTTCATTTGAGACTTCCGCCGACCGTTTTGGACGAGGACTTGGTAACTAACCGATTACCGGGGCTGACCGCGACCCTGGTGCCGATTGCTGCCGCAGGTCACTGGTGCTCTCAATTGGGCGGACGGGCAGTGGAGGTGCCGGCGTCTGGGATTGACCTGATTGCTGGAGACGGGAGGCTTTCATCCTGTCCTGCGGGGCGCGACTCCAGTTTGCTGTGGAGTGTGTGCCGGGAAAACGGGATCCCTTTGTTCCTGGCTCTCCCTCCTACGCTGCCTTTGTCCTGGGCGGACTCCATCTTGCAGCGCCCTTCTGGTCGCGCACTGTTAGTGCCCCCGGGAGCTGAGGGAGATCTCACTGTGATGGCCCTCCGCGCTGGTAGCTGCATGCCCCTCCGTGGTGCGATGATTGCCTTTCCGTAGCGGAGTCACCCCCCCTCCCTCCAGTGTGGATCCGTGGGTGAGACGGCAATGGCGCTTGTCCTCCAGCAGGACCAGTGGGCTGTTCCCTTGTCCCCAGCTTGTGCGGACATGCCCGCACTCGACCCGGGCGAGGAGTCAGATGTGACGCTGTGTATTGAGGATCGGCTGGTGTTACGGAGTGACCTGACTTGTGGCGATATTCTTGATGCCCTCATAGATCTACGGGCAACATGGCGGCACATTGCTCAAGAACTGGGAGATAAGCTCGATGAAGTTGTGTCCTCCTTCGGGCGGCCGGGGCTGCCAGTTTCTACACTGCCTGCGTGTGCCTTTCAAATGGATACAGTGTTACCACAAGTGCGAGCGGAAGATCGCAATGCTCCTAGCTACAGTGTTGCGTGCCTCCCTGCCGATGCTACTACTGTTGCGAAGTTTCCCCTCACTCCGGGAACTTTGGCTCTGCCTGAACAACTGCACTCGGGGCTTTGCTTATCACTCTCCCAGCTGTTTGCCCCCTTTGAGGGTGTAGCCCTCGGAGCCCTTTTCCAACATTGCTGGAGTGAGCGACGTCTTGCATGGCAGGGGGGGCTTGTCATCTTGGTCGCTGCGTTAGCTGGAGATCGAAGACGCTCATCTTACTCTCTGATGCTTCCTTCATGTCGAGAGCGGCCATTTTGTTCCTTTGTTCTGCCGGACATGTATCCGCTGCGATGGTCCTGCCTGGAGATGTTTCGTCGATCGGGCCAGGGTTAAAGGGGCTCCTCACCTCCACTGGTTTGATCGGCTGGCGGAGACCCGGACTGTTCATCGTTTTTGATCTGCTGACTGTTTTGCCATTGCAGCCCCTTGCCCATTTGAGTTCGTGACTATCCTGTACTTTTGTGTTCCTTGATGGTGGGGGGGCGGTTCTGTAGGGGTCCGGTGGTTTTACATGAGAATGCATTATTATCAGTGACTGGATTTGTCATGTGCCCGCTATCACGTTGTGTTTGGGGTGTTTACTGACATTATGACTTCTCGGGTGGGCTGCACGAACACTGGGACTATTTTTGCAAATGTTGGGCGCACGCACCGTGAAATGGTTTCTCCATCTCTCCTATTGTTGCTCTTTAATACAGCGCTGTCGCATTTGGAGTAGGAGGTTTTCAGTGTGGGACGCAGTGGATGGCTGGGGATCCGGGAGCTCGGATGCTAGGTGGGCTCCTCCCCCCACTTTTTCCTTTAGGGAGTGGTAGATTAGCTTGTTCTTTTCTCCCTCCCTGTATTCAAGAGTGAAATTTTCCTTTTTCTTCTTCTTTTCTTCCTCTTTTTTCCTTCTCTCTGCACTTTCTTGCTGTTCCTTCTCCTTTCTTCCGACTTTTCTTCTTTCTAAATTTCGGGTTTATAGGGCGACAGGCACGCTGCTAGGGGGGGGGGGGTAGGCCATAGCCTCTGCATGTGTGTAGGGTGGGGGGTTATATTTCATTTTTATTAGTTTCTATGGGACCTGTTTTGTTCTCCTTTATGATTTCGACTTTCTTGCCCATGTTTGGGAGTGCTGGGTGCAGGGTGGCAGTGGTAATGTAACCGGGTCATAGGTGCTACTCCGTGGCATTGCTATTGTGTAACCATCCTCCCTGGCGGGGACTTGATTATCGATCTACGACTTGCTTGATACAGTTGCTTACGTCATGTCCCACCTGCATGGACCTTGTTCTTCACTTATTTTACTGGTACGGAACACTACGGCCTTAAGTCAATAGTTGCATAATAAAAAACTTTAAAATTAAACCTACATTCATCCTGTTACACGGTGCTGCGATATCCTTCAGTCTTTCTACCTTTCAATGTTTCAGACTCTGATACGGTACTGTGTAGACATAACGCAAGCTGTTGTGCTATCTGATCGTTCGTGGCCGGCCGGATGGTTGTAGGCCCGTATTTGTTATTCTTCTTTATGCACAATAAAGGTTTTCAAAAATTAAAAAAAAAAAAAAACCATGCCACAATAGGGTTTGAACTAACCCTGGGCGTAGTTCGCGTAGCCGCACTCCGCGAGCTACGCGAAGATGCACTTGCACTCCGCGAACTACGCATAACTCCGCGAACATGCGTAGTAGCTTGCTTGACCTGTTCGCGAGCCGTTTTTCATCTTCGGGAGCGCCGTGGAACTCTGGAACTTGCTCGACACCACATCTCCAGACGTCGCCTTCCTCACGGAAACATGGATGAATGCCTCCTCAGCGCCCGACATCGCCGTCGCCATCCCGGATACAAGATCACCCGGAGAGACCGCGTCAACCAGACAGGAGGAGGCATCGCCATAGTCCACAAGAACACCATCCGCATCACGACCAACTCAGACAACAGCCTCACAGCCGCCGAACATCTTCACTTCCAGATATACACTGACCCAAAGACCACACTCAGAGGCACCCTCATCTACAGACCCCCAGGACCTCGCACACAATTCAGCGAAGACATCGCAGACTTCATCAGCCCGCACGCCCTCGCCTCCGCTGACTACATCCTCCTAGGGGACCTCAACTTCCACGTGGAGAACAACAACGACAACAACAGCACCACCCTGCTGGACAACCTCGCCAACCACGGACTCAAGCAACTGGGGAACACCCCCACCCACTACTTCGGACACACGCTTGACCCAGTCTTCTCCTCCAGCAAGTACATCTCCTTCAGCCACTCCACCGGACTCCACTGGACAGACCACAGCTGTGTCCACTTCAGCTTCAGAAAGACCACGACTCACCACCACCCGCAACAGGTTCCCAGCAGGAGCTGGAACAAGATCACCACCGACCAGCTCACCACTTCACTGAGCCAGAACCCTCCCGCCAGCTCAACGGACCCCAACCAAACAGCCAACAACCTCACACAGTGGATCACCAACTGTGCTGACGACCTTGCACTTCTGAAAAACCATCCCAGCAGGCCCGGCAGCAAGAATGCCTCCTGGTTCAACAACGACCTCAAGAACTCCAAGAACTGCCATACCCTCGAGAAAGCCTGGCGAAAAAACCTAACTACAGACAACATGACTACCCTCAAGCACGCCACCCGCTAACACCACCAGCTGATCCACACCACCAAGAAGACAGCATTCAAGGAACGTCTCGACAACAACGCACACAACAGCAAGAAACTCTTCAGCATCGTCAAAGAGCTCTCCAACCCCAGCGCCGGAAACAACAACATCACTCCCTCGCAAGACCACCGAACCGACACCCCCCACGACCACCCTCCGCGACTGGACCCCGGTCAGCACCGAAGACACCATCCACACGATGAACACCATCCACTCCGGATCACCAACCGACCCATGCCCCCACCACGTCTTCAACAAGGCCGACTCGGTCATCGCACCCCAACTCCGGGACATCATCAACTGCTCCCTCAGCACCGCCACCTTCCCGGAGAGCTGGAAGCATGCAGAACTCAGCGCCCTCCTGAAGAAACCATCAGCGGACCCCACCCACCTCACGAACTACCGCCCCATCTCGCTCCTCCCCTTTCCTGCCAAAGTCATCGAGAAGACCGTCAACAGACAGCTTGCTGCCTTCCTCGAGACGAACGGATCCCTCGACCACTCGCAATCCAGCATCCGCGCCCACCACAGCACCGAGACTGCCCTCATAGCAGCCACTGACGACATCCGAGCCCTGCTCGACAACGGGGAAACAGCGGCCCTCATCCTCCTGGACCTCTCCACAGCATTCGATACTGTCTGCCACCGCACCCTAGTGCAGCGCCTCAGCAACATCGGAATCCAAGAGAAGGCACTTGAGTGGATCATCTCGTTCCTCACCGGAAGAACCCAGAGAGTCTGTCTCCCCCGTACAGATCCAAGGCCACCGAAGTCATCTGCGGCGTACCACAAGGATCATCACTCAGCCCCACCCTCTTCAACGTCTACATGAGCCCCCTTGCAGCCATCGTACGCCAACACAACCTCAACATCATCTCCTACACCGACGACACCCAGCTGATCCTCTTCCTCACCAATGACCCAGCCACCGCCAGAACTACCTACACGAAGGGATGAAAGACGTAGCCGAGTGGATGAGGAACAGCCGCCTGAAACTGAACTCAGACAAGACGGAACGGAAGTCCTCATCCTTGGATCATCACCCTCGGCCTGGGACAACTCCTGGTGGCCCCCTGCCCTGGGCAGCGCACCGAAACCAACGGACCACGCACGCAACCTGGTCTCCTCCCTCTCGATGACCAGACAAGTCAACGCCGTCTCATCATCATGCTTCAACATCCTACGCATGATCCGAAAGATCTTCCGATGGCTGCCCACCGAAACCAAGGAAGATGGTCACACAGGCACTCGTTACCAGCCTACTAGACTTCGGAACACCCTCTATACCGGAACCACAGCCAAACTCCAGAAAAGACTCCCAACGCATCCAGAACGCCTCCGCCCGACTCATCTTGGACATCCCCCGACACAGCCACATCTCGGACACCTGAGAGACCTTCACTGGCTCCCCATCAGCAAGAGAATCACGTTACAACTCCTCAACCACGCACACAAGGCCCTCAACGACCTGGGCCCCAGGTACCTCAACAACCGCCTGACCTTCTACACTCCCACCCGCCAGCTAGGATCGACCAGCCATGCCCTCGCCGCCGTGCCACGCATCCGAAGATCCACCATGGGAGGAAGATCCTTCTCCTACCTGGCAGCCAAGACTTGGAACTCCCTCCCCATCCACCTCCGCCTGACTCAAGACCACCTCTGCTTCAGTAAGCAACTCAAGACATGGCTGTTCGAGCAGTAGCGGACCCCCCTCCCCCAAGCGCCTTGAGACCCTCTGGGTGAGTAGCGTGCTATACAAATATCCTGATTGATTGATTGATTGATTGCCTGCATGCTCGGGATGTGTAGCGCGCAAAGTTACCCATGAGGTTTGTCCCGCCCGCTCGCGTCCCCTTATTTCCGGTCACTACTAACGTGTTCGCGAGTTATTCTGTGCCAGATTGCAGTTTCTGCGTGTTCGGCAACTCGATCTTACCGACAAGCATCCTCGCGCACGCGAAAATGCTATTGAGCACGCGAGAACTACGCTACGCAGCAGTTTGCGGAGTATTCGACAACTTCGCGTTCTCCGCGGAGCGCGGAGTTGCCGAAACTCCGCAAACTCCGCGAACGGAGCGTAGTTCTTCGCCCAGGGTTAGTTTGAACCCTATCGTGGCATGGTTTGATCACTATTGCGCCGTGGACAAAACTAAACCACAGCCATTCTCAGAATGCAGGCCTGTATGTTTGGGGACAAATGATCTATGATGCCATCACACACATGAGCAGTTCAAATGCCCCTGTGGCATGGTGTGCGTACATGTGAAACCCTTGCAATCATGGCATAGACCCATCATAGATGCACCTACAACAGGTTAAGGTTACGGGATACAAGCAGCATGCCTAATCTTTCACATGGCACACACATGACATTGTCACACAGGGTCATGCTGGACGTCAATTTGACAAGTGAGACAGTGCCCCTGTCCCTGGCATCATGTAACAGATGCCCGTACTGAATAGTGTGCCATCCAAGTGTTGATGTGCATCACAACATGTTTATGATATTACTTATGTGACAAGTGTAAAGGTTATGTGAACCACATAGTGCCCCATCACAAATGACATGTCTCAACAGCTCATCACACATCAACTGTGCCACATGATCAAATACCCTGTGCTATATTACTGTCTGCCACATAGGCGTGGGCGGAAAATCCGTTCCGCTCGCGGATTTTGCGGATTTTCGGGAAATCCGCAATCCGCGAGATTTGCGAATTTCCCGCAAAATCCGCAAATCCGCGAGCAGCGGATTTTGCTCGCACTGCTCGCACTGTTCGCGTGAGTTCGCGCCCCGCGAATAAGTGCAAAATTGCAGAAATACGATCTTAGCAAAACTGAAAGTAACTACTTACCAGGTTCAAAAGTTCAGGCTCATCATTAGTAGCCATTTCCTGGAGTGCTTCCTGAGGGGCCCCTCCAGAGTTCAGTTGCCAGTTGAAACTATTATGTGACCCTGCTCTGAACCTCAGAATAGTTACACATATGCCACAAAGGTCCTGAATTACAGCTAAGGGAGACAAGCAGGAGCCAGGCTGGAAGTTAAAATCCATTAATCAGCCCCTAATTCATTATTGTCAGTTGGGGCAGGGCAGGTGTTGTAACTAATTTTGCAACAATGAAAGCACTTAGCAAGTGCAAAAGATCACTAATCAGGGCGCACTAAGGAAGCAGGTGCCAGCTAAAAAAATATTCTGTGACACATGAATCAGCCCCAAATTAATTCAGGTCACTTGAGGCAGGGAAGGTGTGCTTTGCTTTGCCGAAAATAATGTACACTGGACAACCAGAGGGTGTGGTGATGAAACAGAGGGTGGCATGGGTGGGCCAGAGGGTGGCATGAGTAGTCAGAGAGTGGCAGTGGTGACAGAGAGTGGCAGTGATGAAGAAGAGTGTCCCAAACAGGCTGGACACGTAGAAACAACAAGTTCGCGAAACTTGCGACCCGACAGGTAAGTTCGCAATTTGCGAAAGTGTACAAAACCCTCGCGAACTGGCAGAAACACGGGCGAACACAAAAAAAAAAAAAATCCGCAAATTCGCGGGAATTCGCGGATTTTGCGGATTGCGAATCCGCAAATCCGCAAAATTCGCGAACGCGAGATCCGCAAAATTCGCTCATGCTTACTGCCACACCTAGGGCTTGCTGATGTAAGGATGCCATGCCAATATATACATCGACAACCTCATTATGACCTTACACCTACATCCCTGCCAAGTGTTTTCCTGGCATCACTATTGTAATGGTGCCATGCGTGAGCTTGTAAAATGCACTTTACACATGCATTCACTAGAGCATCTCAAACGCCCAGTACCCCAATAGTACGTGCGTGTGTACGGGTCGTTTCAGTATTACATTCAAGCCATACGTGAATGTACTGTTCCCCAATAGTACGTGCGTGTGTACGGGTCGTTTCACTATTACATTCAAGCCATACGCGATTGGACCGTACCCCAATAGTACGTGCGTGTGTATGGGTCATTTCACTATTGCATTCGAGCCATACTCGAGCGGACTGTACCCCAATAGATCGTGCGTGTGTACGGGTCGTTTCACTATTACATTCGAGCCATACGCGATTGGACCGTACCCCAATAGTACGTGCGTGTGTACGGGTCATTTCAGTATTACATTCGAGCCATACGCGATAGGACCGTACCCCAATAGTACATGCGTGTGTGTTAGACGGGAAATCTGAGGGTCGGCCGAGCCAGGGGGAGAGGCCTCCAGGCGAGGGCCCTTTCCTAAGATCGTACAGCCGAGCAACCACCCCCCTACAGATGGACACCACACAAAGATAGGTTCTTAACACTTTTATCAGTATTCTTTGGCAGGTTATTGTAACGATACAGGAGGAACGGAATTCTGGGATCCCCTTAAACTTAGTCTCTGTGGGAAGGTGGTAGCGGGACAGTCTTGGTACCGGTCTGGTACAGGGATATCTGGTGCACAGCTCTCAATCCTCGAGCTGGAGGGTTCTCCGGTATGGGCCGCGGCAGCGCCAGCAGGACTCCACAGATGGTTCACGAAGAGGGGCCGCGGCAGCGCCAGCAAGACCCCAAGGATGGTTCACGAAGATGAGCCGCGGCAGCGCCAGCAGGACTCCAAGGATGGATCACGAAGATGAGCCGCGGCAGCGCCAGCAGGACTCCAAGGATGGTTCACGAAGATGAGCCGCGGCAGCGCCAGCAGGACTCCAAGGATGGTTCACGAAGATGAGCCGCTGCAGCGCCAGCAGGACTCCAAGGATGGTTCACAAAGATGAGCCGCGGCAGTGCCAGCAGGACTCCAAGGATGGTTCACGAAGATGAGCCGCGGCAGCGCCAGCAGGACTCCAAGGACAGCTTCACGGAGATGGTCCGCGGCAGCGCCAGCAGGACCCCAAAGGTGGTTGCAAGAAGATGAGTTTGTCTTGGTGTCTCTCGACTCCAGGATACTACTGCCGACCTGCTCCGGAGCTGCCCCAGTTATAGGTCTGGTGCCCTTTGATGTCCGGACCCTCGCACTTGGAGGTCGGAGGGTCCGGGATGTGCGAGTCCAGACACCCAGCAGGGGGGTGGAGCCAGCGCCCAGGGAGGCCGGGGGCGATTGAAACCAGGCGGATGGGGGACCATCGACACTCCTTCCCCCATTGACTCGTCAAGTGGTCTCTTTACCCCCTGGTTGGATTGTGGTGCCTCGATGTCGGGGCTTTGCTGGGTCTGTGGCTGGGGTCGGGGCGAGGCAACGAGGCCTGGTCGTTGAGGGTCCAAGATGGCGGCTGGGCCCGAGACGGTGGTCCGGGAAAGGGTCCGGGCCAGCCGAGGGGGTTGAGGAGAGGAGGTCGAGTTCCACCGGGGAAGAGCTAGGGGCGGCCCGGAGGGGCGGCACTCGTGGAGGGTGGATAATGCTGCTCTTGGCCGGGGACCAGGGGTCGAGGTAGTCCGGGACCCGCCATGCGGGAGGAGTGGGGCCACGCCACGAGGCCAAGTCCAACATGCGTCCCCCCAGCTGAAGGCAGGGAGAGTCACCCATCTTCTTGGGTATTCTCCTCGCCAAGGCGGAAGAAGCGGGACAGGCCGTCTGCGTTGGCGTGGTCGTTGCCTGGGCGATGTTCCACAGTTAAGTTCATCCCTTGCAGGGAGATGGACCAACCCAACAGCTTCGGATTCTCCCCTCGCATCTGCATCAGCCATTGCAGAGGCCGGTGGTCAGTTTGTACCCAGAAGTGGGTGCCGAAGAGATAGGGTCGGAGCTTCTTGAGAGCCCACACCACGGCGAAGGCCTCCCGCTCGATGGTGCTCCAGCATTGTTCTCGGGCCAGCAGACGTCGGCTAATGAAGGCCACTGGTTGGTCAATTCCCTCGGCGTTAGCTTGGGAGAGAACTGCTCCGACTCCGTGATCGGAGGCATCGGTTTGCACTATGAATTCCCGGCTGTAATCGGGGGCTTGTAGCACGGGTATAGTGCACATTGCTGTCTTGAGGGTCTCAAAGGCGACCTGACACTCGGGTGTCCAGTGTACCTTCGGTGGGTGTTCCTTTGACATGAGTTCTGTGAGGGGGCCCACAATGCTGCCGTAGTCCTTCACGAAGCGCCGGTAATATCCTGTGAGCCCCAGGAAGGCTTGAACCTCTGTTTGGGTGACTGGGGGTTCCCAGGCCAGGAAGGCGGCGATCTTGGGTTGGAGGGGGGCCACCTGGCCACTTCCCACCTGGTGCCCCAGGTAGGTCACAGATCCTTGGCCGATTTGGCACTTGCTGGCTTTTATGGTTAGTCCTGCCCGTCGGAGGGCAGCCAGGACCTCATGGAGGTGTTGGAGGTGTTCGGCCCAGTGGAGACTGTACACCGCAATATCGTCCAGGTTGCGGCGCTGAACTCCTCGAGCCCCGCCAGTACTTTATTCACTAGTCTCTGGAACGTGGCGGGGGCGTTTTTCATCCCGAAGGGCATCACCCTGAAGTGGTAGTGGCCATCCGGGGTGGAGAAGACGGATCGCTCCTGGGCGCCCGGGGTGTGGCCGATCTGCCAGTAGCCCGCGGTTAGGTCGAAGGTGCTCAGGTAGCGGGCGGCCCCCAGGCGGTCGATCAGTTCATCAGCCCGCGGGATGGGGTGAGCGTCTGTTCGGGTGACGGCGTTCAGGCCCCGGTAGTCCACGCAAAACCTGAGCTCGGGGGCGGCGCCAGGGGCAGCGGCCTTGGGGACCTGCATGACCGGGCTGGCCCATGGGCTGTCGGAGGGCTCGATCACTCCTAGAGCCAGCATCTTGGACACTTCCGACTGGATGCAGGTGCGTACCCGATCGGGAACTCGGTAGGCCCAGTGCCGTATAGGTGGGCTATCTCCGGTGTCGACATCGTGGAGGCACGAGGGGGTGACCCCGGGGGTGAGAGAGAATAGATCGGCAAATTGTCGTAATAAGTCTTGGCAGCTTTGGCGTTGTGCTGGGGTCAGGGTTGAAGAGAGGTTGACTCCTTCCACGGAGCCGTCTTTTTCGAGGGTCTTCAGGAGGTCGGGTAGGGGCTCGGAGTCCTCTTCCGCCCCACTGTCGGTAGCCATCAGGAGGCTAAGTTCAGAGCGGACAAAGTGAGGCTTAAGTCAGTTGGCATGGAGGACCCGGAGGGGGTTCCTGGGGGACTCCATGTCCACCAGGTAGGTGACAGGGCCCTTGCGCTCCACCACCTTGAAGGGCCCCGTCCATTTGTCCTGGAGGGCGCAGGGTTCGACCGGGGACATGACCCAGACCTGTTGTCCCGGCTCGAACTCGATGGACGAGGCGTTTTGATCATACCACCGTTTCATGTCTTCTTGGCTGGCTTCGAGGTTGGCCCTGGCAAGTTCCCTGAACCGCCGAGTCTGGTTCCGGAGGGTCAGGAGGTACCGGTACACATCAGGAGGGGCATTCTGGGTGGTCACCTCCCATCCTTCTTTGACCAGACTTAGGGGACCCCGGACGGGGTGCCCATACAATAGCTCGAAGGGGCTGAACCCCAGGGACTTCTGTGGGACCTCCCGGTAGGCAAATAGGAGGCAGGGCAGCAACACGCCCCATTGGCGTCGTAAGGGCTCTGCTAGGCCCATGATCATACCCTTGAGGGTGCGATTGACGCGTTCCACCAGTCCGTTCCCTTGCGGGTGGTAGGGGGTCGTAAATTTGTACGTGACCCCGCACTGTTGCCATAGGTTCTTGTATCGGGCGATGAAGTTTGTGCCTCGATCACTGACGACTTCTCGGGGGAAGCCCACCCGTGAGAAGATTCCCATCAGGGCCCGGCCCACCACGGGTGCTGTCTCGGTCCGGAGAGGTATGGCTTCGGGATAGCGAGTGGCATGGTCCACCAGGACGAGTATGAACCGGTGACCTTGCGATGTCCGGGGCTCCAGGGGCCCCACAATGTCAATCCCGACCCGCTCAAAGGGAGTGTTGACGACTGGAAAGGGTTGCAGGGGGACTTTTAGTTTTCTGCTGCTTTTCCCGCTGGCCTGGCAGGTGGGGCAGGCTCGGCAGTGGTTGATCACATTGTTCCTCATCTTGGGCCAGTAGAAGTGGGTCACCAGGCGGCTGTACGTTTTGTCCTGCCCCAGGTACCCGGCGAGAGGTACATCATGAGCCAGGTTCAGGAGGAAGTCTCGGAATCGGAGGGGAACTACCAGCACCCGGCTGGCCCCTAGCTCGGCAATCTTCTGCTCGCTGTAGAGGAGCTCATTGTCCCAATAGATCCAGTGAGCCCCCGAGGCATCCCCTGCGCTCTGGGCTGCGGCTTGCTGTCGGATCCCCTCGAGGGAGGGACACGTTTTTTGTTCTTGGCGGAACTGTTCTTGAGTGGGGCCACCTTCCTGACGCCACTGGGCCAGCTCCGGGAGGTCGCGGAGTGGGTCAGGTTCTTCGTCGTTGGGCCCCGGTGGACCGGGTTCAGGGGTGGTGTCTTCAGTGGTGACGGGCGGTGGAGGCTCGGGCCACTTGGGTTCTTCAGTGGAGGGGATGGCGCGTGCGGCCATGGATCGGGTCGTGGCACAGACCGATTCAGGGAGGCCAAGCATCCCCAGGTGCTCCCTCCGCTCAACGGCAGTCCAGGGGGAGCTCTCGAGGTCGTTCCCCAGGAGGCAGTCTACGGGGGCATCGTCTCGGACGGTCACTTTCAGCATACCCGACACTCCCCCCCCATTCAAAGGGGACGCGGGCCATCTGGCACAGGCTTTCAGAGTTATCCGCGGACCGTACTGGGCATAGCACATTGGGCAGGATTTGATCCGGGGTCACCAGGTGGCAACGGACGGCCGTTACGCTGGCTCCCGTGTCGCGGAGGGCTTCGGCCCGGTGTCCATTAATGGTGACCCACTGGCTGTACTTCTGGGTGTTGGCCGGGATGGGGGCCTGTGGGACCATGTCTCTCTCGCCTAGACATACCAGGGACATGGCTGTGGGTTCCCATTCCGTCGGGTATTGTTCACAGTCGTCGGCTTCTTCTTCACCTTGTTCCTCGACGGCGGTGATCTGGCGGTTTTGCGGACCCGGGGAGTTGAATGGTTGGTTTCTCGGACAGTTGGGGTCATTGGCTTAATGACCGGGTCGCTGGCATTTGTGGCAGATAACGTTGGAGAGGGATCCCGGTCGTGCCAGAGGGCTTCCTCTCCCGGCCAGGGACGGGGAAGTGCTGGTGGGGGCCACCGTGGTGGTGTCCCGGCCCTGGCCCTGGCCTCCTCCTCCTCCTCCTCCTCCTCCTCCTCCTCCCGGACGGTGGGATCCCTGGGAGGCTCGGCCTTGGTCGCCCGCCCAGTTCCGGGGGACCCGGGTGCTCTCCCATCGATCCGCTTTAATGGCGAGTTTCCGGGGCTCGGTCAGTTTGCTGTCGAGGAGATGCTGCCTTAGTTCAACGAAACAGTTATTGGAGAGGTGTTCCCATATGATGAGATTGAACAATTGTTCATAGGTGGTGACTTGGCTGCCCTTGATCCACCCCTCTAAGGCTCTGCTATAGAAGTTTACATATTCTACCCAGGTGGTACCGGGGATCCTTTTACAGTCTCGGAATCACTGCCGGTACATCTCGGGGGTGAGCCCATAGCGAGTGAGGAGGGCGGCTTTCATATGCTCGTAGGAGGTCATTTCAGCATCGGGGAGTTGTAGCAGGGCGTCTCTTCTTTCGTTGACAAATCTCCCCCACAACCCGGCCCCCCAGTCTTTTTTTGGAACCCGGTGGGAGGTCATGGCTACCTCATAGGCCTTAAACCATTGCTGGATGTCATCGTTCTTATAGTATTCTCGGACGACATCTTTGGGGATGTGTACCTTGGTGTCCGTAGAGGGAGTGGAGCTCTGGTTCCCGGAGACGCCGGGGTCCCCGTTTCGTTTCCTAATTTCTAGTTCCTTCAGCCCGCGCTCATGCTCGTACGCGAGCTTCTTCTCCTCCAGCTCCCTCTGGCTTCTTTTCTCTTCCAGGTCTCCCTGTAATCGTAGTTGCTCAAGCGCTATCTTCTTTTCCGCTAGTTGCAGCTCCCCATCTAAGCGGAGTCTAGCCAGTTCCAACTCGTGGAGCCGGCTCCTTTCTCGTTCTCGGGCATCCTCGTGAGAGAGGCCCGTGTTTCTCTCCTCCTCGGGGGTTGCAATGTTTTCCGTGATTGTGATGTTTTCGTTTTGGGGTGGTGACGCTCCCGTCTCCACCCAAGTCTGCAGGGCATGTTTAAGATCGTCTTTGGTGCTTAGTCCCGTGGTAGCGATACCCAAGTCTATGCAGAATTGCTTCAATTCCTTGTGGCTGTAATCTTCCAGCCGTTCCATCTGGAATTTTGTGGTTGGACCGGTTTCTTTAGACGTCATGGTCGCTGTGTGTTTTTCGCTTGTAGTGGGGCGAGTTACTCTCTGTACGATTTGCGTCGGCTCGAATCGCGCCGCTGGCCACCAATGTTAGACGGGAAATCTGAGGGTCGGCCGAGCCAGGGGGAGAGGCCTCCAGGCGAGGGCCCTCTCCTAAGATCGTACAGCCGAGCAACCACCCCCCTACAGATGGACACCACACAAAGATAGGTTCTTAACACTTTTATCAGTATTCTTTGGCAGGTTATTGTAACGATACAGGAGGAACGGGATTCTGGGATCTCCTTAAACTTAGTCTCTGAGGGAAGGGGGTAGCGGGACAGTCTTGGTACCGGTCTGGTACAGGGATATCTGGTGCACAGCTCTCAATCCTCGAACTGGAGGGTTCTCCGGTATGGGCCGCGGCAGCGCCAGCAGGACTCCACAGATGGTTCACGAAGGGGGGCCGCGGCAGCGCCAGCAGGACCCCAAGGATGGTTCACGAAGATGAGCCGCGGCAGCGCCAGCAGGACTCTAAGGATGGATCATGAAGATGAGCCGCGGCAGCGCCAGCAGGACTCCAAGGATGGTTCACGAAGATGAGCCGCTGCAGCGCCAGCAGGACTCCAAGGATGGTTCACGAAGATGAGCCGCGGCAGCGCCAGCAGGACTCCAAGGATGGTTCACGAAGATGAGCCGCGGCAGCGCCAGCAGGACTCCAAGGACAGCTTCACGGAGATGGGCCGCGGCAGCGCCAGCAGGACCCCAAAGGTGGTTGCAAGAAGATGAGTTTGTCTCGGTGTCTCTCGACTCCAGGATACAACTGCCGACCTGCTCCGGAGCTGCCCCAGTTATAGGTCTGGTGCCCTTTGATGTCCGGACCCTCGCACTTGGAGGTCGGAGGGTCCGGGATGTGCGAGTCCAGACACCCAGCAGGGGGGTGGAGCCAGCGCCCAGGGAGGCCGGGGGCGATCGAAACCAGGCGGATGGGGGACCATCGACACTCCTTCCCCCATTGACTCGTCAAGTGGTCTCTTTGCCCCCTGGTTGGATTGTGGTGCCTCGATGTTGGGGCTTTGCTGGGTCTGCGGCTGGGGTCGGGCCGAGGCCACGAGGCCTGGTCGTGGAGGGTCCAAGATGGCGGCTGGGCCGGAAACGGTGGTCCAGGAAAGGGTCCGGGCCAGCTGAGGGGGTTGAGGAGAGGAGGTCGAGTTCCACCAGTGAAGAGCTAGGGGCGGCCCGGAGGGGCGGCACTCGTGGAGGGTGGATGGTGCTGCTCTTGGCCGGGGACCAGGGGTCGAGGTAGTCCGGGACCCGCCATGCGGGAGGAGTGGGGCCACGCCACGAGGCCAAGTCCAACAGTGTGTAAGGGTCGTTTCACTATTACATTCGAGACATACGCGAATGGACCGTACCCCAATAGTACGTGCGAGTGTCACGCTGGCTAGCTGGCACTCCTCAAAAGAACTGATACAACTGTTGCCTGTGAAATGGACATGACATGCACACAAATGATCTGAGTGAGCAGACCAATGTATCACGTCAGTGACACACGTCACGTGACCTGCATGAGAAGGTTGTCAACACATCCAAACAGCTGACTGCAAGGCACACACCAATGTCACATGTGCTATCTATTGTACATATCTGTAATATTGTGAATGAGGTGTGCTTTTGACAAAACTACACCACAGCCATTCTCAGAATGCAGACCTCTATGCTATGGGACAAATGATGTATGATGCCATCACACACATGAGCAGTTGAAATGCCCCTGTGGCATGGTGTGCGTACATGTGAAACCCTTGCAATCATGGCACAGACCCATCATAGATGCACCTACAGCAGATTAAGGTTACGGGATACAAACCCCAATAGTATGTGCGTGTGTACGTGCATGTGTACGGGTCGTTTCACCAATGCATTTGAACCATATGCGAGCAGACTGTACCCCGCCATTGCGTGTGTGTGTGTGCGGAACGTTTCACTATTGAAAAAGTTGCATTCGCAACGGAAAACGCACTGTACTTGTGTGGGATCCCAGAAAATACATAGGTAACATCTAGTAGAATGCCCAGAATGCAGGCTAGTTGTCAAGGAAACAGAGATTTGTGGGTGTTCTACAGGTGTTCTGAAAAATTCAGTTGGCCAAAACTAAACAATGTTGCAACATTTGTTGTGGAGCCCAAGCTCAATTTTTAAACCATGCAAATGTGTGTCATGGCCCTATGTGTAATGGGATTGGATGAAACATAGGATGTAAAGTAATCTGGCCTATCACACTGTACTCCTTGGACTGACAGCCCCTCAGCAGCACTGGTTTAAGGCTGCATGTGGCTGTGAGAGGGCACTTGCCTGCAAAACATTGGAGTGGACAACACTGCTGCTGTCTCTGCATTCCCTGGACTCTGATTTTGCTGACCATGGAGAGGGCACCTGCATTCAGTGAGGAGGAGAACCAGGCCCTGCTGGATGCCCTCCTACCAAACTACAGCAAGCTGTATGGGAAACCAGGGGATCAGGTGAGTGGTGAGTGTGTGTGTGTCACTACAGCCATTGTGTATTTATGGAACAGAGATGCAATGTTGTTTGGAGTGAGTGCCGGGTGTGTACATTGTGGTATCTTCCATGCAGTGAATGATGTAGTTAAATAGTGTTTACTGCTTACCTGCATTGTGCTAACTGTGACATTCAATGCAATGTGAATCAAACTTTCTGCTGTGCCACACCTTGCATGTTTTTTAGCCATGATTTACTGAGGTGTAACAGTGTTCCCCCCAGAGTGACAGATGAATGTACTCACTGTTGATAATTGTTTTTCGGGACCTGTGTGGATGTTGGACATATGCATGCTTTGAATCATGGACATTGAAGAGTGTGAATGTTCTTTGTCACCTGGCTAATTGTGTATGTGATGTTTTGCAACACTGATGCATGGCGTATACCACAGCTGTCCCCATCTGATGTGACAAGTATGCAGTGCCGAGTGCATGACTTGGACAGTTAGCATGACGCCTGTGTCACATCTTTGTAAAGTGTGACATGTGCAAAGTGAGGTTGTATACACTGTTGACAATGACAAGCAAATGATCTGTGCCAGGGTGTGCATGTGTGGTCTGCTGAGGGTTCTTAGGTGTAGTGTGATATGTGACAGCATGTCACGTGCTGTCCACCACCCTGAAGTTGCATATCTTGTTCAGTGTGTGCCATGCTCAGTAAGTGGTTTGCACCCATTATGGAATCTGTTGCCTTTCAAAGGCATGTAGTGCATTGGTGTTTGCTCACAGGCCACATTCACATGGACAATGATGCAAGTCCTGTCAGCATCCTATGCCCTGTTGTCATCGTCAATGTAGTGCAAGTGTGTGTCTTTGGGACATGGAGCAGGTGTACTGATGTTGTTTCACTTTGTCTTCCTGACAGGTATCTGCCTTTGAGAAGGGGGAGATCTGGATGGACATAGCCAGGGCTGTCAGGTCTGTGGGGTGCCCTCGCTGAAGGATCCGGAACATCTGAAAGAGGTGACAGGACATCCGGTGCTGGACCGGCCGTATCGCCCTGGTCCAGCTGAAGCTTGAAGCTCCACGCTGGCATGGCGGCACCCTTCACCTCACCCCCCACATGCTCCGGGTCCTTGAAGTGGTTTTTCCTGACCTCCATAGGCAGTTGCAGGAGGGACAGCAGCAAGGAGGGGTAGGTACATGTCTGTTTGTTGTCATGTGTGTCACATGCTACCTGCAGTACTCAGAAGCCTAGTAACACTCCCACAGTTTGGCTGGTCTGGTTAGACAGGCAATTTATGCATTATCATTTCAATGCCCCATATTCAGCTGATGCTCTCTTACACCCCTTCCTCTCCTCCACATGTGTCCCCTGCTTTGGGTATTTCATTTTTGTGCATTTACTCCTAGGGTGCAATGTATTAGTATGCATATTGCTTAGCACATCATCATGTTGGAGGGAGGTCTGTGACACGTGTTGGTACCTTACCTGTTCTACGACCTGTGCACTGTGTTTGCCCTTCATGATTTTTTGGCACTGATCATGAGTCTCAACATGGAGTTCAGCACGGGTCTGCCTCAGTGGCCTTTGTCCCTGGTATACTTTGTATTTCTCATGTGTTAGCTACATGTGCACACTGTCCATGTATACGTTTGGCTGGTGCATACTCACACTGGGCATTGCGTGTGTGCATATTCAGAAGAATATGTTGCTGGTTGTTTGTGACTAATATGGATGGGCAGCCACACGAGGTGACCTTGGGTTAATTTAAATCGCTGCACAGTTATTGATACCCTGATACTGACACATAGATTTGTGCAACATGTATGTATTGGGGGTGCAACGCAGTTTTGTCTTGGTGTGCACACTACTATATTCACATTTCCCATGTGGTTGAGGGTATGTCAACAATGCAGCGATGTTTTTAATATTCACAATTGCAGGCACATTAGCTTAGGCATTTTCAGGATTTTGGACATGTGGGCCACTTCACTTGACAGCCAGCGTGTGTTATGTGCTAGCAACTGTATGATCTGGTGATAGATGCCCCTGTGAGGAGTGTCACAATAGTGTGTGGTGATGGAGGGAGCCTCTGTACCAATCATATACTCACACCCAGTCAACAGATCAGGGTTTTATCCATCACCTTTCTGTTGCACACTCTGCCCCCCAAGTTCAAAAATGATCATGTGCAAATCTCTCTGTCCATGTGCCTAATGGGAACAGTCCAGCCAAAAATGTCAAGCCATGCCTTCCCTGGACTGGAAACAAGGTTCCTGGGACCACTTTCTGGCATTACAGCCGTCTTAAGCCATGCTTGTTTGTATACACATCTGTGTTTCGCACAAGCCTGGCTGTAGACAGCTGTGATGCCAGTGAGAGGTGATAGAAAGCTTGTTTCAGGTCCAGGGATGGCATTACATGGCAGTTCGGGCAGGACTGTTCCCATGTGGCACAGGGTCAGACAGATTTGAGCATGACCATGTCTGGACTGGGGTGGTAGAGTGGGCAACAGAACGGTGATGGATCAACACCTGACCTGTTGACATACAGTGGCTCATCATTGTGACTCTCATTCAAGTTGTGGCCTGGTCTGTTACTTGTATCTTTGTATACAAGGAGCGGTGTGTCTATTACAATTGTGCAGTACTAGACTTAAATATGTGCTGAGTTTTGTGGCATGTGACTCATGATGCATGCCATGATTAGAAATGTCCCCAAATGATTTGTTGCTCATATGTCTGATGTGTACAGGTGACTGATATATATTTTTACTTTCTCTTTGCCAACAGCATCATCACCCAGAAGTGGAGGAGACACAAGCACGGATCAGGCAGAGGGACCCAGCCACAGTGCCACCAGCTTTGAGGTGTCAGAGGGAGGCAGTGGCACAGAGGGTGAGGGGAGTCAGGCGGCCGGACTTCATGAGCAAGACACATCATATCATGCGGACGACTCGGCTTCAGACTCCCAGGAGGAGGGGGAATACGCAGCAATGGCTTCTGCACCCACTATGTCTGTCCCCTCCGCCTCCAGACCCATCTTCACCCTCCCAGTTGCTAGGGTCCCTTCGGTTCGTGCTGCCCCCCATGTCTCCATCGTCCCTGGCACCTCAGCCCCTGCCCCTGTCTCCCCTTCTGCCCTCAGTACTGAGTCTGTGGACCTACTCCGGCAGATTCAAGTTGGTCAGACGTCAATGCTGACTGTCCTCCATGGCCAAACACAAATCATGACACAGATGTTTTCATTCATGGAGGGCATGTCATATAACATGTCTGATCAAAGTCGGAGTTTGTCATCCATAGACTCTACACTGACTGCAGCACTTGCCATCCTGCAGCGTCAACCCCCCCACTCCTTCGGACCCATCCACATCCACATCCCCCTCTCCCATACCTGTTCACCATACACGCAGATGCACCAGATCACACACCCCAACAGAGACACCCAGCACACCCACACGTAAGTCAAAGCGCAGACCTCCAGGCACCCAATCTCAGGGGGATGTACGCACACCCAGAGGGACGGGGGACAGACATCACACACCCACCCACAGGCACACTACACCTGACTCACAACCCTCTACCTCCACTCCCATTGCGTCCCTGGGTTCAGGTGGTAGCCTGGAAGAACTGGCAGCAGTGTGCAGCGCTGAATATGTTTCATCCTTTTGCGCTGCACCTGCCACTGCGGAGGAATCCTCCCCACCTGCACCCACTACACCTACCCTTCCCTCTCCTGTCCCTGCGGTGCCGGACACTGACTCCGATGATGCCCCTCATGGGTCGACAGACTTCTAACTCCACCATGTGCAGGCAAGTTTGGGTGCGACAACCTCCACAAAGTCACCACTGTTATGGCAGTATTTTGGACTGGCCATTGGCCGTCTGTGAGCCTGGACTAATTTATTTTTTCATTTAAATTATGGCGCTGAATAAAGCATTTTATTTTTCATTTTGAACTATTGCATTTCAGGGAATTGCTTTAGGTGCTGTGTGTCTACGAGTTGGTGTAATGTTAATGTGTTGGTATTGTGAAAGAGGTCTATTTTTCTGATGGGAATGAGGTGGACCATGGTACCTCTGTGCTATCCCAATGTTGCAGCAAATTATCTACATTGGTGTGTGTGCAGTTTGCATACAGACTGTTAGACGGGAAACCTGAGGGTCAGCCGAGCAAGGGGGAGAGACCTCCTTTCGAGGGTCCTCTCCTCAGATCGTACGGACGAGTGACACCCCCACCACAGAAGGACACCACACAAAGATAGGTTTGGAACACTTTTATCGATATTTGTAAGCAGGTTATCTTCACACTACAGGAGGAACAGGATACTGGGATCCCTTCAATTCTAGTCTCTGGGGGAAGGGGGTAGCGGGACAGTCTCAGTACCAGTCGGGTACAAGGATATCTGGCGCACCGCTCTCAATCCTCGAGCAGGTGGTTTCTCTGGCAGGGGCCGCGGCAGCGCCAGCAGGCCTTCGAAGATGATTCACGACGATGAGCCGCGGCAGCGCCAGCAGGGCTCCAAGGATGGCTCACGAAGATGGGCCGCGGCAGCGCCAGCAGGCCTTCGAAGATGGTTCACGACGATGAGCCGTGGCAGCGCAAGCAGGGCTCCAAGGAGGGTTCACGAAGATGGGCCGCGGCAGCGCCAGCAGGCCTTCGAAGATGGTTCACGACGATGAGCCGCGGCAGCGCCAGCAGGACTCCAAGGAAGGTTCAAGAAGATGAGTTAGTCTCGGTATCTCTCGACTCCAGGATACAACTGCCTTCCTGCTCTGGAGCCGCCCCAGTTATAGGTCTGGTGCCCTTTGATGTCCGGACCCTCGCACTTGGAGGTCGGGGGGTCCGGGATTTGCGAGTCCAGACACCCAGCAGGGGGGTGGAGCCAGCGCCCAGGGAGGCCGAGGGCGATCGAAACCAGGCGGATGGGGGCCATCTAAACTCCTTCTCCCATTGACTTGCCAAGTGGTCTCTTTATCCCCTGGGTGGATGGTGGTGCCTCGATGTCGGGGCTTGGCTGGTTCTGAGGCTGAGGTCGACCTGAGGCCACGAGGCCTGGTCGTGGAGTTTCCAAGATGGCGGCTGGCCCGGAGACGGGGGTTCGGGAAAGGCCCCGGGTCTGCCGAGAAGGGTGTGTCTCTGAGGTTGGGTTCTGTCGAGGTAGGGCCGTGGGCGGCCCGGAGGGGCGGAAGGTGCGGCTCTCGCTCGGGGAACAGGGGTAGCAGTAGTCCGGGACCCACCATGCGGGAGGGGTCGGACCACGCCACGAGGCCGGTTCCAACATGCGTCCCCCCCAGCTGAAGGCAGGGAGAGTCACCCATCCTCTTGGGTAGTCTCCTCGCCGAGGCGGAAGAAGCGGGACAGGCCATCTGCTTTGGCGTAGTCGTTGCCTGGGCGATGCTCCACAGTGAAGTCCATTCATTGGAGGGAGATGGACCAGCGCAACAGCTTCGGGTTCTCCCCTCGCATCTGCATCAGCCATTGCAGAGGTCGGTGGTCAGTTTGCACCCGGAAGTGGGTACCGAAGAGAAAGGGTCGGAGTTTCTTGAGGGCCCACACCACGGCGAAGGCCTCTCGCTCAATGGTGCTCCAGCGCTGTTCGCGGGCCAGCAGACGTCGGCTGATGAAGGCTACAGGCTGGTCAACTCCTTCTGCATTGATCTGGGAGAGAACGGCTCCGATGCCGTGATCGGAGGCATCGGTCTGTACTACGAATTCCCGGCAGTAGTCGGGGGCTTGGAGCACTGGTGCGGTGCACATTGCTGTCTTGAGGGTCTCAAAGGCGGCCTGACACTCAGGGGTCCAGTGTACCTTGGGGGGTGCTTCTTTGACGTTAGTTCTGTGAGGGGCCCCACAATCCTGCCATAGTCCTTCACGAAGCGCCGGTAGTATCCGGTGAGCCCCAGGAAGGCTCGGACTTCTGTCTGGGTGACCGGAGGTTCCCAGGCCCGGATGGCGGCGATCTTGGGTTGAAGGGGGGCCACCTGGCCACTTCCCACCTGGTGCCCCAGGTAGGTCACGGACCCTTGGCCGATTTGGCACTTGCTGGCCTTGATTGTTAGTCCTGCCCGCCGGAGGGTGGCCAATACCTCCCGGAGGTGTTGGAGGGGTTTGGCCCAGTGGAGGCTGTACATGGCAATATCGTCAGGTAGGCGGCGCTGAACTCCTCGAGCCCCGCCAGCACCTTGTTCACGAGCCTCTGGAACGTGGCGGGGGCGTTCTTCATCCCGAAGGGCATCACCTTGAAGTGATAGTAGCCATCCGGAGTGGAGAAGGCGGATCGCTCCTGGGCGCCCGGGGTAAGGCCGATCTGCCAGTAGCCCGCAGTTAGGTCAATGGTGCTCAGGTAGCGGGCGGCCCGAGGCGGTCGATCAGCTCATCAGCCCGAGGGATGGGGTGAGCGTCTGTTCGGGTGACGGCGTTCAAGCCCCGGTAGTCCACACAAAATCTGAGTTCGGGGGCGACACCAGGGGCAGCGGCCTTGGGGACCAGCATGACCGGGCTGGCCCATGGGCTGTCGGAGGGCTCGATCTCTCCCAGAGCCAGCATCTTGGATACTTCCGACTGGATGCAGGCGCGTACTCAATCGGGCACTCGGAAGGCTCTGTGCCGGATAGGGGGGCTATCTCCGGTGTCGACATCGTGGAGGCACCAGGGAGTGATCCCAAGGGTGAGGGAGAACAGATCGGCAAATTGCTGTAACAAGTCTTGGCAGCTTTGGCGTTGTACTGGGGTCAGGGCGGAAGAGAGGTTGACTCCTTTCACGGAGCCGTCCTTTTCGAGGGTCTTCAGGAGGTCGGGGAGGGGCTCAGAGTCCTCTTCAGCCCCACTGTCCATAGCCATCAGGAGGCTAAGTTCTGAGCGCACAAAGTGAGGCTTAAGTCTGTTGGCATGGAGGACCCGGAGGGGGTTCCTGGAGGACTCCAGGTCCACCAGGTATGTGACGGGGCCCTTGCGCTCCACCACCTTGAAGGGTCCGGTCCATTTGTCCTGGAGGGCGCAAGGTTCGACCGGGGACATGACCCAGACCTGTTGCCCCGGCTCGAACTCGATGGACGAGGCGTTTCGATCGTACCAACGTTTCATGTCTTCTTGGCTGGCTTCGAGGTTGGCTTTGGCAAGTTCCCTGAACCGCCGGGTCTGGTTCCGGAGGGTCAAGAGGTATTTGTACACATCCGGAGGAGTCTTCTGGGGGGTCATCTCCCATCCCTCTTTGACCAGACTTAGGGGACCCCGGACGGGGTGCCCATACAATAGTTCGAAGGGGCTGAATCCCAGGGACTTCTGTGGGACCTCCCGGTAGGCAAATAGGAGGCAGGGCAGCAACACGTCCCATTGGCGTCGTAAGGGCTCCTCCAGGCCCATGATCATACCCTTGAGGGTGCGATTGAAGCTTTCCACCAGTCCGTTCCCTTGCGGGTGGTAGGGGGTCGTAAATTTGTAGGTGACCCCACACTGTTGCCATAGGGACTTCATGTATCGGGAGATGAAGTTCGTGCCCCGATCGCTGGCGACTTCTCGGGGGAAGCCGACCCGCGAGAAGATCCCCATGAGGGCTCGGCCCACCACGGGCGCTGTCACGGTCCGGAGAGGTATGGCTTCGGGATAGCGGGTGGCATGGGCCACCAGGACGAGTATGAACCGGTGACCTTGCGATGTCCGGGCTCCAGGGGCCCCACGATGTCAATCCTCACCCGTTCGAAGGGAGTGTTGACGATCGGAAAGGGTTGCAGGGGGACCTTCAGTTTTCGGCCGCTCTTCCCGCTGGCCTGGCAGGTGGGGCAGGCTCGGCAGTGGTTGACCACATCGTTCCTCATCTTGGGCCAGTAGAAATGGGTCACCAGGCGGCTGTAAGTTTTGTCCTGTCCCAGGTGCCCAGCAAGAGGGACATCATGAGCCAGGTTCAGGAGGAAGTCTCTGAATCGGAGGGGGACAACCAGCACCCGGCTGGCCCCTAGCTCGGCAATCTTCTGTTCACTATAAAGGAGTTCATTGTCCCAATAGATCCAGTGGGCCCCTGAGGCATCCCCTGCACTCTGGGCTGCGGCTTGCTGTCGGATCCCCTCGAGGGAGGGGCACGTTTTCTGCTCTTGGTGGAACTGTTCCTGAGTGGGGCCACCTTCCTGGCGCTACTGGGCCAGCTCTGGGAGGTCACGGAGTGGCTCCGATACTTCGTCGTCGGGTCCCTGTGGGCCGGCCTCCGGGGTGGTGTCCTCCGAGGTGACGGGCGGTGGAGGTTCGTGCCACTCGGGTTCTTCAGTGGAGGGGATGGCGCGGGCGGCCATAGATCGGGTCGTCGCACAGACCCATTCGGGAAGGCCAAGCATCCCCAGGTGCTCCCTTCGTTCAACGGCCGCCCAGGGGGAGCTTTCCAGGTCGTTCACCAGGAGGCAGTCCACGGGGGCATCGTCTCGAACTGTCACTTTCAGCATGCCCGACACTCCCCCCATTCGAAGGGGACGCGGCCATCTGGCACTGGCTATCAGAGTTGTCGGCAGACCGTACTGATTCAGAAAAGGGGGTGGTGATGAACAGAGTGTCTGAATTAAGCGGACCACTCTTACCCAGTCCAAAGATCAGGGCTTGATCCATCACCGTTATTTATCTCACTGCACCATCCCAGCTCAGAACCTGGCTATATGCAAATCAGTCTGTCCCTGGCCCAGTGCATCATGGGAACAGGGCAGACTAAACTACCAAGCCAATTCTTCACCAGAAAGGAGACAAGCTACCGGGGACTGGTTTCTGGCATTTCAGCCGTCTTCGGCCCGGCTTGCTTGAATCCTGATGGTGCAGTGAGCAAGGGACTCATGTCTGAGCATACCCTTCCATGCTTATGGTTGACAAAACGATTCAGAAAACAAGCCCCCGGAAGCTTGTTTCCTTTCCAGTAAAAGAATTGGCTTGGTAGTTTGGTCTGCCCTGTTCCCATGATGCACTGGGCCAGGGGCAGACTAATTTGCATGTAGCCAGGTTCTGAGCTGGGATGGTGCATTGAGGTAGAAAAACGGTGATGGATCAAGCCCTGATCTTTGGACTGGGTAGGAGTGTTCTGCTTAATTCAGATACTCTGTCCATCACCACCCCCTTTTCTGAATTGACCCCTTTACAGCGTGACTCATGGCGCACCATCAACTCTGGTTCTCAAAACAAATAATCATCACTCATTGATCGAGGATGAACCACTGGGCCAGGGACAGACTAATTTGCATGTAGCCAGGTTCTGAGCTGGGATGGTGCAGTGAGCTAAAAAACGGTGATGGATCAAGCCCTGATCTGTTGACTGGGTATGAGTGTTCTGTTTAATTCAGATACTCTGTCCATCACCACCCCCTTTTCTGAATCATTTTGTCCACCATAAGCGTGGAAGGGTATACTCAGATGTGAATCCCTTGCTCATTGCACCATCAGGATTCAAGCAAGCCGGGCCGAAGACGGCTGTAATGCCAGAAACCGGTCCCCGGAAGCTTGTTTCCTTCCCAGTATAAGAATTGGCTTGGTAGTTTGGTCTGCCCTGTTCCCATGATGCACTGGGCCAGGGACAGACTAATTTGCATGTAGCCAGGTTCTGAGCTGGGATGGTGCAGTGAGCTAAAAAACGGTGATGGATCAAGCCCTGATCTGTTGACTGGGTATGAGTGTTCTGTTTAATTCAGATACTCTGTCCATCACCACCCCCTTTTCTGAATAATTTTTTCCACCATAAGCGTGGAAGGGTATACTCAGATGTGAGTCCCTTGCTCATTGCACCATCAGGATTCAAGCAAGCCGGGCCGAAGACGGCTGTAATGCCAGAAACCGGTCCCCGGAAGCTTGTTTCCTTCACAGTATAAGAATTGGCTTGGTAGTTTGGTCTGCCCTGTTCCCATGATGCACTGGGCCAGGGACAGACTAATTTGCATGTAGCCAGGTTCTGAGCTGGGATGGTGCAGTGAGCTAAAAAACGGTGATGGATCAAGCCCTGATCTGTTGACTGGGTATGAGTGTTCTGTTTAATTCAGATACTCTGTCCATCACCACCCCCTTTTCTGAATCATTTTGTCCACCATAAGCGTGGAAGGGTATACTCAGATGTGAGTCCCTTGCTCATTGCACCATCAGGATTCAAGCAAGCCGGGCCGAAGGCGGCTGTAATGCCAGAAACCGGTCCCCGGAAGCTTGTTTCCTTCCCAGTATAAGAATTGGCTTGGTAGTTTGGTCTGCCCTGTTCCCATGATGCACTGGGCCAGGGACAGACTAATTTGCATGTAGCCAGGTTCTGAGCTGGGATGGTGCAGTGAACTAAAAAACGGTGATGGATCAAGCCCTGATCTGTTGACTGGGTATGAGTGTTCTTTGTAATTCTGATACTCTGTCCATCACCACCCCCTTTTCTGAATCATTTTGTCCACCATAAGCGTGGAAGGGTATACTCAGATGTGAGTCCCTTGCTCATTGCACCATCAGGATTCAAGCAAGCCGGGCCGAAGACGGCTGTAATGCCAGAAACCGGTCCCCGGAAGCTTGTTTCCTTCCCAGTATAAGAATTGGCTTGGTAGTTTGGTCTGCCCTGTTCCCATGATGCACTGGGCCAGGGACAGACTAATTTGCATGTAGCCAGGTTCTGAGCTGGGATGGTGCAGTGAGCTAAAAAACGGCGATGGATCAAGCCCTGATCTGTTGACTGGGTATGAGTGTTCTGTTTAATTCAGATACTCTGTCCATCACCACCCCCTTTTCTGAATCATTTTGTCCACCATAAGCATGGAAGGGTATACTCAGATGTGAGTCCCTTGCTCATTGCACCATCAGGATTCAAGCAAGCCGGGCCGAAGACGGCTGTAATGCCAGAAACCGGTCCCCGGAAGCTTGTTTCCTTCCCAGTATAAGAATTGGCTTGGTAGTTTGGTCTGCCCTGTTCCCATGATGCACTGGGCCAGGGACAGACTAATTTGCATGTAGCCAGGTTCTGAGCTGGGATGGTGCAGTGAGCTAAAAAACGGCGATGGATCAAGCCCTGATCTGTTGACTTGGTATGAGTGTTCTGTTTAATTCAGATACTCTGTCCATCACCACCCCCTTTTCTGAATCATTTTGTCCACCATAAGCGTGGAAGGGTATACTCAGATGTGAGTCCCTTGCTCATTGCACCATCAGGATTCAAGCAAGCCGGGCCGAAGACGGCTGTAATGCCAGAAACCGGTCCCCGGAAGCTTGTTTCCTTCCCAGTATAAGAATTGGCTTGGTAGTTTGGTCTGCCCTGTTCCCATGATGCACTGGGCCAGGGACAGACTAATTTGCATGTAGCCAGGTTCTGAGCTGGGATGGTGCAGTGAGCTAAAAAACGGTGATGGATCAAGCCCTGATCTGTTGACTGGGTATGAGTGTTCTGTTTAATTCAGATACTCTGTCCATCACCACCCCCTTTTCTGAATCATTTTGTCCACCATAAGCGTGGAAGGGTATACTCAGATGTGAGTCCCTTGCTCATTGCACCATCAGGATTCAAGCAAGCCGGGCCGAAGACGGCTGTAATGCCAGAAACCGGTCCCCGGAAGCTTGTTTCCTTCCCAGTATAAGAATTGGCTTGGTAGTTTGGTCTGCCCTGTTCCCATGATGCACTGGGCCAGGGACAGACTAATTTGCATGTAGCCAGGTTCTGAGCTGGGATGGTGCAGTGAGCTAAAAAACGGTGATGGATCAAGCCCTGATCTGTTGACTGGGTATGAGTGTTCTGTTTAATTCAGATACTCTGTCCATCACCACCCCCTTTTCTGAATCATTTTGTCCACCATAAGCGTGGAAGGGTATACTCAGATGTGAGTCCCTTGCTCATTGCACCATCAGGATTCAAGCAAGCCGGGCCGAAGGCGGCTGTAATGCCAGAAACCGGTCCCCGGAAGCTTGTTTCCTTCCCAGTATAAGAATTGGCTTGGTAGTTTGGTCTGCCCTGTTCCCATGATGCACTGGGCCAGGGACAGACTAATTTGCATGTAGCCAGGTTCTGAGCTGGGATGGTGCGGTGAGCTAAAAAACGGTGATGGATCAAGCCCTGATCTGTTGACTGGGTATGAGTGTTCTGTTTAATTCAGATACTCTGTCCATCACCACCCCCTTTTCTGAATCATTTTGTCCACCATAAGCATGGAAGGGTATACTCAGATGTGAGTCCCTTGCTCATTGCACCATCAGGATTCAAGCAAGCCGGGCCGAAGACGGCTGTAATGCCAGAAACCGGTCCCCGGAAGCTTGTTTCCTTCCCAGTATAAGAATTGGCTTGGTAGTTTGGTCTGCCCTGTTCCCATGATGCACTGGGCCAGGGACAGACTAATTTGCATGTAGCCAGGTTCTGAGCTGGGATGGTGCAGTGAGCTAAAAAACGGTGATGGATCAAGCCCTGATCTGTTGACTGGGTATGAGTGTTCTGTTTAATTCAGATACTCTGTCCATCACCACCCCCTTTTCTGAATCATTTTGTCCACCATAAGCGTGGAAGGGTATACTCAGATGTGAGTCCCTTGCTCATTGCACCATCAGGATTCAAGCAAGCCGGGCCGAAGACGGCTGTAATGCCAGAAACCGGTCCCCGGAAGCTTGTTTCCTTCCCAGTATAAGAATTGGCTTGGTAGTTTGGTCTGCCCTGTTCCCATGATGCACTGGCCCAGGGACAGACTAATTTGCATGTAGCCAGGTTCTGAGCTGGGATGGTGCAGTGAGCTAAAAAACGGTGATGGATCAAGCCCTGATCTGTTGACTGGGTATGAGTGTTCTGTTTAATTCAGATACTCTGTCTATCACCACCCCCTTTTCTGAATCATTTTGTCCACCATAAGCGTGGAAGGGTATACTCAGATGTGAGTCCCTTGCTCATTGCACCATCAGGATTCAAGCAAGCCAGGCCGAAGACGGCTGTAATGCCAGAAACCGGTCCCCGGAAGCTTGTTTCCTACCCAGTATAAGAATTGGCTTGGTAGTTTGGTCTGCCCTGTTCCCATGATGCACTGGGCCAGGGACAGACTAATTTGCAT
Source organism: Lissotriton vulgaris (assembly GCF_964263255.1). Lineage (NCBI taxonomy): Eukaryota > Metazoa > Chordata > Amphibia > Caudata > Salamandridae > Lissotriton > Lissotriton vulgaris. The sequence goes on along the minus strand of NC_141685.1, from coordinate 1,770,956,218 downwards.
GTAGCCAGGTTCTGAGCTGGGATGGTGCAGTGAGCTAAAAAACGGTGATGGATCAAGCCCTGATCTGTTGACTGGGTATGAGTGTTCTGTTTAATTCAGATACTCTGTCCATCACCACCCTCTTTTCTGAATCATTTTGTCCACCATAAGCGTGGAAGGGTATACTCAGATGTGAGTCCCTTGCTCATCGCACCATCAGGATTCAAGCAAGCCGGGCCGAAGACGGCTGTAATGCCAGAAACCGGTCCCCGGAAGCTTGTTTCCTTCCCAGTATAAGAATTGGCTTGGTAGTTTGGTCTGCCCTGTTCCCATGATGCACTGGGCCAGGGGACAGACTAATTTGCATGTAGCCAGGTTCTGAGCTGGGATGGTGCAGTGAGCTAAAAAACGGTGATGAATCAAGCCCTGATCTGTTGACTGGGTATGAGTGTTGTGTTTAATTCAGATGCTCTGTCCATCACCACCCCCTTTTCTGAATCATTTTGTCCACCATAAGCGTGGAAGGGTATACTCAGATGTGAGTCCCTTGCTCATTGCACCATCAGGATTCAAGCAAGCCGGGCCGAAGACGGCTGTAATGCCAGAAACCGGTCCCCGGAAGCTTGTTTCCTTCCCAGTATAAGAATTGGCTTGGTAGTTTGGTCTGCCCTGTTCCCATGATGCACTGGGCCAAGGACAGACTAATTTGCATGTAGCCAGGTTCTGAGTTGGGATGGTGCAGTGAGCTAAAAAACGGTGATGGATCAAGCCCTGATCTGTTGACTGGGTATGAGTGTTCTGTTTAATTCAGATACTCTGTCCATCACCACCCCCTTTTCTGCGGCAGACCGTACTGGGCATAGTACGTTGGGCAGGATTTGGTCTGGGGTCACCAGATGGCAACGGACGGCTGTCGCACTGGCTCCCGTGTCGCGGAGGGCTTCGGCCCGGTGTCCATTGATGGTGACCCACTGGCTGTACTTCTGCGTGTTGGCCGGGATGGGGGCCCGTGGGACCATGTCTCTCTCCCCTAGACACACCAGGGACATGGCTGCGGGTTCCCACTCTGCCTGGTATTGTTCACAATCTTCGGCTTCTTCTTTGCCGTGTTCTTCTCCCAGGGCAACGACAGTGATCTGGCGGTTCAGCAGACCCGAGGCATGGCCTGGCTGGTTCTTGGAACAGTTGGGGTCCTTGGCGTAATGGCCGGGTCGCTGGCATTTGTGGCAGACCAGGTTGGGGCGGAATCCCGGCCGTGTCGGAGGGCTTCCTCTTCTGGCCGGGGACGGGGGAGTGCTGGAGGGGGGCACCGTGGCGGTGTCCCTGCCCTGACCCTGGCCTCCTCCTCCTCCTCCTTGCGGGCAGTGGGACCCTTGGGATGTTCGGCCCTGGTCACCCGCCCAATTTCTGGGGACCCGGGTGCTCTCCCATCCATCTGCCTCAATGGCGAGTTTCCTGGGCTCGGTCAGCTTGCTGTCGAGGAGATGCTGCCTGAGTTCAACGAAACAGTTATTGGAGAGGTGCTCCCACACAATGAGATCGACCAATTGTTCGTAGGTGGTGACCTGGCTGCCCTTGATCTACCCCTCTAAGGCTCTGCTAAAAAAGTTCACATATTCCACCCAGGTGGTACCGGGTATCCTCCTACAGTCTCGGAATCGCTGCCGGTACATTTCGGGGGTGAGGCCATAGCGAGTGAGAAGGGCGGCCTTCATATGCTCATAAGAGGTCATCTCCGCGTCGGGGAGCTGTAGCAGGGCATCTCTTCCTTCGTTAACGAATCTCCCCCACAACCCGGCCCTCCAGTCTTTTCGCGGAACACGGTGGGAGGTCATGGCTACTTCGTAGGCTTTGAACCATTGCTGGATGTCGTCGTTCCGGTAGTACTCTCGGACAACATCTTTAGGAATGTGGACCTTGGTGTCCGGAGCGGGAGCTGAGCTCTGGTTCTCGGAGACGCCGAGGTCCCGGTTTTGTTTCCTAATTTCGAGTTCTTTTAAACCGCGCTCGTGTTCGTACGCGAGCTTCTTCTCCTCCAGCTCCCTCTGGCTTTTTTTCTCTTCCATTTTTTCCTGTAATCGTAAGTGTTCAAGGGCTATCTTTTTTTCCGCTAGTTTCAGTTCCCCATCTAAGCGAAGTCTAGCAAGTTCCAACTCGTGGAGCCGGCTCCTTTCTCATTCTCGATTCTCCTCGGGAGAGAGGCCCGCGCTTCTCTCCTCCTCAGGGGTTGCAATGGTTTCCGTGGTCGTGGTGTTTTAGTTTCGGGGTGGGGCCGCTCCTGTCTCCACCCAAGTCTGTAAAGCGTGCTTGAGATCGTCTTTGGTGCTTAGTCCTGTGGGTGGATGGTGGTGCCTCGATGTCGGGGCTTGGCTGGGTCTGAGGCTGAGGTCGACCCGAGGCCACGAGGCCTGGTCGTGGAGTGTCCAAGATGGCGGCTGGCCCGGAGACGGGGGTTCGGGAAAGGCCCCGGGTCTGCCGAGAAGGGGGTGTCTCTGAGGTTGGGTTCTGTCTAGGAAGGGCCGTGGGCGGCCCGGAGGGGCGGAAGGTGCGGCTCTCGCTCGGGGAACAGGGGTAGCAGTAGTCCTGGACCCGCCATGCGGGAGGGGTCAGACCACGCCACGAGGCCGGTTCCAACACAGACATTATCCGAAAGAGTGTCCCTTCCTCAGTGACACATGAGATCTTCACTACAGACAGTTGCACAATTGTTGTGGTGACTTTTGTATGGATTTCCCATAGATTTGTACATTCCCTTCGGCAATGGCCATGCCTGCTCACAAAAGAAATCAGATAATTGGTCAGTACCATCCATGCTACTCACTGTGCTTGTGTATGTAGTGTGTAATAATGCCTTCAGGGAGTCCATCATAATTTTTCACACTATGCATGACAATGTTATCCGCCTTGATTCAGATTGTAAAATTAGAAATTTGTGCACACAAAACACATTTGGGTGCTTTGTATCTAGGGGTTTTCTACCCTGTTCCTTCCATGAGGAAATACATGTTTCACCACCTGGATATTCACTTCATGACCGGGATGTACATGACACTTTATTAGTCCATTTGTGCTTCATTTGTTTGGTGGTCTGTTACATGACTACACACTATTGAGTAGTCATGATAGAGGGGGCGGGGGCGGGGGGTGCCAGCAAACTACATGGGTGGATATGCATGTGGGATCTGACAAAACAACCACATGTGGTGTGTCACCCAGTGAGTGACAGGATACCATTTTACGTGGAGTAGGTTACTGCTGTGAGGGATGTGTTGATATGCAAATATCATGAGTGTTACAGGTTAGGGATGTACACATACAGGCATGTAGTTGTTGTATGATGTTGGAAATGCACACCCCTATGACTGAGCACTGCTGGGAGTCCTGTGCACCCACCCCCTATACTGTTGGGCAATGCTGGGCACTGCTGGGAGTCCTGTGCACCCACCCCTCCTATGTCTGGGCACTGCTGGGAGTCCTGTGCACCCACCCACTATATTGTTGGGCACTGCTGGGCACTGATGTGAGTCCTGTGGACCCACCCCCTATATTGTTGGGTACTGCTGGGAGTCCTGTGCACCCCCCCCCCCTCCAATGTCTGGGCACTGCTGGGAGTCCTGTGCACCAACCCCCTATACTGTTGGGCACTGCTGGGCACTGCTGGGCACTGCTGGGAGTCCTGTGCACCCACCCCTCCTATGTCTGGCCACTGCTGGGAGCCCTCTGCACCCACCCCTCCTATGTCTGGGCACTGCTGGGAGTCCTGTGCACCCACCCCTCCTATGTCTGGGCATTGCTGGGAGTACTCTGCACCCACCCCCATACTGTCTGGCCACTGCTGGGAGTCCTGTGCACCCACCCCTCCTATGTCTGGCCACTGCTGGGAGCCCTCTCCACCCACCCCTCCTATGTCTGGGCACTGCTGGGAGTCCTCTGCACCCACCCCTCCTATGTCTGGGCATTGCTGGGAGTACTCTGCACCCACCCCCATACTGTCTGGCCACTGCTGGGAGTCCTCTGCACCCACCCCTCCTATGTCTGGGCACTGCTGGGAGTCCTGTGCACCCACCCCCTATATGTTGGGCACTGCTGGGAGTCCTGTGCACCCACCCATCCTATGTCTGGGCACTGCTGGGAGTCCTCTGCACCCACCCCCATACTGTCTGGCCACTGCTGGGAGTCCTCTGCACCCACCCCTCCTATGTCTGGGCACTGCTGGGAGTCCTGTGCACCCACCCCTCCTATGTCTGGGCACTGCTGGGAGTCCGGTGCACCCACTCCTCCTATGTCTGGGCACTGCTGGGAGTCCTGTGCACCAACCCCCTATACTGTTGGGCACTGCTGGGAGTCCTGTGCACCCACTCCCTATACTGTTGGGAACTACTGGGAGTCCTGTGCACCCACCCCTCCTATGTCTGGGCACTGCTGGGAGTCCTCTGCACCCACCCCCATACTGTCTTGCGACTGCTGGTAGTCCTCTGCACCCACCCCTCCTATGTCTGGGCACTGCTGGGATTCCTGTGCACCCACCCCTCCTATGTCTGGCCACTGCTGGGAGTCCTCTGCACCCACCCATCCTATGTCTGGGCACTGCTGGGAGTCCTGTGCACCCACCCCTCCTATGTCTGGGCACTGCTGGGAGTCCTGTGCACCAACCCCCTATACTGTTGGGCACTGCGGGGAGTCCTGTGCACCCACCCCCTATACTGCTGGGAGTCGTGTGCACCCACCTCTCCTCTGTCTGGCCACTGCTGGGAGTCCTCCGTACCCACCCCTCCTATGTCTGGGCACTGCTGGGAGTCCTCTGCACCCACCCCTCCTATGTCTGGGCACTGCTGGGAGTCCTGTGCACCAACCCCCTATACTGTTGGGCTCTGCTGGGAGTCATGTGCACCCACTCCCTATACTGTTGGGCACTGCTGGGCACTGCTGGGAGTCCTGTGCACCCACCCCTCCTATGTCTGGCCACTGCTGGGAGTCCTCTGCACCCACCCCTCCTATGTCTGGCCACTGCTGGGAGTCCTCTGCACCCACCCCCTATACTGTTGGGCACTGCTGGGCACTGCTCGGAGTCCTGTGCACCCACCCCTATACTGTTGGGCACTGCTGGGAGTCCTGTGCACCCACCCCTATACTGTTGGGCACTGCTGGGAGTCCTGTGCACTCACCCCTCCTATGCCTGGGCACTGCTGGGAGTCCTCAGCACCCACCCCTCCTATGTCTGGCCACTGATAGGAGTCCTCTGCACCCACCCACCCCTCCTATGTCTGGGCACTGCTGGGAGTCCTCTGCACCCACCCCCTATACTGTTGGGCACAGCTGGGAGTCCTCAGCACAAACCCCCAATACTGTTAGGCACTGCTGGGAGTCTTTTCCACCCTCCATTCAGATGTGGCGCACCGTACACATACATTACAGGCGTGTGTGCGGCACTTATCACTATTGCAATGGTCATATGCGCTAGCGTGTGGCGCACCGTACCCCGACATTAATGGCGTATGTGCTGCATGTATCACTTTTGCAATGGTGATATGTGCTAGCGTGCGGGGCACCGTACCCAGACATTACAGACGTGTGTGCGACACGTATCACTGTTGCAATGGTGATATGCGCTAGCGTGTGACGCGCCGTACCCAGACATTACAGACGTGTGTGCGGCACGTATCACTGTTGCAATTGTGATAAGCGCATGCATGTGGCGCACCGTACCCCGACATTAATAGCGTATATGCGGCACGTTTCACTATTGCAATGGTGATGTGCGCTTGTGGCGCACCGTACAGGTATACTTCCGTTGTTGCGGTACGTTGTACTCACCGTTTGCGCCGTCATCGGTTTCTATGTACGAAGTCGTAGGCGTACAGGACTGGGTTGACACGGACGATGGAGTTCATGTCATGTATGTCGCGTACCAGGGTGCGGTTCAGGCCGGACTCTGCTTTTACGGCTGTTTTCAGCTCCCATAGCAAAAGGGCCGTACGGAGTGTCGTCAACACGGATCGTACTTCCTGGTCCGGAAAGAGCGGCCTATTTACGTTCGGACGTAGCTTACCGCGTCACCCGGATACAATCCGTATGTACTTTCTAGTTGTATGGTGCTTGGTACGAGTCGTACGGAGTGGCGCTTTGGGTTAGGATCGTACTTGCTCATACGTACGGGGACGTTGTAGGTGTACGATTCGTACAGGAAAAACGCTCTGTACAGCTAATTGGAGCGCTTTTTCCCGAATCAGAATCGACCCCTTAATGTAAAAACATTTTATCTTTTTTAGTTCTGCAGCGGGTGTTGGATTTATACTGGAATAGGGTGAGGAAGTAATTTAATTATAAAAAATTAATGATTATTTTTTATTTATTAATATTTATTTGATTGTGTGGTTTGTAGGGTTTATCTGAGTAAAAGGTGTGAAGTAAGTTATTTTTAATTAATTAATATTTTGTTTATTATTAATATTAATTAATTGATAATTAATTATGCTAATTGTTTAATTACATTTTTTGGGGGGGTTCGGGTTCATAGGGGTAAAGAGTGGGGAGTAAATTAATTTTAATTCATTTATAATTAGTTGTTAAATACTATTAGTGCCGCAGCTTCTGGAGGTGTTGTGTGTCACTGATCATCTTTGCTCTCACGGAGCTACAGGGGGAATTAAGAAGCCTGCCTGCCTTTTGAAACTGCTACAACACCGAGGTTGATATCGGGGACGAGCCTTCTACACCTTCAGGACTCGTAGTCCCAGGATTCCTTTGGCCGCCTACACCTGCATCGGGGCTTTGAGCACCGCCCCTGTGACGCCTACTAAACACCTCGCCGCACCCGCTTTGCGGGTGCCGCAGCATCTGGAGATGTTGTGTGTCACTGATCGCCTTTGCCCTCACAGAGCTACAGGGGGAATTAAGAAGCCTGCCTGCCTTTTGAAACTGCTACAACACCGAGGTTGATACCGGGGACGAGCCTTCTACACCTTCAGGACTCGTAGTCCCAGGATTCCCTTGGCCGCCCACACCTGCATCAGAGCTTTGAGCACCACCCCCTGCTGATGCTATTTATCCCTTTGCCTCTTCCGCTGCGCGGGAGCAACCTGGGAGAAGCCCGGGACAAGGACGGGACCGTCTGTGGCCATCAGGGGCCGGAGGAGGCTGGGCCACCCCCCTAACTTCACCCTAATAAAATTACACTCCAGAAATAGACAGGATGACCCTGAAACGAAACAAAATCCTTCGAAGGATCTCACACATCCACTTGTGCTGGTATCCCCACCTCCTGCTGCAACCTCTGGGCCATTATCCGGAACTACCCTGGAAGCAACGGATACCCTAACCCATAACGCCCAGCAAAGTAGAAAATCCACTAATTTAACTCTAGCTAAATGGGTGAAAGAACCTCCTTGAAACTCTTCTATGCAGGGCTGGGAAGCAAATAGCCAAAATAAAATAAACAGGCACTGTAAGGATCCACCTGTAATAGGACAAAAGACCGGTATGGAAAACCCCGTTGAGCAAAACTTAAGTCATATTAACTTGCCTCCCGAATGCCTATCCTACGTAGTTGTACTAACTGGAGTTCTACAGCTTAAGGCTGGCAAATCTGAATCCTATCATGAACTTAAAAACAAAACTACATATTGTCTGAACAAGAATAGACCGCTCCCGAGCCAAATGGATGGTCAGGTTCTTTTTGTAAGAAGGGTTAACTGGGTTGGCAACAGGACTAAGGACACTCCTGGGTACTGTATCCTTGTGAATTTTAGGGATGCATGTGTTGCGAGGTTCATATGTAATCAACAGTATAGCCAAGATTGGAATGGAATCGGCACCTGTGATCTGAGCCACTTCCATTCGCAATCCGCCTACTCACAACACACACAGAATCCCCATCATCCTTCCTGGGGAGGGTTGCAAGGCGGGGCTACTCACATTAATCTCACAGGTCCCGTTCTCAACAGATGCCCAAATTTTTATGGGATAGAAAATGCATACTGACATGGAGACTTTTGTCCCCCTATCTCGGCGGCAAATGACGATGATAGGACCTGGACTACTGTCAGTAGGATGACCGAAGAGCAGCAAGGGTACCCACATACTTCTAACAGTGTTTCTCCAATTAAAGCTGCTAGCTGTAATAACAGGCTAGCGTCCAAACTAACAATTACTCAGAGCAAGAGCGGGAGCCGCGAGGGTGGGGGACAACGCACTGAGACCGAAATTAGAGGGGAAACAAGTGGCATCCAGGCCCCTTGTGTCGAACCTCACAAAACCAGCCCGACCCCATTAGAACAATTTTCCAGGCTGAAAAATATTCCCGGGTGCAGGCTATTGCCCCGCTACCCCCGATACCTGAGCTTTCTGCGACACAAGATAGTGCATACTTAGCGCCAACACATATATCGCAGGATCTAACCGCAGTTGATTACACCTTAAAGATTCTTAGCTGGAACATAGCGGGCATTACAAAGAAATTAGATCTGCCCGATTGGAATATTCTGGTTGAGTCCCATAGGATTTGTATTTTCCAGGTAACCAGGAGTATGGTGCCCCACCATAAGGTTGGCTATACTAACTATTTCTTACCAGCAGTACCCCTGCTTACAGGGAGAGGGCGCCCCTCGGGCGGGCTCTTAATTTGGGTTAGTATCTCCCTGGGCTGTAGCATTAAGCAGATGCAATGCAATTCCCTTGATATTCTAAGGCTTTCAGTCAGGGGTGATCGGAGAGGGAGAACACTGGAGATATTCAATATATATGCCAGAGGAACAAAAGGAGGAGCTCCATCCCCCACAGTCACACTCCAGGAAAACGAACTCAGGCAGTGCCACAACGACATGTACGTCCTGGTCGCAGGGGACTTTAATTGTACATTCGAGCCCCTTGCGGCAGAGGACGTTCTAAATATCGCTGAGGATGATGCTAAGAGGGGGAATTCCTGCACTATCAATCCACCCGATAAAGAGGTGGTCGCAACTGGCCATACAGCTGAACACATTAGTTATGGAGTTCGGCCTGAGGGCCGCAAACGGCAGGACTGTCGCAGATCCAGCCGGGGACCACATGTATAATAGGGTGAACCATTCCACAAGGAGTGACTATATTCTCCTTGACTTTAAACTCTGGCGTTTCATGCAGGATATGGAAATACATCCTACAGCCGACAGCAATCACAATCCACTCTCTTTGAGCTTACATTCTCTGTGGCCGTTTGTGCACGGGCCTGCGGCTACAGACAAAACAATGTCAACATTAGAAGTATGTCCCTCTAATTGCGATGGACGCCTAAAATGGTGCAAAGTTGCTGTAGATGAGGGGAAAGTCAGGGATATAGGCCCTATTGTTAGCGGCACTGACTGAGTTAGGTACGACTCCTGTGGACCAACATGATCCAATTAGGGTGTCAGTAATATTTCAAGACACCATTAAAGCGCTGGGGAACCTATTCCTAGTCCAAAGTAAAGGTGGGGCACAGAGGGGGTCACAAAAGCCAAATGGCCATGATGGTTTGTACACAACAAAATTCAGACGTAAGAAATCTGCGTTAATAAAGGCAGTAAAGCGCAAATACCAAGCGATGATCCAGCTGGCCAGGAAAGAGTATAAGGCGACCGTATTAGAAGGGAAGAAGGAATGGGAGGAACAGTATTGGCAAGCACTAAAGGAGGCCAGCATTGGGAGAGATGCTGGTCGCTTTTGGAATATTATAAGAACCAAGAATAGACCAGCCCATGATCTTATAACATGCAATATAACAAGCCAAGCGTGGTTCGACCATTTTTCAAAACTCTACTCTAGTCCGCAGGGAGGTCAAAATGAGTTTATTTCCCAAAGTCACCTAGACACTTTGGGGGAATCCAATAGCTACCCCTTTACAGAAAAGGAAGTGGAGAATGCCATCAAGTGCATTGTACCACATAAAGCAGCAGGCGGTTGTATGATGGAACAACTACCACTTGAACAACTACAGTCTAAACAACTACTTCTTAACCACTACTTAGTCTAAACCACTAAAGTTTTAACAACAACTATCTTTTACAACTACTATGCCTTTACCTCGCTTGCCTTTACCCCAATAATGTATCTATTTTACTGGTAAGTATAAACCCATATGTATATATATATATATATATATATATATATATATATATATATATATATATATATATATATATATATATATATACACATGTATGTATGGGTAATGGGTTTGTATATACCTGTAAAAACACTTGAATTTCATGGTAAAGGCATGCATGCTAAAGACATATGTGTTGTAAAGTGAATATTGGTAAGTATTAACACTATATATATACACACACACACACCTATACTCACTATTATGTTATAAAATCCCTTTCCACCCAAAAAACCTGCACCCACCCCGCACCTTTAAAATTCCCTTTCCACCCAAAAAGCTATACCCACCCTTAACCTTACCAATTCCTTTTCTACCCCAAAACCCACACCCACTATAAACCCTAAAAGTACCCTTGCCACTCAAAATCCATACCCACCCTAAAATTAACCTTTTCACCCTAAAGCCCATACCCACCCTTAAACCCTAAAAATATAGTTATCGCCCAAAAACCCATACCCACCCTAAAATTACCCTTACCACCCAAAAACCCATACCCACCCATAACCCTAAAATTACCCTTGCCGCCCAAAAATCCACATCCACCCGAATCCCTAAAAAATCCCTTTCCACCCAAAAAGCATCCTTACCCTAAACCCCAAAAATACCCTTGCAATCTCAAAAACCCATACCCACCCTAAATCCTAAAATTAACCTTACAACCCATAAAACATGTCCACCCTAAACCCTTAAATTACCCCTACAATCCAAAAAACCCACACCCACCCTAAATCCTAAAATTACCTTACCCACGCAAAAATCATACCCACCTTAAACCCTAAAAATACCTGTGCCCACCCAAACGGTAAAAAGTACCTTTGCCACCTAAAAACCCATACCCACTTTAAATCCCAATATTACCCTTGTCACCCAAAAACCCATACTCACCCTAAACCCTTAAAAATACACTTGCAACCCTATATATACATTTATATATACACATATATATATATTTTACATAATACTTACCTTTAATACTTACATTTTATGAAAGTATTTTTTTTACGGTGAGTATACCTTTACCTTTAATGCATTTACTTTACAAAACCATATAAAATACAGCCATCCATCATTTTAGCGCAATAGGAATATATCTTTCATATACAATCCAAGAGTGCCATCTACTGGCCAGAGGTAGTTGTAAATGCATTAGTGGTTAAAAGACTCGTGATTCAGGTTCAGTCGTTGTTAAGGAGTCGTGGTTCAGGCCCTTCATTGTGAATGAGTTGTTGTAAAGGTCGTTTCCCGCAGCAGGCCCCGATGGTATCCCCGGAGATCTCCTCCGATCTGACCTGCCCAAATGGGGAAAGCCTATTTCTATACTAATCAATGCCATCGATAATGGCGCCACAATTCCTGGGTCGTGGAAGGGGGCAGAGGTCATCCCAATCTTTAAGAAGGGGAGCAGGGACGACCCTGCCAATTACCACCCAAAAAGCCTTATCGACTCTACCCAAAAGGTTGTTGGGAAGGTGGTCCTCGAGAGGATTTTACTATGGGCTGATGAAAATAAAATTCTTTCTGATTATCAAGTGGGATTTAGGGCTGGCACTGGGACCATAGAACAGGTATTTAGAGTGTTACTCATCTATTGGAAGGTGGTTCTTATAGGCAAGGGCAGTCTTTACCTCGCATTTATCGATCTAAAGACTGCTTTTGACCTGGTGCCCCGGGAACGTTTATGGGGAGTGCTGTCTGAAATGGGGATCCCCCCGAATATTCTGACAATATTAGTGAGGCTCCATGAGGGAAACTTTGCACAAGTGAGGTGGGGCTCACAGGGGCAGAAAACCGGCAGAATTCCAGTGAATAGGGGTGTCCGCCAGGGATGTGTCCTTGCTCCCACTCTTTTTTCACTTTATGTGAACGGTGTGGTGGAGCACTTGCAGAGAGTTCCATCTGATGCACCATCCCTGGCGGGCGAACAAATTCCAACTCTCCTATTCGCTGATGATACCCTCCTCATCTTTAAGTCTCCCATGGGCCTACAGAGCCTCCTAGATAATTTCCAGTCCTTCTGTACCCTGAGAGGGCTTGTAATAAACTCAGACAAGACTAAGTATCTGGTACTGAAGCCACCAAAAAAACTTGGGCAGCCCCGAGTCTTGAACCTTGTAACACTGGAAAGGGTCACCGTATTAGACTACCTGGGCATATGCATTTCTGACACCATGCAGTGGAACCCACGCATACAGAAAATGTTGTTAAATCATAAAAGAGTAGTCGGTGCTATACTCAGGGAACATCGTTCTTCAACAACTAGACCAGTCGCCCCGGGCCTTGACATAACAAGGCGAAAGGAGTGAGCTCAGCCCTATACGGAGCCGAACTCTGGGGTACAAGTAATATGGACCAGCTAATAAGATCAGAAAACAAATTCCTTAAAGAATTAATGGCACTTCCCCATAGTACCCCCACGGTTCCACTGTTATTGGATCTGGGGTGTCACCTGATTAATAATCTGGCAAAAGTCCGACCACTTTTATTATGGGCTCGGCTGTGGCGAGTGCCAGAGCTAGCAAACTATGCGGAGGGACTGTCGGAAATTATGTCTATGACGGGGTGGCAAAAAATTACGTGGCTAAAAGATTTTAAATCCTTGTTCTATGATTTGGGCCTTAAAGATGCATGGGAAAATAGAACTGCCCCACCAAAGGCAGTATTGAAGAAGTTATACTGGAGTTGGGCAATTGGTAAAGGCAACTCAGATCCCAAACTAGGTAGAATAACGGATGAGATTCTGAGGATAAAGGATGTTGCACTTTGTGAACCCTACCTAGATATTATACAGAAGCCCTATGATAGGGCCCGGTATTTCAAATTTAGGGTAGGTATATTACCAATACGTGAACTGACTGCCCGTTGGAAAGTTCCTTCCCAAACAACACCTTTTTGCCCAAATTGTGAATCTAGAATAGAGTCAATTGCACACATCTTGTTTGCATGCTCGGAGTATAAATCTCCAAGGAATTGCTGGCTTAAACCTTTATGTAGAGACTTGGATACTAGAGACCACTCCATAGCACTGCGCATTTTTAAGTCTGATACCCGGTCAATGTATGTATGTGGCCTGTCGAAGTTCTTGAGATGGACCTGGTCTATGAGATCGAAAAGGTTTAGCGACATACATTAATTTGTTTTTGTACTATTACCTGTAAGCAATTTTTATTCTCTTATTATGTTTTTATCTCTGTAGACACAACTCATGTCCTTTTTAAATTATTGGAAATTAGTATTCAAACGATCATGTCCATGCAAATCTAATCTTTTTATGATGTTATAGTATTGTCTCATGCTTTTAAGATATGTTTTTATCGAAATAAAGCTGATTTCATTCATTATTAGTTATTTAATTGAAAATACATTTTATTTGTGTATTTATTTTTCTTTTATTTAATTTTAGCTGTGGGTTGTGGGGATTATGGGGTAACGGGTGGGAAGTTAATTAATTTTACTGTTATTTGTTTCAGATTTTAGATGTGGATTGTTATTTTATGTTAATATATTTCTAGAGCGCTTGAATACCCATGGGTGTCTTGCCGCTGATTGGGAATGGCAGTATAGGCAAGAGCATAAGAGAACTAGAAGTTAAAAAGGCAAGTTTTTTTCAGTATCCTAAAACTCAGTAATGTGGTAGCTGATTTTTATAGGCAGACTATTCCAGGGAGCTGGGCCTTCAGAGGAGAAGCAACTACCCCACATTGGAGTCTCCTAAAGCTGGGGCGGGAGACCATTAGGGTTTTTTCTTAGATCGAAGGTCTCTGCTCGGTATGTACCAGGAGAGGGACTGTTTGAGGTAACCAGGACCTAAATCATGCAAGGCCTTATAGGTGAGTCATCGCGCCTTGAATTTCATACAGCTACCCACTGAAAGCCAGTGGAGTCCCTTAATGGAGGCTGAGACAGGATGGAACTTGGGAAGATCAAGAATAAGTCTAGTGGCCGCATTCTGCATGCTTTGAAGTTTCTTCACATATTGTTTTTGGACCTTAACAAAGAGCCCACTACAGTAGTCCAGCTTTGTGAGAATTAGTAAAGAGATGGCTGTTTTTCTAGAAGTAAGAGGAATGAAAGGAAGTTCCAGAAATGTGGATTATTACCAAAGAGTATGACCTCTGTTTTCTCCAAGTTCAATTTGAGGCAATGCATACACATCCAGTTGCTGACGGCTCAAACAGCTGTGAAACTTAGAAATGGTGACTTCCTCACTTGTGGCTTTTGTAGGGGTATAGATTGGGAAGTAAATTCATGTTATCGAATTAATAAAACTTTATTTTATATTAATTATTAATTTAATACTTAATTGTATTGTGTGCTTTGTGGGGGTACATTGTGGGAAGTACATTAATAATATATAATTAATTAATAATTCATATTGAATTAATGAAAATTAGTTTGTTGTAGAAAAATTATTTTAATAGTGTAAATAATGTTTTAGGTGCAGGTTGTGAGTTTTGTGGTGTTAAAAGGTGGGAGGTAACAACTAGATTTCTGTAATAATTAATGCTTTTGTTAATAAATCCTTTCTAAATAAAATATTTATTCGTATGAAAATTATTTTTGTATTTTATGTATAATAACATTTGCAGCCATTTGTGATATGTATTCAACATTATATATATATTTTAAATATTTAATATGAAATATATTTTTATTTTTCAACATTGTTAATTTTGAATGGACTGGAGTGAGAAAAGTAAGTTTTACCCTTCCGCTATCCAACACTTTCCCTATTGTTGCATTTGTTGGAGTGGGAATAGTAAATGTTACCCCCCACCCCGCATTCCAACACTTTACCGACTGTTGTACTGACTGGAGTGGGAATAATACATTTTACTCCTCCACTATCCAACACTTTCCCTACTTTTGCACTTATTGGAATGGGAATAGTAAATTATACCCCTCCGCCATCCAACACTTTCACTACTGTTGCACTTATTGGAGTGGGAATAGTATATTTTACCCCTCCGCAACCCAACACATTCCCTACTGTCAGACTGACTGAAGTGGGAATATTACATTTTACCCCTCAGCAATCCAACACTTTCCCTACTGTTGGACTGGCTGGAGTGGGAATTGAAAATGTTAGCCCTACAATCCAACACTTTCTCTACTGTTACACTCAGTGGAGTAGAAATAGTAAATTATACCTGTTTGCAATCCAACACTTTCCCTACTTTTGCAGTTATTGGAGTGGGACTATTACATTTTATTTCTCTGCAATCTAAACTTGTTTCTAGTGTTGTATTAATTGTAGTTGGAATAGTAAATTGTAGTACTTTCCAAAATAATATTTAATCTAATTTTGTATATATTGTAGTGAGAGTAGTGCATTTTATATTTATATGATTTAACAATGTTATTACAATTGTATTGTGTGAGATGGGAGTGGTAAATTGTATATATTATTAGTCTAAGAATTTGTTTATTTTTGTTGTAGTGGGAAATTTATATGTATTCATTATACATTGTAATAGCTTATTTTATATTGTTTTCATTTAGATAATTATGTTTTTGTTTCTTTGGAAGAATAATATTTATAATTTGTATTGTTTTTTTATTTGTAAATTATTTTTATTAAATTGTAAAAAATGTATGATATTTAAGTGGTTATGAGGGTCATTATGATGGGGGATGGACTGAAGTCCATCCGCCATCGTCCCGGTGATGGGGACGGCGGTCCAACATATCAAATTACAATGCAGCCAACACCACGGCAGCCAGAAAAGTAATTTTTAGGTCTCGCCTATGCAGCGCGCATGCACTACTTAGGAGGGCCTTGAGCCGTCTCCCTGCTCATTTTCAAGCACACACTTGTGCTTGTGGCAGCATTCACCTTGCGTGAGCGAACAGGGGCGTGCCACAAGCACGAGTGTAATGCTTGAAAATGAACAAACTGTGTGCGCATGCACGGACCACTCGGGGGCTCAACTCCTGGGCCCCCTCTCTCTCTCTCACAACAATTAACTTTCACGGCCGCGTGATCTTCCTGTTGTTTAAAATCCACTCCCCCATTGATCCTGCTTTGTTTTATTTTGCTTTACTTGTATTTGCCTCTCACTTTCTATTTCTTTGTTCATTTTCACTCTTGTTTCCATCTCTGTTTGAATTACTGCCCCTCCCTATTCCCACCTAGCTGTCTGTTACATTCTTTGTTTTTGACTTTTTTCCTCTTTTTCCCTTTATTGTTTTTCTTTTTTTTCTTTGACTTTATTTTTCTTTCTTTCTTTTCTCCCATCAAACTCTTTTTTTGCTCCTTTGTTTCTTCTCAAACCATTTGCAAATGGGGATGCTGCATATTTCACCAATGACCGGCTCCTTCCGATCAGTGTGGAGTGCATAGTTAGCTGACATTTCTCACCAAGTTATTTGCTTGCACCCAGCAGGCAGCTCGGGTGCCTGGCGTCCTGTGGTGCTTTCCTTTACATAAACTAGTCTCGGCAGACACAGATTAAGGGATCTGCTCAGAGCCTGCTGCGGATTCGTGGAATCAGATCTCCTCTGCGCCACGAGAATGACATGTCATTTATAAGGAGTGTTGAATTATTCAAGGTGCACAGGAGGGGGCCAGCTTGTCTACGGTCTCTGTAATGAGATATTTGCGTGGTTGACTCCGTACTTTCTAGAGTTGCTGACTTGTTTTTAAGTTGTTCAAAGTTCACACAGGAAATCACAAAGCACAGCCCCCTAAATTTCTATTGGCTTTAATATTTTCCCTGTGGGAACAGAAAAGGGTGTTATTTCAGAGATCATAATTTTCTAACTTCATCTAGTTACATCTCCAGAATGATAATGTGACGTTTCACCGACGTACATCCTATACCAGTGTCTGTTCCACAACGACATTGGCACTCTCCTTATATCCTCCCAGGCTCGTACCTCAGTCAGTGAGCATATTGGGGGGTGGGGGTGGGGGGGGGGGGGTGAATCTCAAATAAAACCAGCATTGGCATAGCCAATAGGTCTCGCCTTTGGGACCTTATAAGTGTTTAGCCATGCAGCAGTTGATGTTGCACCAAGGATATTGTGCTGGATAACCAAACACTTATAAGGTCCCAAAGGCAAGACCTTTTGGCTATGCCAATGCTTGTTTACATTGTGGCGGGTGCTGCCACCTGTAGCACCCTTCGCAATGGAAAAAAGGCAGGTTTTGCTTTTCCCTGCACAACATGGCAGGCACCACGTGGTACCTGCCACATAGTGCAGGGAAGTGTGGAGTGGCACCATAGGTGCCCCTGAAGTGCAATGACAAAGTGACCCAGCACACCGTCCGCCATCACAATCTAAAAGTGCCTGGCGAAACAGTAGAGCAATATGTTGCTGTATTAAGAACTTTAGCTGCTTCATGCAGATTCAGGGATCTCCATGAAGAAATAATCAGGAACCAATTCATAAATAGAACCAACAATTGCAAAATCTAAGAGAGATTATTGGAATTAAAGGATCCCTCATTTCCGAAAACTATTGAAATAACCAGGAGAGTAGAAAATACTTCACGCTATATAAAAGAACTTAATAGTGAACAAGGGAAGGAGAAGAGTGATGTTAGTGTTGTCAATGCTATTCGCAAAACCAAGAGTGTGGGTGAAGGTGCTAATTTTCAGGATCGACTGAAATTTCCTAGCGAAAGGGCTTCATCCAGTAATAACAGATGAGTTTGCTTTAGTTGTGGAAGCTTTAGACATAATGCCGAAGCTATAAGGTGCCCTGCTGCTAAAATCACCTGTTTCAAATATACAAAACTGGGTCACTTTTCCAAAATGTGTAGGTCTGGAAACAGTGACGGTTTAATATGGTCTGTGAATATGGTGAGAGATAATGATGGTGCATCAGAGAATGAGAGTGACAGTGATGTGGAAGTAATATGGGAGACTGAGGTGAATGAAGTGTCTGAAAAGTATCATCCTCCCAACTGTGTCCTATCTTTGAACCAAGTCAAGGCATCATTGGGGGCTGATTCATGTTCTCCGTACACCATAATTGATAAAAACGTATGGGTATCTAGAGGCAAGTGCAACCTATTGCCACCGGACATTGAGCCGGAGGGGTACTGTGGTACCAAACTTCCATTGTTGGGGTATCTTATGTGCCACATTTTGTTCAAAGATAGGAGCACACAAGCTAAAGTGTATGTTGTAGAAAAGGGCAGAGCTTTGCTTGGTTGGAATGAGCAAAAAGGTTTAGGCATTATACTTGGTCCCAATCACCCGGATCTGGTTCTACTAACACAAGACCTTGAGAAGTCTAAGTGGCACATGAAATATCCAGATTTGCTTAGCACAAAAGCAGGTTGTTTAAACAAATTCGAGCACCGGATTGTGTTAAAGGCAAATTGTTATCCCGTGGTTCATAAGGTCAGGAATGTACCATTTGCTTTGCGACCACAACTCAGGCAAGAATTGGACAGATTATGTGACGCCATAGTCCTCAAACCCATTGAGGCATCGGAATGGTTAAGTTCGATTGTTTTGGCAGGCAAATCGAATAGCAAGTTGCGCTTGTGAGTGGACTTAATTGATTTGAACAGGAATATCTGGGTTGATCACCACCCATTACCACGTATTAATGAAATGGTGGCTAGTGTCGAAAATGTGAAGTATTTTTCGTCCATTAACCTCCCCAACGCGTACCATCAGGTGAGATTACATCCTGATTCTCAACATCTGACATCATTCATAACACCTGAGGGTGCGTTCCAATTCTTACGAATACCTTTCGGATTAGCTTCGGTGGTTTTTCAAAGACTTAAGAACAGTGTTTTGAAGGGGGTTGACAACATGATGGTATTTCAGGATGACATTTTAGCTTGGGGTGACAACAGAATCATAATTCTTTGTTGATTAAAGTTTCGTTAAAGTTACAACATGCAGGATTAACAGTGAGCACCGAAAAATGCAAATTTGGAGTAAGACACATTATTTAGAACACGCTTTCTGGGAATGGTCTCAAACCAAAAAAAAAATGTACTAGAGGCCATTGAAAATTCTCCAGCACCATGAGACAAGGAACAGTTACGTTCTTTCCTGGGGCTTGCAGAGTAATTATTCAAAATGTGTCCAATATTTTGCAACTAAAGTACACAGTTTAAGGCTTTTGATGAAGAAAGGTACATCATATGTATGGAATAAGGAATGTCAGACAGATTTTGATACCATAAAAGCTGACATAACTAAGGCGGTAACTCTCAAACCTTATGATCCTCAAAAAAAGTCCATTGTGGTTGTGGATGCCAGTGCGTACGTTGTGGGGCAGTTCTCATGCAAAGGAAAGATGAAAGAGAATGGGTGGTAGCATTCGCTTCACGAACGCTCAAGGGGGCATACGCTACTTACTTCGTCATTGAAAAGGAGGCCTGGCTTGTTGGTGGGGTGTCAATTATTGTAAGACATACATATGGGGAATGAATTTCGAGTTGAGTACCGATCATAGACCCTAAATTGACATTTTCACCACATAGGGTGCTGGAAAGGCTACACCCAGGATAGCGAAATGGCTGTGCCATTTGCAGGAGTATGATTTCCAGTTGAAATATGTGCCAGGTCTCAAGAACATCAATGCTGATTGCTTATCTCGTTTGCCCGTATCAGGACATGTGGAAGATAATATGAGAGAGAAGGAAGAAGAATGGCTGATGGCTACAGTGGATGATGCATGCAATGGTGGTGTGAGCAAAGAAGAGTGGAAGCAGGCAGTTTTGCTGGACGCGACTTTGCAAAAATGAATCCCGTGTCTATCTGATAGTAGTGGACCAAGCTCACTGAATAAAATGGAACTGTCGAGTACAGAATGGTATGGACTCAATTATAAGTAGGGCTCCCGGTTTTTGGTTTAAACAGATTTTTACATATAAATACAGACAGAATTTTTTTCCCCTTGTCTGTATTTATATGTAAAAACGGCAAAATGCTAGAAAATTTTGCTGTGCTGCTGTGCTCTAATCCAGAGTTATCTCACCACGCCCCCTTCCTGCTGATGGAAATTCCTTCCCGGGCACGCACAAAGCCACACCTGAGTAATTCACAGGTCTTTTGAAGACCATTTACTTGTTAACAAGGCTTTATCTGCTATATTTTAGTTATATGTTTTCTATTTTTTAACTGTTTCTCCCCATTTGATTGTACGCCAGGACTGTGGCACTGGCTGTGCTGTGCGCAGTAATGGTGATGTCTTCTGAAAATGGATCCTCTTTATAATTGTGTTTTTCTTCCAGTTGGCTGTAGAGTACCAGTACTACGTCCTTCAGTAATTTAAACTCGTTAAATACCTGCTTGTCTGTTTCAGTCGCTTTACAATAGGCGCACAGCGCCTTCTACTGGAGGGATGAGGAAAGCCCCTCTGCACTATTAGAAACCACATCACCTCCACCAGTGGGTAAAATGTATTATGTACCTGTTCATTTTTATTCCATAAGTAGGCGTCGCTGTGCGAAGCAGCAGGGGCTGAACCCTATGAATGTTGTAAACTGTGCCCTGAGGCCAAAGATGCACACAGACAAAGCTGCTGCTTCTCTAGAACCGGTCCTGCAGTCCTCTCTGGCATCAAAACCTCCACTTCCGGGGTTCTTTATCCAAGTAAACAGCACCGTTCCTACTACTAAGGGCCCTTGTATGGTGTGCTCAACGCTCTAAGTGTCCACACTGTTGAGCACGTCTGGAGACCAGGTGAAGTGTTCTAGCAGTTGTGACTCCTGACTGCACCATTTCATTAAATGGTGTGATCTTGGACAACTGCCTTTATCCTTCTGGGCTTTGGGTGCCATTGTCTGTAGAAATTTAGTGCACTCAAACTGAACAATTATTGTTGAGTGTTGTATGTTAAGGCGTGTTATTGGCATTTCTGTAGTGTAGCATCGGTCAGCTTTGTGGCATCACAAGAGAGAGAGGGCAGTTGTTCACCATGAGGCCTGTAAGAGCCAGTATATTGTTGACTGTCCCAAACATCACCGGACCCAGGTGCCCTCAAAGGTGGTTCCGGCCCTGCCTCAGACGCTACCATCTAAACTGAAATCACTGGCCTCACCAGGTGAGGGACTGACTCCACCAGCTCTATGCTGACTCTGTCCCAACCCTACCGGCCTGTTAGATCCGTGCCTTCCCTCAGATCGCTGCACTAGAGGCTCTGTCTTAAAAGACCATAAATTAAAGAAGTTGCCGCACAGCTGCGCATAATGCTCAGGTTATGTGTGTTCTCTTTTACCAGCTTCGGGCATAGAATTTAATACATGCAAAAGCCATTCCCGCCTTTGATCTCACCCGGAAGCAGGCAGCACGTGTCTGCCTGGGCTTTGAAAATACTAAATTCATTCACTGTTTATGGGGGCATCTGTGAAACCGGAAGGGCTGCTAATTAATGCAAAAATGTCTCAATAGTTCAGCGCTCGTTACTGAAACATGCAGTGAAAAGCAAGTCACATGGTTGAATCCCCGGATTCCTACACGGCTGAAAAACAATAAGTGGGAAATAGTAGCATGTGTTATCCGCAGCGCTTAGAAACGGCAGAAGTGAGTTATAAAGTATACATAAAAAACTAGTTGTCTTAATTAATACTGGGCTAGCCTCTTAATATAGACAACCAATAGCTTTTCAGGGATGCCAGAGGCCCGGAGGACCTTCAGTTCACACCCCAACACGTTTGGGTTGTAAAAGACAGACATGATTGTGGAAGGGAGTGGCTGTATCGCATCCCTGGGCCCTGGTGCCACTGCACCTGTTGCCCTACTGATGGACACGCCCCTCAGAGCACTTTGTCTCCAGTTCTGAACTTTCAGTGTAGAAGTGGCCAGATGATATTAGCATGTTATTTTAATTTGTTTACAAGGCACCCGTTCACCCGGCTGTGACTTGGCACTCGTGAAACGTCAGAGCACAGAGGCTAATCATAAAGACATTTTGGAGTACTTAAAGTGGTTATCTTGTGGGACTCTTTTACGTGCTCATAAATGCCTCTGTGAATTGGGCCCTAGAACATCTGAATTAGGATTAAATGGTAATATTCATACACAATTAGCATAAAAAGAAAAACCTTCACCCTCTTTGCAGTTTTAACAAAAGAGAGTGGACGTTTTTGGAGCCAGTGGGCCAATACACAAAGGCACCACTACCACTGGGAGCACAGCACCGTGACCAGCGCTCTCGATGGAACTTTTGACGATGCCCCCCCAGAACCTTCTTTGCATACTACGGTGCCCCAGTAACCTTAGCCGATGACCGGTGGAGCTGTCCTTTTCCAACTATAGAGGAGTTTGGCTCTGGTTCACCACTCGGCCGTCACCTACCCAGCCGGACATCGGACACATTTTTCCTCGCCTCCTGACTTTCCTGTTTTTCCTAACTACTTTCCCCTTTGCTGTTTTTTTTCTAATGTTTAATCTATGCTTTTGTAACTCATGTATCTACATTATACTGTTTCCCTTTCTATGTTATGCGACACTCCAGCAACTGATGTAACTTTGCAACTATGTTCTGAAGCAATGTACTTCCTCATGTAAAGCGCTCTGATACCTCTTGGTCTAGCGAGCGCTATATAAAACATTTCAAATAAATAAATAAATATTGTTCTTTCACTCCATGCAGTAGCCTCCCCCAACGCCCCTGAATCCTCTTGTCCCAGGCCCCACACAGTGAACGTTTTAAGCACTTCAATTCACAGTGCTGCAGCAGGAGAAAAATGAATATTTTCCCCCGTGACAATCGCCATGCCCTTAGGCCCTGATTGGGAGATTTCATCCTAGAACGGAGGCTGGGGTGTGCGATCTTTTAGTTTCTGTTACTGTCTGTTTACCAGCTTTTTCTTGGCTTGTTTGAGGCTCCTGGTGTTACGTATTAGCAGAGGAGCCGACGCTTCCCTCCCGGGGTATTGGAAACAGCTTTTGACAGCAGAGAGCTCCCAAGGTACATGTGACGTCCTTAATTGTTACGTATATATATATATAATGTGTATCAAAAGGGCGTGGTGTGTAGCTTGGGATCTATCTATCTGAGTATCTATCTACACACACATACACACATCACCACCAATATAGGTAACCTAACATACTTTCTGTGTGAAAACCATAGACATTTGAAGGCAGATTTCTAGCTGGCTTTAGATAGAAATAAAGAAGTGCTGGCACATGTTTGCTCCTGATAAGTGTTTGTACTCTATTCTAAAGTGTTTTTATAGCAGAACTGAGAAGCACAGGTACTCTCCTTTTGAAATTACTCAGTACCGGACCATTTAAAGCATTGCTAAAGCCACAACAAATCGCTAATTTAAGTGAGCGCATGTGTGCATTGTCAATTTAAATAAATATGGATAGCAATTCAGGTACTTCTGTTCCTAGTGAGCTTGGGGTGGAAGCCCGGATCTCATCAAGTTCAAACCAAGCTGGCAAAAGGACTACTTATGTACTTGGACTTTGTATTCTGTTCATGCTACGTTTTTGACATATTTTGGATTCATGGTTTTGTTTAGTTTGTTGTGTTATTAATTGTATTTAAAGGGGGTGGATATATGTTGTATCTATCTTGTGTCCTAACAACATCTGCAGCTGGTAGCCATTGCCACTGGATTCTGGAGTGTTGATTCCAGGGACCATAGAGCAGGCAGTTGCAGATGAAGAAGGACCTCTGTTGTTACTGTACCTTCAGAATAAACTTGTCTAACCTACTCTACGTAGTCCCTTTTTTAAAATGTTTATTATTTTTATTTTTATTTTCAAAGACCTTTATTGGTAGGTTACAAGGTACACAGCATTGTGCCTACAACCAATCTCCGACCGGCAGCGCCATAATGGTTCCATCAAACATACAAACCCTAAGTCCATAACCTAAACATAGTAACACAGCAAGTCTCCTACAACCTCTTCAGGCCGGCCGCGTTGGACTAAGAAACTATATAGCATTTGCCTATGAGGAGTAGCAGAACATAGCATCCAAGAAAGTATGCAGCAAAGTTTGTGGGATGCCATAAACAGATCGCTTGCCACCCTTGTTCTTCACGCAGCTGCACTCTCCACTCCAGCAGTACAATACATCCGACCTCCCCTCATGTTTAGCTGGTGTTAATACGGGTAGGCAGAATAGCCTCCTGGGTCACCTAGCTCCACTATCAGTTACAGACTGTCTGGGGACACCACCATGCAATCAGTTTCCACGGTACCCCAGTCCTGTAGGTGTTGACATGTAATAGTGTATGCTCAGTAGTGTACCTATTTCTGTGCTAGCGGTCTCCGCCCTGGGTCCTCAACTGCAGGTAAGAAATTAGTGGCGACCATATGCCCATGGGCCTGGATGTGATAGGTAATAGTTCAGCATACAGGGCAGACTGTTCCTGGCAGTCTATCAGATCATTAAGCCAATCTTTAAACTTAAGCGCCCTTCCCCTGCTCCATCTGCAGGCCACCCGTCTTTTAGCCATTAACAACGCCAATGCAGTGTATCGGCGGTATGCTAGTGGAATATGTTTGACATAGCTCAATAAAGCAACCAGTGGTGTGGCTTCTATGCATGTATTGGTCATGTGGTTCAGCGCTGTAAAAACCTGTTCCCAGTAATCGTGTATAGCCGGGCCATTCCAAGACAGGTGTAAAAAATCAGCCTGTGGCGCTTGACACCTATCACACCTATCGGTATCAGGAAGATGGTGCCTGTGCATACTAAGCGAAGTGTGGTACAGTCTGTGGAGATATTTGTAGTGTATGATCCTCAACCTGCTGCTGGCCGATATTCTTTCAGTTTGCGAGCAACAGTATTCCCATTGCTCTTCCGTTATGGGTGCGCCTAGCTTTGCCTCCCATTTGGAGCGGGATGATGTAGCGCCGGCATTGTGCTGAGTACGTATGGTGCGATAAAGCAGAGATACTAGTCGTCTCTGCGAAGGTTGCTGTAAGAGTGTCTGCAGTGGCGCAAGTATCCGAGGCTCATCCGGAAAGACTACATGCAAGGACCTAACACCTTGTTTAAGGCGGATGTATAAGAATACATCCACTGGGTAGCAGTGCTCACCTCGAAACATGCTATCAGAAGTATGGAATTTCCCATTTTCATACAGGTCCCCCCAATGTGTAATGGACGTACGGTCCCGTAGTTTATGAAAAAGTGCTTCCTGTAAGAGGGGCATGTCTGGATGATACACCAGTGGCAGCAGCGGCGAATATGGTACAGGGGTCTCGGATTGGCGCGCAATCCGCTGCCATGCCGTGACCGTGGCATTGACAGTTGCCTGAGTGTGCTCCTGGGTATTTAGAGTCATGTATACAGTGCCCTCTATCGGTATTGGATGAACAAGCCAATATTCTGTTGCATGCTGCGGCATATATTTGGGCTGGTGTATCCAAAAGTATAAATAGTGTGCCTGAGCGCTGATGTAATATTGTTCAAAATCAGGTATGTCGAAGCCACCTGTTGAGTATGGTCTTGTTAACACAACCCATTTCAGTCTAGCCTGTTTGCCCCCATACACTAAATGAATCATCTCAGACCTAAGGGCCTTGAAAAAATGTTGTCCCGGAAAAAAGGGGATATTCAAGAATAAATATAATAGCTGGGGTAAGATCACCATCTTAATCAGTGATGCCCTGCCTGCCATAGACAGAGGGAGCCTTATCCAGCGATTTACTTCATCTGATATGCGGGTGAGTGCCACCCCGTAGTTGAGCCTCATGAGTTCCCCCCTATTCCTAGTGATGCCGATCCCTAAATATCGGAGTTCATCTGCACACCACTCCAACGGGTAATCCAGAGGAAAGCGTTCCACTGAGTCAGTTAAGGGGAAGATGCAGGATTTCCCCTAGTTGATCTGAACTCCAGATAGGCGCCCAAAAACAATAAACTCCCACAAGAGTGTATTCAGATTATTCTGCAGGTCTTTTACATATAGGGTGACATCATCCGCACACATAGAGATCAGGATTTGTCTCATGTTACATTGTAAGGCCATGGTATTGTGATGCTGACGCAAACGCGCTGCAAGGGGTTCCGTGGCCAGGGCAAATAGGAGTGGGGATAGAGGGCACCCCTGGAGCGTACCTCTAGTAATCGAGAACCTCGTAGACAACTGGCCGTTGATAAGCACTTTGGCCCCTGGCTGATAATACAAAAGATGGATCCAAGACAGAAAAAGCGGTGGAAATCCCTTTCGACTCGTTATCGTAAATATGTAATGCCATTCGATAGAGTCGAAGGCTTTTGTGGCGTATAGGAATATTGCTGCTAAGGGCAATTCAGAGGCAACATTATTCATTATCATTGTGACCGGGTACCATAGGGGTAGGGACCTAAATAAGGAGGCAACTACTCAGGAACCGTTCTCGGTGCTCTTTTATTCAAGGCACGATCAATTTGAACATGAATACCATGCAAGTTCCACAATCAGAGAAATTAAAAGGGGGGGGGGGAGAGTTGTGTAGTCCTTCCGGATATCTTCTGAGATACAGCTGGTTCCCCGGGGCTCCGGATACTTCTCCAAAGACGTCAGACTCGGGAAAAAGAAAAGAGAAATACCCCAGGGTTACTGGTGGGTGTCTGGGTCATATACAAGAATGAGGAGGGTGGGGGAGTGAGAGGATCACCAGGCACTATCTCCCATCTTGTTGCACCAACACCAAGTCCACACACAGTGAGTGCTCAGGGGAATTATAAAAACGGAGTAAGCAATCAGTTCCGTGACCACCCTCAACCACCCCTACCCCGTCCCACCCCGTGAGAAGAGAAAACCCCTTAAGCGGCCCGTACCATGTCCAGCCACACTTCCCCAGAAGTGCGGCGGGGTGACTCGTGGTACCGTTGGCCTCCTGGCTTGCAGATTTCGTTGGTCGGGACTTCATCCCAATCCGCGACCTCCTCAGACTCTTGGCTTTTCACCTCCGCAACAGCGTCTGGTTTCCTCTGCTCGGGTTCCTGTCCTCCTCCGGCTTTCGCGCTCATGTCTCCAAGTCGAACTTCCTTATCAACCTCTTCCACCGCTGATTGGCTCCCAGTCGATGACGTCGGGCTTGTGGGTAGTGCTTCAGGGGAGATCCAAGAGGCGTTAAAGGGGCCGTATGAGTCCTGCGGACGGGGTGGAAAGGAACAGTTTTTAGAGTCCACACCTCGTCCGTCAGTGTCACTGATCACCTGACAATCGTAAAGAGGGTTCTCAAATTATGGGAAGTTGGTCTTCCAGGGACAAACCCAGACTGATCCGGGAGGATAAGATGTTCTAGTAGCAGATTCAGACGTTTAGCAATAAGTTTTGCTAAAATGTTTGCATCGCAATTGAGCAAAGAGAGCGGTCGGTATGATCCACACAGGTGGGCCGGTTTATCTGGTTTTAGCAGGGATATGATGATGGCCTCCCTCATAGACGGGGGAGAGATCCCACCTCCAAGGACTCTTCATAGACTTCCCGAAGGATTGGGGCCATTATATCCATATACGTTTTATAGAATTCTACGGGGATGCCATCCATTCCAGTGGCCCTTCCAGATTGTAACTCCATTATAGCATTGCGAACTTCATCCAATTCAAATGGTGCGCACAGACATTCACGATGCACATCGCTTAGCCAGCCAGGGCCTACGTCTCCTAAGTAGTCATCTAGCTCTACAGTCGGGGTCCCTGAGGTGGTATATAAACCTTCGTAGTGATTGGTAAACTCTTCTAATATGGCTGTATCACAGCAGCGCGTCCCATCAACTTTTTCCAGTTCCACAACATAGTTGGAGTATCGCGGTGTACGGACGATATCTGCCAATGTTTGGCCAGGACGCTTTCTCCCCGTATCTGCAAGCCTGCCAATGCTTGCCCCTGAAGTACGCTTCCCTCTGCGCCTCTTCCGTGTATTCTGTGAGTTTGGTCCTGAATTTCTCCTTCGTGTCCCAATCTGGTGCATGTTGCAATGTCTCTTCTAATGTCTTCAGATCTCGCTCTATCTTACGAAGCGTATTAGTGATATCCCTAAGTACCCGTGATCCTTTGGAGATACAATACCCTCTCAGTGGGACTTTAAAGGCCTCCCAATGGTCTCTATGCTCTACACCGATCCCTTGTTGCGCGCAAAGAAATCCAATATCTCTTCACGCAGTTCTTCTTGGAAGACTGTGTCCATTAACATTTTGGGATTAAATGGCCATGTTCTGCGCGGCGGGCTAAAATCCGTCGAAGAGAGCGCTAGCCTGACAGGTGGATGATCAGAGTATGTTTGGGCCAAGTGCTGTACCGTGCAGATGGCAGGCCCAAGCCCTCGAGAAACAAACCAATAATCTAGCCTCGCCCAGGTAGGTGCGTGTGCTGTAAAATGTGTGCCTTCCCGCATCAAGGAATGTATATGCCTTCATGCGTCCAGCAGCTGATGTTCTGTGATGATGTCTTTGAGTAGTGCGCCCGCCTTGGTGTGATGATGCGGAGCGAGGTGTGATCATCTAAGGAAGGAGCATAGGTAATGTTGAAATCCCCACCGAAGACAATGTGATTCGACCCAATAACTCTCACCGCCTCCCATAAGGTGAAGAACAAGTCCGGATCGTCCACATTGGGTCCATAACATCACACCAACGTAATTGATTCCATGCCCATGCGCCTCCATGCTATGCATTATTTGCCCTTATCACAATAAGAGGAGAAAATACTGTGCATAGCCCATCTAGAGGCAAATACATTAGACTTTTGGGGTGCAAACTGGGTTTCTTGTAGCATAGCTATATGCGTGTTGTGTCTGTCCAAATATGCCAGTACCTGGTACTTCTTCCGAGAATCTCCTATCCCTCTGATATTCCACGTGATAATGTTCAGTTGTGTCCTATCGTCTTGAGCCATACAGTTGCCAATTAAAAAAATCCAAACACGGCGCATTTTTGCCAGAGCACCCACTATACATCGTGAGTTGCTGTGTATCCAATGCATTTCCAACTCTCACTTGGATTGTACCTCTTCTTAATACAAGGCTGTGTGTGCCTACCATGGTCAAAACATTTAGTCCCCAAAACGTCCCTGCACCTACCTCCCCCCTCCACTGAAGAAACCCCAACCTGCCAGCATTATACTACCACCCCCCCCCCCCCCCCACCCTGAACTGTCTCCCAACTAGGGACTAAGTACAGCCCCATTCCTGAGTGAATGGCAAAGAGCCTTAGGGTATTTCCCTTTGGGGGCCATGTCTAGGTGGTCACACAACAACCCCTCACTCCCAGAACATCCACAGCCGAGGCTGCGGTCCCTGCAGGTATGGAAGAGGGGTGCCCAGCGATCAAGTATTAAGCATTTTGGGGGGACCAACTATAGTTACTGTCAAGGAAAGTACATTGCCCCCCAATCGTATGTAACAATACTCACAAGTGTTACCACCATTTCGACAATATCAATATTGTTGGGAATGTTCATTGTTCTTCCTCATCTGCTGCCACAAATGGAGATCCCGAAGACCCTTCGTCTTCATTACCAGGTCTGTTCGATTGTTTAAGTTGTTTGAGGAAGTCTTCCACTTGTTGTGGCTTTGTGAAGAATTTCTGGCGGCCCTGGTGCGTAACCCTTAAGCGTGCCGGATAGAGAAGAGCGTAGTCGATTTGTAATTTGCTCAGTTTCGCCTTGACATCCAGAAACTTTCATCGTTCTTCCCGAACCATAGGCGTGAAATCAGGGTATATGGTAAAGGAGTTACAATCAAATGATAGCGATTGCTTGCTGTGCGC
This sequence comes from Lissotriton vulgaris, assembly GCF_964263255.1. NCBI lineage: Eukaryota > Metazoa > Chordata > Amphibia > Caudata > Salamandridae > Lissotriton > Lissotriton vulgaris. The sequence goes on along the minus strand of NC_141685.1, from coordinate 1,770,926,473 downwards.
AGCTCTCAAGGCTACATCCCGATCTCTATAATTTAGGAGCCTAGCAATGATGGCTCTCGGGCGGTGCCTGGCTTAGGACGGGGCCCCAGCGAGCAATGCACCCTTTTGACTATAAATTGATGAGAAAAGGCCTCTGATCCAATCGCTGCCAGCAGCAATCTCTCAATATAGTCCTCCAGTCTGCCTGTGTTTGTCAACTCTGGAATGCCTAAAATGCAAATATTATTGCCTCTACTTCTCGCCTCCAAATCCTCATTCTTGGCCACAATTATTTGCAACAGGTTGTCCATCCTGAAGAGCTGTGAGGTGTGTCTAGCCGTGGTATTGTCTGAGTCCGAGATGCGCTGTTCTACCTCTTTAATCCATTCCTCGTGGACATCCAGTTTGTGGACCATGGCGTCCATGCGTGAAAACATCCTGTTCACCTTGTCCGCAATCGTGGCAAATCCCTGGCGAACTTCCCGAAGAACATCTTGTAGGTCTGCAGATGGCTTAGATGAAGCTCCAAGTGACCCACTGCCACCTGCTTGGCCCTGCTGGTTCTGCCCTGTGTGGGACAGTCTCTTGGCAGCGTCAAAGGTGAGTTTCGGTTGCCTCGCATCAGGCCTACCCATGACTAGTGTGTCCTTAGCGGCGCAGCTGCACCGCGTGGGCGATCCACACACAAATGTCCACAACTGGGACTATAGGTTGGTAGGATCAACAGAGCCGCCACCAAGGGGGACCGGTAATATGTCGAGGCCACTCCTCTATCGTGTCTCACTTCCACCAGTGCACTGGGACCCTCCGGCGCTCCACGCCTAAGCAGTTTCCAATCTGTTGCACCACGGGTGCGACCAGGCGTCTCCTTTAGGCTTTGGCTACGCACAAGGGCTAGATGTAATGGCGGTTCACCGGACTCAGGGCAAACCAGCCAACAGCGCCCCTGGCTTGTCGAGCAGTCCACCTCTCTCCTCCGTTGTAGCGCTGATGTCAGGGGTATTTCCTGCGTGGGAAGGTGCAGAATGGCCAAGCCACCGCCCCTGTGGCGATCTCACAGTCCAGGCCAGCAACAGTCAACCCTCATGATGATGCTCGTAACCTCCTGCCACACAGTCAGCAGAGCACTCCAGGAGCTCCCCTAAAAGACCCCCTCAACGCAGCAGAACAGTGCAGTCAGCCTGGTCATAAGGATGTGGGGGGTGAGGGGTGGCAGATTCGATAAAGTTCAAGGTGTCCCAGGGACGCGGTCAGCCCACGTGATCTAAGAGGGCAAGCGGAGCAGTGCCCCCCCGGCTCACCTCCAGTCTCAGTGTCCACCAGGCTCTCCCCCAAGTCTGGGCACAGGGGGGTGGGGAGGATCGGCGATGCCGCCTCTGCGTCTCTAAAAACCCCGAAAGTTGCCAAATATTAGGATATTTTAAGGATTTCAGTCGCTGGGCGGCGAGAGACTCACAGGAAGGCTACCATCCGCATGTGCGCCACCTAGCGCCCACCTACTCTACGTAGTCCCTGCGTACTTAAAAATATGTATGTGTCTCTACGTTTTTGAAAGTGAGTTTATTATATTTGTTAAAATATATATTAAAACTATTGTAATTTACATGTATTGTATTTATAATATTTGAATCTGTAGATATTTAAAAATCAATATTTAATACAACAATATTTTTTATTAACAATATTTTTTGTTTTTGTTTTTGCACTTACCTCTTTAAGTATAGGTAGTCGATATTTTTGTTGTCAATATTTTTGGCTCGATAATTTTGTAGGTCGATGTTTTCCTGTGAACTGGCCTGTAAATCTTGCTCTTATCTCCTCACAGTTGTTGTGCATTCAAAGACAGAGATCAGATGTCAGGCGCTCTTTGTTGTGTCGGACTTCAAAGTGAGTCGATTATTTTTTTGATCATGCCAAGGCCTGGGAGGCATTGTGTGTTATTTGCTTCTCGTGAAGTGAGTGTATTTATTTCTGTTCATGCCAAGGCCGTTGTGCGTTATTTGCTTTCTCATGTGGAAGTGGTAGAGCAGCCCTGCATGTGAATCACACTCAGGCTGCCTGCACTACCGGGGAATCAAGCATGTACTCTGCTGCTCGTTCATTTTGCCCACAGTAAGTGCTGTGGAATCTGTGCACAGTCTTCTTTTTTTTCATTTTGGTTTTAATCTGTGTGCATGCTTTGTTAATAAGCAGCTGCTTGTGTCCATGACAGTAATCCCGGCCTTTTGTTAAATCCTATAGTCCCAGAGGGAGCAGGTACTGCTTGACTTGTGCACAGTGTTTTATTTGTCTGGTATTTTACACTCACCAATTCCACATGTTTAAATTAACTTGTTGTTCAGCATTTGCACTGCACCGGTAAGGAAATTCAAATCGAACTTGAATATTTTTTTAGGATCCATGCAATGAGCTAGGTCACTGATTACTCTTTATCCGGCACTGACTGGATTGCCTCTCTCCTTCCTTTGAGATGGATCTACTTGCGTCAGCAGTCTTTGCTTCCCCCTTTTTGTCCCTCCTTTGTCTGCTCTCCATGTCTGCACGCTCGAAACCCTCAAGTCTTGCACAATAGGATCACAATTTAGCAGTTGGTCGCTTCTTTTATTATTAGTTTATCATTTACCCTAGCACACTACTTGTTGCTTTCCCCTCTACTCTACCGCCTGTTACACTGCTGCACCCCACGGGATAACCGCCATGTAATAGCTGGCGGGAATCCAGCATCCTAATCTGGCGGGTGGTGACTGCTAGGCACCGCCACCATTCTGCGGATTTGACACGGTCCGACAGGCAATCGTAACAATTGCTTCTGTCAGACCCGTAGCGGTCGGGCTTTCTGCCCACCCTCACCACTTGGCAGGCGGTAATTGGCCTCACGATGGTGGTGAACCCACTACCGACAGACACCACCCCCAACATCCTGGGGGCCCGCAACGGGCCCCCATTTGAGAAAGCTGCATGCCTTGCAGCCGCGAAAAGGATGTTCCCAGCATGTAATATAATATGGATTGCGGTGTCTAACAGACACCGCCACCATATTCAAATTTTTACCGCCCAGTGGACTCATCGACTAAGCGGAAAAGAGGCAGACGGTCTTCCGATCCGCTGCGATACCCCCGCCAACATCACGAAGATGGTGCCTGTGCATACTAAGCGGAGTGTGGTACAGTCTATGGAGATATTTGCAGTGTATGATCCTCAACCTGCTGCTGGCCGATATTCTTTCAGTTTGCGAGCAGCAGTATTCCCATTGCTCTTCCGTTATCGGTGCACCTAGCTCTGCCTCCCATTTGGAGTGGGATGGTGTAGCGCGGCATTGTGCTGAGTACGTATGGTGCTATAAAGCAGAGATACTAGTCATCTCGGCGAAGGTTGCTGTAAGAGTGTCTGCAGTGGCACAAGTATCGGAGGCTCATCCGGAAAGACTACATGCAAGGATCTAACACCTTGTTTAAGGCGGATGTATAAGAATACATCCAGTGGGGTGCAGTGGGCACCTCGGAACATGCTATCAGAAGTATGGAATTTCCCATTTTCATACAGGTCCCCCCAATGTGTAATGGACGTACGGTCCTGTAGTTTATGAAAAAGTGCTTCCTGTAAGAGGGGCATGTCTGGATGATACACCAGTGGCAGCAGCGGCGAATATGGTACAGGGGTCTCAGATTGGCGCGCAATTCGCTGCTACGCCCTGACGTGGCATTGACAGTTGTGTGAGTGCGCTCCTGGGTATTTAGAGTCATGTATATAGTGCCCTCTATCGGTATTGGATGAACAAGCCAATATTCTGCTGCATGCTGCGGCATATATTTGCAACAAGGGATGGTGAGGGACAGAGTCTCTGAATTAAACAGAATACTCTCACCCAGTCAAGAGATCAGGGCTAGATCCAACACCGTTTTTTAGCTCACTGCACCATCCCAGTTTCAGAACCTGGCTGTATGCAAATTAGTCTGTTCCTGTCCCAGTGCATGATGGGAACAGGGCAAACCAAACTACAAAAGCCAATTCTTACACTGGGAAGGAAACAAGCTACCGGGGACCGGTTTCTGGCATTTCAGCCTCTTCGGCCCGGCTTGCTTGAATCCTGATGGTGCAATGAGCAAGGGACTCACATCTGAGTATACCCTTCCACGCTTAGGGTGGACAAAAATATTTACAACAAGGGATGGTGAGGGACAGAGTCTCTGAATTAAACAGAATACTCTCACCCAGTCAAGAGATCAGGGCTAGATCCAACACCGTTTTTTAGCTCACTGCACCATCCCAGTTTCAGAACCTGGCTGTATGCAAATTAGTCTGTTCCTGTCCCAGTGCATGATGGGAACAGGGCAAACCAAACTACAAAAGCCAATTCTTACACTGGGAAGGAAACAAGCTACCGGGGGCCGGTTTCTGGCATTTCAGCCTCTTCGGCCCGGCTTGCTTGAATCCTGATGGTGCAATGAGCAAGGGACTCACATCTGAGTATACCCTTCCACGCTTAGGGTGGACAAAAATATTTACAACAAGGGATGGTGAGGGACAGAGTCTCTGAATTAAACAGAATACTCTCACCCAGTCAAGAGATCAGGGCTAGATCCAACACCGTTTTTTAGCTCACTGCACCATCCCAGTTTCAGAACCTGGCTGTATGCAAATTAGTCTGTTCCTGTCCCAGTGCATGATGGGAACAGGGCAAACCAAACTACAAAAGCCAATTCTTACACTGGGAAGGAAACAAGCTACCGGGGACCGGTTTCTGGCATTTCAGCCTCTTTGGCCCGGCTTGCTTGAATCCTGATGGTGCAATGAGCAAGGGACTCACATCTGAGTATACCCTTCCACGCTTAGGGTGGACAAAAATATTTACAACAAGGGATGGTGAGGGACAGAGTCTCTGAATTAAACAGAATACTCTCACCCAGTCAAGAGATCAGGGCTAGATCCAACACCGTTTTTTAGCTCACTGCACCATCCCAGTTTCAGAACCTGGCTGTATGCAAATTAGTCTGTTCTTGTCCCAGTGCATGATGGGAACAGGGCAAACCAAACTACAAAAGCCAATTCTTACACTGGGAAGGAAACAAGCTACCGGGGACCGGTTTCTGGCATTTCAGCCTCTTCGGCCCGGCTTGCTTGAATCCTGATGGTGCAATGAGCAAGGGACTCACATCTGAGTATACCCTTCCACGCTTAGGGTGGACAAAAATATTTACAACAAGGGATGGTGAGGGACAGAGTCTCTGAATTAAACAGAATACTCTCACCCAGTCAAGAGATCAGGGCTAGATCCAACACCGTTTTTTAGCTCACTGCACCATCCCAGTTTCAGAACCTGGCTGTATGCAAATTAGTCTGTTCCTGTCCCAGTGCATGATGGGAACAGGGCAAACCAAACTACAAAAGCCAATTCTTACACTGGGAAGGAAACAAGCTACCGGGGACCGGTTTCTGGCATTTCAGCCTCTTCGGCCCGGCTTGCTTGAATCCTGATGGTGAAATGAGCAAGGGACTCACATCTGAGTATACCCTTCCACGCTTAGGGTGGACAAAAATATTTACAACAAGGGATGGTGAGGGACAGAGTCTCTGAATTAAACAGAATACTCTCACCCAGTCAAGAGATCAGGGCTAGATCCAACACCGTTTTTTAGCTCACTGCACCATCCCAGTTTCAGAACCTGGCTGTATGCAAATTAGTCTGTTCCTGTCCCAGTGCATGATGGGAACAGGGCAAACCAAACTACAAAAGCCAATTCTTACACTGGGAAGGACACAAGCTACCGGGGACCGGTTTCTGGCATTTCAGCCTCTTCGGCCCGGCTTGCTTGTCTCCTTTCTGGTAAAGAATTGGCTTGGTAGTTTAGTCTGCCCTGTTCCCATGATGCACCGGGCCAGGGACAGACTGATTTGCATATAGCCAGGTTCTGAGCTGGGATGGGGCAGTGAGATAAATAACGGTGATGGATCAAGCCCTGATCTTTGGACTGGGTAAGAGTGGTCTGCTCAATTCAGACACTCTGTTCATCACCACCCCCTTTTGTAAATCGATTTTGGCCACTATAGGTGTGGCAGGGTATACTCAGACATGAGTCCCTTTCTCACTGCTCCATCAGGATTCAAGCAAGCCGGGCCGAAGAGGCTGAAATGCCAGAAACCGGTCCCCGGTAGCTTGTCTCCTTTCTGGTAAAGAATTGGCTTGGTAGTTTAGTCTGCCCTGTTCCCATGATGCACTGGGCCAGGGACAGACTGATTTGCATATAGCCAGGTTCTGAGCTGGGATGGGGCAGTGAGATAAATAACGGTGATGGATCAAGCCCTGATCTTTGGACTGGGTAAGAGTGGTCTGCTCAATTCAGACACTCTGTTCATCACCACCCCCTTTTGGAAATCGATTTTGGCCACTATAGGTGTGGCAGGGTATACTCAGACATGAGTCCCTTTCTCACTGCTCCATCAGGATTCAAGCAAGCCGGGCCGAAGAGGCTGTAATGCCAGAAACCGGTCCCCGGTAGCTTGTCTCCTTTCTGGTAAAGAATTGGCTTGGTAGTTTAGTCTGCCCTGTTCCCATGATGCACTGGGCCAGGGACAGACTGATTTGCATATAGCCAGGTTCTGAGCTGGGATGGGGCAGTGAGATAAATAACGGTGATGGATCAAGCCCTGATCTTTGGACTGGGTAAGAGTGGTCTGCTCAATTCAGACACTCTGTTCATCACCACCCCCTTTTGTAAATCGATTTTGGCCACTATAGGTGTGGCAGGGTATACTCAGACATGAGTCCCTTTCTCACTGCTCCATCAGGATTCAAGCAAGCCGGGCCGAAGAGGCTGAAATGCCAGAAACCGGTCCCCGGTAGCTTGTCTCCTTTCTGGTAAAGAATTGGCTTGGTAGTTTAGTCTGCCCTGTTCCCATGATGCACTGGGCCAGGGACAGACTGATTTGCATATAGCCAGGTTCTGAGCTGGGATGGGGCAGTGAGATAAATAACGGTGATGGATCAAGCCCTGATCTTTGGACTGGGTAAGAGTGGTCTGCTCAATTCAGACACTCTGTTCATCACCACCCCCTTTTGTAAATCGATTTTGGCCACTATAGGTGTGGCAGGGTATACTCAGACATGAGTCCCTTTCTCACTGCTCCATCAGGATTCAAGCAAGCCGGGCCGAAGAGGCTGTAATGCCAGAAACCGGTCCCCGGTAGCTTGTCTCCTTTCTGGTAAAGAATTGGCTTGGTAGTTTAGTCTGCCCTGTTCCCATGATGCACTGGGCCAGGGACAGACTGATTTGCATATAGCCAGGTTCTGAGCTGGGATGGGGCAGTGAGATAAATAACGGTGATGGATCAAGCCCTGATCTTTGGACTGGGTAAGAGTGGTCTGCTCAATTCAGACACTCTGTTCATCACCACCCCCTTTTGTAAATCGATTTTGGCCACTATAGGTGTGGCAGGGTATACTCAGACATGAGTCCCTTTCTCACTGCTCCATCAGGATTCAAGCAAGCCGGGCCGAAGAGGCTGAAATGCCAGAAACCGGTCCCCGGTAGCTTGTCTCCTTTCTGGTAAAGAATTGGCTTGGTAGTTTAGTCTGCCCTGTTCCCATGATGCACTGGGCCAGGGACAGACTGATTTGCATATAGCCAGGTTCTGAGCTGGGATGGGGCAGTGAGATAAATAACGGTGATGGATCAAGCCCTGATCTTTGGACTGGGTAAGAGTGGTCTGCTCAATTCAGACACTCTGTTCATCACCACCCCCTTTTGTAAATCGATTTTGGCCACTATAGGTGTGGCAGGGTATACTCAGACATGAGTCCCTTTCTCACTGCTCCATCAGGATTCAAGCAAGCCGGGCCGAAGAGGCTGAAATGCCAGAAACCGGTCCCCGGTAGCTTGTCTCCTTTCTGGTAAAGAATTGGCTTGGTAGTTTAGTCTGCCCTGTTCCCATGATGCACTGGGCCAGGGACAGACTGATTTGCATATAGCCAGGTTCTGAGCTGGGATGGGGCAGTGAGATAAATAACGGTGATGGATCAAGCCCTGATCTTTGGACTGGGTAAGAGTGGTCTGCTCAATTCAGACACTCTGTTCATCACCACCCCCTTTTGTAAATCGATTTTGGCCACTATAGGTGTGGCAGGGTATACTCAGACATGAGTCCCTTTCTCACTGCTCCATCAGGATTCAAGCAAGCCGGGCCGAAGAGGCTGTAATGCCAGAAACCGGTCCCCGGTAGCTTGTCTCCTTTCTGGTAAAGAATTGGCTTGGTAGTTTAGTCTGCCCTGTTCCCATGATGCACCGGGCCAGGGACAGACTGATTTGCATATAGCCAGGTTCTGAGCTGGGATGGGGCAGTGAGATAAATAACGGTGATGGATCAAGCCCTGATCTTTGGACTGGGTAAGAGTGGTCTGCTCAATTCAGACACTCTGTTCATCACCACCCCCTTTTGTAAATCGATTTTGGCCACTATAGGTGTGGCAGGGTATACTCAGACATGAGTCCCTTTCTCACTGCTCCATCAGGATTCAAGCAAGCCGGGCCGAAGAGGCTGAAATGCCAGAAACCGGTCCCCGGTAGCTTGTCTCCTTTCTGGTAAAGAATTGGCTTGGTAGTTTAGTCTGCCCTGTTCCCATGAAGCACTGGGCCAGGGACAGACTGATTTGCATATAGCCAGGTTCTGAGCTGGGATGGGGCAGTGAGATAAATAACGGTGATGGATCAAGCCCTGATCTTTGGACTGGGTAAGAGTGGTCTGCTCAATTCAGACACTCTGTTCATCACCACCCCCTTTTGTAAATCGATTTTGGCCACTATAGGTGTGGCAGGGTATACTCAGACATGAGTCCCTTTCTCACTGCTCCATCAGGATTCAAGCAAGCCGGGCCGAAGAGGCTGAAATGCCAGAAACCGGTCCCCGGTAGCTTGTCTCCTTTCTGGTAAAGAATTGGCTTGGTAGTTTAGTCTGCCCTGTTCCCATGATGCACTGGGCCAGGGACAGACTGATTTGCATATAGCCAGGTTCTGAGCTGGGATGGGGCAGTGAGATAAATAACGGTGATGGATCAAGCCCTGATCTTTGGACTGGGTAAGAGTGGTCTGCTCAATTCAGACACTCTGTTCATCACCACCCCCTTTTGTAAATCGATTTTGGCCACTATAGGTGTGGCAGGGTATACTCAGACATGAGTCCCTTTCTCACTGCTCCATCAGGATTCAAGCAAGCCGGGCCGAAGAGGCTGAAATGCCAGAAACCGGTCCCCGGTAGCTTGTCTCCTTTCTGGTAAAGAATTGGCTTGGTAGTTTAGTCTGCCCTGTTCCCATGATGCACTGGGCCAGGGACAGACTGATTTGCATATAGCCAGGTTCTGAGCTGGGATGGGGCAGTGAGATAAATAACGGTGATGGATCAAGCCCTGATCTTTGGACTGGGTAAGAGTGGTCTGCTCAATTCAGACACTCTGTTCATCACCACCCCCTTTTGTAAATCGATTTTGGCCACTATAGGTGTGGCAGGGTATACTCAGACATGAGTCCCTTTCTCACTGCTCCATCAGGATTCAAGCAAGCCGGGCCGAAGAGGCTGAAATGCCAGAAACCGGTCCCCGGTAGCTTGTCTCCTTTCTGGTAAAGAATTGGCTTGGTAGTTTAGTCTGCCCTGTTCCCATGATGCACCGGGCCAGGGACAGACTGATTTGCATATAGCCAGGTTCTGAGCTGGGATGGGGCAGTGAGATAAATAACGGTGATGGATCAAGCCCTGATCTTTGGACTGGGTAAGAGTGGTCTGCTCAATTCAGACACTCTGTTCATCACCACCCCCTTTTGTAAATCGATTTTGGCCACTACAGGTGTGGCAGGGTATACTCAGACATGAGTCCCTTTCTCACTGCTCCATCAGGATTCAAGCAAGCCGGGCCGAAGAGGCTGAAATGCCAGAAACCGGTCCCCGGTAGCTTGTCTCCTTTCTGGTAAAGAATTGGCTTGGTAGTTTAGTCTGCCCTGTTCCCATGATGCACTGGGCCAGGGACAGACTGATTTGCATATAGCCAGGTTCTGAGCTGGGATGGGGCAGTGAGATAAATAACGGTGATGGATCAAGCCCTGATCTTTGGACTGGGTAAGAGTGGTCTGCTCAATTCAGACACTCTGTTCATCACCACCCCCTTTTGTAAATCGATTTTGGCCACTATAGGTGTGGCAGGGTATACTCAGACATGAGTCCCTTTCTCACTGCTCCATCAGGATTCAAGCAAGCCGGGCCGAAGAGGCTGAAATGCCAGAAACCGGTCCCCGGTAGCTTGTCTCCTTTCTGGTAAAGAATTGGCTTGGTAGTTTAGTCTGCCCTGTTCCCATGATGCACTGGGCCAGGGACAGACTGATTTGCATATAGCCAGGTTCTGAGCTGGGATGGGGCAGTGAGATAAATAACGGTGATGGATCAAGCCCTGATCTTTGGACTGGGTAAGAGTGGTCTGCTCAATTCAGACACTCTGTTCATCACCACCCCCTTTTGTAAATCGATTTTGGCCACTATAGGTGTGGCAGGGTATACTCAGACATGAGTCCCTTTCTCACTGCTCCATCAGGATTCAAGCAAGCCGGGCCGAAGAGGCTGAAATGCCAGAAACCGGTCCCCGGTAGCTTGTCTCCTTTCTGGTAAAGAATTGGCTTGGTAGTTTAGTCTGCCCTGTTCCCATGATGCACTGGGCCAGGGACAGACTGATTTGCATATAGCCAGGTTCTGAGCTGGGATGGGGCAGTGAGATAAATAACGGTGATGGATCAAGCCCTGATCTTTGGACTGGGTAAGAGTGGTCTGCTCAATTCAGACACTCTGTTCATCACCACCCCCTTTTGTAAATCGATTTTGGCCACTATAGGTGTGGCAGGGTATACTCAGACATGAGTCCCTTTCTCACTGCTCCATCAGGATTCAAGCAAGCCGGGCCGAAGAGGCTGAAATGCCAGAAACCGGTCCCCGGTAGCTTGTCTCCTTTCTGGTAAAGAATTGGCTTGGTAGTTTAGTCTGCCCTGTTCCCATGATGCACTGGGCCAGGGACAGACTGATTTGCATATAGCCAGGTTCTGAGCTGGGATGGGGCAGTGAGATAAATAACGGTGATGGATCAAGCCCTGATCTTTGGACTGGGTAAGAGTGGTCTGCTCAATTCAGACACTCTGTTCATCACCACCCCCTTTTGTAAATCGATTTTGGCCACTATAGGTGTGGCAGGGTATACTCAGACATGAGTCCCTTTCTCACTGCTCCATCAGGATTCAAGCAAGCCGGGCCGAAGAGGCTGAAATGCCAGAAACCGGTCCCCGGTAGCTTGTCTCCTTTCTGGTAAAGAATTGGCTTGGTAGTTTAGTCTGCCCTGTTCCCATGATGCACTGGGCCAGGGACAGACTGATTTGCATATAGCCAGGTTCTGAGCTGGGATGGGGCAGTGAGATAAATAACGGTGATGGATCAAGCCCTGATCTTTGGACTGGGTAAGAGTGGTCTGCTCAATTCAGACACTCTGTTCATCACCACCCCCTTTTGTAAATCGATTTTGGCCACTATAGGTGTGGCAGGGTATACTCAGACATGAGTCCCTTTCTCACTGCTCCATCAGGATTCAAGCAAGTCGGGCCGAAGAGGCTGAAATGCCAGAAACCGGTCCCCGGTAGCTTGTCTCCTTTCTGGTAAAGAATTGGCTTGGTAGTTTAGTCTGCCCTGTTCCCATGATGCACTGGGCCAGGGACAGACTGATTTGCATATAGCCAGGTTCTGAGCTGGGATGGGGCAGTGAGATAAATAACGGTGATGGATCAAGCCCTGATCTTTGGACTGGGTAAGAGTGGTCTGCTCAATTCAGACACTCTGTTCATCACCACCCCCTTTTGTAAATCGATTTTGGCCACTATAGGTGTGGCAGGGTATACTCAGACATGAGTCCCTTTCTCACTGCTCCATCAGCATTCAAGCAAGCCGGGCCGAAGAGGCTGAAATGCCAGAAACCGGTCCCCGGTAGCTTGTCTCCTTTCTGGTAAAGAATTGGCTTGGTAGTTTAGTCTGCCCTGTTCCCATGATGCACTGGGCCAGGGACAGACTGATTTGCATATAGCCAGGTTCTGAGCTGGGATGGGGCAGTGAGATAAATAACGGTGATGGATCAAGCCCTGATCTTTGGACTGGGTAAGAGTGGTCTGCTCAATTCAGACACTCTGTTCATCACCACCCCCTTTTGTAAATCGATTTTGGCCACTATAGGTGTGGCAGGGTATACTCAGACATGAGTCCCTTTCTCACTGCTCCATCAGGATTCAAGCAAGCCGGGCCGAAGAGGCTGAAATGCCAGAAACCGGTCCCCGGTAGCTTGTCTCCTTTCTGGTAAAGAATTGGCTTGGTAGTTTAGTCTGCCCTGTTCCCATGATGCACTGGGCCAGGGACAGACTGATTTGCATATAGCCAGGTTCTGAGCTGGGATGGGGCAGTGAGATAAATAACGGTGATGGATCAAGCCCTGATCTTTGGACTGGGTAAGAGTGGTCTGCTCAATTCAGACACTCTGTTCATCACCACCCCCTTTTGTAAATCGATTTTGGCCACTATAGGTGTGGCAGGGTATACTCAGACATGAGTCCCTTTCTCACTGCTCCATCAGGATTCAAGCAAGCCGGGCCGAAGAGGCTGAAATGCCAGAAACCGGTCCCCGGTAGCTTGTCTCCTTTCTGGTAAAGAATTGGCTTGGTAGTTTAGTCTGCCCTGTTCCCATGATGCACTGGGCCAGGGACAGACTGATTTGCATATAGCCAGGTTCTGAGCTGGGATGGGGCAGTGAGATAAATAACGGTGATGGATCAAGCCCTGATCTTTGGACTGGGTAAGAGTGGTCTGCTCAATTCAGACACTCTGTTCATCACCACCCCCTTTTGTAAATCGATTTTGGCCACTATAGGTGTGGCAGGGTATACTCAGACATGAGTCCCTTTCTCACTGCTCCATCAGGATTCAAGCAAGTCGGGCCGAAGAGGCTGAAATGCCAGAAACCGGTCCCCGGTAGCTTGTCTCCTTTCTGGTAAAGAATTGGCTTGGTAGTTTAGTCTGCCCTGTTCCCATGATGCACTGGGCCAGGGACAGACTGATTTGCATATAGCCAGGTTCTGAGCTGGGATGGGGCAGTGAGATAAATAACGGTGATGGATCAAGCCCTGATCTTTGGACTGGGTAAGAGTGGTCTGCTCAATTCAGACACTCTGTTCATCACCACCCCCTTTTGTAAATCGATTTTGGCCACTATAGGTGTGGCAGGGTATACTCAGACATGAGTCCCTTTCTCACTGCTCCATCAGCATTCAAGCAAGCCGGGCCGAAGAGGCTGAAATGCCAGAAACCGGTCCCCGGTAGCTTGTCTCCTTTCTGGTAAAGAATTGGCTTGGTAGTTTAGTCTGCCCTGTTCCCATGATGCACTGGGCCAGGGACAGACTGATTTGCATATAGCCAGGTTCTGAGCTGGGATGGGGCAGTGAGATAAATAACGGTGATGGATCAAGCCCTGATCTTTGGACTGGGTAAGAGTGGTCTGCTCAATTCAGACACTCTGTTCATCACCACCCCCTTTTGTAAATCGATTTTGGCCACTATAGGTGTGGCAGGGTATACTCAGACATGAGTCCCTTTCTCACTGCTCCATCAGGATTCAAGCAAGTCGGGCCGAAGAGGCTGAAATGCCAGAAACCGGTCCCCGGTAGCTTGTCTCCTTTCTGGTAAAGAATTGGCTTGGTAGTTTAGTCTGCCCTGTTCCCATGATGCACTGGGCCAGGGACAGACTGATTTGCATATAGCCAGGTTCTGAGCTGGGATGGGGCAGTGAGATAAATAACGGTGATGGATCAAGCCCTGATCTTTGGACTGGGTAAGAGTGGTCTGCTCAATTCAGACACTCTGTTCATCACCACCCCCTTTTGTAAATCGATTTTGGCCACTATAGGTGTGGCAGGGTATACTCAGACATGAGTCCCTTTCTCACTGCTCCATCAGGATTCAAGCAAGCCGGGCCGAAGAGGCTGAAATGCCAGAAACCGGTCCCCGGTAGCTTGTCTCCTTTCTGGTAAAGAATTGGCTTGGTAGTTTAGTCTGCCCTGTTCCCATGATGCACTGGGCCAGGGACAGTCTGATTTGCATATAGCCAGGTTCTGAGCTGGGATGGGGCAGTGAGATAAATAACGGTGATGGATCAAGCCCTGATCTTTGGACTGGGTAAGAGTGGTCTGCTCAATTCAGACACTCTGTTCATCACCACCCCCTTTTGTAAATCGATTTTGGCCACTATAGGTGTGGCAGGGTATACTCAGACATGAGTCCCTTTCTCACTGCTCCATCAGGATTCAAGCAAGCCGGGCCGAAGAGGCTGAAATGCCAGAAACCGGTCCCCGGTAGCTTGTCTCCTTTCTGGTAAAGAATTGGCTTGGTAGTTTAGTCTGCCCTGTTCCCATGATGCACTGGGCCAGGGACAGACTGATTTGCATATAGCCAGGTTCTGAGCTGGGATGGGGCAGTGAGATAAATAACGGTGATGGATCAAGCCCTGATCTTTGGACTGGGTAAGAGTGGTCTGCTCAATTCAGACACTCTGTTCATCACCACCCCCTTTTGTAAATCGATTTTGGCCACTATAGGTGTGGCAGGGTATACTCAGACATGAGTCCCTTTCTCACTGCTCCATCAGGATTCAAGCAAGCCGGGCCGAAGAGGCTGAAATGCCAGAAACCGGTCCCCGGTAGCTTGTCTCCTTTCTGGTAAAGAATTGGCTTGGTAGTTTAGTCTGCCCTGTTCCCATGATGCACTGGGCCAGGGACAGACTGATTTGCATATAGCCAGGTTCTGAGCTGGGATGGGGCAGTGAGATAAATAACGGTGATGGATCAAGCCCTGATCTTTGGACTGGGTAAGAGTGGTCTGCTCAATTCAGACACTCTGTTCATCACCACCCCCTTTTGTAAATCGATTTTGGCCACTATAGGTGTGGCAGGGTATACTCAGACATGAGTCCCTTTCTCACTTCTCCATCAGGATTCAAGCAAGCCGGGCCGAAGAGGCTGAAATGCCAGAAACCGGTCCCCGGTAGCTTGTCTCCTTTCTGGTAAAGAATTGGCTTGGTAGTTTAGTCTGCCCTGTTCCCATGATGCACTGGGCCAGGGACAGACTGATTTGCATATAGCCAGGTTCTGAGCTGGGATGGGGCAGTGAGATAAATAACGGTGATGGATCAAGCCCTGATCTTTGGACTGGGTAAGAGTGGTCTGCTCAATTCAGACACTCTGTTCATCACCACCCCCTTTTGTAAATCGATTTTGGCCACTATAGGTGTGGCAGGGTATACTCAGACATGAGTCCCTTTCTCACTGCTCCATCAGGATTCAAGCAAGCCGGGCCGAAGAGGCTGAAATGCCAGAAACCGGTCCCCGGTAGCTTGTCTCCTTTCTGGTAAAGAATTGGCTTGGTAGTTTAGTCTGCCCTGTTCCCATGATGCACTGGGCCAGGGACAGACTGATTTGCATATAGCCAGGTTCTGAGCTGGGATGGGGCAGTGAGATAAATAACGGTGATGGATCAAGCCCTGATCTTTGGACTGGGTAAGAGTGGTCTGCTCAATTCAGACACTCTGTTCATCACCACCCCCTTTTGTAAATCGATTTTGGCCACTATAGGTGTGGCAGGGTATACTCAGACATGAGTCCCTTTCTCACTGCTCCATCAGGATTCAAGCAAGCCGGGCCGAAGAGGCTGAAATGCCAGAAACCGGTCCCCGGTAGCTTGTCTCCTTTCTGGTAAAGAATTGGCTTGGTAGATTAGTCTGCCCTGTTCCCATGATGCACTGGGCCAGGGACAGACTGATTTGCATATAGCCAGGTTCTGAGCTGGGATGGGGCAGTGAGATAAATAACGGTGATGGATCAAGCCCTGATCTTTGGACTGGGTAAGAGTGGTCTGCTCAATTCAGACACTCTGTTCATCACCACCCCCTTTTGTAATTCGATTTTGGCCACTATAGGTGTGGCAGGGTATACTCAGACATGAGTCCCTTTCTCACTGCTCCATCAGGATTCAAGCAAGCCGGGCCGAAGAGGCTGAAATGCCAGAAACCGGTCCCCGGTAGCTTGTCTCCTTTCTGGTAAAGAATTGGCTTGGTAGTTTAGTCTGCCCTGTTCCCATGATGCACTGGGCCAGGGACAGACTGATTTGCATATAGCCAGGTTCTGAGCTGGGATGGGGCAGTGAGATAAATAACGGTGATGGATCAAGCCCTGATCTTTGGACTGGGTAAGAGTGGTCTGCTCAATTCAGACACTCTGTTCATCACCACCCCCTTTTGTAAAGCGGCATATATTTGGGCTGGTGTATCCAAAAGTATAAATAGTGTGCCTGAGCGCTGATGTAATATTGTTCAAAATCAGGTATGTCGAAGCCACCTGTTGAGTATGGTCTTGTTAACACAACCCATTTCAGTTTAGCCTGTTTGCCCCCCCACACTGAATGAATCATCTCAGACCTAAGGGCCTTGAAAAAATGTTGTCCCGGAAAAAAGGGGATATTCAAGAATAAATATAATAGCTGGGGTAAGATCACCATCTTAATCAGTGATGCCTGCCTGCCATAGACAGAGGGAGCCTTATCCAGCGATTTACTTTATCTGATATGCGGGTGAGTGCCACCCCGTAGTTGAGCATCATGAGTTCCTCCCTATTCCTAGTGATGCCGATCCCTAAATATCGGAGTTCATCTGCACACCACTCCAACGGGTAATCCAGAGGAAAGTGTTCCACTGAGTCAGTTAAGGGGAAGATGCAGGATTTCCCCTAGTTGATCTGAACTCCAGATAGGCGCCCAAAAACAATAAACTCCCGCAAGAGTGAATTCAGAATATTCAGCGGGTCTTTTACATATAGGGTGACATCATCCGCACACATAGAGATCAGGATTTGTCTCATGTTACATTGTAAGGCCATGGTATTGTGATACTGACGCAAACGCGCTGCAAGGGGTTCCGTGGCCAGGGCAAATAGGAGTGGGGATAGAGGGCACCCCTGGCGCGTACCTCTAGTAATCGAGAACCTCGTAGACAACTGGCCGTTGATAAGCACTTTGGCCCCTGGCTGATAATACAAAAGATGGATCCAAGACAGAAAAAGCGGTGGAAATCCCTTTCGACTCGTTATCGTAAATATGTAATGCCATTCGATAGAGTCGAAGGCTTTCGTGGCGTCTAGGAATATTGCTGCTAAGGGCAATTCAGAGGCAACATTATTCATTATCATTGTGACCGGGTACCATAGGGGTAGGGACCTAAATAAGGAGGCAACTACTCAGGAACCGTTCTCGGTGCTCTTTTATTCAAGGCACGATCAATTTGAACATGAATACCATGCAAGTTCCACAATCAGAGAAATTAAAGGGGGGCGGGGAGAGTTCTGTAGTCCTTCCGGATATCTTCTGAGATACAGCGAGTTCCCCGGGGCTCCGGATACTTCTCCAAAGACGTCGGACTCGGGAAAAAGAAAAGAGAAATACCCCAGAGTTACTGGTGGGTCTCTGGGTCATATACAAGAATGAGGAGGGCGGGGGAGTGGGAGGATCACCAGGGACTATCTCCCATCTTGTTGCACCAACACCAAGTCCACACACAGTGAGTGCTCAGGGGAATTATAAAAATGGAGTAAGCAATCAGTCCTGTGACCACCCTCAACCACCCCTACCCCGTCGCACCCCGTGAGAAGAGAAAACCCCTTAAGCGGCCCCGTACCATGTCCAGCCACACTTTCCCAGAAGTGCGGCGGGGTGACTCGTGGTAGCGTTGGCCTCCTGGCTTGCCGATTTCGTTGGTCGGGACTTCATCCCAATCCGCGACCTCCTCAGACTCTTGGCTTTTCACCTCCGCAACAGCGTCTGGTTTCCTCTGCTCGGGTTCCTGTCCTCCTCCGGCTTTCGCACTCACGTCTCCAAGTCGAACTTCCTTATCAACCTCTTCCACCTCTGATTGGCTCCCAGTCGATGACGTTGGTCTTGTGGGCAGTGCTTCAGGGGAGATCCAAGAGGCGTTAAAGGGGCCGTATGAGTCCTGCGGACGGGGTGGAAAGGAACAGTTTTTAGAGTCCACACCTCGTCCGTCAGTGTCACTGATCACCTGACAATCATAAAGAGGGTTCTCAAATTATGGGAAGTTGGTCTTCCAGGGACAAACCCAAACTGATCCGGGAGGATAAGATGTTCTAGTAGCAGATTCAGACGTTTAGCAATAAGTTTTGCTAAAATGTTTGCATCGCAATTGAGCAAAGAGAGCGGTCGGTATGATCCACACAGGTGGGCCGGTTTATCTGGTTTTAGCAGGGATATGATGATGGCCTCCCTCATACACGGGGGAGAGATCCCACCTCCAAGGACTCTTCATAGACTTCCCGAAGGATTGGGGCCATTATATCCATATAAGTTTTATAGAATTCTACGGGGATGCCATCCATTCCAGTGGCCCTTCCAGATTGTAACTTCATTATAGCATTGCGAACTTCATCCAATTCAAATGGTGCGCACAGAAATTCACGATGCACATCGCTTAGCCAGCCAGGGCCTACGTCTCCTAAGTAGTCATCTAGCTCTACAGTCAGGGTCCCTGAGGTGGTATATAAACCTTCGTAGTGATTGGTAAACTCTTCTAATATGGCTGTATCACAGCAGCGCGTCCCATCAACTTTTTCCAGTTCCACAACATAGTTGGAGTATTGCGGTGTACGGACGATATCTGCCAATGTTTGTCCAGGACGCTTTCTCCCCGTATCGGCGAGCCTGCCAATGCTTGCCCCTGAAGTACGCCTCCCTCTGCGCCTCTTCAGTGTATTCTGTGAGTTTGGTCCTGAATTTCTCCTTCGTGTCCCAATCTGGTGCATGTTGCAATGTCTCTTCTAATGTCTTCAGATCTCGCTCTATCTTACGAAGCGTATTAGTGATATCCCTAAGTACCCGTGATCCTTTGGAGATGCAATACCCTCTCAGTGGGAGTTTAAAGGCCTCCCAATGGTCTCTATGCTCTACACCGATCCCTAGTTGCGCGCAAAGAAATCCAATATCTCTTCACGCAGTTCTTGTTGGAAGACTGTGTCCATTAACATTTTGGGATTAAATCGCCATGTTCTGCGCGGCGGGCTAAAATCCGTCGAAGAGAGCGCTAGTCTGACAGGTGGATTATCAGAGTATGTTTGGGCCAAGTTCTGTACGGTGCAGATGGCAGGCCCAAGCCCTCGAGAAACAAACCAATAATCCAGCCTCGCCCAGGTAGCTGCGTGTGCTGTAAAATGTGTGCCTTCCCGCATCAAGGAATGTATGTGCCTTCATGCGTCCAGCAGCTGATGTTCTGTGATGATGTCTTTGAGTAGTGCGCCCGCCTTGGTGTGATGATGCGGAGCGAGGTGTGATCATCTAAGGAAGGAGCATAGGTAATGTTGAAATCCCCACCGAAGACAATGTGATTCGACCCAATAACTCTCACCGCCTCCCATAAGGTGAAGAAGAAGTCCGGATCGTCCACATTGGGTCCATAACATCACACCAACGTAATTGATTCCATGCCCATGCGCCTCCATGCTATGCATTATCTGCCCTTATCACAATAGGAGGAGAAAACACTGTGCATAGCCCATCTAGAGGCAAATACATTAGACTTTTGGGGTGCAAACTGGGTTTCTTGTAGCATAGCTATATGCGTGTTGTGTCTGTCCAAATATGCCAGTACCTGACACTTCTTTCGAGAATCTCCTATCCCTCTGACATTCCACTTGATAATGTTCAGTTGTGTCCTACTGTCTTGAGCCATACAGTTGCCGATTAAAAAAATCCAAACACAGCGCATTTTTGCCAGAGCTGCCACTATACACCGTGAGTTGCTGTGTATCCAATGCATTTCCAACTCTCACTTGGATTGTACCTCTTCTTAAAACAAGGCTGTGTGTGCCTACCATGGTCAAAACATTAACCCCCAAACGTCCCTGCACCTACCTACCCCCTCCCACTGAAGCAACCCCAACCTGCCAGCTTTATACTACCTCCCCCCCACCCTGAACTGTCCCCGAACTAGGGAATAAGTACAGCCCCATTCCTGAGTGAATGGCAAAGAGCCTTAGGGTATTTCCCTTTGGGGGCCAGGTCTAGGTGGTTACACAACAACCCCTCACTCCCAGAACATCCACAGCCGAGGCAGCGGTCCCCGCAAGTATGGAAGAGGGGTGCACAGCGATCAAGTTTCAAGCATTTTGGGGGGGACCAACTATAGTTACTGTCAAGGAAAGTACATTGCCCCCCAATCGTATGTAACAATACTCACAAGTGTTACCACCATTTCGACAATATCAATATTGTTGGGAATATTCATTGTTCTTCCTCATCTGCTGCCACAAATGGAGATCCCGAAGACCCTTCCTCTTCATTACCAGGTCTGTTCGATTGTTTAAGTTTTTTGAGGAAGTCTTCCACTTGTTGTGGCTTTGTGAAGAATTTCTGGCGGCCCTGGTGCGTAACCCTTAAGCGTGTCGGATAGAGAAGATCGTAGTGGATTTGTAATTTGCGCAGTTTCGCCTTGACATCCAGAAACTTTCGTCGTTCTTCCTGAACCATAGGCGTGAAATCAGGGTATATGGTAAAGGAGTTACAATCAAATGATAGCGATTGCTTGCTGCGCGCAGCTCTCAAGGCTACATCCCGATCTCTATAATTTAGGAGCCTAGCAATGATGGCTTTTGGGGGCGGTGCCTGGCTTAGGGCGGGGCCCCAGCGAGTGATGCACCCTTTTGACTATAAATTGATGATAAAAGGCCTCTGATCCAATCGCTGCCAGCAGCAATCTCTCAACATAGTCCTCCATTCTGCCTGTGTTTGTCAACTCTGGAATGCCTAAAATACAAATATTATTGCCTCTACTTCTCGCCTCCAAATCCTCATTTTTGGCCACAATTATTTGCAACAGGTTGTCCATCCTGAAGAGCTGTGAAGTGTGTCTAGCCGTGGTATCGTCTGAGTCCGAGATGCGCTGATCTACCTCTTTAATCCGTTCCTCGTGGACATCCAGTTTGTGGACCATGGCGTCCATGCGTGAAGACATCCTGTCCACCTTGTCCGCAATCGTGGCAAATCCCTGGCAAACTTCCCGAAGGACATCTTGTAGATCTGCAGATGGCTCAGATGAAGCTCCAAGTGACCCACTGCCACCTGCTTGGCCCTGTTGGTCCTGCCCTGTGTAGGACAGTCTCTTGGCAGCGCCAAAGGTGAGTTTCGGTTGCCTCGCATCAGGCCTACCCATGACTATTGTGTCCTTAGTGGCGCAGCTGCACTGCGTGGGCGATCCACACACAAATGTCCACAACTGGGACTATAGGTTGGCAGGATCAACAGAGCCGCCACCAATGGGGACCGGTAATATGTCGAGGCCACTCCTCTATCGTGTCTCACTTCCACCAGTGCACTGGGACCCTCCGGCGCTCCACGCCTAAGCAGTTTCCAATCTGTTGCACTACGAGTGCGACCAGGCGTCTCCTTCAGGCTTTGGCTACGCACAAGGGCTAGATGTAATGGCGGTTCACCCGGACTCAGGGCAAACCGGCCCACAGCGCCCCTGGCGTGCTGTGCAGTCCACCTCTCTCCTCCGTTGTAGCGCTGATGTCAGGGGTATTTCCCGCGTGGGAAGGTGCAGGATTGGCAAGCCACCGCCCCTGTGAC
This sequence comes from Lissotriton vulgaris, assembly GCF_964263255.1. NCBI lineage: Eukaryota > Metazoa > Chordata > Amphibia > Caudata > Salamandridae > Lissotriton > Lissotriton vulgaris. The sequence goes on along the minus strand of NC_141685.1, from coordinate 1,770,904,765 downwards.
GATCTCAGAGTCCAGGCCAGCAACAGTCACCCCTCACAATGATGCTCGTAACCTCCTGCCACACAGTCAGCAGAGCACTCCAGGAGCTCCCCTAAAAGGCCCCTGCAACGCAGCAGATCTTTGCGGTCAGCCAGGTCATAAGGATGTGGGGGGTGAGGGGTGGCAGATTCGATAAAGTTCAAGGTGTCCCAGGGACGCGGTCAGCCCACGCAATCCAAGAGGGCAAGCGGAGCAGTGCCCCCCCCCCGGCTCACCTCCAGTCTCAGTGTCCACCAGGCTCTCCCCCAAGTCTGGGCACAGAGGGGGTGGGGAGGATCGCTGATGCCGCCTCTGCGCTCGCGGTGCTCCTCACAGCTTTTTCCGCCGTCTGAGACCCCGGTCCGGGGCCCGCCCCCATTTTCGGCCTACAGCCTCATGTGAAGCCGCATGCTTGCGTAGCCTTTGTGCCCATCCTCCAAGCAGGGCCACTTCCACAGGTCGTTCCCAGCGTGCAGTCACCAGCGCCTCACGGCTGCAATCTTCTGCCGATTTGGCTGAATCTCGGCCAGTGTGCGTCGGAGGGGCAATGCCAATAGTGGATGTCTCTAAAAACCCCGAAAGTTGCCAATTTAAGGATTTCAGTCGCTGGGCGGCGAGAGACTCACAGGAAGGCTACCATCCGCAAGTGCGCCACCTAGCGCCCACCTACTCTACATAGTCCCTGCGTACTTAAAAATATGTATGTGTCTCTAAGTTTTTGAAAGTGAGTTTATTATATTTGTTAAAATATATATTAAAAATATTGTAATTTACATGTATTGTATTGTGTTTATAATATTTGAATCTGTAGATATTTAAAAATCAATATTTAATACAACAATATTTTTATTACCAATATTTTTTGTTTTTGTTTTTGCACTTACCTCTTTAAGTATAGGTAGTCGATATTTTTGTTGTCAATTTTTATGGCTCGATAATTTTGTAGGTCGATGTTTTCCTGTGAACTCGCCTGTAAATCTTGCTCTTATCTCCTCACAGTTGTTGTGCATTCAAAGACAGAGATCAGATGTCAGGCGCTCTTTGTTGTGTCGGACTTCAAAGTGAGTCAATCATTTTTTTGATCATGCCAAGGCCTGGGAGGCATTGTGTGTTATTTGCTTCTCATGAAGTGAGTGTATTTATTTCTGTTCATGCCAAGGCCATTGTGCGTTATTTGCTTTCTCATGTGGAAGTAGTAGAGCAGCCCTGCATGTGAATCACACTCAGGCTGCCTGCACTATCGGGGAATCAAGAATGTACTCTGCTGCTCGCTCTTTTTGCACACAGTAAGTGCTGTGGAATCTGTGCACAGTCTTCTATTTTTTCATTTTCATTTTCATTTGTGTGCATGCTTTGTTAATAAGCAGCTGCTTGTGTCCATGACAGTAATCCCGGCCTTTTGTTAAATCCTATAGTCCCAGCGGGAGCAGGTACTGCTTGACTTGTGCACAGTGTTTTATTTGTCTGGTATTTCACACTCACCAATTCCACATATTTAAATTAACTTGTTCAGCATTTGCACTGCACCGGTAAGGAAATTTAAATCGAACTTGAATATTTTTTTAAAATCCATGCAATGAGCTCGGTCACTGATTACTCTTTATCCGGCACTGACTGGATTGCCTCTCTCCTTCCTTCGAGCTGAATCTACTTGCCTCGGTCTTTGCTTGTCCTCCCTTCCCCTTTTGTCCCTCCTTTGTTTGCTCTCCATGTCTGCACGCTCGAAACCCTCAGATGTCTTGCACAATAGGATCACAATTTAGCAGTTGGTTGCTTCTTTCATTATTAGTTTATCATTTACCCTAGCACACTACTTGTTGCTTCCCCCTCTACTCTACCGCCTGCTACTCTGCTGCACCCCGCATGTAATAGCTGGCGGGGGATCCAGCATCTTAATCTGGTGGGTGGTGCCTGCTAGGCACCGCCACGATTCTGCGGATTTGGTGCGGTCCGACAGGCAATCGTAACAATTGCTTCTGTCGGACCTGTGGCGGTCGGGCTTTCTGCCCACCCTCACCACTTGGCAGGCGGTAATTGGCCTCACGATGGTGGTGAACCCACCACCGACAGACACCACCCCCAACATCCTGGGGGCCCGCAACGGGCCCCCATTTGAGAAATCTGCATGCCTTGCAGCCACGAAAAGGCTGTTCCCAGCATGTAATATAATATGGATTGCAGTGTCTAACAGACACCGCCACCATATTCAAACCTTTACCGGCCAGTCGACTCATGGACTAAGCGGAAAAGAGGCAGACGGTCTTCCGATCCGCTGCGGTACCCCCGCCAACATAATCAGGTAAATTGCATGTGGGCGGAGTATAATGGTGGGCAGATCATCATCGCCATACGGGCGATGGCGATCCGCCCGCCATTATAACAGACCCATTGATGTTTATACACACATAATATATTTATATATATATTCACTGAAAAAACCATAGGTTTCACACCAGTTATAGTTAGATGGAAATTTTACTGACATAAAACCATTGAAATTCCAACGTTATTGTTATAACAAGCGCACCTGCAATACACTGCTGATGACGTCACATATTACATCACTCATGACATCGTCAGTGACATCACTCATGACATCACTGATGACACCAGCCCGTGAATGTGTGTCTTTCTGAAAAATTAATATGTTTTATATAGGTATTTGTAAAGGTTGATGGAAGAATAAATGGTTAAATAAGTGTGTAAATGGATGTTTGTTTTTTTAAATGATTGGTTAACTGCCTTATTAAGTGTATTATATTGAATACATATATTAGCGAGTAACTTTTAAAGATTGAAATATATGTATCAGTGTTTCACTTTGTGTATAAGTAGCTGCATGGGTTGGTGACTGACTCACTGTTTGTATGTGTTTTGAAGACAGTATATGTGTAGGACTGTATGGGTGGATGAGTGTGTATATGTGTGTGTTAGTGAGTGAATGACTGTCTCACTATTGTCTTTATTAGTAACGACATATATTTTAACCTAGTGTATGTGAGTTTTGATGTATATAAGTGAGTATATGTGAGAGTAAGAGATTGTAAGAGTTCCTGTTTAAATAAGTATGTGTTTCTAAAAGTGATTGATTAAGAGAGTAAGTATGTGTAAGTTTCCTTAGAAGTGAGGAGGTAGTGTGTGTATAGTTGTATATGCAAATAAATGGATGTTCAATAGTTTATTTGCATGTGTGAGTATGTGTGTGAGTAACTTTTGGATGACTGTCGGTGTATAACAGGATGTATAGATGTATCACTACATATGATGAGTGAGAATATGCATGAGTGACTATATAGAACTGTTGGTGAATGAGTGGATGTGTATATAGATGGTGGAATTACTGAATTGGTTGTTGTAACTGGTATGGGTATCTCCATTTTTTTGAAAATGTTAGTTTCTATTTTTGAATATGTGTTTCAAGGGTTACATTACACTAAAAGGAGGTCTGTCACTCTGTCACAAGGATGGTGTCATAAGTGATGTCATGAGGAATATGTCTTTCCACTCCGCAAAAAAAAATCCCGCATACCATCACTCCGCATTTTTAAGTCCGCAAAAACCATTACTCCTCATGCATTGATTCCGCAAATTTTCACATAGCATATGACTTCACTCCGCATGCAATTATAACGCAAATGCATGTGTGGTGAAGTCATATACTTTGTAAAAGTACTTTATCTTTAAATAAATATATATATATATATATATATATATATATATATATATATATATATATATATATATATATATATATATATATATATATATATATATATATATATATATATATATATGTGTGTGTATACACACATATATATATATATAATTTTAAATAAAAAGAATTAAGTTTTTAAATTTACATTATATTTAGAACTATATTAAACTATATTAATAATACACACACACACACATATATATATATATATATATATATATATATATATATATATATATATATAAAAACCCTAAAAACTAATTCCACCCTAGTCCCTTTAAATACCCCAGCACCCTTAAACACTAACCCATCCTGACCCTAAAAATACCCCTGTACCCCAAAATACAAACATACCCCTGAACCCTAAAAATACCCCTGTACCCCAAAACACAAAACAACCCCTGAACCCAAAAAGTACCCCTGTACCCCAAAACCCTAAACAACCCCTTAACCCCAAAAATACCCCTGTACCCCAAAACCCAAAACAATCCTTGAACCCTAAAAATACCCCTGTACCCCAAAACCCAAACCTACCCCTGAACCCTAAAAATACCCCTGTACCCCAAAACCCAAATCAACCCTGAACCCTATAAATACCCCTGTACCCCAAAACCCAAAACAACCCCATAACCCTAAAAATACCCCTGTACCCCAAAACCCAAAACAACCCCTGAACTCTAAAATTACCCCTGTACCCCAAAACCCAAACCTACCCCTGAACCCTAAAAATACCCCTGTACCCCAAAACCCAAAACAACCCCTGAACCCTAAAACTACCCCTGTACCCCAAAACCCAAAACAACCTCTGAACCCTAAAAATACCCCTGTACCCCAAAACCCAAAACAACCCCTGAACTCTAAAAATACCCCTGTACCCCAAAACCAAAAACAACCCCTGAACCCTAAAAATACCCCTGTACCTCAAAACCCAAAACAACCCCTTTACCCTAAAATACCCCTGTACCCCAAAACCCAAAACAACCTCTGAACCCTAAAAATACCCCTGTACTCCAAAACCCAAAACAACCCCTGAACCCTAAAAATACACCTGTACCCCAAAACCCAAAACAACCCCTGAACCCTAAAAATACCCCTGTACCCCAAAACGCAAACTTACCCCTGAACACTAAAAATACCCCTGTACCCCAAAACACAAAACAACCCCTGAACCCTAAAAATACCCCTGTACCCCAAAACGGAAACCTACCCCTGAACCCTAAAAATACCCCTGTACCCCAAAACGCAAACCTACCCCTGAACCCTAAAAATACCCCTGTACCCCAAAACGCAAACCTACCCCTGAACCCTAAAAATACCCCTGTACCCCTTAACAATTAAATACCCCTGCACCCCATAACTTAAACCCATATACTTACCTTACAACTTACCTTAAAACATATACTTTTACCAATCATGCTTTTAAAATGATTTTCGTCATAAAAGCATGTGAGATAAAAGCATATAATATATGAAGGCATGCGGAATGAAAGCAGGCCTTTGTTTTGAATTTGATTATTAAGCGTGATTCCAGTCCTGTAAATTTCAGTGTTCGATTACCACCTCTTTCGTGGTATGGAATCGTTGCAATGCCAAAATATTTTATATTTTCCCAATCGGTCATGTGTTGTGAATGAAGGTGTTTCGATATTGCGTAGTTCATATCCTTGTTATGGATAGCTCTCAAATGTTCTAGTATTCGCTTCCAAAGAGGATAAATAGTGCTACCAATGTAGCGTAGCCGCCAAGTACATTCCATCATATACACCACATACGTTGTATCACATGTGATTCTTTCGATTATTGTGAACATTTTCCCTTTGAAATGCTTGATGCTTTTTACCGATTTCCCAATTTTGCAGGCTTTACATGTGTTACAGTGAACAAATCCTTTCTGATTTTCTGTTAACCACGTTTTGGTTTTCTTTGAATCAAAATGGCTATTTACTAGTTTGTCATTGAGAGATGCAACTTTGCGATATGTTATGTTAGGTCTCGGACCAATTGCTTTGCCAGTGTACAGATCAATTTCTAACACATTCCAGAATTTCTGTAGCATTTCTTTGATTTAAAAACTTTCTTTGCTGTTGGATAGGATTAATCTTGTTGTATCATCATTTGAATTCTTTTCTTTGGCTATTAGAGTTTCTGCTCTAGGAATTGCTTTCGCACATTCTAAACCTTCTCTCACAAGCCTGTGTTTATATCCGCTTTTCTTGAAACGGTTTGCGATTTCTTGGAGACTTCTTTCCGCTACATCTGATGCTGAACAGTTCCTCCTCAGTCTGATAAACTCTCCATATGGAATACTTTTTATCAGATTTGTGGGATGGAAACTTTTACCATGGAGAATACTGTTTGTTGCAGTAGGTTTTCGATAGACTTGTGTGTGTATCTGATTGTTTTCTATATACACCTGGACATCCAAGTATTGAATAGTTTTTGGGCTTATATTGTGAGTGAATTTTAGACTGACATTGTTGGTATTTAAGATGTTGAAATATTCCTTAAATTCATTCAGACTGCCATTCCAGATTAAAAAGAGGTCATCGATGTATCTCAACCATAGTTCTATCTTGCTCGTATATCTCTGATTTTCTTCCATCCAGGCCACAAGTTTCTCCCACCACCCCATGGTGAGATTAGCGTAGCTCAGTGAGAAAGATACTCCCATGGCAGTACCACACTGTTGAGTGTATACTTTTTGGTTGAATAGGAATATATTATTCGTCAAGCATAGTTCCACCATTTCCATCAACATCCTGGTGTGTTTAAATTCTTGGATGTTCCTTTGTCGTAAGAAGTACTCTACTGCTTTGAGTCCTGTTTCATGGTTAATCGAGGTATATAACGATATCACATCTGTGGTTACTAGGTGAAATCCTTTTTGCCATCCCATGTTAGTCAATATTCTGAGAAAGTCCCCAGTGTCTTTTATTTAAGAGCTTACATTGATTACGATTGGTGCCAGATATTTATCCACATAGATTGATATATTTTCAAGTACAGAGTTGCAACTGGAAACAATCGGTCTCCCTGGTGGATTGAATAAAGTCTTGTGAACTTTCGGGGGAAAGTATATTGTAAGCATTACACTGCTGTCGTTGAAGAGAAACAGTGCCTCATCCTTGTTCAGTAGGCTGTCATTTTTCCATATCTGAATCTTCTTTTCTATTTTTAAGGTTAGTTTGTTTATCGGATTGGTGGACAATTGTAAGTAATTTTTCTGGTTTCCTAGTTGTCTCATGGCCTCATTTACATAATCTGTTGTGTTTAAGAGTACGACATTTCTGCCCTTGTCCGCAGGTTTTATAGTTATCTTCTCATATTTAATTAGATTTCCAGTGCCAATCGTTCTTTTTTTAATAGATTTTCACTTTTCTTAGTTGTTATATTTTCATCTTATCCAGTTCATTTTTTGAAATTGGTCAATTCTATTGCCTGGACTTAATAAGGGACAGAATTTTGATTTCAATCCGGATCCAATATATTTTACTGTCTCTATTTCCAGATCTTCTAATATCTGAGTTTTTGTCATCTCTTCATCATTTTGATTTAAGAGTAAGTCATACGCCGTTTTCAGTTTTGGTGGCATCTTCTACAGTCAAGTTCTCATTTTCTTGTGTACTGTTTGATTCTTGATTTTTTGTATAGGCTTTCTTTGCGAAGAATTTTTTAAGTTTTAATTTTCTGCCAAACTTGTATAGGTCAATCCTTGTCAATCCTACGTGGTCATGGTGTTGCTCTGGGCAAAAAGTTAGGCCCTTATTGAGAGCACTCCTTTCTTCTTCTGTCAGATTATGGACAGAGAGGTTAATGATTAAATTATCCTTCTTTAGGGGTCCTCTCCCATCTACTTCTTCAGTATTCTGTTGTGTAGAGGGTATCCTTTTGTTTTTTCCTTGGCCTATTCTTGTTTTCCTCCTTCGTTTTGGGCAGCTGTTTGGTTGTTCCCTCTTCCTCTCCCACAACCTCGTCCTCTTCCCCTGGGATTTGTTTGATCTATATAGATCAATTATTTCTTCTAAAAAAAGATGTTTGACCACCAATTCTTGCTGTTTCTTCTTCACTGAGGTCTGACTGACTCACTGATTGGTGTTTTTTCCAATGTGAGTTTTCCTTCATGTAGTTGTTTCTTTAAACCATCAAAGCATTTTGCAAATGTTAGAATTGATCCAGATTCATAATTAAATTCATCGCGTTTAAACTTTCTTTGTTTGCGTAACTCGACTTCATATTTGTCTAGGTTTTTTTCCATTATCTCACGTCGTTTTTTGCTTTCCTCATCTTGTTTTAAAGCTAGGATTTGTTCTTCCAGTTCTTTTATTTCCTTATGCAAATCTTCTATGTCTTGTTAGGCATACTTGATGATTACCAGTACCATGTTTCTAGAACACCCCAAACAGTTTTTTGCCCATTCCTCTAGCATCTCTGGCCTAGTGTCCGGATGATTAGGCAAAGTAAAATTACAGAGACCTCTGGGAATGCATTAAATTTAATATATTTTTCCAGGGTTATTACTTACCAGCTTCTTTTTTAAGCAATTTCTCTAGCTGGAAAGAAAGCTGTTTGATGGGTTTTTTTATTATGTATCCTTTCCTCAGGTTTCACTCTCCCGAGTGTGTTCTCCCATTCCACTTTTAAATAAAGTGTCTGCTTTTAGTGTTCTTTTCGCTGCTCGTGCTTCCATTTCTGCAGTGATTGTAACTTCAAACAGTATATGTATATTTGTCTCACTTAAAGTGGCAATCTTCTCAATTACGTGGTGTATGCTTGCTATATACGACTCCTGAGTTTGTTGTGCAATTTATTCGTGTGTGCACAACAATGCTTGCAGCGGCATTCACAATGATGTTTACCTGAGTGCCCCCAGCTTTCTCCTTACCTAGCGCGTTCTTCTGATCAGGCAGTGTCCTCCGGCCCCGCTTTCACGGTGTCTTCACACCAGGCATGGATTTCAGCTACACGGGCATTTCCTTCCATTCGAGTACGTCGTAATCCTTTGATGAAATTGCAGCTCTCCACTCTTTTCTCGCGTGTGCCTGTTGAGCGCTCCAAATGTGTCAACAGATTTTCGCTCTCCGAGGCTCCGGCTGCTTGTTTCTTCTTGTTGAAATATGAAGAACTTTCAGAAAGCCATGCCCTACCGATATTTTTAATTTTTCAAAACAAACGGTCCACAATCGGTGTGCACTATTCCCGCTGGTGCCTTTGTCGAGGTTAGACAATACCTTGCTATTATGTCGTATAACAAGGTTATCACGGCACTACAGAAGTCGTGTGATTTCAAATAGCTTTTATTAAAGCATAATTGTCACCACCAACGCTTCAGCCAAGAGACGGCCTTTGTCACGGTTACGTGAGTCCCTCTTCTCTTTCACCTTATATAGTGTTTCATTATAAACCCAGTATGATGCATTCTGGGATTTGCAGTTTTCTAAAGAAGTCACAATCATATTTACACAGTGATGATTTCTTTTACATGTGCATATTAGCATTTCAAACTCATTTAGATTCATACTTTTTCTATTTGTATAACATTTTGTTAAGAGTATAAAGTGTCAACCTGTTGGTTTAGTACTGAGTTTCTATTTAAGAACAGTATATATATATATATATATATTCACTGCAAGTTATAGTGAGTCCATCTAACTATAACGTGGGAATTTCAATGGTTTTATATCAGTAAAATTTCCAGCTAACTATAACTGGTGTGAAACCTATGGTTTTTTCAGTGAATTTAATAGGTTTTTAAAATGCTAATTCCTAACTATAAATGGTGTGAAACCTATGGTTTTTTCAGTGAATTTCATAGGTTTTTTAAATGCTAATTCCTTTGTATATCGAGTTTCTAACCTTTTTTTTTTTTTACAATTTGCTGTTTTTTTTAAAGTATTCATGTTTTTTTTATATAATTTTTTTCTTTTGCGCTCTGGGTGCGCGCTCCGGGAAGCTTTCATCTAAGCTCTCCGGTAAGCTTTTCCGTGAGCTCATCTGAAAGCGCGCCCAGACCGCAACTGTCGTTCGTGAAAAAAAATATGAATGAAAAGTTAATAATAATGCAAAACATTTCGTACCATACAAATAAAATTAGTTTTTTTTAATAAGGAAAATGATTATGCATTTCTATAAAAGATTGATGACGTCACTTCGGCGCGCAACGTAAGTGCCCTCGGAAGCGCCTACGTTCGCGGCGCATAAACGCACGCAAAAGCGCCTACGATCGCGCCACGTTTGCGCCCCGGAAGCGCCTACGATCGCGCTGCGTAAACGCACCGGAAGTGCTCCGGAGCGCGCAGCGTAAACGCGTCGGGTCATGTGACCCTAAAATAACACTTTTCATTGGTTGCTAACAGTTTTTTTTTACAATGAATAAAATCCCCACCCATTTCCTTCACTTCTTCTTTCACTTTTGTGACTGAAAGACCTGCCTTTTTTGCTGTTCCATATTTCTTGATTAATCATGGCTGCCAGACCATCCAGCAGTGAAGATGACTCCAATGATTTCATTGATGAAGAGCCTCCTCAGCCGAAGGTCAAAGAACATTTCATCTGGAAATTTTTTAAGTTTCCAGCAGACCAGAAGAAGGTGAATGCACCAAAAGTAGAGTGCAGGATCTGCAAACAGGTCCTGTCACGGGGTAACCCCCCAAAAAAATACTCTTTTGGCAACTTCACCATGATTCGCCATGTGGAGAGGAGGCACCCCCAGAATTTTGCCCGGGAAAGTGTCAGGGCTCTGGCACAAGAGGTTCCCAGAGATGGGGCCTCTACATCAAAAGGAGGAGCAACTTCTTCTGGGAGAGAACAATCGCAGGAGCAGGTGGCAAACATACAACCTGCATTTAACCATGGGGTCGTCAAATGCAGATACTGCAATCAACTCCTCACCTATGGGGAGCAAAGTGTCCTGCTCATGGTTCGAGCATTGGAGAACCATCGCTGCCCTTCCCACCCCTAATTTTTTTCTTTTCTTTTTGCTCCTGTTGAGCAGTTTCCATTCCCTGTTTTTGTTCCTGTTCAGTTAAAAGAAGAAAACCAAAAGTTCTTTTCAGAACTACCTCCAATTCTCATCAAAGAGCTATATTCTTAAAAAAATGAAGAGTAAGTGAAATATAGTGCATTGATTATTGAAAGGAGAATGAGTAAGAAAGAACAGAAAGGTATGAGAGGTGAAAGGAAGTGAAGTAGGAGGAATGAAAGAAGGTGAGTGTTAGAAAAGAAAGTTATGACACAGTGAATAAACTGGAGGCCTCATTTCTGAAAAGTGATGCATCGCTACGTGAAAACAGCGATGCGTCACTTTTCTGGACGCACTCCTTATGACATTCCAGATATGTCATATTTAATATATGACTAATCAATTCGCAAGGAGTTACAGATATGTCAGTATTTCTGACGTATCTGTAAACACAAAAGTAACGCATTGCTGGAGTGCGTCACAAAAGTGACGCAACTCCAGTAATGTGTCCTTTCCGATGGAAAAAGCACCATGTGAAAGGTTTGCTGTGAAGCAGGCGCAAGATTTTGGCGCAACAGCATCCTAAAAGTGACGCACTGCGTCATTATTACCAAGCTTTTTGCAAGGGAACACCCCCTCTGCATGCATTATACCTGACACTATTTTTTAAAAAGTGACGCATCTAGGTACATGGGTCACTTTTTAAAACTCTGCGCCACATTATATCTGCATCAGGTATAATGTATGCAGAGGGGGCAAAGCATAATTGTCACCACCAACGCTTCAGCCAAGAGACGGCCTTTGTCACGGTTACGTGAGTCCCTCTTCTCTTTCACCTTATATAGTGTTTCATTATAAACCCAGTATGATGCATTCTGGGATTTGCAGTTTTCTAAAGAAGTCACAATCATATTTACACAGTGATGATTTCTTTTACATGTGCATATTAGCATTTCAAACTCATTTAGATTCATACTTTTTCTATTTGTATAACATTTTGTTAAGAGTATAAAGTGTCAACCTGTTGGTTTAGTACTGAGTTTCTATTTAAGAACAGTATATATATATATATATATATTCACTGCAAGTTATAGTGAGTCCATCTAACTATAACGTGGGAATTTCAATGGTTTTATATCAGTAAAATTTCCAGCTAACTATAACTGGTGTGAAACCTATGGTTTTTTCAGTGAATTTAATAGGTTTTTAAAATGCTAATTCCTAACTATAAATGGTGTGAAACCTATGGTTTTTTCAGTGAATTTCATAGGTTTTTTAAATGCTAATTCCTTTGTATATCGAGTTTCTAACCTTTTTTTTTTTTTACAATTTGCTGTTTTTTTTAAAGTATTCATGTTTTTTTTATATAATTTTTTTCTTTTGCGCTCTGGGTGCGCGCTCCGGGAAGCTTTCATCTAAGCTCTCCGGTAAGCTTTTCCGTGAGCTCATCTGAAAGCGCGCCCAGACCGCAACTGTCGTTCGTGAAAAAAAATATGAATGAAAAGTTAATAATAATGCAAAACATTTCGTACCATACAAATAAAATTAGTTTTTTTTAATAAGGAAAATGATTATGCATTTCTATAAAAGATTGATGACGTCACTTCGGCGCGCAACGTAAGTGCCCTCGGAAGCGCCTACGTTCGCGGCGCATAAACGCACGCAAAAGCGCCTACGATCGCGCCACGTTTGCGCCCCGGAAGCGCCTACGATCGCGCTGCGTAAACGCACCGGAAGTGCTCCGGAGCGCGCAGCGTAAACGCGTCGGGTCATGTGACCCTAAAATAACACTTTTCATTGGTTGCTAACAGTTTTTTTTTACAATGAATAAAATCCCCACCCATTTCCTTCACTTCTTCTTTCACTTTTGTGACTGAAAGACCTGCCTTTTTTGCTGTTCCATATTTCTTGATTAATCATGGCTGCCAGACCATCCAGCAGTGAAGATGACTCCAATGATTTCATTGATGAAGAGCCTCCTCAGCCGAAGGTCAAAGAACATTTCATCTGGAAATTTTTTAAGTTTCCAGCAGACCAGAAGAAGGTGAATGCACCAAAAGTAGAGTGCAGGATCTGCAAACAGGTCCTGTCACGGGGTAACCCCCCAAAAAAATACTCTTTTGGCAACTTCACCATGATTCGCCATGTGGAGAGGAGGCACCCCCAGAATTTTGCCCGGGAAAGTGTCAGGGCTCTGGCACAAGAGGTTCCCAGAGATGGGGCCTCTACATCAAAAGGAGGAGCAACTTCTTCTGGGAGAGAACAATCGCAGGAGCAGGTGGCAAACATACAACCTGCATTTAACCATGGGGTCGTCAAATGCAGATACTGCAATCAACTCCTCACCTATGGGGAGCAAAGTGTCCTGCTCATGGTTCGAGCATTGGAGAACCATCGCTGCCCTTCCCACCCCTAATTTTTTTCTTTTCTTTTTGCTCCTGTTGAGCAGTTTCCATTCCCTGTTTTTGTTCCTGTTCAGTTAAAAGAAGAAAACCAAAAGTTCTTTTCAGAACTACCTCCAATTCTCATCAAAGAGCTATATTCTTAAAAAAATGAAGAGTAAGTGAAATATAGTGCATTGATTATTGAAAGGAGAATGAGTAAGAAAGAACAGAAAGGTATGAGAGGTGAAAGGAAGTGAAGTAGGAGGAATGAAAGAAGGTGAGTGTTAGAAAAGAAAGTTATGACACAGTGAATAAACTGGAGGCCTCATTTCTGAAAAGTGACGCATCGCTACGTGAAAACAGCGATGCGTCACTTTTCTGGACGCACTCCTTATGACATTCCAGATATGTCATATTTAATATATGACTAATCAATTCGCAAGGAGTTACAGATATGTCAGTATTTCTGACGTATCTGTAAACACAAAAGTAACGCATTGCTGGAGTGCGTCACAAAAGTGACGCAACTCCAGTAATGTGTCCTTTCCGATGGAAAAAGCACCATGTGAAAGGTTTGCTGTGAAGCAGGCGCAAGATTTTGGCGCAACAGCATCCTAAAAGTGACGCACTGCGTCATTATTACCAAGCTTTTTGCAAGGGAACACCCCCTCTGCATGCATTATACCTGACACTATTTTTTAAAAAGTGACGCATCTAGGTACATGGGTCACTTTTTAAAACTCTGCGCCACATTATATCTGCATCAGGTATAATGTATGCAGAGGGGGCAATCCCTCGCAAAAAGCTTGGTAATAACGACGTACTGAAATCTATGAGATTTCTCTGTGTCACTTTTAGGATGCTGTTGCGTCAAAATCTTGCGCCTGCCTCGCGTCACTTTCATGTTTACAGATATGTGAGAAATACTGACGTATCTGTAACTCCTTGCAACATGATTCATCATACATTAAATATGACACATCTGGAATGTCATAAGGACTGTGGACAGAAAAGTGACGCATCACACCAGCAGTGTAATAAAATGTGCCTCGTTGCACTATATTTAAAGGATGCAACAGCATCCTAAAAGTGACGCAGTGAAATCTCAAACATTTCACTGCGTCGCTATTACAAAGCTTTTTGTGGGGGAACACCCCCTCTGCATGCATTATACCTCACGCAGATATAATGTGGCGCTTGATTTTAAAAAGTGACCCATCTACCTAGATACGTCACTTTTTAAATATAACTCAACGAGGCACATTTTTTTACACCACTGGTGCGATGTGTCACTTTTCTGTGCGCACTCCTTATGACATTCCAAGTAACGCATTGCTGGAGTGCGTCACAAAAGTGACGCAACTCCAGTAATGCGTCCTTTCAAATGGGGAAAGCAGCATGTGAAAGGTCTTGCCTCAGTCTAACACCTGCTGTAAAGCAGGCACAAGATTTTGACGCAACAGCATCCTAAAAGTGACGCAGTGAAATCTCAAAGATTTCACTGCGTCGCTATTACAAAGCTTTTTGCGGGAGAACACCCCCTCTGCATGCATTATACCTGACGCTATTTTTAAAAAGTGACGCATCTAGGTACATGGGTCACTTTTTAAAACTCTGCGCCACATTATATCTGCGTCAGGTATAATGTATGCAAAGGGGGCATTCCCCCGCAAAAAGCTTGGTAATAACGACGTACTGAAATCTATAAGATTTCTCTGCGTCACTTTTAGGATGCTGTTGCGTCAAAATCTTGCACCTGCCTCGCATCACTTTTTACAGATATGTCAGAAATACTGACGTATCTGTAACTCCTTGCAACATGATTCGTCATACATTAAATATGACACATCTGGAATGTCATAAGGAGTGTGCACAGAAAAGTGACGCATAATACCAGCAGTGTAATAAAATGTGCCTCGTTGCACTATATTTAAAAAGTGACGCATCTAGATAGATGCGTCACTTTTTAAATATTGCATAACAATGCGCATTTTTTTACACCGCTGGTGCGTCACAAAAATTGACGCACAGGAGGCGCAAAACTAGCAGTGCAAGGCCTTCATAAATATGGTCCTGGATTTTCCCCGTGCTTCGCCGGTGCGCGTACCATGCGCTTCCCCCGCGCAAAACGAAAAAAAAAAAAAAAAATTTAATGCCCTGCAGGACCCTATTTTAGTCCCTACATCAAACCTAGGGGGTCAGAGGGGGTCTACTCTTCCCCCTTATGGTCATTTGCCCCTTTTTTTTTCAAACCCCTTGTGTCTCGATTTTACCGAGACACAAGATGGCGGCCACTCCAGACTGTTTAGAATGTTTACAGACACCCAAGAGCGAATCAGCTTTCTGCGCGCAAGTCGCGCGTCGCGCCAGGAGCGCACTCCGGTGCGCGCACCGGAGAGCGCCTATAGATATATATATTTTTTTGAACCTAAATTACTCAGAAATCCACTGGAGCACATATCTTGAGACATAGCAAAGGCACATCGGGCTACCAGTCCCTACAGTTTTGCCAAGTTTGGTGTAAATCCATTCAGCCGTTCGGGCTAAAAGTGAAATCGACCGCCCTATGGAAATTAACATGGGGAAAATGCGTTTTGGGACCCCCTTTTATCTCGGCCCCCGCTTGACGTATCCCCCCCAAACTTTCAGGGAAGGACCGGAGCTCGACGAGGCCATTTTCAGGAAATTTTCAGGCAGATTCGTCAACCGGTGCCAAAGTTATTCCAAATAGAATTTTGAGATTTAACATTGAAAAAAATCCAAACTATAACTACCTACTGGCGACCGCCAGTAGGTAATATATATATATATATATATATATATATATATATATATATATATATATATATATATATATATATATATGTAGGTAAATTCGCCACATTAGCTGAAGCAGCCGCCTCAGCCCTCGAATTCAAATGACGACAGAACAGACCCAGATTTAGTGCTTAATTGAGGTGTTTATTCTTGTCCATCAAGCCTGCCGCCGCCATTACGCGTTTCGCCTCTTACAAAGCTTGATCACATATACATATATATATATATACACACATATATATATATATATATATATATATATATATATATATATATATATATATTCAAAATTGAAAGTGGACATTTAACAAAAATGTTAGCGGTACAGGGTACTGCCAAAATTCTTAGTGTAACCAACGGGTGCAGAACAGTTTAGGCACAGACCTTGCAGTACAAAGGGTATTGAACTACACTCAAACTTCATGAATATGGAGGACGAAGGAGAACGGCGACGCGAGGCAGCGTCCCTTTTTGCCAGAGCACCAGGCAAAGGAGGAATCAATGTTACCATGAGAGTAATGCAGAGAGTAATGCATTAAACCCCCAATTACGCAAATATGAGAAACTGAAAAAATAAGAAAGTGCGAAATAGTGGGAGGCAGCATCTCTTCAAGACTATGTAGAAAAATAAATGGTACCACGGGGCTTAAGAATATATATAACACCGTCACACGAATCTCCCAATGTAAAAATGTTTGAAGAATGGGCAGCGAACTCTGCATCAAGCTCTAAAAACATGCTGTGCATAATAATTAAGTATGCCTGGGAGGATCGAGAAAAAATTCTGAGGCAACTCAAAGAATTGGAAGATGAATTCTCGAAAAGCTCTGAACAAGAAACAATAAAGAAATTCAAGGATAAATTAAAAGAAAGACTTAAACATGAGGAGGACATAAAATACCGCAAACAAAGGAAACTGCATCGTGATTGCGGAGACTATGACAGCTGGCGCATCCGCACATATAGTCCCAAGTATGACTATTTATATAAACAACAGGGCACACAAGTCAAGGTACCAGATCAAACTGTCATAAGAGGTGAACCAACAATAACCAATGTAACAAGTGACTGACACAGATGCATCAAGACAAACAGAAAGTACATCGTCCGAAGTAGAAATAACCAAGAGACTGGTGACTTTTTTAGAGGAGTTTCGGGTACTAAGGACAAGGCGCAAGAAGGAAGCAGAAATGTCACAACCACCATCTTTCCAGAAAAATACAACACAAGGACGTCCAAGGGGAAGAGCAAGAGGCAGGGGAGATCATGACAGAGACGACTCAAGCTCAAGCAAAAGTGAGGAAAAAAGCAACAAAAAACCGATGGGAACCAAACGAGGTGGTTACAAGAAAAGAAAATAATTATGGATGAACAAACGGTAAACAAAACCATAATTAATCTTTCTTCCAGAACACTTACTTTGAAAGAAAAACGAACCCTCTGTCTAGGACTTACTTTTTGCCCGACTGAACTTTTTGACTACTCCGATACTAGGGTAGACATCTTTAAATTTGTTAGAAAGTTAAAATTGTCTAAATGGCATTCCCTAGTGAATCACAAAACTGTAATCGAACAAGGGGTAGAAAGTAACTTGCCTGAACTCACAGTGGGTGATATCGACATGCTCCATACTGTCTATTCTCTAGGAGGTATCTCACCTGAAAGTGAACAACAATATGTAGGCCTTAGGGAGACACGAACAGACAGGGCTGCTTGTACTTCATTTAGACCCAGATCAGTCTTCTACCCCACCTTGCCACATGACTGCATAGATACCTTCCACGAAGTCGTGACCAGGGAACTGACTAAACTCAAACACAGACATCCCAACTTTAGGAAGGGGGACATCAACCTCTCCAAAGAACAGAGGGAATTCATTTTTTCACTAGCCAATGATAAAAACATCATTCTGAGACCCTCTGATAAAGGAGGTAATATTGTCCTGAGGGGTAGGGATATGTATGTGAGAGAAGCCCTGAAACAGTTGGAGGGTAGCAATTTCTACTGTAAATGTAACATTAATGTGTACAACGAGAGTATCACAGAGACATGGGATAAACTAAATTCATGGCAGACTGAAGGCCTGCTCTCTTGGCAGGAATTCCGTTTCCTCAAAAGAGACTATCCAAAAATACCCATTTTTTACCTTCTGCCGAAGGTTCATAAAAACCCTAATGTACCGCCTAGTAGGCCCATTGTCTCATCCTTTGGGAGAATCAATGAAAATGTATCGAAATATATTGATCATTTTCTGACAGAGTACATTTGCCTTCTACCTTCATACACAAGACATACCACTGACTTCCTAAACAAAATAGACAATATACAATGGACAGAGGGCTCTCTGCTCATTACCATGGACGTGAGCGCATTGTATAAGATTATTGACAATGTTCAGGGCCTGGAAGCTAGCTACCACTTCCTCAAGAGGAGGGAGATAGGCTTCCTTGACCACACCTGCATGCTTGTAGAGATGATGAAACTGTGCCTTAGAAACAACATTTTCATGTTCGATGGGGAAATTTACTAACAAGTACGTGGTGCGGCCATGGGTTCAGCATTTGCACCGAGCTTCGCTAACCTCTTCTTGGGTAAATGGGAAGAGGAGATTAGGAGGGAGGAGAGTCTAGTAGAGGATTTCGCCAAAGTAACAACTTGGATCATATATATCAATGATCTTTTCATTGTGTGGTGCGGAACAGAGGAGGAAGCAGTTAACTTCATTGACAAACTGAACAAGAATAGATACAATATACATCTGACACACAACATCAGTAAGGATTGCATCGAATTCCTAGACACTGAGATTGAGGTGATTAATGGAACCCTGGTCTCCAAACTCCATAGGAAGGAGACGGCTGGCAACAGCCTCTTACATGCCCTCAGTGCTCACCCAGATCCACTCAAGTGGAGTATACCTTATGGGGAGCTACTGAGGGCGAGAAGAAATTGCAGCAGTGAGGAAGGGTTTGTTCTAGAGCAAGAAACCATTCAGAGAGAGAGGCTACACCGAGTGGGTCTTGACTAAAGTGGCCAAAAAAGCATCAGAAGTAGAATGATCATACACACACAAACACAAACCTCACATCGAATCTGAGAACACTACAACCAGAATCATCACCAGTTGTCACCAGAGATCTAACAAGGTTCGGAAGATCCTTGCTGATAACTGGAAAATCCTACAGGCAGATAACATATTAGGCCCCCAATTGAAAGACCCCAAATTACATACAGAAGAGGAAGGAACCTGAGGGACATCCTGGTTAAAGGAGATATATCAGACAACAAAAGGCAGCATATACAGGGTCTTAAAGGTGTCTATCCCTGTGGCCACTGCAGGGCGTGTAAAGCTAGCTACATGGTTAAAGAAGTGGAAATTCCTGGGCACATGGAAAGGCGAAAATTAAACAATTGCTTAAATGTAACTCAAACTATGTCATCTACATCCTAGAATGTCTGTGTAAACTCAGATATGTGGGTAGCACAATCTGCATGGTCAAAAAGCGTATACAAGAACATCTGAGAGCAATAACACATGTTGATGTTCATTACCCGATTGCTAGACACTGCCAAGAATTCCATCAATCAAATAACTCCGCGCTAAGATTCTTTGCAGTAGAACAGGTCAATGTAGGGAGAAGAGGTGGCAACCGCGAACTAGCACTGAGGAAAAGAGAATCTAGGTAGATTATGGAATTAGAAACCAGATTCCCGGGAGGCCACAATTTGGATGAGGAATTAGCAACTCACTTGCATGAAGAATAGCTTATGTTACAACTTAGAGAGGTCAAGCGAATTGTCTTAACAGTGGTATCATATGAGTGTGACGGGGCGTTGCTTGAACGCCGATGGTGGAGGTCGCTTGAGCGCTCAGCTCCGCGATCGAGCCGCCATTAATCCTGATTCCCGGGCGATACGGGCACCCCGAACCCCAGATCGTTGAGAGCTGCGGGTGCTGAACCGGGGGGCGACTTTGGGGGACTGAAGCAAAGGCCGATTGAGGTGAACGGGAGTCTACGATTCGAGCGGCGCGGAGCTCAAGATGGCGCCCGCTCCATCTCCGTGGTCCTGAAGTAGCTCGTCGACCCAGGGCGACTCCGGCGTAAGCATGGGTGAATTTTGCGAATCTGGCGTTCGCGAATTTGCGAACTCGCAATCCGCAAAATCCGCGAATTCTCACGAATTTGCGGATTTTTTTTTTGTGTGTTCGCAAGGATTTCTGCCAGTTCGCGAGGGTTTTGTACCAGTTCGCAATTGCGAACTTACATGTCGGCTCGCAACGGTCGCGATTATGTTGTTTCTGCGTCTGGTTCATCATCACAGGTTCCCAGCACCCTCTGTTTCACCCCTGCCACCCTCTGTTTCACCCATGCCACCCTCTGGTACATCAATGCCACCCTCTGGTACATCAATGCCACCCTCTGGTTCGTCATCACTGTAGATTATGGGGGGGAAAAGCAAGCACACCTGCCTGCTTCAACTGACAGAAATTAATTTGGGGTTGATTTATTAATGTGTCACTGTTTTAAAATTCCAGTCTGGCACCTGCTTCCTTATCTGTAATTTGCTTTCTGTTGCAGTGCAATTTTTTTTCTCCAGGACCTTTGTGGCCTACTTGTAGCTATTCTATGAGCCTGCTGTGAGGGTCAGAGCAGGGTCATACAAATGTTGCAACTAGCAACTGAACTCTGGAGGGGCCCTTGTCAGGAAGCACTACAGGGAATGGTTACTAATGATGAGTTTGAACTTTTGAACCTGCTGAATGCTTTCACTTTTGCAAAACTTGTTTTTCTGCAGAACAGGATTACAGCAACTGTAATGCCCCAAACAAGCTTATATGAGAAAGTTGATTTCTAATCCAAAAGTTATCCAAAGAAAATCAAAAGGCCTCAAATCCAAAAAAGTGCAGGCAAATGTCAACCTGAGGAGTTATTCTGATAAAAATCATCATTTTCAGATGGTCTATGCTGCTTGCTAGTAGATTTCTTGTGCAGAATTGCAATTTTTGTAATTTCGCGAGTGCGAGATTGTTGCTACCCGCCGCACCTACATGTTCGCAATTGCGAACTTACACCGCACGCCGCAAAATTGTATCACCAAGAAAAAAAAATCCGCTGCGTGCGAATTTACGGATTTTCGGTAAATTCGCGAGCGTTCGTGGATTGCGAATTTACCGAAAATCCGCGAGCGGAACGGATTTTCCACCCATGCTTAGTCCAGCGACACTTTCTCCTTCCCTCCCTTCCCTGGGGAACGACATCAGCGGCAACTGCTTGAACGGTTGATGACGCCTGTGAACTTTCCAAGCAGTGCTCATCGGGACCGCCGCTCAGTCGAGCCCTGAACAAGACGTACAGCCACGGAGGGAAGTGGGGACAGCTCGACACCTAGCCTCCCTCGATACGTCGCCGATCGCCACCATCTTGGTCCTGGGACTCGGCAGAGAGTGGGCCTATTTGGCCTAAACTGGCAGAGTGCTGTGCCCTGACCGGCCACCGGAGGACAGCGAGAGTAGCTGGACAGAGGTCGGCCTGGTCACAAGCTCTACATAGGCCGAATCGGTGGTCCGACAGGCCTGCAATCGATGTCGCAGACGACGGCATCTTGTGGAGATCGAAGTCCACGGCTGCGCACTGCTACCTGGCGGTGACCCTTCTCCTCCCCTCCAGCCCTGTTGGATCCGGGGGACGTGTCGTCGGCCTTCGCCCGGCCCATTGCCGCTGCGGCCTAGTGGGGAAGACGGTTGGTTGAGGACAGATTGATTGTCCCTACTCTCGCCTGGACGGCCTTCGGGCCTACCGCTGGGTACCGCAGATGCCATGGTGAAACCGAAGAGCACTAAGGGTGGCTCCCAGGCCGCATCGGACGTGGAGACACCTGATAAAGAAGGTCGGTTAGACCCGGAGATGTCGGGGAGTCCACACATCCAGCAACAACTTGATCAGATCCTGGCGGCGATCACGGATACACGATCGGCCCTTCAGCAAGACATCGCCCAGGTCGCGACGAGCCGGGGCTTACTTAGAGCGGACCACGGTAAGCTCTCTGACAGAGTTAAAGAAGTGGAGAGCTTGGTGGGAACCTTGGAACCGGCGCAAAAAACCTTGGCTGCTGCCATGAAGGACGCTCTGACCTGCATAGATGCTTTGGAGAAGAGAGCGGAGGACGCGGAAGGGCGCAACAGCAGAAATAACATTTGTGTTGTGGGCCTGCCGGAAAAAGGTGGGGACATGGTGGCCTACTTGGAGGACTATTCAGAAAAGGGGGTGGTGATGAACAGAGTGTCTGAATTGAGCAGACCACTCTTACCCAGTCCAAAGATCAGGGCTTGATCCATCACCGTTATTTATCTCACTGCCCCATCCCAGCTCAGAACCTGGCTATATGCAAATCAGTCTGTCCCTGGCCCAGTGCATCATGGGAACAGGGCAGACTAAACTACCAAGCCAATTCTTCACCAGAAAGGAGACAAGCTACCGGGGACCGGTTTCTGGCATTTCAGCCGTCTTCGGCCCGGCTTGCTTGAATCCTGATGGAGCAGTGAGAAAGGGACTCATGTCTGAGTATACCCTGCCACACCTATAGTGGCCAAAAACGATTCAGAAAAGGGGGTGGTGATGAACAGAGTGTCTGAATTGAGCAGACCACTCTTACCCAGTCCAAAGATCAGGGCTTGATCCATCACCGTTATTTATCTCACTGCCCCATCCCAGCTCAGAACCTGGCTATATGCAAATCAGTCTGTCCCTGGCCCAGTGCATCATGGGAACAGGGCAGACTAAACTACCAAGCCAATTCTTCACCAGAAAGGAGACAAGCTACCGGGGACCGGTTTCTGGCATTTCAGCCGTCTTCGGCCCGGCTTGCTTGAATCCTGATGGAGCAGTGAGAAAGGGACTCATGTCTGAGTATACCCTGCCACACCTATAGTGGCCAAAAACGATTCAGAAAAGGGGGTGGTGATGAGCAGAGTGTCTGAATTGAGCAGACCACTCTTACCCAGTCCAAAGATCAGGGCTTGATCCATCACCGTTATTTATCTCACTGCCCCATCCCAGCTCAGAACCTGGCTATATGCAAATCAGTCTGTCCCTGGCCCAGTGCATCATGGGAACAGGGCAGACTAAACTACCAAGCCAATTCTTCACCAGAAAGGAGACAAGCTACCGGGGACCGGTTTCTGGCATTTCAGCCGTCTTCGGCCCGGCTTGCTTGAATCCTGATGGAGCAGTGAGAAAGGGACTCATGTCTGAGTATACCCTGCCACACCTATAGTGGCCAAAAACGATTCAGAAAAGGGGGTGGTGATGAACAGAGTGTCTGAATTGAGCAGACCACTCTTACCCAGTCCAAAGATCAGGGCTTGATCCATCACCGTTATTTATCTCACTGCCCCATCCCAGCTCAGAACCTGGCTATATGCAAATCAGTCTGTCCCTGGCCCAGTGCATCATGGGAACAGGGCAGACTAAACTACCAAGCCAATTCTTCACCAGAAAGGAGACAAGCTACCGGGGACCGGTTTCTGGCATTTCAGCCTCTTCGGCCCGGCTTGCTTGAATCCTGATGGAGCAGTGAGAAAGGGACTCATGTCTGAGTATACCCTGCCACACCTATAGTGGCCAAAAACGATTCAGAAAAGGGGGTGGTGATGAACAGAGTGTCTGAATTGAGCAGACCACTCTTACCCAGTCCAAAGATCAGGGCTTGATCCATCACCGTTATTTATCTCACTGCCCCATCCCAGCTCAGAACCTGGCTATATGCAAATCAGTCTGTCCCTGGCCCAGTGCATCATGGGAACAGGGCAGACTAAACTACCAAGCCAATTCTTCACCAGAAAGGAGACAAGCTACCGGGGACCGGTTTCTGGCATTTCAGCCGTCTTCGGCCCGGCTTGCTTGAATCCTGATGGAGCAGTGAGAAAGGGACTCATGTCTGAGTATACCCTGCCACACCTATAGTGGCCAAAAACGATTCAGAAAAGGGGGTGGTGATGAACAGAGTGTCTGAATTGAGCAGACCACTCTTACCCAGTCCAAAGATCAGGGCTTGATCCATCACCGTTATTTATCTCACTGCCCCATCCCAGCTCAGAACCTGGCTATATGCAAATCAGTCTGTCCCTGGCCCAGTGCATCATGGGAACAGGGCAGACTAAACTACCAAGCCAATTCTTCACCAGAAAGGAGACAAGCTACCGGGGACCGGTTTCTGACATTTCAGCCGTCTTCGGCCCGGCTTGCTTGAATCCTGATGGAGCAGTGAGAAAGGGACTCATGTCTGAGTATACCCTGCCACACCTATAGTGGCCAAAAACGATTCAGAAAAGGGGGTGGTGATGAACAGAGTGTCTGAATTGAGCAGACCACTCTTACCCAGTCCAAAGATCAGGGCTTGATCCATCACCGTTATTTATCTCACTGCCCCATCCCAGCTCAGAACCTGGCTATATGCAAATCAGTCTGTTCCTGGCCCAGTGCATCATGGGAACAGGGCAGACTAAACTACCAAGCCAATTCTTCACCAGAAAGGAGACAAGCTACCGGGGACCGGTTTCTGGCATTTCAGCCGTCTTCGGCCCGGCTTGCTTGAATCCTGATGGAGCAGTGAGAAAGGGACTCATGTCTGAGTATACCCTGCCACACCTATAGTGGCCAAAAACGATTCAGAAAAGGGGGTGGTGATGAACAGAGTGTCTGAATTGAGCAGACCACTCTTACCCAGTCCAAAGATCAGGGCTTGATCCATCACCGTTATTTATCTCACTGCCCCATCCCAGCTCAGAACCTGGCTATATGCAAATCAGTCTGTCCCTGGCCCAGTGCATCATGGGAACAGGGCAGACTAAACTACCAAGCCAATTCTTCACCAGAAAGGAGACAAGCTACCGGGGACCGGTTTCTGGCATTTCAGCCGTCTTCGGCCCGGCTTGCTTGAATCCTGATGGAGCAGTGAGAAAGGGACTCATGTCTGAGTATACCCTGCCACACCTATAGTGGCCAAAACGATTCAGAAAAGGGGGTGGTGATGAACAGAGTGTCTGAATTGAGCAGACCACTCTTACCCAGTCCAAAGATCAGGGCTTGATCCATCACCGTTATTTATCTCACTGCCCCATCCCAGCTCAGACCCTTGCTCATTGCACCATCAGGATTCAAGCAAACCGGGCCGAAGACGGCTGTAATGCCAGAAACCGGTCCCCGGGAGCTTGTTTCCTTCCCAGTGTAAGAATTGGCTTTTGTAGTTTGGTTTGCCCTGTTCCCATCATGCACTGGGACAGGAACAGACTAATTTGCATACAGCCAGGTTCTGAAACTGGGATGGTGCAGTGAGCTAAAAAACGGTGTTGGATCTAGCCCTGATCTCTTGACTGGGTGAGAGCTTTCTGCTTAATTCAGAGACTCTGTCCCTCACCACCCCTTGTTGTAAATATTTTTGTCCACCCTAAGCGTGGAAGGGTATTCTCAGATGTGAGACCCTTGCTCATTGCACCATCAGGATTCAAGCAAACCGGGCCGAAGACGGCTGTAATGCCAGAAACCGGTCCCCGGGAGCTTGTTTCCTTCCCAGTGTAAGAATTGGCTTTTGTAGTTTGGTTTGCCCTGTTCCCATCATGCACTGGGACAGGAACAGACTAATTTGCATACAGCCAGGTTCTGAAACTGGGATGGTGCAGTGAGCTAAAAAACGGTGTTGGATCTAGCCCTGATCTCTTGACTGGGTGAGAGCTTTCTGCTTAATTCAGAGACTCTGTCCCTCACCACCCCTTGTTGTAAATATTTTTGTCCACCCTAAGCGTGGAAGGGTATTCTCAGATGTGAGACCCTTGCTCATTGCACCATCAGGATTCAAGCAAACCGGGCCGAAGACGGCTGTAATGCCAGAAACCGGTCCCCGGGAGCTTGTTTCCTTCCCAGTGTAAGAATTGGCTTTTGTAGTTTGGTTTGCCCTGTTCCCATCATGCACTGGGACAGGAACAGACTAATTTGCATACAGCCAGGTTCTGAAACTGGGATGGTGCAGTGAGCTAAAAAACGGTGTTGGATCTAGCCCTGATCTCTTGACTGGGTGAGAGCTTTCTGCTTAATTCAGAGACTCTGTCCCTCACCACCCCTTGTTGTAAATATTTTTGTCCACCCTAAGCGTGGAAGGGTATTCTCAGATGTGAGACCCTTGCTCATTGCACCATCAGGATTCAAGCAACCCGGGCCGAAGACGGCTGTAATGCCAGAAACCGGTCCCCGGGAGCTTGTTTCCTTCCCAGTGTAAGAATTGGCTTTTGTAGTTTGGTTTGCCCTGTTCCCATCATGCACTGGGACAGGAACAGACTAATTTGCATACAGCCAGGTTCTGAAACTGGGATGGTGCAGTGAGCTAAAAAACGGTGTTGGATCTAGCCCTGATCTCTTGACTGGGTGAGAGCTTTCTGCTTAATTCAGAGACTCTGTCCCTCACCACCCCTTGTTGTAAATATTTTTGTCCACCCTAAGCGTGGAAGGGTATTCTCAGATGTGAGACCCTTGCTCATTGCACCATCAGGATTCAAGCAAACCGGGCCGAAGACGGCTGTAATGCCAGAAACCGGTCCCCGGGAGCTTGTTTCCTTCCCAGTGTAAGAATTGGCTTTTGTAGTTTGGTTTGCCCTGTTCCCATCATGCACTGGGACAGGAACAGACTAATTTGCATACAGCCAGGTTCTGAAACTGGGATGGTGCAGTGAGCTAAAAAACGGTGTTGGATCTAGCCCTGATCTCTTGACTGGGTGAGCGCTTTCTGCTTAATTCAGAGACTCTGTCCCTCACCACCCCTTGTTGTAGCTACTTGGAGGACTGGCTTAGAACTGTGGTGGCACCTGAGGGGCTTTCCTCCTTTTACACCTTAGAGCGGGCGCACCGGGTGCCGGCTAGGCCACCGCAACAGGGCCTACCCCCACACCCGGTGGTGGCGCGGCTCCTACATTTCCGCGACAGAGATCTGCTCCTTAATACCGCCAGACAAAATCGCCCATACCAGGTGGCAAATAGCCGGGTGAACATTTTTCCGGACTACACTTATGAGACCCAGCGGAGAAGAGCCTCCTTTTTGGCGATCAAGCGAGAACTGAGGAGCGAGGGCATCCAATATTCCTTGCTTTTTCCGGCGAGGCTGCGCATCATTCTGGATGGCACCACCAAATTCTTTGATACCCCGGACGACGCATGCAATTGGCTTGAACTATACAGAGCTCGCAAGGATGGCCCTGGGTCCTCCCTCTCGACTACCTCGGAGGTAGGCCTACAACGGCGGTCTAAGAGGATCCGGAATCGTCGAGGCAGACCTGGCCGACCCTCGAAAGTGGAGATTGCGGCAGAACGGCGAGGGGTGCTGGAGATGGTATCCTGCTTGTGAGGCTCCCAAGGTGGACCTATAACTGAGGACTCGGAACCGGGCGGAAGCAGAGGTCACACGGACACGGAGGACTCGGAGTCTGATAGTGTGAACCTCCCGGTAATAACTCCAGAGACAGCGGAAGGCCTGCTTGATGGCCAAGGGTGATCCAGGGTGAGCCAGTTTCAATAGAGGGGGAGGCGACGGGGGGGGGATGAGACTAGGTATGAACTGCTGGGTGAATGACCGTGGGGTGAGTTGGGGACAAGCCCTTCTTTTAGCCCTCATAACTTAGGGCTCGATCGCACTTTGGTAGCTTTGAGGTGCGGAGACCCCCTATCTACGCCCGACCCCCCTTTTTGCCCTTAAGGCATACCTGCGGTGGCTACCGTCAGGATAGTTTTGGGTTCTTCTGTGGGCGCAGTTTGGATGGGAACTAGATGGCACCGTTTAGGACCTCTCCTGGGGAGGGAGGGAGAGGGGTTGTGTTGGGAAGTTAATTTGTTACTGTGGGGGGGGGGAGGTACGTCATCTGTGCGGGGTTTTCACTGTATTTACCAGAACTTGAGCATTGTTGGGGGAGGCTTGAAGAGGTACCATGGGACAATAGCTGATCTTTCCACACTAAAGTGCATAACCTGGAATGTGCGCGGGTTGCATTCCATGTCCAGACGACATAAGGTCCACGCTTACTTAGTGCGTAGAGGAGTGCAGATTGCGCTATTACAAGATACACACTTAACGAAGACAGATGGGTTGGCGTTGTGGCGTAGGTGGCGAGGGCAGTTATACAACACCACATACTCAGCTAGCTTATGCTCGGGGCACGCTGATCTGGGTGCGAGCTGGGGTTCCCCTGCAGGTAACTAAACACACAGTGGATCTTGAAGGGAGGTTTGTGGCCATAGCTGGTAAACTGGGGGGAAAGGACCTGAACATATGCTGCATCTATGCGCCTAACGTGGACCAACTGCCCTTCTTTGCAGCGCTGTCGGCTCTCTGGCCCACTATCTATCGGGGCCTCTCATGATCGGGGGGGGGGACTTCAACTCGGTGGTGGACATTGATCTCGACAGATCTCACCCTCCCCTTCCGGACTCCCCAACTCACCGGATAGCTAAGGGGAGACTGGAATGGCAGACTAAATGGGGACTGACGGATATTTGGAGAGCCCAGCACCCCCGCGCCCAAGACTATTCCCACTTCTCCGGCATGCACGAACTGCATGTCCGGTTGGACGGGTTTCTGGGATCGGGGGAACTAGTTTCCACGGCCGTGCGATCTGAGGACTATCTCCGACCAAAACCCTCTACTGGCCGACTTTAGGTGGCTACCGGGAACGCCCTGTGTTCCGACGTGGAGGCTCCGCCCTGAGATGCTGAGGACCTGGTGTTCCGGAGGGAGCTGGAGGACAGAATCACCGCGTACTTCGCGGAGAACGAGGGAACGACTGCTGCAAGGGCCACAGAATGGGATGCATTTAAAGTGGTAATTAGGGGCTATTGCATTACGAAGAAGGTGGGGATGCGACGGGTCCTACTTGAAGATCTTAGTAAAGCTGATCGGAAGCTCCGTGAGCTGGAGCTCCTCAGCCCCGGCCACCCGGAACTTCAACAACAGACTGCGGCGGCGAAGGAAGTCGTAGCTGTTGAAGTTGAACGGCTGCGTAGTTTCGACTACAAGGCATTTCTGACCAGGTCGCTCACTGAGGGTGATAAATCGGGTGCGCTTCTGGCTTGGTTGGCCAACCCCACGAGGCGGACCACTCCCACGAAAGCTATGCGGGACGCGGAGGGCGTAGAGGTCTATACCCAACCAGAAATCCTCAGTTGCTTTCTGAGCTATACGAAAACCTATACCGCAGTAGGATGTCACCGGATACCACCCACATTGATGTTTTTCTACAGGATTTAGCTATCCCCACTCTGGAACCTGAACAGGCGAAAGAACTGGGGAGAGACGTGGAGTTGGGGGAGATCCGCAGCGCCATAAAAAAGATGGCGCGGAACAAAACTCCAGGCCTGGACGGACTTCCAGTGGAGTTTTACTCCACCTTCATTGACCTCCTGGCCCCGCGGCTTTTGGTAGTCTACAGAGAAGCGAAGCGTCTGGGGCACCTCCCGGGCTCGATGCGTGAGGCCCTAGTGGTCCCCCTGCTTAAACCAGATAGAGAGGGCAACGACCCGGCGTCGTATAGGCCGCTCTCGATGCTTACGGTCGATTATAAGATCTTAAGTAGCATCCTGGCCTCGAGATTACTGGGCCACATGTGCTCCCTAGTACATAAGGACCAGACGGGCTTCATCCCTAAACGTAACACCACAATGAACATACGCCGTTTGTTCCGCCTGCTGGAGGAGGACCATGGTGAGGCCCCCCAACCCATGATCCTATCAATCGACCTGGAGAAGGCCTTTGATAGCTTAGAGTGGGAATACCTCCGTAGGGTGCTTGGTTGTTTTGGACTAGGGGAGGGGTTCTTGCGCTGGACTGAGGTGCTATATGCCTCGGCGATGGCTAGGGTGCGATCGGGTCCACTGATTTCCCAACTATACCAAGTGGAACGAGGCACGAGGCTGGGCTGTTCACTATCCCCGCTGCTCTTTGCGCTCGCAGTGGAGCCCCTAGCGCTATCGATCCGCACCGGAGCCCATTATAGAGGACTGCGGACCTTGTCTGGGCGACAGTACATTTCCCTCTATGCTGACGACCTGTTGCTTTTCCTGGAGGATGCTGGAAAGGCATTGGCAGGGGCTGACACAGTGCTCACTGCATTCGGTGAGGTGTCGGGCCTTAGGGTGAACTGGGCGAAAACTTGTTTGTTCCCGGTTCGCGGGGGAGAGCCCCAACCCGACACCCCTAGAGAGATCAGGTGGGCGCCTAGCTGCCTCATATATTTGGGGGTTTATGTGTACCACAGCCCGGCTGACATCCTGGAGGGCAACATTTCCCGATGCGTCCGGGCACTGAAGGTTAGCATGTCCTTCTGGGCCACCCTGCCCCTATCGGTGGCAGGACGTATTGCATTGCTGAAGATGGTGGCACTTCCTCGACTGCTATATTATTTCTGGACGCTTCCGATCTGGATCCCACCGGCAGTCTTCCGGAATTTGATCTCACTGCTATTGGCATTCCTCTGGGGATCAGGCCGCCGTAGAGTCGCGCTTAGGACCCTAATGAGACCTAAAGCGGAGGGGGGGGCTGGCGGTACCCGACTTTGAAGCTTATTATTTGGCCGCCCAATTACAGACCTTCACCCAGGAGGTAGCGTAGGAGTTTCGTGGACCGGAGGAGGAGCGGGGGCTGGGCATTCCTAGACACGTTCTCTCCTACATTGCGCTGCAACAGAGGCTGGCCCTGAGGGACCTCACACTGGAAGAACGCACTATTCAATCGTGCTGGAACCGCGTGCAACGCAAGTCGGGAATGAACCACCCGTACGCCCCGGAAATCCCACTCGGGATGCTCACTGCATTACTGCATGGTGGCGATTGGTCGCAACTGCGGGCTTGGGAGGACGCGGGCATAAAGATCATAGGTGACCTTTATGAAGATGGAGTGCTACTGTCCTTCCAGGCGCTTCTGGACCGCTTTGACATCCCCC
This sequence comes from Lissotriton vulgaris, assembly GCF_964263255.1. Taxonomy (NCBI): domain Eukaryota; kingdom Metazoa; phylum Chordata; class Amphibia; order Caudata; family Salamandridae; genus Lissotriton; species Lissotriton vulgaris. Next base: position 1,770,873,899 of record NC_141685.1, on the reverse strand, counting down.
GGGGCGACTTTTTGCTCCATGCGGCGGTCACAAGGGCACTCCAAGCGCACTGGCAGAATGGTTTTGAGGAACCACAGACGTCAGGGACGTGCCAATACGTTATGATGGCGGAGGGAACGGTCAAAGCGGTAACGTGTTTGTACTCCAGGATGGTCAACGAGCGGTTGCCTCCGCTGGATACACTCAGGGCCCGGTGGGAGACGGACATAGGGAGGGACATCCCGGAGACCACGTGGGCCCAACTGAGGCGCCGGGCCTGGAAGAGCACACGTAACGCACGGTTCCAGTTGGTCCTCTTCTACATAATACACCGCGCCTATCTGACTCCGAAGAAGATTCAGAAATACTTCGCCTCTGACACGGCGGCCTGCCCGAGGTGCCGGACGATAGGGGCTGACCTTATTTATATGCTGTGGTCCTGCTCCGCGCTGTCCTCGTATTGGACGCTAATAGGAGATACCCTTAATAGGGTAACAGAGCGGTCCCTACAATTTGACGTTGCGGTGGGGATCTTACACTGGTTTCCCCAAACCCCCTGAAACAAAGTCACCAGCAAATTTATTGATATGGGGCTACTCCTGGCAAAAAGGGAAATAACTCGACACTGGAAGGCACGAGTTGGTCCTACGGGCACAAAATGGCGCAATGAATTCCTTAAGTGGGCTGAGGGAGAGAGCACCCTGCGATACCAGCTAGCGAGGCGGCAGCAGAATGTGAAGGCGCTAGACTCAGCACAGGCGTGGGAGACATTGGTGCAGGACTTGCGAGACCACAGCACACCCAGCGACACTGACAGTGAGGCCGAGTAGCAGCCTGCAACCCCGTAGTGCAACAAAAGCACTGTATTCCCATCAGGATGCGTACTGTCTCCTACCACACGCTCTTAGCACATTGACCTGGACACCGATGGCGGGGGATGGAGGGGGGCGGGGGATAGAGGCCGAAGGGAGCATCATTACCGTCCTATAGCACTGCTTGATTAAAGTATATTGTGACTGGACATTAGGCCTCTGGGAGTGTTTTATTTGTTGGAAGGGGGGAGGGGGTGTTTTTTGTTTGGAAAAGCAGAAGTAAAACCTCATATTATACCTGGTCACACTTCAAAGGCCGCTGGCCCCGAATCACATTTTTTTTAATAACTCGCCGCCCGACCCCCGGGTTGTGGGCTAAATGGCCGTGTATCACTGTTATTTCATTGTCTGTGTTATCGTCACCGCTTGCCTTATCATTGACCAATGTGTAACTTTTACTAATTCCTGCAATAAAAATATATTTACAAAAAAAAATCATATGAGTGTGACCATAAATGAGTAGTAGTGTGCTGATTATCTGTTCTAATTATATTGTACTGCTAAAAATTTGATATCCAATATTTATCTTTTGTATTTTACAACAAGGGGTGGTGAGGGACAGAGTCTCTGAATTAAGCAGAATACTCTCACCCAGTCAAGAGATCAGGGCTAGATCCAACACCGTTTTTTAGCTCACTGCACCATCCCAGTTTCAGAACCTGGCTGTATGCAAATTAGTCTGTTCCTGTCCCAGTGCATGATGGGAACAGGGCAAACCAAACTACAAAAGCCAATTCTTACACTGGGAAGGAAACAAGCTACCGGGGACCGGTTTCTGGCATTTCAGCCGTCTTCAGCCCGGCTTGCTTGAATCCTGATGGTGCAATGAGCAAGGGACTCACATCTGAGTATACCCTTCCACGCTTAGGGTGGACAAAAATATTTACAACAAGGGGTGGTGAGGGACAGAGTCTCTGAATTAAGCAGAATACTCTCACCCAGTCAAGAGATCAGGGCTAGATCCAACACCGTTTTTTAGCTCACTGCACCATCCCAGTTTCAGAACCTGGCTGTATGCAAATTAGTCTGTTCCTGTCCCAGTGCATGATGGGAACAGGGCAAACCAAACTACAAAAGCCAATTCTTACACTGGGAAGGAAACAAGCTACCGGGGACCGGTTTCTGGCATTTCAGCCGTCTTCAGCCCGGCTTGCTTGAATCCTGATGGTGCAATGAGCAAGGGACTCACATCTGAGTATACCCTTCCACGCTTAGGGTGGACAAAAATATTTACAACAAGGGGTGGTGAGGGACAGAGTCTCTGAATTAAGCAGAATACTCTCACCCAGTCAAGAGATCAGGGCTAGATCCAACACCGTTTTTTAGCTCACTGCACCATCCCAGTTTCAGAACCTGGCTGTATGCAAATTAGTCTGTTCCTGTCCCAGTGCATGATGGGAACAGGGCAAACCAAACTACAAAAGCCAATTCTTACACTGGGAAGGAAACAAGCTACCGGGGACCGGTTTCTGGCATTTCAGCCGTCTTCAGCCCGGCTTGCTTGAATCCTGATGGTGCAATGAGCAAGGGACTCACATCTGAGTATACCCTTCCACGCTTAGGGTGGACAAAAATATTTACAACAAGGGGTGGTGAGGGACAGAGTCTCTGAATTAAGCAGAATACTCTCACCCAGTCAAGAGATCAGGGCTAGATCCAACACCGTTTTTTAGCTCACTGCACCATCCCAGTTTCAGAACCTGGCTGTATGCAAATTAGTCTGTTCCTGTCCCAGTGCATGATGGGAACAGGGCAAACCAAACTACAAAAGCCAATTCTTACACTGGGAAGGAAACAAGCTACCGGGGACCGGTTTCTGGCATTTCAGCCGTCTTCAGCCCGGCTTGCTTGAATCCTGATGGTGCAATGAGCAAGGGACTCACATCTGAGTATACCCTTCCACGCTTAGGGTGGACAAAAATATTTACAACAAGGGGTGGTGAGGGACAGAGTCTCTGAATTAAGCAGAATACTCTCACCCAGTCAAGAGATCAGGGCTAGATCCAACACCGTTTTTTAGCTCACTGCACCATCCCAGTTTCAGAACCTGGCTGTATGCAAATTAGTCTGTTCCTGTCCCAGTGCATGATGGGAACAGGGCAAACCAAACTACAAAAGCCAATTCTTACACTGGGAAGGAAACAAGCTACCGGGGACCGGTTTCTGGCATTTCAGCCGTCTTCAGCCCGGCTTGCTTGAATCCTGATGGTGCAATGAGCAAGGGACTCACATCTGAGTATACCCTTCCACGCTTAGGGTGGACAAAAATATTTACAACAAGGGGTGGTGAGGGACAGAGTCTCTGAATTAAGCAGAATACTCTCACCCAGTCAAGAGATCAGGGCTAGATCCAACACCGTTTTTTAGCTCACTGCACCATCCCAGTTTCAGAACCTGGCTGTATGCAAATTAGTCTGTTCCTGTCCCAGTGCATGATGGGAACAGGGCAAACCAAACTACAAAAGCCAATTCTTACACTGGGAAGGAAACAAGCTACCGGGGACCGGTTTCTGGCATTTCAGCCGTCTTCAGCCCGGCTTGCTTGAATCCTGATGGTGCAATGAGCAAGGGACTCACATCTGAGTATACCCTTCCACGCTTAGGGTGGACAAAAATATTTACAACAAGGGGTGGTGAGGGACAGAGTCTCTGAATTAAGCAGAATACTCTCACCCAGTCAAGAGATCAGGGCTAGATCCAACACCGTTTTTTAGCTCACTGCACCATCCCAGTTTCAGAACCTGGCTGTATGCAAATTAGTCTGTTCCTGTCCCAGTGCATGATGGGAACAGGGCAAACCAAACTACAAAAGCCAATTCTTACACTGGGAAGGAAACAAGCTACCGGGGACCGGTTTCTGGCATTTCAGCCGTCTTCAGCCCGGCTTGCTTGAATCCTGATGGTGCAATGAGCAAGGGACTCACATCTGAGTATACCCTTCCACGCTTAGGGTGGACAAAAATATTTACAACAAGGGGTGGTGAGGGACAGAGTCTCTGAATTAAGCAGAATACTCTCACCCAGTCAAGAGATCAGGGCTAGATCCAACACCGTTTTTTAGCTCACTGCACCATCCCAGTTTCAGAACCTGGCTGTATGCAAATTAGTCTGTTCCTGTCCCAGTGCATGATGGGAACAGGGCAAACCAAACTACAAAAGCCAATTCTTACACTGGGAAGGAAACAAGCTACCGGGGACCGGTTTCTGGCATTTCAGCCGTCTTCAGCCCGGCTTGCTTGAATCCTGATGGTGCAATGAGCAAGGGACTCACATCTGAGTATACCCTTCCACGCTTAGGGTGGACAAAAATATTTACAACAAGGGGTGGTGAGGGACAGAGTCTCTGAATTAAGCAGAATACTCTCACCCAGTCAAGAGATCAGGGCTAGATCCAACACCGTTTTTTAGCTCACTGCACCATCCCAGTTTCAGAACCTGGCTGTATGCAAATTAGTCTGTTCCTGTCCCAGTGCATGATGGGAACAGGGCAAACCAAACTACAAAAGCCAATTCTTACACTGGGAAGGAAACAAGCTACCGGGGACCGGTTTCTGGCATTTCAGCCGTCTTCAGCCCGGCTTGCTTGAATCCTGATGGTGCAATGAGCAAGGGACTCACATCTGAGTATACCCTTCCACGCTTAGGGTGGACAAAAATATTTACAACAAGGGGTGGTGAGGGACAGAGTCTCTGAATTAAGCAGAATACTCTCACCCAGTCAAGAGATCAGGGCTAGATCCAACACCGTTTTTTAGCTCACTGCACCATCCCAGTTTCAGAACCTGGCTGTATGCAAATTAGTCTGTTCCTGTCCCAGTGCATGATGGGAACAGGGCAAACCAAACTACAAAAGCCAATTCTTACACTGGGAAGGAAACAAGCTACCGGGGACCGGTTTCTGGCATTTCAGCCGTCTTCAGCCCGGCTTGCTTGAATCCTGATGGTGCAATGAGCAAGGGACTCACATCTGAGTATACCCTTCCACGCTTAGGGTGGACAAAAATATTTACAACAAGGGGTGGTGAGGGACAGAGTCTCTGAATTAAGCAGAATACTCTCACCCAGTCAAGAGATCAGGGCTAGATCCAACACCGTTTTTTAGCTCACTGCACCATCCCAGTTTCAGAACCTGGCTGTATGCAAATTAGTCTGTTCCTGTCCCAGTGCATGATGGGAACAGGGCAAACCAAACTACAAAAGCCAATTCTTACACTGGGAAGGAAACAAGCTACCGGGGACCGGTTTCTGGCATTTCAGCCGTCTTCAGCCCGGCTTGCTTGAATCCTGATGGTGCAATGAGCAAGGGACTCACATCTGAGTATACCCTTCCACGCTTAGGGTGGACAAAAATATTTACAACAAGGGGTGGTGAGGGACAGAGTCTCTGAATTAAGCAGAATACTCTCACCCAGTCAAGAGATCAGGGCTAGATCCAACACCGTTTTTTAGCTCACTGCACCATCCCAGTTTCAGAACCTGGCTGTATGCAAATTAGTCTGTTCCTGTCCCAGTGCATGATGGGAACAGGGCAAACCAAACTACAAAAGCCAATTCTTACACTGGGAAGGAAACAAGCTACCGGGGACCGGTTTCTGGCATTTCAGCCGTCTTCAGCCCGGCTTGCTTGAATCCTGATGGTGCAATGAGCAAGGGACTCACATCTGAGTATACCCTTCCACGCTTAGGGTGGACAAAAATATTTACAACAAGGGGTGGTGAGGGACAGAGTCTCTGAATTAAGCAGAATACTCTCACCCAGTCAAGAGATCAGGGCTAGATCCAACACCGTTTTTTAGCTCACTGCACCATCCCAGTTTCAGAACCTGGCTGTATGCAAATTAGTCTGTTCCTGTCCCAGTGCATGATGGGAACAGGGCAAACCAAACTACAAAAGCCAATTCTTACACTGGGAAGGAAACAAGCTACCGGGGACCGGTTTCTGGCATTTCAGCCGTCTTCAGCCCGGCTTGCTTGAATCCTGATGGTGCAATGAGCAAGGGACTCACATCTGAGTATACCCTTCCACGCTTAGGGTGGACAAAAATATTTACAACAAGGGGTGGTGAGGGACAGAGTCTCTGAATTAAGCAGAATACTCTCACCCAGTCAAGAGATCAGGGCTAGATCCAACACCGTTTTTTAGCTCACTGCACCATCCCAGTTTCAGAACCTGGCTGTATGCAAATTAGTCTGTTCCTGTCCCAGTGCATGATGGGAACAGGGCAAACCAAACTACAAAAGCCAATTCTTACACTGGGAAGGAAACAAGCTACCGGGGACCGGTTTCTGGCATTTCAGCCGTCTTCAGCCCGGCTTGCTTGAATCCTGATGGTGCAATGAGCAAGGGACTCACATCTGAGTATACCCTTCCACGCTTAGGGTGGACAAAAATATTTACAACAAGGGGTGGTGAGGGACAGAGTCTCTGAATTAAGCAGAATACTCTCACCCAGTCAAGAGATCAGGGCTAGATCCAACACCGTTTTTTAGCTCACTGCACCATCCCAGTTTCAGAACCTGGCTGTATGCAAATTAGTCTGTTCCTGTCCCAGTGCATGATGGGAACAGGGCAAACCAAACTACAAAAGCCAATTCTTACACTGGGAAGGAAACAAGCTACCGGGGACCGGTTTCTGGCATTTCAGCCGTCTTCAGCCCGGCTTGCTTGAATCCTGATGGTGCAATGAGCAAGGGACTCACATCTGAGTATACCCTTCCACGCTTAGGGTGGACAAAAATATTTACAACAAGGGGTGGTGAGGGACAGAGTCTCTGAATTAAGCAGAATACTCTCACCCAGTCAAGAGATCAGGGCTAGATCCAACACCGTTTTTTAGCTCACTGCACCATCCCAGTTTCAGAACCTGGCTGTATGCAAATTAGTCTGTTCCTGTCCCAGTGCATGATGGGAACAGGGCAAACCAAACTACAAAAGCCAATTCTTACACTGGGAAGGAAACAAGCTACCGGGGACCGGTTTCTGGCATTTCAGCCGTCTTCAGCCCGGCTTGCTTGAATCCTGATGGTGCAATGAGCAAGGGACTCACATCTGAGTATACCCTTCCACGCTTAGGGTGGACAAAAATATTTACAACAAGGGGTGGTGAGGGACAGAGTCTCTGAATTAAGCAGAATACTCTCACCCAGTCAAGAGATCAGGGCTAGATCCAACACCGTTTTTTAGCTCACTGCACCATCCCAGTTTCAGAACCTGGCTGTATGCAAATTAGTCTGTTCCTGTCCCAGTGCATGATGGGAACAGGGCAAACCAAACTACAAAAGCCAATTCTTACACTGGGAAGGAAACAAGCTACCGGGGACCGGTTTCTGGCATTTCAGCCGTCTTCAGCCCGGCTTGCTTGAATCCTGATGGTGCAATGAGCAAGGGACTCACATCTGAGTATACCCTTCCACGCTTAGGGTGGACAAAAATATTTACAACAAGGGGTGGTGAGGGACAGAGTCTCTGAATTAAGCAGAATACTCTCACCCAGTCAAGAGATCAGGGCTAGATCCAACACCGTTTTTTAGCTCACTGCACCATCCCAGTTTCAGAACCTGGCTGTATGCAAATTAGTCTGTTCCTGTCCCAGTGCATGATGGGAACAGGGCAAACCAAACTACAAAAGCCAATTCTTACACTGGGAAGGAAACAAGCTACCGGGGACCGGTTTCTGGCATTTCAGCCGTCTTCAGCCCGGCTTGCTTGAATCCTGATGGTGCAATGAGCAAGGGACTCACATCTGAGTATACCCTTCCACGCTTAGGGTGGACAAAAATATTTACAACAAGGGGTGGTGAGGGACAGAGTCTCTGAATTAAGCAGAATACTCTCACCCAGTCAAGAGATCAGGGCTAGATCCAACACCGTTTTTTAGCTCACTGCACCATCCCAGTTTCAGAACCTGGCTGTATGCAAATTAGTCTGTTCCTGTCCCAGTGCATGATGGGAACAGGGCAAACCAAACTACAAAAGCCAATTCTTACACTGGGAAGGAAACAAGCTACCGGGGACCGGTTTCTGGCATTTCAGCCGTCTTCAGCCCGGCTTGCTTGAATCCTGATGGTGCAATGAGCAAGGGACTCACATCTGAGTATACCCTTCCACGCTTAGGGTGGACAAAAATATTTACAACAAGGGGTGGTGAGGGACAGAGTCTCTGAATTAAGCAGAATACTCTCACCCAGTCAAGAGATCAGGGCTAGATCCAACACCGTTTTTTAGCTCACTGCACCATCCCAGTTTCAGAACCTGGCTGTATGCAAATTAGTCTGTTCCTGTCCCAGTGCATGATGGGAACAGGGCAAACCAAACTACAAAAGCCAATTCTTACACTGGGAAGGAAACAAGCTACCGGGGACCGGTTTCTGGCATTTCAGCCGTCTTCAGCCCGGCTTGCTTGAATCCTGATGGTGCAATGAGCAAGGGACTCACATCTGAGTATACCCTTCCACGCTTAGGGTGGACAAAAATATTTACAACAAGGGGTGGTGAGGGACAGAGTCTCTGAATTAAGCAGAATACTCTCACCCAGTCAAGAGATCAGGGCTAGATCCAACACCGTTTTTTAGCTCACTGCACCATCCCAGTTTCAGAACCTGGCTGTATGCAAATTAGTCTGTTCCTGTCCCAGTGCATGATGGGAACAGGGCAAACCAAACTACAAAAGCCAATTCTTACACTGGGAAGGAAACAAGCTACCGGGGACCGGTTTCTGGCATTTCAGCCGTCTTCAGCCCGGCTTGCTTGAATCCTGATGGTGCAATGAGCAAGGGACTCACATCTGAGTATACCCTTCCACGCTTAGGGTGGACAAAAATATTTACAACAAGGGGTGGTGAGGGACAGAGTCTCTGAATTAAGCAGAATACTCTCACCCAGTCAAGAGATCAGGGCTAGATCCAACACCGTTTTTTAGCTCACTGCACCATCCCAGTTTCAGAACCTGGCTGTATGCAAATTAGTCTGTTCCTGTCCCAGTGCATGATGGGAACAGGGCAAACCAAACTACAAAAGCCAATTCTTACACTGGGAAGGAAACAAGCTACCGGGGACCGGTTTCTGGCATTTCAGCCGTCTTCAGCCCGGCTTGCTTGAATCCTGATGGTGCAATGAGCAAGGGACTCACATCTGAGTATACCCTTCCACGCTTAGGGTGGACAAAAATATTTACAACAAGGGGTGGTGAGGGACAGAGTCTCTGAATTAAGCAGAATACTCTCACCCAGTCAAGAGATCAGGGCTAGATCCAACACCGTTTTTTAGCTCACTGCACCATCCCAGTTTCAGAACCTGGCTGTATGCAAATTAGTCTGTTCCTGTCCCAGTGCATGATGGGAACAGGGCAAACCAAACTACAAAAGCCAATTCTTACACTGGGAAGGAAACAAGCTACCGGGGACCGGTTTCTGGCATTTCAGCCGTCTTCAGCCCGGCTTGCTTGAATCCTGATGGTGCAATGAGCAAGGGACTCACATCTGAGTATACCCTTCCACGCTTAGGGTGGACAAAAATATTTACAACAAGGGGTGGTGAGGGACAGAGTCTCTGAATTAAGCAGAATACTCTCACCCAGTCAAGAGATCAGGGCTAGATCCAACACCGTTTTTTAGCTCACTGCACCATCCCAGTTTCAGAACCTGGCTGTATGCAAATTAGTCTGTTCCTGTCCCAGTGCATGATGGGAACAGGGCAAACCAAACTACAAAAGCCAATTCTTACACTGGGAAGGAAACAAGCTACCGGGGACCGGTTTCTGGCATTTCAGCCGTCTTCAGCCCGGCTTGCTTGAATCCTGATGGTGCAATGAGCAAGGGACTCACATCTGAGTATACCCTTCCACGCTTAGGGTGGACAAAAATATTTACAACAAGGGGTGGTGAGGGACAGAGTCTCTGAATTAAGCAGAATACTCTCACCCAGTCAAGAGATCAGGGCTAGATCCAACACCGTTTTTTAGCTCACTGCACCATCCCAGTTTCAGAACCTGGCTGTATGCAAATTAGTCTGTTCCTGTCCCAGTGCATGATGGGAACAGGGCAAACCAAACTACAAAAGCCAATTCTTACACTGGGAAGGAAACAAGCTACCGGGGACCGGTTTCTGGCATTTCAGCCGTCTTCAGCCCGGCTTGCTTGAATCCTGATGGTGCAATGAGCAAGGGACTCACATCTGAGTATACCCTTCCACGCTTAGGGTGGACAAAAATATTTACAACAAGGGGTGGTGAGGGACAGAGTCTCTGAATTAAGCAGAATACTCTCACCCAGTCAAGAGATCAGGGCTAGATCCAACACCGTTTTTTAGCTCACTGCACCATCCCAGTTTCAGAACCTGGCTGTATGCAAATTAGTCTGTTCCTGTCCCAGTGCATGATGGGAACAGGGCAAACCAAACTACAAAAGCCAATTCTTACACTGGGAAGGAAACAAGCTACCGGGGACCGGTTTCTGGCATTTCAGCCGTCTTCAGCCCGGCTTGCTTGAATCCTGATGGTGCAATGAGCAAGGGACTCACATCTGAGTATACCCTTCCACGCTTAGGGTGGACAAAAATATTTACAACAAGGGGTGGTGAGGGACAGAGTCTCTGAATTAAGCAGAATACTCTCACCCAGTCAAGAGATCAGGGCTAGATCCAACACCGTTTTTTAGCTCACTGCACCATCCCAGTTTCAGAACCTGGCTGTATGCAAATTAGTCTGTTCCTGTCCCAGTGCATGATGGGAACAGGGCAAACCAAACTACAAAAGCCAATTCTTACACTGGGAAGGAAACAAGCTACCGGGGACCGGTTTCTGGCATTTCAGCCGTCTTCAGCCCGGCTTGCTTGAATCCTGATGGTGCAATGAGCAAGGGACTCACATCTGAGTATACCCTTCCACGCTTAGGGTGGACAAAAATATTTACAACAAGGGGTGGTGAGGGACAGAGTCTCTGAATTAAGCAGAATACTCTCACCCAGTCAAGAGATCAGGGCTAGATCCAACACCGTTTTTTAGCTCACTGCACCATCCCAGTTTCAGAACCTGGCTGTATGCAAATTAGTCTGTTCCTGTCCCAGTGCATGATGGGAACAGGGCAAACCAAACTACAAAAGCCAATTCTTACACTGGGAAGGAAACAAGCTACCGGGGACCGGTTTCTGGCATTTCAGCCGTCTTCAGCCCGGCTTGCTTGAATCCTGATGGTGCAATGAGCAAGGGACTCACATCTGAGTATACCCTTCCACGCTTAGGGTGGACAAAAATATTTACAACAAGGGGTGGTGAGGGACAGAGTCTCTGAATTAAGCAGAATACTCTCACCCAGTCAAGAGATCAGGGCTAGATCCAACACCGTTTTTTAGCTCACTGCACCATCCCAGTTTCAGAACCTGGCTGTATGCAAATTAGTCTGTTCCTGTCCCAGTGCATGATGGGAACAGGGCAAACCAAACTACAAAAGCCAATTCTTACACTGGGAAGGAAACAAGCTACCGGGGACCGGTTTCTGGCATTTCAGCCGTCTTCAGCCCGGCTTGCTTGAATCCTGATGGTGCAATGAGCAAGGGACTCACATCTGAGTATACCCTTCCACGCTTAGGGTGGACAAAAATATTTACAACAAGGGGTGGTGAGGGACAGAGTCTCTGAATTAAGCAGAATACTCTCACCCAGTCAAGAGATCAGGGCTAGATCCAACACCGTTTTTTAGCTCACTGCACCATCCCAGTTTCAGAACCTGGCTGTATGCAAATTAGTCTGTTCCTGTCCCAGTGCATGATGGGAACAGGGCAAACCAAACTACAAAAGCCAATTCTTACACTGGGAAGGAAACAAGCTACCGGGGACCGGTTTCTGGCATTTCAGCCGTCTTCAGCCCGGCTTGCTTGAATCCTGATGGTGCAATGAGCAAGGGACTCACATCTGAGTATACCCTTCCACGCTTAGGGTGGACAAAAATATTTACAACAAGGGGTGGTGAGGGACAGAGTCTCTGAATTAAGCAGAATACTCTCACCCAGTCAAGAGATCAGGGCTAGATCCAACACCGTTTTTTAGCTCACTGCACCTCTAGCAAGCCGGGCCGAAGAGGCTGAAATGCCAGAAACCGGTCCCCGGCAGCTTGGCTCCTTTCTGGTAAAGAATTGGCTTGGTAGTTTAGTCTGCCCTGTTCCCATGATGCACTGGGCCAGGGACCGACTGATTTGCATATAGCCAGGTTCTGAGCTGGGATGGGGCAGTGAGATAAATAACGGTGATGGATCAAGCCCTGATCTTTGGACTGGGTAAGAGTGGTCTGCTCAATTCAGACACTCTGTTCATCACCACCCCCTTTTGTAAATCGATTTTGGCCACTATAGGTGTGGCAGGGTATACTCAGACATGAGTCCCTTTCTCACTGCTCCATCAGGATTCTAGCAAGCCGGGCCGAAGAGGCTGAAATGCCAGAAACCGGTCCCCGGCAGCTTGGCTCCTTTCTGGTAAAGAATTGGCTTGGTAGTTTAGTCTGCCCTGTTCCCATGATGCACTGGGCCAGGGACCGACTGATTTGCATATAGCCAGGTTCTGAGCTGGGATGGGGCAGTGAGATAAATAACGGTGATGGATCAAGCCCTGATCTTTGGACTGGGTAAGAGTGGTCTGCTCAATTCAGACACTCTGTTCATCACCACCCCCTTTTGTAAATCGATTTTGGCCACTATAGGTGTGGCAGGGTATACTCAGACATGAGTCCCTTTCTCACTGCTCCATCAGGATTCCAGCAAGCCGGGCCGAAGAGGCTGAAATGCCAGAAACCGGTCCCCGGCAGCTTGGCTCCTTTCTGGTAAAGAATTGGCTTGGTAGTTTAGTCTGCCCTGTTCCCATGATGCACTGGGCCAGGGACCGACTGATTTGCATATAGCCAGGTTCTGAGCTGGGATGGGGCAGTGAGATAAATAACGGTGATGGATCAAGCCCTGATCTTTGGACTGGGTAAGAGTGGTCTGCTCAATTCAGACACTCTGTTCATCACCACCCCCTTTTGTAAATCGATTTTGGCCACTATAGGTGTGGCAGGGTATACTCAGACATGAGTCCCTTTCTCACTGCTCCATCAGGATTCTAGCAAGCCGGGCCGAAGAGGCTGAAATGCCAGAAACCGGTCCCCGGCAGCTTGGCTCCTTTCTGGTAAAGAATTGGCTTGGTAGTTTAGTCTGCCCTGTTCCCATGATGCACTGGGCCAGGGACCGACTGATTTGCATATAGCCAGGTTCTGAGCTGGGATGGGGCAGTGAGATAAATAACGGTGATGGATCAAGCCCTGATCTTTGGACTGGGTAAGAGTGGTCTGCTCAATTCAGACACTCTGTTCATCACCACCCCCTTTTGTAAATCGATTTTGGCCACTATAGGTGTGGCAGGGTATACTCAGACATGAGTCCCTTTCTCACTGCTCCATCAGGATTCTAGCAAGCCGGGCCGAAGAGGCTGAAATGCCAGAAACCGGTCCCCGGCAGCTTGGCTCCTTTCTGGTAAAGAATTGGCTTGGTAGTTTAGTCTGCCCTGTTCCCATGATGCACTGGGCCAGGGACCGACTGATTTGCATATAGCCAGGTTCTGAGCTGGGATGGGGCAGTGAGATAAATAACGGTGATGGATCAAGCCCTGATCTTTGGACTGGGTAAGAGTGGTCTGCTCAATTCAGACACTCTGTTCATCACCACCCCCTTTTGTAAATCGATTTTGGCCACTATAGGTGTGGCAGGGTATACTCAGACATGAGTCCCTTTCTCACTGCTCCATCAGGATTCAAGCAAGCCGGGCCGAAGAGGCTGAAATGCCAGAAACCGGTCCCCGGCAGCTTGGCTCCTTTCTGGTAAAGAATTGGCTTGGTAGTTTAGTCTGCCCTGTTCCCATGATGCACTGGGCCAGGGACCGACTGATTTGCATATAGCCAGGTTCTGAGCTGGGATGGGGCAGTGAGATAAATAACGGTGATGGATCAAGCCCTGATCTTTGGACTGGGTAAGAGTGGTCTGCTCAATTCAGACACTCTGTTCATCACCACCCCCTTTTGTAAATCGATTTTGGCCACTATAGGTGTGGCAGGGTATACTCAGACATGAGTCCCTTTCTCACTGCTCCATCAGGATTCAAGCAAGCCGGGCCGAAGAGGCTGAAATGCCAGAAACCGGTCCCCGGCAGCTTGGCTCCTTTCTGGTAAAGAATTGGCTTGGTAGTTTAGTCTGCCCTGTTCCCATGATGCACTGGGCCAGGGACCGACTGATTTGCATATAGCCAGGTTCTGAGCTGGGATGGGGCAGTGAGATAAATAACGGTGATGGATCAAGCCCTGATCTTTGGACTGGGTAAGAGTGGTCTGCTCAATTCAGACACTCTGTTCATCACCACCCCCTTTTGTAAATCGATTTTGGCCACTATAGGTGTGGCAGGGTATACTCAGACATGAGTCCCTTTCTCACTGCTCCATCAGGATTCTAGCAAGCCGGGCCGAAGAGGCTGAAATGCCAGAAACCGGTCCCCGGCAGCTTGGCTCCTTTCTGGTAAAGAATTGGCTTGGTAGTTTAGTCTGCCCTGTTCCCATGATGCACTGGGCCAGGGACCGACTGATTTGCATATAGCCAGGTTCTGAGCTGGGATGGGGCAGTGAGATAAATAACGGTGATGGATCAAGCCCTGATCTTTGGACTGGGTAAGAGTGGTCTGCTCAATTCAGACACTCTGTTCATCACCACCCCCTTTTGTAAATCGATTTTGGCCACTATAGGTGTGGCAGGGTATACTCAGACATGAGTCCCTTTCTCACTGCTCCATCAGGATTCAAGCAAGCCGGGCCGAAGAGGCTGAAATGCCAGAAACCGGTCCCCGGCAGCTTGGCTCCTTTCTGGTAAAGAATTGGCTTGGTAGTTTAGTCTGCCCTGTTCCCATGATGCACTGGGCCAGGGACCGACTGATTTGCATATAGCCAGGTTCTGAGCTGGGATGGGGCAGTGAGATAAATAACGGTGATGGATCAAGCCCTGATCTTTGGACTGGGTAAGAGTGGTCTGCTCAATTCAGACACTCTGTTCATCACCACCCCCTTTTGTAAATCGATTTTGGCCACTATAGGTGTGGCAGGGTATACTCAGACATGAGTCCCTTTCTCACTGCTCCATCAGGATTCAAGCAAGCCGGGCCGAAGAGGCTGAAATGCCAGAAACCGGTCCCCGGCAGCTTGGCTCCTTTCTGGTAAAGAATTGGCTTGGTAGTTTAGTCTGCCCTGTTCCCATGATGCACTGGGCCAGGGACCGACTGATTTGCATATAGCCAGGTTCTGAGCTGGGATGGGGCAGTGAGATAAATAACGGTGATGGATCAAGCCCTGATCTTTGGACTGGGTAAGAGTGGTCTGCTCAATTCAGACACTCTGTTCATCACCACCCCCTTTTGTAAATCGATTTTGGCCACTATAGGTGTGGCAGGGTATACTCAGACATGAGTCCCTTTCTCACTGCTCCATCAGGATTCAAGCAAGCCGGGCCGAAGAGGCTGAAATGCCAGAAACCGGTCCCCGGCAGCTTGGCTCCTTTCTGGTAAAGAATTGGCTTGGTAGTTTAGTCTGCCCTGTTCCCATGATGCACTGGGCCAGGGACCGACTGATTTGCATATAGCCAGGTTCTGAGCTGGGATGGGGCAGTGAGATAAATAACGGTGATGGATCAAGCCCTGATCTTTGGACTGGGTAAGAGTGGTCTGCTCAATTCAGACACTCTGTTCATCACCACCCCCTTTTGTAAATCGATTTTGGCCACTATAGGTGTGGCAGGGTATACTCAGACATGAGTCCCTTTCTCACTGCTCCATCAGGATTCAAGCAAGCCGGGCCGAAGAGGCTGAAATGCCAGAAACCGGTCCCCGGCAGCTTGGCTCCTTTCTGGTAAAGAATTGGCTTGGTAGTTTAGTCTGCCCTGTTCCCATGATGCACTGGGCCAGGGACCGACTGATTTGCATATAGCCAGGTTCTGAGCTGGGATGGGGCAGTGAGATAAATAACGGTGATGGATCAAGCCCTGATCTTTGGACTGGGTAAGAGTGGTCTGCTCAATTCAGACACTCTGTTCATCACCACCCCCTTTTGTAAATCGATTTTGGCCACTATAGGTGTGGCAGGGTATACTCAGACATGAGTCCCTTTCTCACTGCTCCATCAGGATTCAAGCAAGCCGGGCCGAAGAGGCTGAAATGCCAGAAACCGGTCCCCGGCAGCTTGGCTCCTTTCTGGTAAAGAATTGGCTTGGTAGTTTAGTCTGCCCTGTTCCCATGATGCACTGGGCCAGGGACCGACTGATTTGCATATAGCCAGGTTCTGAGCTGGGATGGGGCAGTGAGATAAATAACGGTGATGGATCAAGCCCTGATCTTTGGACTGGGTAAGAGTGGTCTGCTCAATTCAGACACTCTGTTCATCACCACCCCCTTTTGTAAATCGTCTTTTGTATTTTAACCAATGATGATTTTAACAGTCTGTTTAATTGTTTCTTTCACAAGGAAAGGAAGGGAGACTTCACTCTTTTTGCACTTCACATCTTCCCT
Organism: Lissotriton vulgaris; assembly: GCF_964263255.1. Lineage (NCBI taxonomy): Eukaryota > Metazoa > Chordata > Amphibia > Caudata > Salamandridae > Lissotriton > Lissotriton vulgaris. The sequence goes on along the minus strand of NC_141685.1, from coordinate 1,770,857,488 downwards.
ACCCTTTTCTTCATCGGAACGAAGATATCACCTCACTTTAGCGAGATAAGAAATTCACTTTTTGCACTTTTTTGACAGCTTCAGGCAGTTAATAATTGTTTGGTTAATTTTGGGCATTATGAGGATTTGGTTTCATCAAGTTTTTGTAATGAATTACTTTTGAACATGCAACAACCTGTTGCAACAGACGTTGTTCTATAGGGCCAATGGTGATAGTCTAGAGAGACTTTTGCATATGAGATTGGAAGATATGTTCTATACAAGCACAATGCATACGTACATTTAAAGAACCAATTGTCTTTGAAGCGGGCACTAGTCCGTCTGCATAGCCTTCGAACCGTATTGATTCTATTTAGGTATAAACCGGATTTTAGATGCCTCCGAATATGGTTTTCATCAACGTGAATTCTGGCACTAGACCGAGGATATTGTCATGTTGGTATCTACAGCCATAATCACTATAAGAATGTTAATTTTTGATTTGATTGTGAGTTTGGAGGCTTCCGATCCCAATACCTTATTTTGATCATCTTTACTGCTTGCACACCCAGATTTGACAGAAAGATAGTATTTTTGTTAAAAGATGGGTATGAACTAATACATGAAAAGCAAATGTGGAAGTTCCATAAGTTTACACTTTGTTTGTATCACTGCAAAATGGCCGACGTATTTACCTGGAATAAGATGTGACCCAACTAATGTACCTCATCACTGTTTATTTTACTTTACTTTACTTAAACATGCCGGAGCTGTCATGATGGTTAACCCTGGGCGGAGTTCGCGGAGTGGGGCTTCGCGGAGCTACGCGAAGTGGGCGAGAAACTACGCCCACCTCCGCACTCCGCGTAGCCCCACTCCGCAAACACCACTGGCCACCAGCCCCGCCACCCGCCTCCCTCCCGCCCTCCCTAAATACTTTGAAATAAAAGAATCAAATAATTTAAAAAGCACTTACCTTGCCGCCGCTGCCCGCCACGTCCCCGGGGCTCGCTATCTTCCGTCTTCTATACTAATGCGCATGCGCGGGCGGCCGCGCATGCGCATTTTCTCGTGAAAATGCGCATGCGCGGCCGCCCGCGCATGCGCATTAGTAACGTGGACGGAAGAAGGAAGATAGTGAGCCCCGGGGACGCGGCGGGCAGCGGCGGCAAGGTAAGTGCTTATTAATTTATTTCATTCCTTTATTTCAAAGTATTTAGGGAGGGCGGGAGGGAGGCGGGTGGCGGCCAGCTACGCTCCGTCTGCGGAGCGTGCGTAGTGCCGCCTGGCTCCGCCAGCTCCGCAAAATGCGGAGTAGGCGGCACTACGCACACTCCGCAGACGGAGCGTAGCTGGCCGCCCACCCCTAATGATGGTTACCGTGTGATCAAGACACACTCTGTGTCGAAACGCGTAGCGTTATCTAAGAACAAACTAAGCAACCATACTTCTGAGTGCGCATCGTGCCTATGAGCAAATTGTGGATTTGAATTCGAAATTCGTTCGGCACCTGGGTTGGCCGAAGTAACGTGCCACCTGACGATGGGAGCAGGATCCCGGAAGGACCCTTCTTGGAATACGAATTATATATCTATATATATTGCTTTGAATCTTCTTGCCCTCTGGTTCCCCACCGGCAGACGTCACGTCACGGCACAGCAGCAGGTAAGCTTTTTACAGTTCTTTATTTGTTTTTACACACCATGTGCAAAATTTTGTATATATATATATATATATATATATATATATATATATATATGAATTCCAACCGGAAGGTTAGTGCAACGCCTTTTACACCAAACCCAGTGCGCAGACACAGCTGAATAAATCCAAGCCAGACTTCCTTCGGATATTCTTCCTTTATTCCATAAAGTGCAGAGGTGCAACACACTGCCAAACAGACGCGTTTCGGGCGTGAACGCCCTTGCTCACTGTCAGCGGGTTAACGGTACAACATCATGTTAAATACATCACTTAATTGCAACAACGCGCCAAAACGTTCCTCAAACAATTCAGTGCAATCAAAATAGGACTATGGTAGGGACCCATTCTCAAAACACACACATATTAGTTCCGCCATTTTGGAGTGGTGTGTGATTGAGTTGAAACACGCCATGGATTTAGATCTTGACAACTTTGATGTTTTCGTTGTCAAAAAATGGAATCAAGGGTTGATGACTATGACAACGGCACATTTGATGAAAGAATAGTCAAATGTAAAGTGCAAATGCATAGATATCCTCAAAGTGCAAATCTTGGCATGTGCAAATACGCAAGGATTTATAACTGTGCAAATACGCAACATACTACCTGTACAAATACATTGATAGTCAAAGGAAGATATTTCATATATATACACAAATTAAAATCTATTCTTTACACTTATTCTCTTGTGCCTCAATTCGTAGTTTGTCATACAAGTAAAACCACAATTGTTTATACACATCAAACATTATATACAGAAATATAGATTCCATATGGTACTATAACCTCCATGATTGGCATAATGTAGGCTCTGTAAATGTATTGCATTGACTGGGTTCCTAAAAGTTTAGACTTAGAGGATCAATGCATGTACGCGATAGATATAAAGCTAATTGATGTTAAAGTATTACTGTACCGTAAAAAGTGCAAAAATAATGTGAAGGTGAGGGAGTGCTGAGATGTCCTGCTAAACTAGACAGGAAGACATCAGGGTTTATGTGAAACAAAACAATCAAAAATCTTTAGCTTCGCTGCTTCAGTTACATTTAAAATATGCTACTGCATAAAACTTCAACATTGTCCATTAGTTGCACAGGTGGATGTAAATGGTTATGACACATGATTAAAGCCTAAGGTCCCTGCCACAGACCCTAGCCCTGCCTATGAATAATCAGAATCATAAGATGAACAATGAAATTGCGTATACAATGATAATTTCAGAAAGACAGCAAGAGAGCAACTATGTGTACATACAGAAGAGGTAGCCGGACTGAAACTGCACAATCGCCCATGACATTATGACTGACCAACATTAGCAGAGATATTTACAGAAAGGTGCTAAGGTCTTCACCCATGTTCAAACCTCCTGGGATCTTAGTATTGAGGCGAACTATGTACAGGGACTCCATCTGTCTTAATTTCTTTTCATAGTCCCCACCTTTCTTGCTAGTTCTAACCGCATCAATAACAAAGTAGCTTAGATGGGATAGATTTCTGTTGTGAAATTGGTCGAAATGGCGAGCCACAGGGTAGTTTTTGTCACAGTTCACTATTGCTCTCAGATGCTGTAGAATACGTTGGTGTACTGGCAATTTTGTACTTCCAACGTACCTCAGATTACACGAGCAGGTGAGAACGTATACAGCTAATTCAGTTTTGCAAGTGTAATGAGATCTTATGTTGATTGGTTTATCACTGAATGGTGTCGTGTATGATTTGGTATTGGTGCCAAACTTGCACGCTCTACACGATATACATCGGAAGAAACCCTTCCGAGGAGACAACCAATCTTCTTTTTTAGCTGTTTCTGGTGAACTAGAGACTAGAGCATTTCTCATACTGTATGCTCGCCTGTAAGTCACTAATGGTTTGTTGGGCATCATTTCTTTAAGGATGGGGTCAGTAAGTATAACCGACCATTGTTTCCTAATTAACTTTGAAATTTGACTAGCCTGTCGACTGAAGCCAGTGATCAATCTTAGTGCATTTTGGCTGTCACCACGGTTGTCATGTGAGGGCATCACATCAGAAGGGGCCTGCAGGAGATTAGTTCTATCAATCTTGTTGGCCTTGCTCATTGCTATTTTCAGGGCACTACTTTTGTAACCCCTAGCTTCCAACCTCTTCATAGCTTCCATTTGATGGAAGTTCCTTTGTTCTGCTGAACTACACGTTCTGTGTATCCTAAGGAACTCTCCATACGGGATGGATCGAATGGTGTGCCCCGGGTGAAAGCTGTGAGCGTGCAGAATGGTATTGCCTGCTGTGCTCTTTCTATACAGGCTTGTTGTTATGGAGTCGTTCACTATGCTCACTTGAACATCCACAAAGCTGACATCAGTCTTGCTAATATCTGCACTAAAGATGAGGTTGGAGTTGTTAACATTAATAGCATTGATAAAACTCTCTGCCTCCTCCTTGCTCCCTCTCCAGATGATGAATATGTCATCAATATACCTCATATACTTGACTACATTTTCCTGCCAAATGGTGGAGAACTGCGCCATGAGGACATGCTCCTCCCACCAACCCACGTGGAGTCCCGCGTAGGTCGGGGAGAAACACGCCCCCATAGCCACACCTCGTAATTGTTTATACATTTTGTCATCAAACAAGAAAACATTATTATTGAGGCATATTTCAACCATGGATAACAACATAGCACTATGTTTGTATAATTCAACTGGTCTTTTGCCAAGAAAAAATCTCAAAGCTTTCATACCATCCTGATGGGATATGCTAGTGTATAGACTGGCAATGTCCATAGTGATCAGCAGAAAATCTGAAGACCATTTGCATTGGGCCAAATTATTTAGAAAGTCTGTGCTGTCTCTAATGTACGCTGGAAGGGTGGTCACAAAGTCTTGCAAATAATGATCGATGTATTTCGAGGTGTTTTCAAACAAGCTATGAATAGCTGAAACTATCGGTCTGCCAGGTACTGGTCTTACCCTCTTGTGGACCTTGGGGATGAAGTATAAATTCGGTATCACCGGATGTTCTTTATACAGATATGTCATTTCCTCCTTGGTAAGAAGGCCATCCCTTTTCCAACCATTGAGTTGTTTCCAGTATTCTAATTGGATGTTTCTGACTGTTCTTGAGTCACAAGGTTCATAACAAGCTGTGTCGTTAAGGTGGCGATAAGCTTCTTCCATATAATCGGCTTTGCTCCAAAGAACCACATTACCACCTTTATCAGATTGATTAATGATGATGGTGTTGTCAGATTGTAATTTCATCATTAACTCATTGTAAGCTTTGGTCTTGGGGTTGATGTGATTCTTACTTCTACTAACTTGAATGTGCAATTTTTTTAAACCATCGGTTAGTAGGTCTGCATAGGTGTCTATGGCGTCCTTGGGCATAGACGGAATAAATGTCGAGGGTGGTTTGAAGCCACTGGGTTCACTTTGGCTAATTTCGATGTTTCCCTCGTCGGCCACTTCCTGAGTGCATGGAGTTGATGTCAACTCGTTACGCAGCCCATGCATCGATTTTAAAAGGGGGACATCCCTGACTTGCAGGCCGCTTCTGTCTGCATTGAGTGTAGTTGGCCCAGTTTTTTTGGGCTGAGTTAAACCCCCTTTGATGGCATAGTATTTACGTAACTTTAATTTTCTGATAAACTTGAAAACATCTACACGAGTGTTCCCATAGTTAAAATTGCTTTCAGGACAAAATGATAATCCTAACGCCAACAGTTGTTTTTCCGCTTGGTCAAGTTGCACATTGGTCAGATTTACAATGGTTTTTTCAATAGCTATTGCTTGTTCACCACGTTTTTCTTCCTTTGTGGCCTCCCTTTGCTTTTTGGCGCATTTGCGACGTTCTCTACGCCTTGCGTTTCTGCGCCGTTTGGTTTCGCGTTTCTCGAGCGTAGAGTACCTTTTCTTTGAATCCTCACGAACTCCATCTCTTCGTCCAGGGTGAGCTGCCCCAAATCCCCTTCCTCTGAACCCTGGGCTCCTCCATCAGATTCCTCACTGCTTGGAACCAGGCTCTCTGATGAAATTGAGGCAACAAAATTCCCTGTTTCTGACGTACTTGCTTGGACTTGAGGAGGTGCAGGTGCAGGTTTGGTCAGTTTAGCTCCTGTGGCTCTCTGTTTGCGTAGTTGATCATACTTTCTCGCAAACGTATAAATTTGTCCGAGTTTGTAGTCCTGTTCGTCTCTGGCAAACTTATACACTTTCCTTTGCTTGATCGTGCTTTCATGCTTACTTAGTCTGTCTTTTATGTCTTTACGTGTTTGCTCGATTAGGGCAATGTCCTTTGAAAACGTATCTTTGGATAGTTCTTCATTGATTCTCGTTATTTCCATCAGGTCCTTGTCCCTATCGATTTTAGCATATTTTACTAACAAGCATAGAAGCCTCATGGATGCCTCCAGGTTACTCTCTGCCCAATCTTTCAGTAATAATGGATTAGGGTTTTCAAAGCACCAGCATAATTCTTAGGCCCCGGGGGACCCGATTCACCTCTCGATATTTTTCTAGTGAGCGGATCTCCCACCATTTTGTGAGTTCGCTTCTCATGTGTTTCTCCAGCTCACGCAGCAGTTTTTTCGCATCGCTGTCTTTAACCACTGTAGCACTTTTACTCATGTTGCCACCCTGTTTCACTGTGGGCAAATTCTGAAACAGCTGCTCAAACGCCTCCTCCCGTTCCCGCTCCTCTGACATGGTTGCTCCTCAGTAGATATGCACGTATGATATATGGAAAAGAGAGAGACTGCACATGAACCGCGCGTCTCCTTAAAGAATTTTAAATTATAATATAATTTACAAACATTCGTTTTAAATAGATATATGTTAATATATATGTATATACGTATGTGTGTCTACGTTTTTGATAGTTGATTTATTATATTTTATTAAAATATATATTACAAATATTTTAATTTTATAAAATTAATGTTACCATTTAATGTATTGTATTTATATTATTCGAATCTGTATATATTTAAAAATCGATATTTAATACAACTATATTTTTGTTAACAATATATTTTTTTTCTATATTTTGGCACTTACCTCTTTAAGTATAGATAGTCAATATTTTTGTTGTCAATATTTTTGGCTCAATATTTTTGTAAATCAATGTTTTCCTAGCCGATTTTTTGTCGGTGAACCACTTTCGTTGTTTCCCATATGGATGAAATCTCACTGGTATCAAATGCCACTGCTTTCCTAATACTTATCCATTCAAGTTATCCGTACAGACAAAAATAGCAGCCCAGAAAAATGTTCTGACGGGGTGCCCCTGATCATCGTCCCTGCAACCCTAAAATACTTGGAGGGAATTGTAAGGCCTAGAAGCACCTTTTGTAAATGCAGATTGTGTAGCACGGTACGGCAAAGTGTTCGGTCATGATGTGCACATCTTTGGTGGCGTTGGTACAAGTCTGAACAAGCAGATGTCAGCGCTGTTCAGTACAATGGCAAAATGTGCACTGCACATGCAACAAACCGACACAGGACAGGAATTTCAATGAGATTACTTTAGTCTGGCAAAAAGATCCTCCCTGCCCCTCAGCTCATGATTAAATGGAACACACCTACTTCAGTAATTAGATCAACTTTTAATTCAATGGACAATATTTTAAACATATAGTTATATTTTGGTCTGCTGTGTGTACATTTGTACTCTATGCTGGGGATACTTGTAACCTTCTCAGGGACTGTGGCATCTTAGAATATTGTAAAAAACCTGCTCACTTCTTGATAACCCCTGCAACACTCTGTCATAAACAACACATGCATTTTAGAGAGTCAGCTACCACATGTATCACTCAGCTTATGAGCCATGACTCGCACCCACCCAAGCACATCTGTGAGTCTATGCTGCCTTTTCATTCATGTTCTGTTGTATGGCTGTTATCAACACTCAGCTAAATAGCACTATTTCAGGAAGGATGAAAAGCGAAGTTGTCCCTTCAATATTCCCAAAAATGATCTGCAGCTCGAATAGAGATCACAGCATGTTTAGCACAAGGAACTCTCTCTTAGAATGTAATCTGGGGGAGCGTTTGTTAATAGCGTAAAGAGGACCAGGAGCCATACCAGCAGCCGCGAGGGGAACAGCACTACAGACTTTGGGACTAAACTCGCGCTGCGCCAGTGACATCGCCGCCGGGACTACACTTCCCAGGTGCCCCGGTGGTCGCGGCGCGAGTGACGCTGGCAGAGCGCCCGGAGGCGCCATAAATCAGAGGAGCGCCGAAGCGCTCATTGGGAGCATTTGTTAATACCGTAAAGAGGACCAGGAGCCATACCAGCAGCCGTGAGGGGAACGGCACTACAGACTTTGGGACTAAACTCGCGCTGCGCCAGTGACATCGCCGCCGGGACTACATTCCCAGGTGCCCCGGCGGTCGCGGCGCGAGTGACGCTGGCAGAGCGCCCGGAGGCGCCATAAATCAGAGGAGCGCCAAAGCGCTCATTGGGAGCGTTTGTTAATAGCGTAAAGAGGACCAGGAGCCATACCAGCAGCCGTGAGGGGAACGGCACTACAGACTTTGGGACTAAACTCGCGCTGCACCAATGACATCACCGCCGGGACTACACTTCCCAGGTGCCCCGGCGGTCGCGGTGCGAGTGACGCTGGCAGAGCACCCGGAGGCGCCATAAATCAGAGGAACGCCTCTCGCCCCTGCGAGTCGCGCGCGGGAGAAGCCCGGGACAAGGGCGGGGCCGTTTTGTGGCCGTTCGGAGGCCGAAGGAGGCTGGGCTGGGCCACCCCCTTTGGCCCTTCCATAAGAACATTCCCGGATCAACTACTATTCCCAAGTAAGAACCATCATCCGTCATTCAATTTACATCTTCTTGAAAGTTCTGAATTGGGGATCTGTACATCGCGGTTACTAATCTGCGATTTTCCTTTGTTCACTGTTAAAAATGCCTGCCCCACCCAATAAAAGGCTGAAAGACTCCAAGACTAATTTACCCAGTCTCACAGCAATAGACCGTATGCTCCAGAAAACAATAGTGGTTGTGGCAAACGCCATTGAGCAAACCGAGCGACGACTCTCATTACCCGTCGGATCCCTACCCCTTTTGTCAATAGCAGATACTTCAATAATTACTAATAATACGATGGACAATACTAATATGGATTCTCTTTGTGCCCCATCTTTTGTTTCTCTCCCATTTGTACATCAGGCCATTACTAACTAACAGAGACAATATTACAGATAATGCTACCCAGGAAGTACAGCATTTGACTTCACCTAGTGCATCAGATCTTATACTTTCTGTGCACCCCAAACGTTCTTCTTTGGGAATGATTAAACATGTCAGTAGTCCAAAAGAAGCCGACAAAGGGGGTGATATTAGCATCCCACACCAGTTGAGGGATCAAGATACATCATCCGATTGCAACTCTAATGGTTTAAATGTTGATTCATTATTAGAAATTTCATCTGTTGAGGAGAGACCACCCCCTGACACAATAGCTGACAAACCTTCCTCACTAAATTTGGCCTCTTTAAACCGGCCAAAAAAGAGCAAACGTGGGGGGGGGGGGGGGGGTTGCGACAAGGCCAAACCACAAAACTGCTAGGATTAGCACACAATCCACTAAGGTCCGAGGGGGCGGCTCGCTCTGTGCTTGATAAAAACAAGAGTGATCCCCAGCCGACTGTCCATGAAATTGCTAAAGATTTACTGGGAAACATAGAGCATCTAGTTAGGTCCCTAATACTCCCGCTAACCCATAGGGTTAAAATTATATCAGAAAAGCTGGGGGAAATTGAAACCTCGATACAGAGGAATGCTGATCATACCAGGGAGCTTTTTACAAGTACTTATAAAAAACCACAAAGGTCTGTCAGTCCCATCAGCTGCCACAAAGGGTGGGAAAAAAAGTAGTAAGGAAGCAGAATTATCAGCAGCAAAGGGATCCAAGGTTCCCACTAACCCAACTAAGGTACAAACAAATGCTGTAAGTGAAAAAGGGGGAGGACTGGTACAGGAACAAAAAAACAGTAATCAAACCAACACAGCTGCCCCAAAAGAAAACAAGAGTCAGTTAAATTTTAATTCACCCAGAGTATGCAAGAGGAATGCAGATCTCCCACCTCAGGCAGCACCCTTTGTAGTAATCATGACTGGGGTACCTGAACTAGAAAATGGCAAACGTGAAAACGTTCATACTTTGAAGAACAAGGTCATAAATTGGTTGGTAAATAATAGACCACTGCCACCGAACCCTAATGGGGAGATATTGAATGTGAGAAGGGTTGAGTGGTTGGGTCGTAGACCAAAGGACCAAAAAGGGGACGTGATCATCATAGATTTTCGAGATCATAGAGTCTCTAAGTACATTGGGGAATGGTATGATGGGAGAGATAGGGAGGGAATTACAACTAGAGACCTGACCTATTTTTACCCACAATCATTATTAAAGCGACCAGTATACCCCCAACCGTCCCGAGGCCATGACTTCCCCACCTATGGTTTCAATGTCCCAACATTCAATCACTACTCCATATGGAAAGGAATGGAAGGGATTGACTCACTGTGTGGTAGGACCTTGAGTGACACCTCAGCCAAAATAGCCGGTTATAAAATCAAATGTCAGGGAAAATAGGACAGGGAATATAATGATGAGGTAACTCTCCCAACTAGGGAGGATAGCCACGGGTCTGTGTCTACAACAAAAAAACTCATGTTTGAGGATAAGGGAGAAAGAGCCGTAGAGGCGAATATAAACAAGGTAAACCCCAACTCAGGCGTAATCAAGTTAATTTCTTGGAACATAGCGGGGCTACTGAAGAATATGTCCAATCCGGAATGGAACGAATTCATAGAAGAATTCGACATATGTTTGTTCCAAGAAACATGGAGCATATCCCCCCAGTATAAATGCGGGTACGCAACTTACTATATACCGGCCACCAGTAAAGGGCGGGGTCGGCCCTTCAGGGGTTTACATATCTGGATAAAAATATCACTTAATCTAACTATCACAACTCGCCCCTGGTCATCAAATTATATACTACATATCTCGGTTAAGGGTCATAAATCCTTTGAACTGTTCAATGTGTATGCTCGTGGGACCCCAGGAGGCCAAACGTCCCCTACTATAACTCTACTTGAGGGGGCATTGGCAGGTATTCGCCCATTGTCCAGTATTGTCATTGGAGGCAATTTTAATTGCACTTATGAACCCTTGGACAAAGATGACTTTATGGGTATGAATGAGGATGATAGAACAAGGTCCATCCCGTTGTTAACCCTGGAGCCCATAAAAAAGTGGACACCGAGAGTGTCACAATTGAATGCACTCACAGTAGAATATAATCTACGTGCATTGAATGGGAGAACACCATCTGACCCAAATGGGGCAATGACCTTTAATAAACTGAGTTGTCCCTCCCGTATTGACTATATCCTGCTTGATACCAACTCCTGGAGCAAACTAATGGACATGGAAGTTGTACAGAAACAAGACAGCGACCATAATCCATTATGTATGGGTATAAAATGGGGCAGGGAGAGGGATCCAGTAGAAACTCCTATACTGATTACAAAAGAGCTCATCCCGTCTGATGGAAACCGTAAACTTAGGTGGAACAAAATACTAGGCCAAGAAGATTGTCTGCTCTCCTTAGGAGAAATGGTTGAATCACATACTAGAGAACTGGTTTGTGTGAACTTAGCCGCTAACAAGGATAGTACTAACTTTAGCCTTGATGATTCCTATAACACTTTGATAAGGAATATTGGATCCCTCTTTTCTGTAAAGGGGAGTAGAGGTCCCTCAAAGAATTGTAACCGACAAGCTAGCACGCCCTGGTATACGGCGCAATGTAGGAAGAAAAGAAGGGAAATAGGCATTGCGATTAAGAGGAAGGATAATGTAGCCGTGCGGTTGGCCAGAAAAGATTACAAAAGCTGCATAATGAAGGCCAAGTGGGATTGGGAGGAGGAGTACTGGCAGAAATTAAGGGTGGCAGCCATCTCCAGGAACACAATATTATTCTGGAAAATGATAAACAATCTAGACAGATAAGGTGCTGATCCCCTATCCAACCATATAACGGAACATCAATTGTACACACACTTTTCTAACGTGTATCAAGGTGGGAAGGAACTAACTTCACTAGGTCTGGATCAAGCACATCCCAGTAATAATAGGATAATAACCAATGAGCCATTTACAGTGCAGGAGGTAGAGGCAGCTATAAGGAAAATAACTCCCGCAAAAGCGGCCGGGCAGGATGGGAAACCAGGTGACTTGTTCCTACATGACCCTAAGCTATGGTCCAATTTTATTGCCCCCTTGTATTGCTTGCTGGTCATCCAGTCCCCGACTCCTGGAGGGGAGCAGAAGTGGCCACAATCCACAAGAAAGGCGACAAGGAGGAACCCACCAACTATAGGCCGAATAGTTTAATCGATGCTATGCAAAAAGTAGTTGGGCGGGTAATTGTGAATAGAATAGATAGATGGGTTGAGGAGGGTTGTATACTCTCCAACTTCCAGGCAGGTTTCCACAAAAGTGTGGGGATTATGGATCAAGTCTTCAGGTTTTGGGGAATCTATTGGAAAACAGTCATTGTTAGAAAGGGAAAACGTTACCTGGCCTTTGTAGATTTAAAACGTGCCTTTGACTTGGTACCCCGCGACAAACTCTGGAGGGTGCTACTGGATATGGGCTTCCCACGCTATCTTCTGGAACTAATAGTTAAGCTCCATGAGGATAGCTACGCCAGGATTAGATGGGGGAGCCAGGGGCAGTTAACGGAGAGGGTGTCCGTGAATAGGGGGGGGTACGCCAGGGCTGTGTAATGGTGCCAACACTGTTCTCCCTTTTTGTCAATGGGGTTGTGGAGTGGCTGAGGGAGGACAGTGCCGACGCCCCAGTCTTGGCAGGAGAGAAAACACCAACTCTCCTGTTCGCGGATGACACTCTCTTGTTGGCCAAGACCCCGATGGGCTTGCAGAAACTTCTGGACAAATTTAGTCTGTTTTGCGATGAGCGTGGATTAACTATCAACACTACCAAAACAAAGTTGATGGTATTACCCTCCCCCCCAATAAAGGGAAGGAACCCCCAGATCACCCTTAATGGAACTCCATTGGAGGTGGTGGAGGAATTTGACTATTTGGGAATAAGGGTAAATAGCAAAATGAGGTGGGATTCCCATATAGCCAAGATGCAGCTAAACCTCAGGAGAGTTTCGGGTGCCATATTAAGGAGCCAGCGATTATCAATCAGTAGACCAATTGGCCCTGCTCTGGCCGTATATGAAGGAAGGGCGATCCCCTCAGCGACATACGGGGCAGAACTGTGGGGAGGAGAACATGTTGAGGTACTGGTAAAGGCAGAGAATACATTTATTAGGGAGTTAGCTGCCTTACCCGTATCTACCCCACTGAAACCATTGTATTTGGATATGGGCAAACGCAACATCTTAGATGTAGTTCATCTACGGCCATTGCTGTTCTGGGTTCGTTTGAGGAGGATCCCAGAGCTAGCCCACTATGCCCTAGTGCTGGATGAACTGATTGCTCTGAACAGCGGTGGCAAAATACTCTGGATAAATAAACTTAAAGTGCTGGGTCTGAAGCTGGGGCTAAAAGAATGCTGGCCTGCCAGGCACCACCTCCAAAGCAAGTAATAAAGAAAATTTATTGGGAGTGGGTAGAGGCTCAAGAACTGAGAAATCCAAGGTGGGGTACTTTAACCACACAATTTCTAGAGCATAAATCAATCAGGAAGCTGGAACCCTTTCTAGACTTGACAACAACACCCAGAGACAGAGTGATCTTTTTAAAGATTAGATATGGAACGCTACCTCTTAATCAATTCCCCAAAGGATGGAGAGTCACAAGGTCACTGAACGGTGCATGTCCTTGCTGTCCCTGCAAATCAGAATCCCTTGCACATTTTCTGTTTGGCTGCAAAACATATAAGAGGGCAAGACAGAGATGGCTTAGACCAGTTTGCAGGGAGCTAGGGACTAGAGACTTTCGGGTTGCTCTACGAATTATTACAACCAACACGCTCCCTCTGTTCATTGGTTGCGGTGTGGCTAAATACCTATCAAGTGCTTGGCTCACCCGCACAAGGAAATGTAATGGTATTAGTAACTAGGACGTACGGATACGATAGCCAACTATCTATTTTTAAATTTTGTGATCTTAATATTGCTATGTATCTTTGGGTCATATTATGTTTTAACTGTATATAGGCAATTTTATATTACTTTAATGAAATGTGTTTTAATGCCAATGTTTTTATGATGAATGCACTTTTATGATATGACAATATCGTAATCTGGGCTATTGAGTCTCTGGCAAGATGGCGGCTGAGTGAGAGCCACATTCACTCACCTCAACACCGCTCCACGTCTCACTACACCCTTCCTGAATAAGGACCACCGCTGTTCGGGAGAATCCTCGGAGGAGCGAGGAGATGGCTGGCAGAATCATGGAAGACTCAGGCAGCAGGCCCGGAGGCAAGATTTGAGACAGCCCGACAAGAATGAAGACAAATCGGTAAGGAGCAGTTGAAACTCCCCCGAGAGATATGCGAGAATCGGAAATCCTTTCCTGGATCTGGCAGCTCTACAGGTTTTGCGGAGATCGACACAGGACAGCCACGTGCTGGCAATCCATCACTCATCTTCTCCAAGCAGCTGCTGGTCGAAGGATCCGCTCGAGCTGCAAGCTTTGGTTGCCTAGCACCGCCGGGAGAGAATGAAATCCCAGAGGCAAACAAACGGAGACAATGGCTGCACGAGGAGGTCGTGGCAGAACACGCCCATACACACTCAGTGGGTCTCGTAAGGAGAGTGACCTGAAAATAGAGCAAAGCAACAAGAAAAACGAACAAAAAGGTATCTTGTAAGGCGGAGTGGGGGGGGCAAGGAGAGGAAAAAAAACAGGTGGCAATCACAAGTATGTTTTCCCCCATGGAGGGTAACAAGGAACTCGGAGCCCGGGGGGCCTCACGGATGGAAGAGTCAGGGGCCAATCATGAGATTGCTTCAACAGAGAGCGCCCAAAGTTCCCCCTAGATCATTCTCTAGAACATATGATGGAAGGGAGACCCTCCTGGGGTTCATGTGCCGAAAAAAACAATCGAGAGCCCAGAGGTACCCCCCACCGACCCTCAAAATGAGGTATATGCCAACTTGGACAATAAGGTAGAAGAGAGTAACCCCGCTGCCTCTGAAACAGGTTACAAAGAGAGGGTTGTGAATGTGATCACACAGGCAGGCAGAGGAGCCGAAGGTGCAGTCCCCAAAAAAAGACTCACAATACTGGGTATCTCTTCCCCGACTCCATGGAAAATTTCTATTCATTGAATGAGGAATCAGCTGAGTCAGTGTCCGGGCTTTCTAGTAGCAGTGTAGAGATGGAGGGTGGAAACACATCCACAAGTAACTGTAGCCAACAGGAGGAAAAGAGAGCCCAGAAAAGAATGAAGCGGGGGTCAGAATTGAAGAAAAACAAATCTAAGAGAAATGTAGATGTGGAAGATGAGCTGGGATGGGATTACTCGGCTACATAGTTAATAGGTCCCCGTAGCTCCGAAATAAGAACACCCAAAATTTATCAACCTGCCCAGGGAGAGCAAAAAAAGCCTCATGACGAGACTCCAGAGCCATCTCTGTCAATGATTTTTCAATCCCGAAGATCGTTCTAGGATGAAATTAAGAGCGAGAACCGCCAGGCGCGACTTGCCTCAAAAAAATTCAAGGCACCATGCGCAAAATAGGAAAAAACATGTACAGAAATAGCAGACAGATTGGGCATGGTGGAAAAACGTATGGAGGACTTAGAAAACACAGTGGATACAGTTAAAGAGCAGGCATCCTCCCAAGACTCCACGCTAAAGGATGTCATGTGGAAGCTGGAAGAGGCAGAGAATCGGCAATGCAGAAATAACTTAAAACTGCTGGGAATCCCCGAAAATGCCGAAGGAAGAGATGTAACGGAGTTCACCATAAATCTCTTATGAATTCCGTACCAGAGTTGGCACATTGGGATTGGGACAAAGAAGTTCAGCGGGTACATAGATTTCCTCTGTCAATGCCCATACGACAAACGAACACACAAGGGTACCCACGGGTGATCCTAATATATTTTGGGAACTTTTTACTCCGGCAGGCAGTCTACGATCTGGATAGAATGAATATGAAAAGGAAAGGGGAAAACTTTATGTACTTTGTCAGACCAGACTTTGCACACGCTACAGTAGAAAGAAGATGGAGACTCAGACAGCTTATAACCCCCTTCCAAAAAGCCGGGGCCTCTGCTTTCCTAAAAAATCCAGCAAAATTGAAAATCATCCACCAAAGGCGGAACTCCTATTTTACCTCAGAAATACAAGCCCAACAACTACTTGATGAGATTATAGCTGGAGATAAGAGACCCGTCTAGGCTAGTTAAATTAAACAACCCAGAGAGTAGAAATCTGGGGGCGGACAGCATGGTGGGGAAATAGGATTAAATTGGACGACTGAAGTGACTAAAATAATGAGTAATTGCTAATAAGTTACGCTAAAGTGCCGACAGGCAACAACAGGATATGAATATTGTATATGTTTAAGGATTCTAACCCTGTATTTTCTTTACCACATCTTCTCTTTTTCGTTTGAGCTCCACAGTTTGAGAGGCGGTCACAGGATGGGAGGATGGGTCACGGAGGAGGGAGGGAGAGTGGACAACACAGACACTATCACACAGGCTCAGGATTGAGCCTGGCTGCCACAAGAGGGGGGAGTTTGGGGGGCACACAGGCATATGATCGGGATAGAGTCCATATTCAGGTTAAGGAAAAGATGGCACAGCAAGCGCCTCCACTATTTAGGGGAACACAAACGGTATGGGAAAGGAGAAAGTAGCAAGATTAAGGATGGATCAGGAGTTCGGGCTGGACTGTTCCCAATAGGCACAGGGTCAGACTGATTTGCATATGGCCATGTCTGAACTGGGTGGCTGAGTGAGCTAAAGAATGGTGATGGATTAAACCCAGATCAGTTGACTGGAGGTGAGTGTTTGATTTGCTCAAATGCTCCGTCCATCATCCCCCTTTTGTACGGCATCTTCTACAGTCAAGCTCTCACTTTCTTGTGTACTGTTTGAGTCTTGATTTTTTGTATAGGCTTTCTTTGCGAAGAATTTTTTCAGTTTTAATTTTCTGGCATACTTACATAGGTCAATCCTTGTTTCTACGTGGTCATGGTGTTGCTCTGGGCAAAAAGTTAGACCCTTAAGGAGAGCACTCCTTTCTTCTTCTGTAAGTGTTTCATTTGCTCAAGCACTCCGTCCATCATCCCATTTTGTATCGCTTTGCTTGCCCTAAGTTGGCAGGGTATGCTCAGACGTGAGTCCCTTGCTCACTTTGCCTCTAGATTCAAGATAGCCTGGCTGATGAGGATTATGAATCCGAAACCGGTCCCAGGATGCTTGTTTCCGGTCCAGGGAAGACATGACTTGGCAGTTCGGGCTGGACTGTTCCCATGAGGCACAGGGTCAGACTGATTTGCATATGGGCATGTCTGAACTGGGGTGGCTGAGTGAGCTAAAGAATGGTGATGGATTAAACCCAGATCAGTTGACTGGGGGTGAGTGTTTGATTTGCTCAAATGTTCCGTCCATCATCCCGCTTTTGTACGGCATCTTCTCCAGTCAAGTTCTCACTTTCTTGTGTACTGTTTGATTCTTGCTTTTTTTGTACAGGCTTTCTGTGCGAATAATTTTTTCCGTTTTAATTTTCTGGCATACTTACATGGGTCAATCCTTGTTTCTACGTGGTCATGGTGTTGCACTGGGCAAAAAGTTAGACCCTTATTGAGAGCCCGCCTTTCTTCTTCTGTCAGATTATGGTCAGAGAGGTTAATGATTAAATTATCCTTCTTTAGGGGTCCTCTCCCATCTACTTCTTCAGTATTCTGTTGCGTGTTGCGTAGAGAGTATCCTTTTGTTTTTTCCTTGGCCTATTCTTGTTTTCCTCCTTCGTTTTGGGCAGCTGTTTGGTTGTTCCCTCTTTCTCTCCCACGACCTCGTCCTCTTCCCCTGGGATTTTTTTGATCTATATAGATCAATTGCATTTCTTTTAAAAAAAGATGTTGAGGTCTGACTTCTGTGGGTTTTCCTTCGTGTAGTTGTTTCTTTAAACCATCAAAGCGTTTTGAAAATGTTAGAATTGATCCACATTCTTAATTAAACTCATCGTGTTTAAACTTTCTTTGTTTGCGTAACTCAAATTCTTCCTCATATTTGTCTAGGTTTTCTTCCATTATCTCATGTAGTTTTTTGCTTTCCTCATCTTGTTTTAAGAACTAGGATTTGTTCTTCCAGTTCTTTTATTTCCTTATGCAAATCTTCTATGTCTTGTTAAGCATACTTGATGATTACAAGTACCATGTTTCTAGAACACCCCATAATGTTTTGTGCCCATTCCTATAGCATCTCTGGCCTAGTGTCCGGATGATTAGGCAAAGTAAAAATACAGAGACCTCTGGGAATGCCTTAAATTAAATATATTTTTCCAGGGTTATTACTTCCCAACTTATTTTTCAATACATTTTTCTAGCTGGAAAAAAAGCTATTTGCTGTTTTTTTTATGTATCCTTTCCTCAAGTTTCACTCTCCCGAGTGTGTTCTCCCATTCCACTTTTAAATAAAGTTTCCGCTTTCACTGCTCGTCCTTCCATTTCTGCAGTGATTGTAAGATCAAACAGGATATGTATATGTGTCTCACTTAAAGTGGCAATCTTCTCAATTACGTGGTGTATGCTTGCTATATACGACTCCTGAGTTTGTTGTGCAATTTATTCGTGTGTGCACAACAATGCTTGCAGCGGCATTCACAATGATGTTTACCTGAGTGCCCCCAGCTTTCTCCTTACCTAGTGCCTTCTTCCGATCAGGCGGTGTCCTCCGGCCCCGCTTTCACGGTGTCTTCACACCAGGCATGGATTTCAGCTTCACGGGAGTTTCCTCCCATTCGAGTCCGTCATAATCCTTTGATGAAATTGCAGCTCTCCACTCTTTTCTCACGTGTGCCTGTTGAGCGCTCCAAATGTTTCAATAGTTTTTCGCTCTCCGAGGCTCCGGCTGCTTGTTTCTTCTTGTTGAAATATGAAGGACTTTCAGAAGTTTTTGAAAGTAGATTTATTATATTTGTTAAAATATATATTAAAATATTTTAATTTTTTTAAATTAATGTTACCATTTAATGAATTGTATTTATATTATTTGAATCTGTATGTATTTAAAAATCGATATTTAATAGAAATATATTTTTGTTAACAATACAATTGTTTCCTATTTTTTGCACTTACCTCTTTAAGTATAGGTAGTCAATATTTTTGTTGTCAATATTTTTGCCTCAATATTTTTGTAGATCAATGTTTTCCTATCCGATATTTTTTCGGTGAACCACTTTCGTCCATCCCATATAGATGAAATCTCACTGGTACCAAAAGCCACTGCTTTCCGAGTACATATCCGTACAGACAAAAATAGCAGCCCAGAAAAATTTTCTGACGGGGTGCCCCTGATCAGCGTCCCTGCAACCCCAAAATACCTGGAGGGAATTGTAAGGCCTAGAAGCACCTTTTGTAAATGCAGATTGTGTAGCACGGTACGGCAAAGCGTCCGGTCATGGTGTTCGCATCTTTGGTGGTGTTGGTACAAGTCTGAACAGGAAGATGTCAGCGCTGTTCAGTACAATGGCAAAAATGTGCACTGCACATGCAACAAACCGACACAGGACAGGAATTTATTCAATGAGATTACTTTAGTCTGGCAAAAAGATCCTCAGCTCATGATTAAATGGAACACACCTGCTTCAGTAATCAAATCAACTTTTAATTCAATGGACAATATTTTAAACATATTCATATATTGGTCTGCTGTGTGTACATTTGTACTCTATGCTGGGGATACTTGTAACCTCCTTACGGCCAGTGGCATCTTTGAATATTGTAATAAACCTGCTCACTTCTTGATAACCCCTGCAACACTCTGTCATAAACACATGCATTTTAGAGAGTCAGCTACCACATATATCACTGAGCTTATGAGCCATGACTCACAACCACCGAAGCACATCTGTGAGTCTATGCTGCCTTTTTATTCATGTTCTGTTGTATGGCTGTTCTCAACACTCAAACAATATCAACGAGAGAGGAAGGGTATGAGTGAACACTCCTGTTCCCCTATCGATATACCTACAAACAACTCAGGAGTGACTCAGTGACAAATAGAAACCAAAAAACAAATACAAATAAATATGTGTTAGACACTACTGGACCCCCACCAGACTAATGTAAACCAAATACTGGCAAACCCCAAAGTGGCAACCAGCCAGTAGCAACCTTTTGTTCTAATGTGTTTACAAACATCAGATGGGGCAAGTCTACCTCTTTGAAAAAAGGACCCTCACTCACCACTAGTTGGTGACATGCTTCATCATTGGGTCCCCGCTGTGGTGGCCGAATGCCCCCCCAGCGTGCTACAACGCCTGATTTACAGCGGAGCTGGTAGGTGATGAGTGTAACAGTGGTATAACTCAAAATATGATTTTCAAATGTGAGTGCAGAATTAAAAAAAAAAAGATTGAAACCCGTTCAAAAATTTTAATGAGGGCCAACCTGTATTGGGATTAAAAACGTGTATAGGTGGACAAAACTAGGTTCAAAATTTTGGGGTTTGCCAGTATTTGGTTTACCGTAGTCTGGTGGGGGTCCAGTAGTGTCTAACACATATTTATTTGTATTTGTTTTATGTTCTCAACACTCAGCTAAATAGCACTATTTCAGGAAGGATGAAAAGCGAAGTTGTCCCTTCAATATTCCAAAAAATGACCTGCAGCTCAAATAGAGATCACAGCAGCGTGCGTTTAGCACAAGAAACTCTCTCTTAGAATGCAATCTGGGCTATTGGAGTCTCTGGCAAGATGGCGGCTGAGTGAGAGCCACATTCACTCACCTCAGCACCGCTCCACGTCTCACTACACCCTTCCTGAATAACGACCGCCGCTGTTCGGGAGAATCCTCGGAGAAGCGAGGAGATTGCTGGCAGAATCATGAAGACTCAGGCGGCAGGCCCGGAGGCAAGATTCGAGACAGACCGACAAGAATGAAGACAAATTAGGAAGGAGCAGTTGAACCCCCCCCCCCCCGAGAGATATGCAAGAATCGGCAATCCTTTCCTGGATCTGGCAGCTCTACAGGTTGAGCGGAGATCGACACAGGACAGCCACGCGCTGGCAATCCATCACTCATCTTCTCCAAGCAGCTGCTGGTCAAAGGATCCGCTCAGGCTGCAGGCTTGGGTTGCCTAGCAATGCCGAGAGAGAAGGAAATCCCAGAGGCAAACAAACGGAGACAATGGCTGCATGAGGAGGTCGGGGCAGAACACGCTCAAACACACTCAGTGGGTCTTGTAAGGAGAGTGACCTGAAAATAGAGCAAAGTAGCAAGAAAAACAAACAAAAAGGTATGTTGTAAGGTGGAGTGGGGGGCAAGGAGAGGAAAAAAAAACAGGTGACAATCACAAGTATGTTTTCCCCCATGGAGGGTAATAAGGAACTCGGAGCCCTGGGGGCTCACGGATGGAAGAGTCAGGGGCCAATCATGAAATTGCTTCAACAGAGAGCCCCCAAAGTTCCCCCTAGATCATTCTCTAGAACATATGATGGAAGGGAGGCCCTCCTGGGGTTCATGTGCCGAGAAAACCATGATCGGGAGCCCAGAGGTACCCCCCACCGACTCTCAAAAAGAGGGATATGCCAACTTGGACAATAAGGTAGAAGAGAGTAACCCCGCTACCTATGAAACAGGTGACAAAGAGAGGGCTGTGATCATACAGGCAGGCAGAGGAGCCAAAGGTGCAATCTCCAAAAAAAGATTCACGAAACTGGGTATCTCTCCCCCAACTCCATGGAACATTTCTATTCATTGAATGAGGAATCAGCCGAGTCACTGTCCGGGCTTTCTAGTAGCAGTGAAGAGATGGAGGGTGGAGGCACATCCACAAGTAACTGTAGCCAACAGGCGGAAAAGAGAGCCCAGAAAAGAATGAAGCGGGGGTCAGAATTGAAGAAAAACAAATCTAAGAGAAATGTAGATGTGGAAGATGAGCTTGGATGGGATTACTCAGCTACACAGTTAATAGGTCCCGGTAACTCCGAAGCCGAAATAAGAACACTCAACCTGCCCAGGGAGAGCAAAAAAAGCCTCACGACGAGAACCCAGAGCCATCTCTGTCAATGATTTTTCAATCCCTAAGATCCTTCCAGGATGAAATTAAGAGCAAGAACCGCCAGTCGCGACTTGCCCCAAAAAAACTTCAAGGCACCATTCGCAAAATAGGAAAAACATGTACAGAAATCGCAGACAGATTGGGCATGGTGGAAAAATGTATGGAGTTCTTAGAAAACACAGTGGATACATTAAAAGAGCAGGCATCCTCCCAAGACTCCACGCTAAAGGATGTCATGTGGGAGTTTGAAGAGGCCGAGAATCGGCAATGCAGGAATAACTTAAGACTGCTGAGAATCCCCGAAAATGCCAAAGGAAGCGATGTAAGGGAGTTCACCATAAATCTCTTATAAATTCCGTACCGGATTTGGCACATTGGGATTGGGACAAAGAAGTTCAGCCGGTACATAGATTTCCTCTGTCAATGCCCATACGACAAACGAACACACAAGGGTACCCACGGGTGATCCTAATATATTTTGGGAACTTTTTACTCTGGCAGGCAGTCTACGATCTGGCTAGACTGAATATGAAAAGGAAAGGGGAAAACTTTATGTACTTTGCCAGACCAGACTTTGCACACACTACAGTAGAAAGAAGATGGAGACTCAGACAACTTATAATCCCCTTCCAAAAAGCCGGGGCCTTGGCTTTCCTACAAAATCCAGCAAAATTGAAAATCATCCACCAAGGGTGGAACTCTTATTTTACCTCAGAAATACAAGCCCAGAAACTACTTGATGAGATTATAGCTGGTGGGAAGAGACCTGTCTAGGCTAGTTAAATTAAACAACCCAGAGAGTAGAAATCTGGGGGCGGGAAGCATGGTGGGGAAATAGGATTAACTTGGGCAACTGAAGTGACTAAAATAATGAGTAACTGCTAATGAGTAACGCTAAAGTGCCGACAAACAACAAAAGGATGTGAATATTGTATGTGTTTAGGGATTCTAACCCTGTATTTTCTTTGCCACATCTCTTTCTTTTGCGTTTGAGCTCCATAGTTTGAGAGGCTATCACAGGATGGGAGGATGGGTCGTGGAGGGGGGATGGGAGGGAGAGAGGACAACACAGACACTATCACACAGGCTCAGGATTGAGCCTGGCTGCCACAAGAGGGGGGAGTTTGGGGGGCACACAGGCATATGATCGGGATAGAGTCCATATTCAGGTTAAGGAAAAGATGGCACAGCAAGCGCCTCCACTATTTAGGGGAACACAAACGGTATGGGAAAGGAGAAAGTAGCAAGATTAAGGATGGATCAGGAGTTCGGGCTGGACTGTTCCCAATAGGCACAGGGTCAGACTGATTTGCATATGGCCATGTCTGAACTGGGTGGCTGAGTGAGCTAAAGAATGGTGATGGATTAAACCCAGATCAGTTGACTGGAGGTGAGTGTTTGATTTGCTCAAATGCTCCGTCCATCATCCCCCTTTTGTACGGCATCTTCTACAGTCAAGCTCTCACTTTCTTGTGTACTGTTTGAGTCTTGATTTTTTGTATAGGCTTTCTTTGCGAAGAATGTTTTCAGTTTTAATTTTCTGGCATACTTACATAGGTCAATCCTTGTTTCTACGTGGTCATGGTGTTGCTCTGGGCAAAAAGTTAGACCCTTAAGGAGAGCACTCCTTTCTTCTTCTGTAAGTGTTTCATTTGCTCAAGCACTCCGTCCATCATCCCATTTTGTATCGCTTTGCTTGCCCTAAGTTGGCAGGGTATGCTCAGACGTGAGTCCCTTGCTCACTTTGCCTCTAGATTCAAGATAGCCTGGCTGATGAGGATTATGAATCCGAAACCGGTCCCAGGATGCTTGTTTCCGGTCCAGGGAAGACATGACTTGGCAGTTCGGGCTGGACTGTTCCCATGAGGCACAGGGTCAGACTGATTTGCATATGGGCATGTCTGAACTGGGGTGGCTGAGTGAGCTAAAGAATGGTGATGGATTAAACCCAGATCAGTTGACTGGGGGTGAGTGTTTGATTTGCTCAAATGTTCCGTCCTCATCCCGCTTTTGTACGGCATCTTCTCCACTCAAGTTCTCACTTTCTTGTGTACTGTTTGATTCTTGCTTTTTTTGTACAGGCTTTCTGTGCGAATAATTTTTTCAGTTTTAATTTTCTGGCATACTTACATGGGTCAATCCTTGTTTCTACGTGGTCATGGTGTTGCACTGGGCAAAAAGTTAGACCCTTATTGAGAGCCCGCCTTTCTTCTTCTGTCAGATTATGGTCAGAGAGGTTAATGATTAAATTATCCTTCTTTAGGGGTCCTCTCCCATCTACTTCTTCAGTATTCTGTTGCGTGTTGCGTAGAGAGCGTTGCGTATTCCCTTCTGGCTTTCAGAAAACTCCTGAAAACTCACCTCTTCCCACACACTGGCTAGACCCCCGTCTCTTCATCTCACTGGCACTCAGCCAGCGCCAGGAAACCTTTCGGTGTCAGTGCGCTATACAAGAATCCCCTAAGATAAGATAAGATAAGAGAGTATCCTTTTGTTTTTTCCTTGGCCTATTCTTGTTTTCCTCCTTCGTTTTGGGCAGCTGTTTGGTTGTTCCCTCTTTCTCTCCCACGACCTCGTCCTCTTCCCCTGGGATTTTTTTGATCTATATAGATCAATTGCATTTCTTTTAAAAAAAGATGTTGAGGTCTGACTTCTGTGGGTTTTCCTTCATGTAGTTGTTTCTTTAAACCATCAAAGCGTTTTGAAAATGTTAGAATTGATCCACATTCTTAATTAAACTCATCGTGTTTAAACTTTCTTTGTTTGCGTAACTCAAATTCTTCCTCATATTTGTCTAGGTTTTCTTCCATTATCTCATGTAGTTTTTTGCTTTCCTCATCTTGTTTTAAGAACTAGGATTTGTTCTTCCAGTTCTTTTATTTCCTTATGCAAATCTTCTATGTCTTGTTAAGCATACTTGATGATTACAAGTACCATGTTTCTAGAACACCCCATAATGTTTTGTGCCCATTCCTATAGCATCTCTGGCCTAGTGTCCGGATGATTAGGCAAAGTAAAAATACAGAGACCTCTGGGAATGCCTTAAATTAAATATATTTTTCCAGGGTTATTACTTCCCAACTTATTTTTCAATACATTTTTCTAGCTGGAAAAAAAGCTATTTGCTGTTTTTTTTTATGTATCCTTTCCTCAAGTTTCACTCTCCCGAGTGTGTTCCCCCATTCCACTTTTAAATAAAGTTTCCGCTTTCACTGCTCGTCCTTCCATTTCTGCAGTGATTGTAAGATCAAACAGAATATGTATATGTGTCTCACTTAAAGTGGCAATCTTCTCAATTACGTGGTGTATGCTTGCTATATACGACTCCTGAGTTTGTTGTGCAATTTATTCGTGTGTGCACAACAATGCTTGCAGCGGCATTCACAATGATGTTTACCTGAGTGCCCCCAGCTTTCTCCTTACCTAGTGCGTTCTTCTGATCAGGCGGTGTCCTCCGGCCCCGCTTTCACGGTGTCTTCACACCAGGCATGGATTTCAGCTTCACAGGAGTTTCCTCCCATTCGAGTCCGTCATAATCCTTTGATGAAATTGCAGCTCTCCACTCTTTTCTCGCGTGTGCCTGTTGAGCGCTCCAAATGTTTCAATAGTTTTTCGCTCTCCGAGGCTCCGGCTGCTTGTTTCTTCTTGTTGAAATATGAAGGACTTTCAGAAGTTTTTGAAAGTAGATTTATTATATTTGTTAAAATATATATTAAAATATTTTAATTTTTTTAAATTAATGTTACCATTTAATGAATTGTATTTATATTATTTGAATCTGTATATATTTAAAAATCGATATTTAATAGAAATATATTTTTGTTAACAATACAATTGTTTCCTATTTTTTGCACTTACCTCTTTAAGTATAGGTAGTCAATATTTTTGTTGTCAATATTTTTGCCTCAATATTTTTGTAGATCAATGTTTTCCTATCCGATATTTTTTCGGTGAACCACTTTCGTCCATCCCATATAGATGAAATCTCACTGGTACCAAAAGCCACTGCTTTCCGAGTACATATCCGTACAGACAAAAATAGCAGCCCAGAAAATTTTTCTGACGGGGTGCCCCTGATCAGCGTCCCTGCAACCCCAAAATACCTGGAGGGAATTGTAAGGCCTAGAAGCACCTTTTGTAAATGCAGATTGTGTAGCACGGTACGGCAAAGCGTCCGGTCATGGTGTTCGCATCTTTGGTGGTGTTGGTACAAGTCTGAACAGGAAGATGTCAGCGCTGTTCAGTACAATGGCAAAAATGTGCACTGCACATGCAACAAACCGACACAGGACAGGAATTTATTCAATGAGATTACTTTAGTCTGGCAAAAAGATCCTCAGCTCATGATTAAATGGAACACACCTGCTTCAGTAATCAAATCAACTTTTAATTCAATGGACAATATTTTAAACATATTCATATATTGGTCTGCTGTGTGTACATTTGTACTCTATGCTGGGGATACTTGTAACCTCCTTACGGCCAGTGGCATCTTTGAATATTGTAATAAACCTGCTCACTTCTTGATAACCCCTGCAACACTCTGTCATAAACACATGCATTTTAGAGAGTCAGCTACCACATATATCACTGAGCTTATGAGCCATGACTCACAACCACCCAAGCACATCTGTGAGTCTATGCTGCCTTTTTATTCATGTTCTGTTGTATGGCTGTTCTCAACACTCAAACAATATCAACGAGAGAGGAAGGGTATGAGTGAACACTCCTGTTCCCCTATCGATATACCTACAAACAACTCAGGAGTGACTCAGTGACAAATAGAAACCAAAAAACAAATACAAATAAATATGTGTTAGACACTACTGGACCCCCACCAGACTAATGTAAACCAAATACTGGCAAACCCCAAAGTGGCAACCAGCCAGTAGCAACCTTTTGTTCTAATGTGTTTACAAACATCAGATGGGGCAAGTCTACCTCTTTGAAAAAAGGACCCTCACTCACCACTAGTTGGTGAAATGCTTCATCATTGGGTCCCCGCTGTGGTGGCCGAATGCCCCCCCAGCGTGCTACAACGCCTGATTTACAGCGGAGCTGGTAGGTGATGAGTGTAACAGTGGTATAACTCAAAATATGATTTTCAAATGTGAGTGCAGAATTAAAAAATACAAGATTGAAACCCGTTCAAAAATTTTAATGAGGGCCAACCTGTATTGGGATTAAAAACGTGTATAGGTGGACAAAACTAGGTTCAAAATTTTGGGGTTTGCCAGTATTTGGTTTACCGTAGTCTGGTGTGGGTCCAGTAGTGTCTAACACATATTTATTTGTATTTGTTTTATGTTCTCAACACTCAGCTAAATAGCACTATTTCAGGAAGGATGAAAAGCGAAGTTGTCCCTTCAATATTCCAAAAAATGACCTGCAGCTCAAATAGAGATCACAGCAGCGTGCGTTTAGCACAAGGAACTCTCTCTTAGAATGCAATCTGGGCTATTGGAGTCTCTGGCAAGATGGCGGCTGAGTGAGAGCCACATTCACTCACCTCAGCACCGCTCCACGTCTCACTACACCCTTCCTGAATAACGACCGCCGCTGTTCGGGAGAATCCTCGGAGAAGCGAGGAGATTGCTGGCAGAATCATGAAGACTCAGGCGGCAGGCCCGGAGGCAAGATTCGAGACAGACCGACAAGAATGAAGACAAATTAGGAAGGAGCAGTTGAACCCCCCCCCCGAGAGATATGCAAGAATCGGCAATCCTTTCCTGGATCTGGCAGCTCTACAGGTTGAGCGGAGATCGACACAGGACAGCCACGCGCTGGCAATCCATCACTCATCTTCTCCAAGCAGCTGCTGGTCAAAGGATCCGCTCAGGCTGCAGGCTTGGGTTGCCTAGCAATGCCGAGAGAGAAGGAAATCCCAGAGGCAAACAAACGGAGACAATGGCTGCATGAGGAGGTCGCGGCAGAACACGCTCAAACACACTCAGTGGGTCTTGTAAGGAGAGTGACCTGAAAATAGAGCAAAGTAGCAAGAAAAACAAACAAAAAGGTATGTTGTAAGGTGGAGTGGGGGCCAAGGAGAGGAAAAAAAACAGGTGACAATCACAAGTATGTTTTCCCCCATGGAGGGTAATAAGGAACTCGGAGCCCTGGGGGCTCACGGATGGAAGAGTCAGGGGCCAATCATGAAATTGCTTCAACAGAGAGCCCCCAAAGTTCCCCCTAGATCATTCTCTAGAACATATGATGGAAGGGAGGCCCTCCTGGGGTTCATGTGCCGAGAAAACCATGATCGGGAGCCCAGAGGTACCCCCCACCGACTCTCAAAAAGAGGGATATGCCAACTTGGACAATAAGGTAGAAGAGAGTAACCCCGCTACCTATGAAACAGGTGACAAAGAGAGGGCTGTGATCATACAGGCAGGCAGAGGAGCCAAAGGTGCAATCTCCAAAAAAAGATTCACGAAACTGGGTATCTCTCCCCCAACTCCATGGAACATTTCTATTCATTGAATGAGGAATCAGCCGAGTCACTGTCCGGGCTTTCTAGTAGCAGTGAAGAGATGGAGGGTGGAGGCACATCCACAAGTAACTGTAGCCAACAGGCGGAAAAGAGAGCCCAGAAAAGAATGAAGCGGGGGTCAGAATTGAAGAAAAACAAATCTAAGAGAAATGTAGATGTGGAAGATGAGCTGGGATGGGATTACTCGGCTACACAGTTAATAGGTCCCGGTAACTCCGAAGCCGAAATAAGAACACCCAAAGTTTATCAACCTGCCCAGGGAGAGCAAAAAAAGCCTCACGACGAGACCCCAGAGCCATCTCTGTCAATGATTTTTCAATCCCTAAGATCCTTCCAGGATGAAATTAAGAGCAAGAACCGCCAGTCGCGACTTGCCCCAAAAAAACTTCAAGGCACCATTCGCAAAATAGGAAAAACATGTACAGAAATCGCAGACAGATTGGGCATGGTGGAAAAATGTATGGAGTTCTTAGAAAACACAGTGGATACATTAAAAGAGCAGGCATCCTCCCAAGACTCCACGCTAAAGGATGTCATGTGGGAGCTCGAAGAGGCCGAGAATCGGCAATGCAGGAATAACTTAAGACTGCTGAGAATCCCCGAAAATGCCAAAGGAAGCGATGTAAGGGAGTTCACCATAAATCTCTTATAAATTCCGTACCGGATTTGGCACATTGGGATTGGGACAAAGAAGTTCAGCCGGTACATAGATTTCCTCTGTCAATGCCCATACGACAAACGAACACACAAGGGTACCCACGGGTGATCCTAATATATTTTGGGAACTTTTTACTCTGGCAGGCAGTCTACGATCTGGCTAGACTGAATATGAAAAGGAAAGGGGAAAACTTTATGTACTTTGCCAGACCAGACTTTGCACACACTACAGTAGAAAGAAGATGGAGACTCAGACAACTTATAATCCCCTTCCAAAAAGCCGGGGCCTTGGCTTTCCTACAAAATCCAGCAAAATTGAAAATCATCCACCAAGGGTGGAACTCTTATTTTACCTCAGAAATACAAGCCCAGAAACTACTTGATGAGATTATAGCTGGTGGGAAGAGACCTGTCTAGGCCAGTTAAATTAAACAACCCAGAGAGTAGAAATCTGGGGGCGGGAAGCATGGTGGGGAAATAGGATTAACTTGGGCAACTGAAGTGACTAAAATAATGAGTAACTGCTAATGAGTAACGCTAAAGTGCCGACAAACAACAAAAGGATGTGAATATTGTATGTGTTTAGGGATTCTAACCCTGTATTTTCTTTGCCACATCTCTTTCTTTTGCGTTTGAGCTCCATAGTTTGAGAGGCGGTCACAGGATGGGAGGATGGGTCGTGGAGGGGGGATGGGAGGGAGAGAGGACAACACAGACACTATCACACAGGCTCAGGAGTGAGCCTGGCTGCCACAAGAGGTGGGAGGTTGGGGGGGCACACAGGCATATGATCGGGATATAGTCCATATTCAGGTTAAGGCAAAGATGGCACAGCAAGCGGCTCAGCTATTTAGGGGAAGACAAACAGTATGGGAAAGGAGAAAGTAACAAGATTAAGGATGGATCAGGAGCCAAAACTCTGAATGGCTAAAATAAGAGTTTCATCAATGAATATTTGTGGCCTCAATGACCCGAAAAAAGACAGACAGTGGCAGTAGGTCTTAGATCAACGGGTGCTAATATTTTATGTCTCGAAGAGTCACACATGGAGGAGTCCCAACGGCAGCTTTTGAAAACCCTTGGATATAGATTGATTGTTGCCACAACGCAGGCAACCAAGACAATGGGGTGGTCATTCTGGCAACAGGAGGGGGCTTCAATTTACTTGATCGGCAGCCGACAAGTTGGAGCGGTGGGCAATTACGGAGTGCCAGTATAGTAATGGAAAGAAGCTAACTATCTGCTCCATATATGGGAGTATCACAGATGATCCAGACTTACTGGGATTTATTACAAATGAATTAGCACACTGGTCACTCCCTTTGATTGTGTGTGGCAATTTTAACCTGAATCTGCCATCCGATTGGTCATTGGGGTCTGATTTTATATATAAAGGAAAGAAGCCGAGAGTATTCAGAGCACTCCAAGAATTATGCACCACACACGGGCTTTGGGACTGCTGGCAGTCAAAACACCCTAACATCCCAGGAGTTATGTTTTTTTCCAACCCACACACCAAACTTGCTAGGCTAGATTATATGTTTGTTGCTTATACTATGATATCTAAGTGCCTAATAGATAGATTACCTCGGGTCCTATCAGACCATAATCCCCTAATTTTAAGCATAGATAGTGAGGAGTTACAACATATTCCCAACAGTTGGACATTCGAGAGGGCCTTGCTCCCAAATGAAAAATACTGCCAACTTATAAATAAATGGATATCCGAGTTCCTGAAGGATAATTTAGGCAGCCGCCCATAGAAACAGTGTGGGACACTCTTAAAACAGGAATAAGGGGAGAAACCCTTTGATTTTCGTTAAAATCCAATCAAGAGGCGAAATTGAAAATAAAAGTATTACAGGAAAAAATGACAGAAGCAGAGGAAGGTCTTATAAGGACAGTACATGGTGGGCAGAATGTTAAAGGGGTGCTAGGAGTGGTGGCTATCGCAAGAAACAGTGTTGCGGACATCTTCACAGAAAAAGCAATATGCAAGGACACAACGAATAGGGAGAAAACTTATGAACTAAGTGAGCAAGTGAGGCATCATCTTGCAGTTCAACGAGACAACAAAACATTGCGAACATGATCAAAGAGATCAAAGATCCGAAAAATGGCCTTAAACAAAATCCCGAAGAGATAAGAGCAGCATTTCAAAATTACGACCAAGAATTATACAAAGAAACTAATAAAAAACAAGATGAGATCGAGGAATATCTAGATCAGAATATAGCACGTCAACTCCCACAGGAAGATCAAGGTAGTTTGGTAGAAATACCTCAATGGGCAGAAATATTATTATCAATAAACAGCTTAACCTCCGGAAAGGCAGCTGGGCTGGATGAAATACCTGTAGCGTTCTATGCCAAATTCCACAAACAATTGAAAGGAATCTTAGCTGATTTAATAACTCATATCTTTCAAGGAGTGCATCCACCGAGATTTTGGGCTTGTCCTAAAATAGTAGTATTTCCAAAGAAAAACAAAGACCCAACAGAGTTAGAACCCTATCGCCGGATAACATTACTAAATTGCGACTCTAACATTTACTCAAAATTATTAGCTAGCCGACTTGCACCAATCACACATAAAATTGTATAATCTCGACAACATGGATTCATCTCGGGAAGATCCACCACTGATCATGTTTAGCACGTGATTACACTCTTTGAAATAGCGGAGGTAGCAGGAGACCCTATGGCACTTATATTATTAGAGTTGGGAAAGGTCTATAGCCAAGTGACAAACAATGGTTAAATAATTTAATTTATAGTTTTCTGAAAATGAAAACCTGAAATGAATGGTATATTAAGTCCAACTGTATACAGAAACCAATAAGCATAAATTATTTCTGATATAACGTTATTGTTTATTGTTATTTATTTTATTTTATTTGTTTTCTACTGTTTTTTATATAGTTTTTTTTGAGTGATTGTGTGTTTTGGTTATATAATATTGAATTAAAAATACATAAGAGAAAATACAAAATCAATAGACATGAAACGTATCTAGAGTGATGAAGGCAAAGCGGTAGACACCACTACGCGCGTTTCGGCTCTTGAGCCTTCTTCAGGTGACCGTCTCCTGTTCTATAAATAATAGAAAGATATATAAATAAGATTGCAAACACAGACATATTAAGTACAATAAACTGGAAAACAAATATACAGGTTATTTACATTTCTCACAATTCATTGATGATAACAAACATACTATGTACAGTGGACTAGAGACAAACATACATATTATTTACATTTCTAGCAAATCATTAAGGGCAGCAAAGTTGGATCATTATATTGGTAGATTTTGATTTCATCTACATATGTATTTCATCAAGTTTTCATGGATTTGTAGGGACATCACAGATTTTATATACATTGAGAATTTATACATTACATTATTGACATTTTCATAGACATCAGAACATGTTGGTGGTTAGCCTTTACCTCTTGATCATCATTGATTTATTTTAGTTAACATCAAATGATAGACATTCTTTGATTATATATTCGTAGATTGTTTTCAAGAACAGAAACGGTTTTAACTTGTCAGGTACAAGAGTTATTTCCTGAAATTAGTACATATATTCTTTGATTACCATGGGACTTTAAAAAGTAAACCACCTACATAATGTGGAGTATACTTTTATTAATGTGGGGTAAAAGACCTATTGCTTGATTGGGGATGAACAGACCAGAAGTGACTATAGATATATCAAGTGACATGTGTAAAGTGTAATTTAATACAGTATAGATAAAAACCATTGGTAAAAAGAACATGTAATTAGACCAAATGGTAACATAAAGGTGAACGGTGTTCCCAAGAGATACTTAGAATAAGGAGAGCATAGATAATGTAAGTTTGTTGAAATGTACTTACAGGATTTCAAAGAGTCAGGGACTCAAAATTGGTGTGGCGTGGATAAGATAGGTCAGTCGGTAAAAGCAGCTTCTCAAAATCTGGAGGTATGATATGATTGACGACGACAGTAAGAATAGTCATAATAAGCATCAAATGACAATTAAAATAACTTAAATTGTATTGATTCTTATGAAAGTGGATTTGAACTGTACATAAGGTAAACTGCATAGCGAACCGTCAGGTTTTTTCCGATCCATCTAGATTACGCGCTAAATGAAGCACCTCATGGGTATAGGCTTAGCATAGACTGATAGGTAGTCTTATCACAGATAAATCGATTAGTGTATTGGTGACTTGTATACAGAGATAGGATCAAACACCAGTGACAATAAAGAACATTATAAAGTTACCTTAAGATGTAAAGGGATATAGTCCTATAGATTGTCATATGATATTATGACTCCAGAAGAGAAAATATAGTGGGAGTAGCTCTAATTGAGATCGTTGCTCATATTGAAATCTGTTGAACCAAGAATATAGTAAGATATCAGGAACCAGATATATTTCACATGTGTAGACAATTCTACATATACATGAATGAATCCATTCTCAGTGTATAGTTACCTCCACAAGGATGATTTCCTGCGAACAGATGGCAGGGTGATGAAAGAGATAGGACAGGAAATGAGTGTTTTATCTAGGGATAGAAGATAGGGGAATAGAAAAAAAGAAAAAAAGGGGTTTAGTATTGATTTTTTAAAAATATATTGCATCTATAGTGGTAATAGGCATGCTATGTATTATTACCTCCACAAGTAGATAAAGTATCCGGAAGTGAACAATAGTGGTGTCTGATTGTCAAAACGAATATTTATTATCCATCTAGGGATGAATGGCGGAAAGAAATATGTGATTAACACATTTTGTGCGTAAATAGAAAACTTTCAATTCGACTAAATCGATAATTAGAATTTACCTAAAAGTAAAGTGGAAATGGTGTCCCAGGAGCAGGAAACTCTACGACGGAGGATCTGGTCAAAATGTTGTCTATAAATAACAGGTATATAATGGATAAGAGTTACCATAGCTCTATACTTTGTTTAGCATAATGGATGAAGCCAAAACAGATTTACTGACTAGCAAGGAGAGGGTATTTTTGCATATAATTGGAGTAAGAAATCGGCATAGTTTATAAATAGATATTTTAGATATGCATAAATGAGGCGGATATACGAGTGTGTTATAAAATACTCATGTACATACATAAACTGTCCAAAAAATCATACCTGCCAAAAAGGAAGAAGATGTCTATAGTTAGTAAATCTAGCCTTGCTATAAAGTCAAGTGTTTAACTTGGCTAAATATATATAGAATGACGGGCGAGAAAACTTTTGAGAATAGAAAACGGCTCCTAGAGTATTATTATCATATGCACTCACCCGTAGGCTTTGCTGAAGATGTTTATGCTCCTGGTATGAGAAGACTCACAAACGGGAGCCGACCGCCAAAAAACGCACACCGGTACATTGGATGCAAGCAACCGTGTGATAGGATGCAGCGGCTTTATATGTGATAGGTGATTGGACGAAATATGGGTCACAAAATAAAAGAAGGACTAATCCGTGCCAAATAATAACATGAAGCGGTAATGGTAATTGAAATAGATCAAGGGGTTGAGATAAAGGGAGGACTAATCCGTGCCGAATAACAGCATGAAGCGGTAAGGGTGATAGAGATAGAAAAAGGGATTGAGCAATTACGATCATCAAAGAAGAAGAGGGATTAGAGGACGAGAGGAAAATGATTTCTGAAAAAGGCACAAGGATAGAAGATGAATTTAATAAACAAGAGCTATATTGATAAATTAAGATAAATAACATCGAAACATGTTACTGTAAATGATTTAAATGAAAATTAAAAAAGGGAATTATACTAAAGCGTGTGCCTAGTTATTATTTCAAGATAAAAAACGGTGATGTAAGAAAGTAGTCCTTACTTCTGTGAATCATACCGGATACTTTGATGTCTAGTTTGACAAAAAGAGTATAGGATATTAATGTAAATATATATGCTATTGGGATAAGGATATGATAATGGAGGGACGTAGAGAGATTATTTAAGGAAACCATATGTAGGGAATTAGTTCCTCCTCATATGTTGAAGTGGTTTAGTTTTCATAAGTCCTGTTATGTGTATTTCAATGAAATATTCATATCTATACATAAAGGGCTAGCATTTAGGTCAAAATTAATGTATTTATCCTTATTATGCCTTTCAGAATGTGTATTAAATAATCGCTTGGTCCCAAGGGATTTCAGAATTAAGTCAATTTTTTACGGTATCAAACATGAAAATGTGATATACTTCTCGTTTCTTTCTAATTTTATCACAGCAGAGCCCTGCTGTTGGTACAATTTTCTCCAGTATATACCAACGTATATCATCTGGAGAATGTTGTTTTTCCAGATAATGACATACCAGTGGTGCAGCCATTTTTTGTGTGCGGATTGCCGATCTATGTTCTGTTACTCTGGTATTCATAGATCGCGAAGTCTCACCCGCATATGCTTTTTCGCATGGGCATAAAAGTATGTAGACCAGATGTTTACTTTTACAGTTTGTCATCTCTTTGTTTTGAATGGTAATTCCATTATGGCTGAATGATTCATTTTCTATAGCCAATGGACATGATTTACATGTTCCACATTTAAAATTACCATGAATAGGCTGTAAATCTCTAATGCTCGATTGAATAGATGGTTTTGTTTTTGGCATGCGTGACCTCACTATTAGGTCTTTCAGATTTTTATTTTTTCGGTAGGCAAACATAGGTTTTTGTAATGTCTCAGTAGATGGTTTATTGATGTTTAATAGATGCCAGTGTGAGCAGACAATCTGTCTGATTCTATCATTGAGAATGGAGTGTCTGGTTACAAATACCAAATTTTGTTCAGGAATGTTTGAATTGCCTGACAGTAGATTTTGCCTGTCGTAAAAACGGGCTTGTTTGTATGCATCCCGAATGATACGGTGAGGATATCCACGATTTTTAAATTTGATCTTCATCTCTTCTGCTCTGAGGTCATAATCACTGAGTTTGGTGCAATTACGACTTAATCGCAGAAATTGTCCAAAAGGGATTGCATTTTTTTGATTTGCGGGATGAAAACTAGAATGATGCAATATGGTATTGCGTGCAGTGGGTTTAGTATATAAATCCACATATAGCTGCATTTCCTCATGCTTAATCATGATGTCTAGAAACTCAATCTGGTCGTTGCTGTAATGTGATGTGAATCGAAGATTTTCATCACAAACGTTTATCCATTGTATGAATTCAGATAGAATTTGAAGATCATCATTCCATATAAAGACGATATCGTCAATATATCGTGACCAACAATGGACAGTCTCGAAAAAGGGGGCCTCCTCTTTAAAAATATACTGGTATTCAAAATAAGCTACATAGATGTTAGCAATAGTGGGAGCACAGGACGCTCCCATGTTTACACCTTTTATTTGTTTGTATAAGTCATTTCTGAATTCGAAAATATTTTGTTTAAGGACAATTGTTAAGCAATCAATAATGAACTTGCTATTACATTCAACCAGGTAGGTTTCAATGAACCAAGTAACCGCATTGATAGCACCTTCATATGGTATGTTAGAATACAGATTTTCCACATCCAATGTTACTATCCATTGGGTCTGTGCATTGTAGGGAGTACCTTCTAAAAGGTTAATTACCTGACTAGTATCTTTAATGTAACCTGGTATTAGTTGGATGTAAGGACGCAAAATTGTGTCTAGATACTTCGATATGGGCTCAGTGACAGAGCCAATAGTGTTAACAATAGGTCTTAGAGGGGGATTGCCTGCATCTTTGTGTACTTTAGGAGTTCCATAGATACATGCTAGTTTAGGTGATTCTAGATTTAGGTATTCATATTCTTTGGACAAATGATGTCGTCATTATAGGCTTTATAAGTAAGTCGTTCAATTTTCGATTTAGTTGCATTAGTTGTATCCTTAGTAATTTTTACATCGAATCTGTTGTCATTTAGCATGTTTTCAATTTTTTCAA
Source organism: Lissotriton vulgaris (assembly GCF_964263255.1). Lineage (NCBI taxonomy): Eukaryota > Metazoa > Chordata > Amphibia > Caudata > Salamandridae > Lissotriton > Lissotriton vulgaris. The sequence goes on along the minus strand of NC_141685.1, from coordinate 1,770,820,476 downwards.
TGTAGTTGTCTGTATCAAGGATCGCTATTCCTCCCCCTTTATCACAACATTTGACAGTCAGTTTAGTGTTGTTTTTCAAACATTCGAAGGCTTGATACTCATCTAAAGGAACGTTAAATGGTGTTCTGGGTACATATTTGGTGGCCTGTATGAAGTTGTTATATACTACTTTTTCAAATATGGCCACTTCAGGTGGTACTTGATCTAGGGTAGGGGTGAATATCGATTTAGGAGCTAATCCTGATTTGTTAATTTCACCATCATTGCTTTGATTGTTTTGAAAGAAAAATTTTAATCTTACTTTTCGAAGAAATGTCATAAGATCTGTGAAGAGTTCGAATTTGTTTATACCAGCATGGGGGACAAAGGAAAGTCCCTTAGATAGTAGAGACATTGTAGATTGATTTAGACTGGTTTTACTTAAATTAAAGATTGGAATGGTGTCTATTGTCTCCAATATTTGGCATTCCGTGTCTCTAGGTATTGATTGGAGTTCCCTTGAGGTGCCTGGAATTGCTGGGGGTATGGAGCTTGTGGTTGGTATTGGTTGGGATTCCCTTGGGGTCCCTGAAAATGTTGAGGGTATGAGAGTTGTGGTTGATATTGTATAGGTTGTGGGAATTGTTGGTGTTGGTATTGGTGTTGATTGTATCCTTGGTATCTGGGCCTCCAGTTGGTTCTGTAATTGTTGCGTTTCCCTAAAAAAAGACGTCTAGTTTGTCTTGGTGTATATCCATGACCTCTGAATTCTGATGTGATTGAACCATCATCACTACCAGAATACGATGAATTAGAGAATGTAGTAACTTTTCTATTGAAACCAGAGTGGATTTGATTTGGAAAGGCATCATTGCTTGCTTCAGTTTGTATATAAAATCCTTCTGCAAGATAAGGATATACCCGTTCTTTGCTGAAATTTCGTATATCTTTTTGCAGTTTATCTGCTTTCCGCTGAACCAAATAGTCATTATAAGAACTAAGTTCTTTATCAATATCTTCTAAAGCTTTTTTTGCATCTGGTATGGATGGTAAAGATTTAATTTTAGATTCTAGGTCTTCTATTTCTTTTAGTAATTCTAGAATAAGCTGTTTTGCTGTCTCCACAATCAGCATCATTAAGTCTCTAGAACAACGGTTTGCAATGCGAGACCATTTGTCCAAGAAATCCTTGATGTGGGCAAAGAGTCCAGGTATATTTTTTATTTGGAGGCCTTGTGGAATAATTCCTGCTTTTAGATAATGTAGTATATATTCGCAGTGGAGTTCTATGCGTTTCGTTTTTTTCTTTAGTACTAGCAACTTAATTAGTTCAGAGTTATCTCCTGTATCATTGGTTGTTCTTTTATCAAAAGAGACTGACGAACCTACCATATTCATAAAGTCAGTATCGCTGAAACCAAATGTTTCAAAATTGGCCATTTTATGAATACTGCTATCTTGTAGTGGAAATGGAAAAGGTTCAGATAAGTCAAAGTTATATGCAGACAAGTAATACCCAAAAAGGTATGGTGTCCTACAGAGTTTGTAAATAGAACTGACTGTAAATTATAGTCTTTAGGAAAATATAGCACAATTATGCGATTATGAGGTCTTGAGTTTAGTGCTGGAATCCAGATTCTCATGGATCAATATAAAGCGGCTGCATCCTATCACACGGTTGCTTGCATCCAGTGTACCGGTGTGCGTTTTTTGGCGGTCGGGTCCCGTTTGTGAGTCTTCTCATACCAAGAGTATAAACATAAACATCTTCAGCAAAGCCTACGGGTGAGTGCATGTGATAATAATACTCTAGGAGCTGTTTTCTATTCTCAAAAGTTTTCTCGCCTGTCATTCTATATATATTTAGCCAAGTTAAACACTTGACTTTATAGCAAGGCTAGATTTACTAACTATAGACATCTTCTTCCTTTTTGGCAGGTATGATTTTTTGGACAGTTCATGTATGTACATGAGTATTTTATAACACACTCGTATATCCGCCTCATTTATGCATATCTAAAATATCTATTTATAAACTATGCCGATTTCTTACTCCAATTATATGCAAAAATACCCTCTCCTTGCTAGTCAGTAAATCTGTTTCTGCTTCATCCATTATGCTAAAGAAAGTATAGAGCTATGGTAACTCTTATCCATTATATACCTGTTATTTATAGACAACATTATGACCAGATCCTCCGTCGTAGAGTTTCCTGCTCCTGGGACACCATTTCCACTTTACTTTTAGGTAAATTCTAATTATCGATTTAGTCGAATTGAAAGTTTTCTATTTAAGCACAAAATGTGTTAATCACATATTTCTTTCCGCCATTCATCCCTAGATGGATAATAAATATTCGTTTTGACAATCAGACACCACTATTGTTCACTTCCGGATACTTTATCTACTTGTGGAGGTAATAATACATAGCATGCCTATTCCTACTATAGATGCAATATATTTTAAAAAAATCAATACTAAACCCCTTTTTTCCTTTTTTTCTACTCCCCTATCTTCTATCCCTAGATAAAACACTCATTTCCTGTCCTATCTCTTTCATCACCCTGCCATCTGTTCGCAGGAAATCATCCTTGTGGAGGTAACTATACTGAGAATGGATTCATTCATGTATATGTAGAATTGTCTACACATGTGAAATATATCTGGTTCCTGATATCTTACTATATTCTTGGTTCAACAGATTTCAATATGAGCAACGATCTCAATTAGAGCTACTCCCACTATATTTTCTCTTCTGGAGTCATAATATCATATGACAATCTATAGGACTATATCCCTTTACATCTTAAGGTAACTTTATAATGTTCTTTATTGTCATTGGTGTTTGATCCTATCTCTGTATACAAGTCACCAATACACTAATCGATTTATCTGTGATAAGACTACCTATCAGTCTATGCTAAGCCTATACCCACGAGGTGCTTCATTTAGCGCATAATCTAGATGGATCGGAAAAAACCTGACGGTTCGCTATGCAGTTTACCTTATGTACAGTTCAAATCCACTTTCATAAGAATCAATACAATTTAAGTTATTTTAATTGTCATTTGATGTTTATTATGACTATTCTTACTGTCGTCGTCAATCATATCATACCTCCAGATTTTGAGAAGCTGCTTTTACCGACTGACCTATCTTATCCACGCCACACCAATTTTGAGTCTCCGACTCTTTGAAATCCTGTAAGTACATTTCAACAAACTTACATTATCTATGCTCTCCTTATTCTAAGTATCTCTTGGGAACACCGTTCACCTTTATGTTACCATTTGGTCTAATTACATGTTCTTTTTACCAAAGGTTTTTATCTATACTATATTAAATTACACTTTACACATGTCACATGATATATCTATAGTCACTTCTGGTCTGTTCATCCCCAATCAAGCTATAGGTCTTTTACCCCACATTAATACAATTATACTCCACATTATGTAGGTGGTTTACTTTTTAAAGTCCCATGGTAATCAAAGAATATATGTACTAATTTCAGGAAATAACTCTTGTACCTGACATGTTAAAACCGTTTCTGTTCTTGAAATCAATCTACGAATATATAATCAAAGAATGTCTATCATTTGATGTTAACTAAAAGAAATCAATGATGATCAAGAGGTAAAGGCTAACCACCAACATGTTCTGATGTCTATGAAAATGTCAATAATGTAATGTATAAATTCTCAATGTATATAAAATCTGTGATGTCCCTACAAATCCATGAAAACTTGATGAAATACATATGTAGATGAAATCAAAATCTACCAATATAATGATCCAACTTTGCTGCCCTTAATGATTTGCTAGAAATGTAAATAATATGTATGTTTGTCTCTAGTCCACTGTACATAGTATGTGTGTTATCATCAATGAATTGTGAGAAATGTAAATAACCTGTATATTTGTTTTCCAGTTTATTGTACTTAATATGTCTGTGTTTGCAATCTTATTTATATATCTTTCTATTACTTATAGAACAATAGACGGTCCCCTGAAGAAGGCTCAAGAGCCGAAACGCGCGTAGTGGTGTCTATCGCTTTGCCTTCATCACTCTAGATATGTTTCATGTCTATTGATTTTGTATTTTCTCTTATGTATTTTTGATTCAATATTATATAACCAAAACACACAATCACTCAATAAAAACTATATAAAAAACAGTAGAAAACAAAGAAAAGAAAATAAATAACAATAAACAATAAAGTTATATCAGAAATAATTTATGCTTATTGGTTTCTGTATACAGTTGGACTTAATATACCATTCATTTCAAGGTTTTCATTTTCAGAAAACTATAAATTAAATTATTTAACCATTGTTTGTCACTTGTCTATAGACCTTTCCCAACTCTGTTTCTTCCCTATGTATAGCAAGTGCAACTGTATTATATAGGGGGTCCCCTTTTTCCAAATACTTATATTATTAGACGCAGAGAAGGCCTTTGATAGGGTCTCCTGGCAGTACCTATGGACGGCAATGTCAAGGAGTGGAATCGGGGAGCAGTTTATAAATGCCACTCATATGCTATATATAAATCCCGAAGCTGTTGTCATGATAAACGAGGAAATGTCAGGGAAAATCAATGTAATTAGAGGGTCAAGATAGGGGTGCCTCTGCTCTCCCCTACTATTTGCAATCTTTATTGACCCTTTTATACGTAGACTAGAAACCAATCTGGCCATCCCACCGATCAAAACTCCAAATGGCGACACCAAGACTTTAGCGCACGCGGATGACATCGCGCTAGTCACAAATGATCCCGGGGAAGCAGTAAAAGCAATGGAAAAGAGGCTAAACAGTTTGGGGAGATCTCCGGGTATAAGCTAAAACAGGATAAAACCCAGATAGTTATCAACAATAAAATCATGTATAGGGACGATCGGATAGTGGAAAGCGCCATGTATCTGGGAGTTAACATGACCTCCAGTCTAGACAAACTGGTAAAGATCAATTTGGAACCACTCATGAAACAAACTGAAAAGAGCCTCAATAGACTACACAATCTACATTTAACTATGGTGGGTAGATGAAATGCTATAAACATTTTATTTCTTCCAACATTTTTATATTTTTTTCGGACCATATGTTTGATTTTGCCCCACAAATATTCAAAGATGTTGACAACATATTTTCTCGATTCATCTGGGGATACAGAAGACCACGCAGAGCACTCAGATACATCTCTCCCAAAAGAAAGAGGCGGCCTTGCCTTGCCTAATCTTAAAATGTATTGGTGGGCTACGATATTGAAATATAGCAATTTATTATTTTGCCCAAATGGGAATAATCAACAAGAAGGGGTGGTTCCAACAACGCAAGAACTCATCCTGGGTAATGAAGCTGGCGAACATCTCTGGCGACTAACATATAACTGTTACTTTAAAAAAGTGAGTTTCAAAACACGAAAGGGATTTTATTCTGCATGCAATCATGTGCGTAAGCTCCTGGGTATTGGGAGGTTCTCCTATTATACTGTTTTATCCAGAAATAATAACCTCCTAGGGATTTGTAATGATACATGTATGAAAAAATGTCTAACGGCAGGGATTACCCATTGTGGCTGTTTCTATTCCTCAACAGGGTTCAAATCATTCGAAGAGCTAAAAAATGAATTTGTGTTAGGCCATAGAGATTATTTCAAGTACTTACAAATCAGAGATTTTTTAATGAAGAAAGGGGCCGGACGATCTAAATTTCAGAGAATTCAGATAATCGAACTATTTAGCAAAAACACAACAGTTAAGATTGGGGAAATCTACAATAACCTAAACTCCGCACTTCCAGATGACATTGATAGATTTATTTCAAAATGGCAGGACAAACTAGAGATAACTGAGGTGTCAAGCTAGAGATCTTACGAATTACACCAATCATCACTAATGTCGGCTAGTTTACAAGCCCAATATATAAAACAAACTTCCAGCTGTATTACACATCAAACAAGATCGCTAAATGGGGCACTGGCAAAGGCACAGAATGCCCGCAATGCGCGCTGTATGAAGCCGATATCGTACACATATTCACTACATGTGACACACTTGGCCCTATCCATAGGGAAAATCTCCACCTTTCTATCTGAAATTATTAATGCAAGAATCGAAATCTCAACGGGAGAAATAGTGTTAGGAGTGGATGGAGACATTCAATCAAAGGGGATGAAAGGGCTCATATTTATCTCTATGGCCGTCATTAGAATATGTCTGGCCTCGGCTTGGCTGGACCCTAACCCACCTGCTTTCCAACAATGGTGGGCGCGATTCCTGGCCACATACAACCTAGAGATAGCTATCTATAGTAGGAAGGGACAGAAAAAGAAGAAGAAGGGGCCGGAAATTTGGGACCCCCTTTCACAATGGATGCAAGGTCTCGCGCCTTAATTGTAATTTGGGAATGTCTGATTAACACACCCAAACTGCTATGTAACATGTATGACGCTATTGATATGCCTGACTATGTATAAACTGTAAGTAACATCATGCCTGGGGGAAAGGGGCAATAGGTGGGAGCTCTAATAAAGATTTGTTTGAAAAAAAAATATCTGGGCTATTGGTTAAAATTCTTCATATATTCATGGTTTGAAATTGTTATGTACATATATGTATTTTATATATATCTATAAGTCATGATGTCTATTGGTTCAGATGTGTCATATATTTAAGGATATATACAAACACATAATAAATGTGAGGTTTTACACAGCACTTGTGAAGCCAGATTTTGGTATTTCCTACCACGTTAAATAACACTTCATACAGTTAGTCAATGGAAATCATTTAATGATTCCTAAAAGGATGAAAGGCTGAGCCGCGCTAGATTTCTACCTCCGACCTAAAGGTTACACTGGAATGCAATATATTCGAATTTATGTGCTCATTGCGATGGCAGATGGCCTACATGGTAGTAGACAGAGGACTGTACCATCTGTTTACTGCATTACACAAGCACCATGATTGCGAGGTAAACACGGCAAAGTTTGCCAAACATCCCATGTGTATAACATAAAAAAAAAGTATACATGCAATGTCCATATTTATTATTATTGAAACCCGCCAGAAATAAAACAAGCCATGGTGGTGATCATATCAGGTCAGAGGATGGTTTAAAAATCGGGGACATCGACACCATGATGGCTCTCGCTGAATTAACCAACAATCAGAATGACCCCAACCTCAGCACAGATGCTTTACACATACTTGATGTTTTGGAAATACAACATGACCAAGCAGCAGGTACAAATTTTAAACCCAAATCCACGTTCTTGCCGAAAATGAATCATGATAATATCGATACCTTTCAGGATCAGGTAGTCAAGGAGTTACTTGATTTCTGACGTAATAACTGGTCGAAAATTATGAAGAAATTCAAACACAATTTGACAGCAACCCAAAAACAAGCCATGAAAGATCTAGCTACAGACGATAGTATCGTGGTAAGACCTGCTGACAAAGGTGGCAACATTGTTATTCTACCTCGAAAAATGTACATACAAGAGGCGGACCGACAACTGAACGATTCCAAAACCTATAGCAAATCAAACCGTTCAAAATACAATCTTAGCATCAAGAGTACATGGGAGAAACTAACAGAATAGAAAGATAGAGGCTGGATTGAATGGGAGGAGTATTGTTTCCTCAAAAGGGATCATCCTTTACTTACCATTATGTATCTACTCCCTAAAATACATAAGTGTAGATCAAATCCACCAGGCAGGCCCATAATTTCGCCCCAAGGAAGTGTACTTGAGAATGTATCCAGGTACATGGACCATTTTTTAAGAGAATATGTGATGAACTTACCCTTATACGTGAAGGATACGAAAGACTTTCTAGAGAAAATAGACAAGCTATCATGGGAGAGTGACTACTTACTAATAACTATGGACATCAACTCTCTGTACACAGTGATAGAACATAAAACAAGGAACTGAGGCGTGTGCTAGGTATCTCAAGGGAAGACAAATAGAACTTCTGGGAAATACCACCATGATTCTGGACATGATCACGCATTGTCTGAAGTACAACTTTTTTCTATTTAATAATGAGATCTTTGTACAAACCCATGGTACTGCGATGGGGACATGTTTTGCGCAAAGTTTCGCGAATCTGTTTATGGGGCCTTGGAGGAGGGCATCAGAAACTGCAAGACATTCGAACATGACTTTTTGGCTATGCTATATAGACAATATTTTTGTTGTCTGGAAAGGAGAAGAAGCTCTGGACTTTGTAAATAGCCTCAATCAAAACCAGATGAATATCACTCTTACATGCAGTATAAGTAAAGATGAGGTAGAATACCTAGACACCAAGGTACAGATACGTCAGAACAGTATACACACTGGCCTCTACCGTAAAAGCATGGCTGGCAATACCTTACTTCATGCTCTGAGCTGACATCCTGAGAATTTCAAATTGAGTATTCCGTACGGAGAGCTGCTCAGAGCAAAAAGGAATTGAAGCACAGAGTCTGATTTCCTCAAAGAACAACAGGTCACAAAGATTTCTGGTAAGAGGTTACCCTGAATGGGTTGTGAAAAGGGCTATTAACAAAGTCAAATCTGTGAAATGCGAGGAACTCCTGAGCAACAAATCTGCCAGCCAGGAGGGGGAGTCTGATAATAAGGTAACGCGTGTCATTTTAAATTATAATGGCAATTACAATCAGGTCAAGAAATGTATAATCAAAAACTGGAATATCCTCAAAGGACATGCCATTATAGGGGACTCTTTACGTGACAGACCTAGTATAACTTACAGGCGTGTCCGGAATCTGAGAGATATTTTAGTGCATAACGATATCAGCAACAGTACCATCAATAGGGAGGTAAACTTTCTGGTTTTTACCCATGTGGCCACTGTAAGACCTGTAACAACAGTCAGATGGTCAAAGAATACTGGAATCCCAGCACCAACAGTATGAAAAGGATTAATCAATTCCTGACATGTACTAGCGTGTTTGTCATATATATGTTAGTCTGCCCGTGTGATCTTAAATGCATGGGCAGTACTACTCATATGGCTAAAAAATGTATCCTAGAGCATACTAGAGCAATCAGTAAGAGTGACAAGCAATATCCGATTGCTCGTCATTTTGAGGCTTTCCACTTTTCTGATCCCGCCAAATTGTCGTTCTTTATCATAGAACAGGTCAATCTGAACATAAGAGGAGGCAACCGCACCTTGAGACTCAGGCAGAAAGAATCAAAACACATAATCAGTATGTGTACCCGTTACCCTAAAGGTCACAATATGGTTGAAGAACTGAGTGTACATTTACAAGAAGAATAGGGTGATGTGGTAGTATTGATATCTGTTCGAAGAATTCAACAATTATTTTCTTGTTGTTGCAAATGGAAAATGTATTCTTCTAATTTACTTATTCCATTTTTCTTCTATTTTCTCTTTTTTCTCTCACAGGAAGAAATTGAGGGACACTGTCTCAGGCTTGCGGCACCTGTACCCTAATCCTTTCTCCGTGATTCATCTTCTAATTTCTCCAGCTATGTAATGTATTTAATTTGTTTGTATTTTAATGCACTTACACGTGTACATACGAGAAATAATCTATATGCACTCTACACGTTAGGAGAATGAGGTTTATTTTTCCGCACCCCTATTATTGTTTCTTCCCTGGATACATATTTTAATCAGTACCACCCACCAAGGTATATTCATATAGACTATTCCCACTAAGAAGGGAATATGTGCATCCCAGTACATGTTTGACTTTAAGGCGTCTGTCTATCAGCCCTCTAGCTATACTGCCAGTGGTCATCCTTCCTGGTATTCCTTAACTTTCGGGGCTCCCGCGGCACTAACGAGCAAGTACTGTCTATATTGGGGTCCTTTTATTCAACACGGATACGAGTCATAAATCGTGGACTAGTACCCATGTGACAACGCAATGGAGTATAGACGATATACAGTAAAATTATATCAGACGCACCACGCAGCAACATGTTTGCATACTTTGCGATGATTGACCATAATTACGCTGACATGCTGAGTCCAGTTATGTTTGGACTCGTTGTCACATAATGCACCGGAAATACTATTAAGTATGATTAATGCATCATAGACCATTTCGGCTGATTTTACGCATATGAGGACCCAATAATGTTTACAATGAATATGGACATTGCATGTATACTGTTTTTCGATGTTATACATGAGATGTTTGGCAAACTTTGCCGTGATTACCTCGCAATCATGGCGCTTGTGTAATGCAGTAAACAGATGGTACAGTCCTCTGTCTACTACCATGTATTAGTGTACTGACTAACACGCAAAAATTTGAAACTTTATTGATTCTGATGTGTGATCAAGTGCTCTTTAGAGTGCGAAACGCGTCACAGGAAGATTTATGATGTAAATAAACCTCTTTTCTTTGGCTACAAGGACAGACCCTGAATGTGCATTCTTTAACCCGAGTGCTCGTTTGAACTCTGTGTGTTTGGTGATATATATATATATATATATATATATATATATATATATATATATATATATATATATATATATATATATATATATATTCACTGAAAAAACCATAGGTTTCACACCAGTTATAGTTAGGAATTAGCATTTAAAAAACCTATTAAATTCACTGAAAAAACCATAGGTTTCACACCAGTTATAGTTAGCTGGAAATTTTACTGATATAAAACCATTGAAATTCCCACGTTATAGTTAGTCGGACTCACTATAACTTGCGCGTGCAATGCACTGCTGATGACATCACATATTACATCACTCATGACATGGTCAGTGACATCACTCATGACACCATCCTTGTGACATAGTGACAGACCTCCTTTCACTATAATGTAACCCTTGAGACACATATTCAAAAATAGAAACTGAAATTTTTTAAAAAATGGAGATACCTATATCAGTTACAACAAGCAATTCAGTAATTCCACTATCTATATACACATCCACTCATTCACCAATAGTTCTATATAGTCACTCATACATATACTCACTCATCATATGAAGTGATACACCTATACATCCTGTTACACACCGACATTCATCCAAAAGTTACTCACACACATATTCACACGTGCAAATAAACTATTGGACATCCATTTATTTGAATATAGAGTTATACACACACTTCCACCTTACTTCTATTTAAAATTACACATATTTATTCTCTTAAACAATCACTTATAGAAACACATACTTATTTAAACAGGAACTCTTACAATCTCTTACTCTCACATATACTCACTTATATACATCAATATTCATATATACTAGATTAAAACATATGTAGTTACTGATAAAGACACTAGTGAGACAGTCATTCACTCACTAACAAACACATATAGACACTCATCCACCCATACAGTCCTGTACATATGTTGTCTTCAAAACACATACAAACAAAGAGTCAGTCACTCATGCATCTATGTGCTAAGTAATACCCCCACCAAACCATATAGACACTCATACTGATACTAATAAAAATATCTAATAACCCATATACATACACATGAGTGGATGTGTATTAGATGGTGATATTACTGAATTGGTTGTTGTAACTGGTATGGGTATATCCACTTTTTTGAAAATATTAGTTTCTATTTTTGAATATGTGTTTCATGGGTTACATTACACTGAAAGGAGGTCTGTCACTGTGTCACAAGGATGGTGTCATCAGTGATGTCATGAGTGATGTCACTGACCATGTCATGAGTGATGTAATATGTGATGTCATCAGCAGTGCATTGCACGCGCAAGTTATAGTGAGTCCGACTAACTATAACGTGGGAATTTCAATGGTTTTATATCAGTAAAATTTCCAGCTAACTATAACTGGTGTGAAACCTATGGTTTTTTCAGTGAATTTAATAGGTTTTTTAAATGCTAATTCCTAACTATAACTGGTGTGAAACCTATGGTTTTTTCAGTGAATTTCATAGGTTTTTTAAATGCTAATTCCTAACTATAACTGGTGTGAAACCTATGGTTTTTTCAGTGAATTTCATAGGTTTTTTAAATGCTAATTCCTTTGTATATCGAGTTTCTAACCTTTTTTTTTTTTACAATTTGCTGTTTTTTTTTAAGTATTCATTTTTTCTTATAATTTTTTTCTTTTGCGCTCTGGGTGCGCGCTCCGGGAAGCTTTCAGCTAAGCTCTCCTGTAAGCTTCTCCGAGAGCTCATCTGAAAGCGCACCCAGAGCGCAACTGTCGTTCGTGAAAAAAAAATATGAATGAAAAGTTAATAATAATGCAAAACATTTCGTACCATACAAATAAAATTAGTTTTTTTTAATATGGAAAATGATTATGCATTTCTATAAAAGATTGATGACGTCACTTCGGCGCGCAACGTAAGTGCCCTCGGAAGCGCATACGTGCGCGGCGCATAAACGCACGGAAAAGCGCCTACGATCGCGCCACGTTTGCGCCCCGGAAGCGCCTACGATCGCGCTGCGTAAACGCACCCGGAAGTGCTCCGGAGCGCGCAGCGTAAACGCGTCGGGTCATGTGACCCTCAAATAACACTTTTCATTGGTTGCTAACAGTTTTTTTTTACAATGAATGAAATCCCCACCCATTTCCTTCACTTCTTCTTTCACTTTTGTGACTGAAAGACCTGCCTTTTTTGCTGCTCCATATTCCTGGATTCATCATGGCTGCCAGACCATCCAGCAGTGAAGATGACTTCATTGATGAAGAGCCTCCTACCCCAAAGGTGAAGGAACATTTCATTTGGAAATTTTTTAAGTTTCCAGAAGGCCAGAAGAAGGTGAATGCACCAAAAGTAGAGTGCAGGATCTGCAAACAGGTCCTGTCACGGGGTAACCCCCAAAAAAAATACTCTTTTGGGAACTTTACGATGATCCGACATGTGGAGAGGAGGCACCCCCAGAATTTTGCCCGGGAAAGTGTCAGGGCTCTGGCACAGGAGGTTCCCAGAGATGGGGCCTCTACATCAACAGGAGGAGCAACTTCTTCTGGAAGAGAACAATCTCAGGGGCAGGTAGCAAACATTCAACCTGCATTCAACCATGGGGTCGTCAAATGCAGATACTGCAATCAACTCCTCACCTATGGGGAGCAAAGTGTCCTGCTCATGGTTCGGGCATTGGAGAACCATCACTGCCCTTCCCACCCCTAATTTTTTTCTTTTCTTTTTGCTCCTGTTGAGCAGTTTCTATTCCCTGTTTTTGTTCCTCTTCAGTTAAAAGAAGAAAACCAAAAGTTCTTTTCAGAACTACCTCCAATTCTCATCAAAGAGCTATAATCTTAAAAAATGAAGAGTAAGTGAAATATAGTGCATTGATAATTGAAAGGAGAATGAGTAAGAAAGAACAGAAAGGTATGAGAGGTGAAAGGAAGTGAAGTAGGAGGAATGAAAGAAGGTGAGTGTTAGAAAAGAAAGTTATGACACAGTGAATAAACTGGAGTATTTCTGACATATCTGTAAACACAAAAGTAACGCATTGCAGGAGTGCGTCACAAAAGTGACGCAACTCCAGTAATGTGTCCTTTCACATGGAAAAAGCACCATGTGAAAGGTTTGCTGTGAAGCAGGCGCAAGATTTTGGCGCAACTGCATCCTAAAAGTGACGCACTGCGTCATTATTACCAAGCTTTTTGCAAGGAACACCCCCTCTGCATGCATTATACCTGACACTATTTTTTAAAAAGTGACGCATCTAGGTACATGGGTCACTTTTTAAAACTCTGCGCCATATTGTATCTGCATCAGGTATATTGTATGCAGAGGGGCAATCCCGCGCAAAAAGCTTGGTAATAACAACGTACTGAAATCTATGAGATTTCCCTGCGTCACTTTTAGGATGCTATTGCGTCAAAATTTTGCGCCGGCCTCGCATCACTTTTATGTTTACACATATGTCAGAAATACTGACGTATCTGTAGCTCCTTGCAACATGATTCGTCATACATTAAATATGACACATCTGGAATGTCATAAGGACTGTGGACAGAAAAGTGACGCATCACACCAGCAGTGTAATAAAATGTGCCTCGTTGCACTATATTTAAAGGATGCAACAGCATCCTAAAAGTGACGCAGTGAAATCTCAAACATTTCACTGCGTCGCTATTACAAAGCTTTTAGTGGGAGAACACCCCCTCTGCATGCATTATACCTCACGCAGATATAATGTGGCGCTTGATTTTAAAAAGTGACCCATCTACCTAGATACCTCACTTTTTAAATATAACGCAACGCGGCACATTTTTTTACACTACTGGTGCAATGCGTCACTTTTCTGTGCGCACTCCTTATGACATTCCAAGTAACGCATTGCTGGAGTGCGTCACAAAAGTGACGCAACTCCAGTAATGTGTCCTTTCAAATGGGGAAAGCAGCATATGAAAGGTCTTGCCTCAGTCTAACACCTGCTGTAAAGCAGGCACAAGATTTTGACGCAACAGCATCCTAAAACTGACGCAGTGAAATCTGAAAGATTTCACTGCGTCGCTATTACAAAGCTTTTTGCGGGAGAACACCCCCTCTGCATGCATTATACCTGACGCTATTTTTAAAAAGTGACGCATCTAGGTACATGGGTCACTTTTTAAAACTCTGCGCCATATTGTATCTGCAACATGATTCGTCATACATTAAATATGACACATCTGGAATGTCATAAGGAGTGCGCACAGAAAAGTGACGCATAACACCAGCAGTGTAATAAAATGTACCTCGTTGCACTATATTTAAAAAGTGACGCATCTAGATAGATGCGTCACTTTTTAAATATTGCATAACAATGCGCATTTTTTTACACCGCTGGTGCGTCACAAAAATTGACGCACAGGAAGCGCAAAACTAACAGCGCAAGGCCTTCATAAATATAATCCTGGATTTTCCCCGTGCTTCGCCGGTGCGCGTACCATGCGCTTCCCCCGCGCAAAACGAAAAAAAAATTTTAATGCCCTGCAGGACCCTATTTTAGTCCCTACATCAAACCTAGGGGGTCAGAGGGGGTCTACTCTTCCCCCTTATGGTCATTTGCCCCTTTTTTTTTCAAACCCCTTGTGTCTCGATTTTACCGAGACACAAGATGGCGGCCGCTCCGGACTGTTTAGAATGTTTACAGACAACTGAGAGCCAATCAGCTTCCTGCGCGCAAGTCGCGTGCCGCGCCTGGAGCGCACTCGGGTGCGCGCACGGGAGAGCGCCTATAGATATATATATTTTTTTGAACCTAAATTACTCAAAATCCACTGGAGCACATATCTTGAGACATAGCAAAGGCACATCGGGCTACCAGTCCCTACAATTTTGCCAAGTTTGGTGGAAATCCATTCAGCCGTTCGGGCTAAAAGTGAAATCGACCGCCCTATGGAAATTAACATGGGGAAAACGCGTTTTGGGACCCCCCTTTTATCTCGGCCCCCGCTTGACGAATCCCCCCCAAACTTTCAGGGAAGGACCGGACCGCCATGAGACCATTTTCCTGAAAATTTCAGGCAGATTCGTCAACCGGCGCCAAAGTTATTCAAAATAGAATGTTGAGATTTAACATTGAAAATTATCCTAACTATAACTACCTACTGGCGACCGCCAGTAGGTAATATATATATATATATATATATATATATATATATATATATATATATATATATATATATATATATATATATATCACCTACTGGCGGACGCCAGTAGGTAGTTATAGTTAGGACCTAGTTTCCATAGGAAATACGCAACATTCCATTTGGAATAACTTTGGCGCCGGTTGAGGAATCTTCGCAAAATTCTTAAAGAAGGTGGGGTGGTCCGCTCCGCTCCTTCCCTGAAAGTTTGGGGGTGATTCATCAAGCAGGGGCTGAGAAAAAAGGGGGGTCCCAAAACATGTTTTCCCCATGCAATTTTCCATAGGGACCTTTAAGTGAGGCTACAGCCCAAACTGCTGAACGGGATTACACCAAATTTGGTCAAAAAGGTAGAGTTTGGTTCGCAGATGATGCTTTTTGTTAAATGGTGTAAATTCGTTCAGTACTTTCTGAGAAAATCAAAAGTAAAATCATAGATATATCTATAGACGAAGTACCGTGCGCGTACTGACCGAGGATAGTATGCGTACCATTACGAGCACAAGCTGCATGCTAATTGGCTGTCGAATGTCTGTCAACACTCCAAATCAGAAAGTGTTGACAGCCATTCTGTGCCTCGGTAGAACAGAGGCACAAGAAAGCAGCAAAAGAAATGTGAAAAACACGCAAAGGGGGCAGGGTAGAAACACCCTGAGCCCCTAGGCCTGCTCAGGGGGTCCCACAAGGACCCCCAAGGCAAAAGATTATTATTATTATTATTTTTTTTAAAGTCACAGTATACTTGTAGGGTACGTGTACGCCGTAAAAAAGAAAAAAAATCGAAGCTTGCTTAATTGTTAATTAGTCCCCGGTGGGGCTAAATCCCGGGGGTAATGATTTTATTTATAATGGGGGGCCCAGAGGGAGGCCCACTCTTCCGACCAGGCCTTCTCCCAAATCCTTTGTATTCACATAACCAGACAAGATGCACACAGATCTCGTACATGATGGCCAAGACCTGGAAAGAACTCCACCTCAGTGTCAGATGAACCCCCACACTGAAAGCATTTAGGAAGAGTCATAACAACCGCCTTTTCGAATGACTGAAGCTGCACAAATCCCCCCCACATACTCCCCCAGCGCCTGGAAACCCTCACAGTTGAATAGGGAGCTCTATACATCCCTAATTGATTAATTCATACGCCACCACAGTTTGTGTTTGAGTTTTATGAACAGGCCCTGTCATTGCTTTGGCAGTTTGTAACTTTTAAAGGTAGTGAAATGAGTAATACTAAGGACCATATTATCAAGAAAGGGCGATGCATAATCGCCGCTTTTATCGGCAGGAAACTGCTGCTGAAGTGGCGATAATGGGCTTGATAATATGCCCTTGTGAATTCCCATAGAAGCCCAGGTTAACACTAGAACCTGAGCTTCTATGGAAATTCAGGGCTCTCGGGGGTCCCAGGCGGAGGTCCACCGAGCCCCTGTCACACAATACAGAAATCTCAGGGGGGTGGTTGTTCCTGGGGTTTGAGGGGCGTAATTGAAGTCCACACACTTTTAATTTTGAGGGGGAGGGCCATATACATGAAAGTGGCGCAAGGGGGTTGTAAATCTGGTACACAGTGTTTTGTTTTGCTTTCCTTTCTGTCTTGTAGAGGATTCAGGGTAAATATACCGGTTTTTGTAGAGCCCGTACCTTTCGACGCTACTCTCAAACGGCTTTCTGCCTGTTACCATAGTACCAGTTCATGGAACACTTGCGTGAGCATAGAGGTTAGAAGTTCACCACAATATGTCGCTAATTGAAATAGTTACTGTGCTGGAGATTTATATATTTTTTGTCATAGGAACTGTTAGTCGTAGAAGAAGTCAGTGGAAAAGTGTTCTTAGCGATTCCTTCCTATTCGGGGAGTATTAGGGTAACGTGCTCCAAGTGGGACTTTACGAAGCTTAATGTTCATTGGCTGTGAAGTATTAAAAGTATAAGTTTTGGAAGTTATTCCTTCCTCCTGTGCGGAACAACATTGACATTTTAAAACGAGAACCGGCCTATTCCCAAATGTTTGCAAACCTGATTCCAGGCAGAGTAGATTCCTTTAAGGGTTTTGAAGCGCACTTTCTTAAAATGACAGTCATAGGTCAGTCGTCACAGATGATCGCCCGCTGGCCACAGATGATCACCCGCTGCTTTGCCAAGAATAAGTTCCTGAGGGGTTGGGACGGATCTTTCTAAAATATCCTCTTGGTTTGAAATTAACAGCAATCTTCTATATTTAAGGATTGACGCCCACCAGTAGGCTTTAAGATTAGGTAGCGCAAGACATCCTCAGTCTGTCGGTAGGGTAATAAATCTATTGGCTCTGCGGTTTCTTCCGTACCCCCATATAAAACGGGCAAAAATACCATCTATTTCTTTAAATATCAGTGGGTCAAAGTTTAAACAGATTGTTCGGAAAATATATAAAAATGTAGGAAAAAATAACATTTTAGTTAGATTGCATCTTCCTATGATTGTTAAGTGTAGGTTATGCAACTTTCTTAAACTTTTTTCCGTTTGTTTCATTAGTGGATTCACGTTAAGTTTTACCAGATTGTTTAGGTTAGAAGTGAAATTAACGCCAAAATACATCGCCTTATCCATCACCCTTTCATTTTGAAAGTTACATTTGCTATTAATTATAATCTGGGTTTTGTTCTGATTTAGTTTGTATCCAGAAATTTTGCCGAAGGTTTTTGCCTCTTGTTCCATTGCATTAACTGCTGCATTTGGATTGGTTGTGACTATTGCAATGTCATCTGCATATGCCAAGGACTTGGTTTCACCATTGGGAGTCTTCATTGACATTATGGAAGGATTAATTTCTAACCTAAGGATGAAAGTGTCAATAAATATGGTGAATAGCAAAGGCGAACAAGGGCAACCCTGCCTAGTCCCTTTGGATACTTTAATGATGTCAGCGGTTTCACCATTTCTCATGACCACTGCTTCTGGGTTGGCATACATCATGCGAACCGCGCTGATGAATACGTCCCCTATTCCACTCCTGACATAGCAGTGAGTCCATATAAATTTCCTAGAGACCGTATCAAAAGCTTTTTCGGCGTCTAAAAGTATTAGTGCCATAGGGTCTCCTGTTACGTCTGCTATGTCAAAGAGTGTAATCACTCTCTGGATGTGATCGGTGGTGGATCTGCCTGGGACGAATCTGTGCTGCCTGACGGAGATGATTTTATGAATTACTGGGGCTAGTCTGCTAGCGAGTAATTTAGAATATATTTTGGCATCACTATTTATCAAAGTAATAGGGCGATAAGCCCCTAATTCTGTCAGATCTGTATTCTTTTTTGGGAAGACAATGTTCTTAGCCCGATCCCAGGATTCAGGTGGTCGTCCACCCTGGAAGGCATGGTTCACCAGCTTAGTTAGAATTTCTTTTAATTGTTTGTTAAATCTAACATAAAATTCCACTGGGATTCCATCTAGGCCCGTTGCTTTGCCGGGTGGGAGGCTATTAATGGACAAAAGTATTTCGACCCATTGTGGTGCCCCAGCGAGGGTATCTTTATCAGTTTGGGGTAGTTGTGCCCCCGTAACGAGATCCAAATAATTATCAATTTTAGATTGACTCTTTCGTGATGGGGTCTCTAATCTTTTTGATTGTATTATCGCTATTCTGCTGTCATGTGCAGACTGCCAATTGATGTCCAGCCTGCTCACTGAGCTCATAGACTTTCTCCCTATTCAAAGTGGCTTTATAAATAGCTTTGGTAGTAAAGATTTCCGTTATTAAATTTCTTGCGATGGCAACATGTCTTACAGCCCCTTCAATGTTAGTACCGCCCTGGACTGCAATCCTCAGATCTTCTTCTTTACTAATAAGATTATCCTGAAGATTTATTAAATTTTGTTTTGCCTCTTTATTATTTTTAATTGAGAATCTGTTAGTTTCTCCCCTTACTCCCTATCCCATACCACTTCCAGCGGGGTACTCCCCAGGTTATACTTTAAAAATTCTGGGATCCAGTTTTCTATAAAAATACAATACTTTACATTAAACAGTAAAGCCCTTTCAAACGTCCAGTTACTGCGGTCATTTTGTTGGATCCCTATTTCTATGCTAATGATTAGGGGATTATGATCGGAAAAGACCGTTGGTAAACGGTCAACCGAACATTTCGATATGATGGTATCTGATGCAAAAATATAATCCAATCTTGCAAATTGCGATGGGGGTGTGAAAAAAAGTATACCCAGGATTAGTTGGATTTTTCATCTCCCAGCAGTCTGAAATCGCATGAGTATTACATAGATCCCTAAGGGCTCTAAATGTTTTTGGTTTCCTACCCTGGTAGCTAAAGTTATGCCCGGATGACTAGTTAGGTGGAAGATTTAGATTTATATCGCCACAAACAATCATAGGAGTAGGCCAGTTTGCTAATTCATTACAAAGATAATACAAGAGATCTGGATCATCGTTGACACAACCATATACCGAACAGACCGTGAGATTTTTTCCCTTACCATATCGGCACTCTGAGATGGCCCATCGGCCAAATTTATCAGATACAGATCTCATGAAGTGGACCCCTCCACCCCGTGCTAAAATAGCTACCCCTTTAGTTTTAATTGTTTGAGTTGTAGCTGTGACAACTCTATACCCGAGTGTATTCAATAAATGTATTTGGAACCCCTCCACATGAGTTTCTTGCAAACAGACAATGTCTTCCACGATTGATTTGAGACCTATTGCTATTCTTTGTCTTTTATTTAAATCATTTAGCCCACAGATGTTAATGGTCAGAATTTTTAACTTAGCCATTAGTGCCAATAGGATCTACCTTGTCTCCTAGAACAGCTCTCTTAATGACAAATCGATCTATAATTTCTACCCTAATACCTTGCCTGTATATCCCCTCTCCCTCCCACCACTAAAAACCAACCCGCTCCACCACCCACCATAACTTGAGACTTCCTGGGTCATAAGGCACACAGGTGTGGGCGTCAGAGTGCTCCATATGTCACACCTTGCTCAGTTCGCCTGACAAATGAAAATAAAAGTGAGGTGGATAGAAAAAGCCCGATGGGTAGGTTATAAAGCTGATATCATCTCCAATTTCCCCGTAGCTTATTGTTTTTTCTTATGTACATAACAAAAGTACAAAAAAAAAGGGCTATATTTTCCCCATCCAACTTCCCTACCACCTTTCCTGATTGTGTCCCGTATGTTTTTACTTAACTTGTATATGATTATCTATTGTTTTTTAGATGTTTATTACTACTAATCCTTATTTTTCCCCTGTTTTCCTAACTCTGAAAGTTCTTGTAAGTATGCTTCCGCTTGGATTTCACTTGTAAAGTTCTTGGTTACACCTTTGTAGATAACTCTTAAGCGTGCTGGGTTTTGCAGGTAAACTGTCACTCCAATCTGCTCGAATGGGGCAAAGAGTTGCTGCATCCTCCAGCGGCGTTCCACCGTGGCGTGAGCAAAGTCTGGACGTGCAAAAAAACCAAATCCTTTGAATTCTCTTTTGTTTGTTGGTAGAGCGATATCATAGATAGCCTCTCGTAGGAGAAAGTTTCCGAAACATACCAATATAGCCCTCGGATATTGAATGGCTCTGTGAGAATGTTTGGGGAGTGTTAGAGGAAAGCGATGAGCCCGTTGAACTTCTCGATCCAGTTCACGTTTGGAGTTCAGGCAAGGCAGTTTTTAAGAAGTCAATTATGAAGCCCTTTGGGCCGTTACTCTCCGCCCCTTTCAGAATACTGAGGATGCAGAGGTTATTTCTTCTGCCTCTATTTTTGAGATCTTCAACTTTTGCCATTAAGTCATCGATGATACCTGCCTGGGCCTTACCCCAAGTTTGGAGATTGGTGACACCTGACGACACCTGGTGACACCTGACTCGAGATTTTCGGTGCAGCTTTCAACCGAGGCCATTCTGTCCACAATCTCTGAACAGGTGTTACCCACTTTTTGGATAGCACCTTGCAATTTCTGTATTGCAGCGTGATTTCTCTGGCTATCGATTTTCACGTCAGTGAGAAAATCCTTGATGGAGTTAAATACGTCACCCAATGATGTTTCCCCTAGCAGTCCCGATTTCCGATGATCACTATGCGATAGATTGGCACCGCCTTCGGTCCCCCTATTATACTGCGATTTGCCGTCTACATCTCCTGATGGTTTGGGGGTTGGGCTTTTCCGTGTGAACTTAGATTTTTCCTTTACTTGACCTGTGTTGCTACCCTGATCCGTAGTTTCATCATCAATTGGTTTGTGGAGTCTTCTATGTTTTGACCTCTTTTTTTCCACTCTTTTTCTTGGGGTTATATCTTGTCCTGATTCCCTTGTATCCTTAATGGGTGTATGATCGGAAGCGTCCATCGTAATTAAATTTGGATTTTCCTCATCGCTAGTTGCGATAGTCCCTGCAGTCTCACTGGAGATAGACATTCCATTTTCGTAGATATCGGAATTAGATCCCTCCGAGGTTTCTTCATTCTCTGATTGTGATCTTTTGTCTATGATAGAAGTTAGTTTGATGGAAGGCTGATGATCGGATTCTTGGCAAGAGCTGTCTTTTTCGGAAGGATCCTGGCGAGGCAGCACGTCTAAGGATGTTTATATCCCAGTGCTAGATGGATCTGCCATTATATATGCACTTGTGCCGGTCTCGATTATTTGATCACTAGGCCATTTTGACTCATTAGTACTTCCGTTACAATAGGTTGATGCTTCTCATTTTTGTTGTCGTTTTTCAAGCATTCCTTAATGAGTGGAGCAAATATGTTTTGGATAGTTTGTAGCCTTTTAGCTTTTTTGGCCATTTCGACTTTTCATCAGCCTTATCATCAACTTTATCTTAATATTGAGATGCCTCGGATGTTCATGTGCCTAGTCCTGTTTCTTTGGTTTCCCCTGCTCTTTATCTTTCTCCTTTTCTGCGTTTTTATTTGAGTTTTTACCTTTATTTTTATCTTTACTTTTCGTTTTACCGTTGCCCTCATTTCCTGTCTTATCATCTTTATCCTCTTTGTCTTCCTGTGCCTTCAACCCTCTGGTTTCCAGTGTTATTTGTTTTCTGCACCGTGGCCGCCGCGTGTTGTCTTACGTTATTATCATAGTTCTGTGCCATTAGTGACATTTTAGTAGCTGAAATTCCTTCATCATTTGGTGTGGCCTCCGGAGTTTCTTGAGCCACTTGCTTTTCTTGAATCTCTTGCATAGTTCTCAGGGCGGCATCTAGATCCATGGTTTGTTCACACGACTCACACGGTCGCCGATTTTCTACGACCTCCCGGACCGTTTTTGCTGCCTGAGTTAAAGTTCTATTAACACTTAATGAGGAGGTAGATACTGTGGTTAACTCGGGCGACCTAACTCCCCTCGTCTCAATTGCACTTCTGGCAGTCCTTGAAGTGATAACAATCTTCCGCACTACCAGGTTTCTTTTGAACTTATCCTTGTAGAGGATTATTTCAGACTTGACCTGGCCTCCAAATTTCCGCAACCGGACTTTAGGGGGGAAATGTACTACAGTAGCCACATTTATCTGAGTTGGAATCTCGGGGAATCCGCCTCCCCCCTTGTCTGTGACTCCGTAGTAGCCCCCAGCTTCGAACTTCAAGTTTCAAATTACAAGTGCACGGAGGAGTCTTGAAAGACCAAGAAAGACGGTTCAAGCAATCCTAGACGCGATCCTCTGCGCCAGATTGCTTTGATTTGTTATTTATAATTGATTGTGTGTTATTAGTTGGCACTTAGTTTCCTGCTTTCACTTGGTTCCCAGCTTTCTCACCTTTCTTGTATCCAAGGCTGCTGAACGTAGATTGCTGTGCTTGTGATTATTGAAATACTGGCACACTAGCACACTGGGCGTTGTACTAATCTACAATAGTCTTCTCTTCACTTCTTATTTTTTAGATTTTTTTTTAATGTCTTTTAATGTCTTTTGGATTTTTAAATGCCCCCCATGCTTATTTCAGCCTTCACCAGCACTTTCTATCTTGCCTCCATATGTAGCTCTGTAACGTGGGCTGTCTAAACCAGCGATCTGGCCCAATTGCTATGCATACATACAGCTAAACCGCCAAACAAGCAGCTCCAAAAGCTCCCAAAAGCTCCTAATGCACTACTCCATAACCTTCATAACCTTCATTGCGCTCGTTTTTAGTCAAATCCTGGAATTCGCCGACGCTCCCCAGAGCCTTTGGGGGCGTGGTTCATGAAACGTGAGGCGTAGTTCTTAATGTTCCAGCCCCCGGTGTCCTGATGACGTGATGCAGACAAGAGCGGAAGAGCGGAAGCCCATGGGGACAGAAGCCTGGAGCCTCTCGCCTCTCGCCTCTCGCCAGCAAAGCACGCCGCTCGTGGGCACACCGAACGGTGAGAATCCACAGAGGCAGCGGGAGGCTGGAGGCAGGAGGCTGTGTTGATGTCAACGCTGACAACGCTGCTATAGCTGCTATAGCAATTTTTATTTTTTTAAACTCTTTATTCGTGACTGTAACAGGATGGCATACATTACATTACATTCCTTCATTATATCACATATCAGTCTTTTCCGTTTTCTTTACCATTAACTTTTGGTAGCATATCTTTCCAAATCATGAGTCTTTTGTGTATTATGCTTCTCCGGATGTTTCCCAGTTTTAGTCTTTAATCATCAGAATTATGACTTACATTTTTTGCTAAACCCCAACTGTCCCTCCCTCCCCGTCCACCCGCCCTCCGTCTCCTGGTCATTCCCCCTTATACACTCTACATGTTGGGTCAATGTGCCTCTGTCTATCTAGAAATTTTTAAAGTACATGGGCCTGGCCTACCCCTCATGATTTGTAATCGCGCTCGTGTATCTTGGCTATCCCCTGTTATAAGTGTGTGTTCATTCCACCGGGTCTCCCGAACTGGTCAGGTCCATTTCTTCCATTTCGATCATCATTAAGTCCCACTCTTGTGCTATAGGGTATTAGCGAAGACCTTTGTCCTCCTC
Organism: Lissotriton vulgaris; assembly: GCF_964263255.1. Taxonomy (NCBI): domain Eukaryota; kingdom Metazoa; phylum Chordata; class Amphibia; order Caudata; family Salamandridae; genus Lissotriton; species Lissotriton vulgaris. Next base: position 1,770,795,950 of record NC_141685.1, on the reverse strand, counting down.
TCCCCGCAGCGCCGCTGATTCAGCTTTGTCCCATTTCAGCAGATCAGCTCGCCACATTTCTACCTGCGGGGACCTGGGCGATTTCCATCTCATAGTGAGTACCCTGAGTGCCAACAAAAGCGCCAGGTCCGTAAATTTCAGTTGTGCTTTACATGTTTTGGGTCGTTTCCTGTTCCCTATCAGACAGGGTAATGCCCCCTCAGGAATTCGGAGTGTTGTTATGGAGTGTAATGAGTTTTTGATCGTCCCCCAGTAATTGCGTATCTTCGGGCATGTCCATAGCATGTGAAGGATGTGTGCCTCATCTTCTTGACATCTTGGGCAGCAGTGTGTAGTGGCAGGGAACATCCTGTGGAGTCTCTGGGGTGTGAGGTATGCTCTATGGAAAAGCATGGCCTGGATGAACTGGAACTTAACATTCCTAGATACTCTCCTATGATGCCCAAGTATGATTTTCCACTCCCCGTCCGTTAGAGGCTCCCCCGTGTCTGCAGTCCAGGTTTCCCTAAGTGTGGTGATTGGTGACGCCACATGTTCTCTAATGCCGACATATAGCCATTTCACCAGGTGTCCCCCCGTACCCATATAATGTAGGAGGTGCACTAATTCATGTTGGTCTGGCTTTGTGCGTTGCGGAGCCCAAGTACGCCGCACATAGTGTGTCACCGAGGCGTGTAATAAGTATAAGCGCGGCGGCGCTCCTGTGGCTTGCACAAATGAGGTGTGATCCAGTATGGTGTCGTCTCCGAACAGGTCCCCCACTCTGTCTACCCCAGCCTCCGTCCAGGGGGGCAGTCTGCGTTGTGTTAGGGTCCATTGTGGTGTCGTGAGTCCCAGGAGAGGGATATTGTCTGCATATGGAGAGGCCTCCGCCGTGTATGTCAATGCTTTCCTCCAGCAGGTCAGAGCCACATGCAGGAAGGGGTGGCAGTCTCTGGGGATCTTAGCGTTAGGTAAGAGGAGGGAGTGTAGTTCCCCTCGTGCTAATTTGTCCGTCGTATAAGCGATCTCATGTAGATCTCTGCCCGCCACCCATCTTGTCAACCATTGGAGCTGGCTTGCATAGTAGTAACTCCGCAGGTCCGGTACTCCCAGGCCTCCCTGTCTGGTGTTCAATTGTAATTTTTTAAGGCTGATTCGTCATCTCCCCGAGCCCCATATAAGGTTGATCAGTAATGTATTTAGTGTGGTAAAGATTTGTCGTGGGAGCAGCACCGGCAGATTCACAAAATAATACAGTATTCGGGGGAGCAGGACCATCTTTGAGACCGCCACTCGTCCCATTACTGATAGGGGCAGGGATGTCCAAAAACCTATACTACCTCGTAGGCCAGTAATTGCCTTACGGATATTACCGTCAATTTGATCCTCCGGGTCCCAGTACACATTTATCCCGAGATATTTAAATGTGGTCGGTGCCACCTGGATTTCATAGGTACTTAACTTTATATGGGGGGGCTGCTGACCTTCCCGGAAGAAGAAACCTAGAGATTTTCCTGGGTATATAGCCAATCCAGATATGGTCTCAAAGCGTCTGAATACAGTCGCTAGGAGTGAGTGGTCCCCACGCAGGTTCCGGAGGAACACCAAGATATCGTCGGCGTATATAGAGGCCAAGTGGTCGGTGCCTCCCACTGGTATGCCCTCCTCCGCAGCTCTATTTCGGAGCGCAATAGCCAGGGGCTCCAGCGTCAGTACAAACAGTAGCGGCGACAGCGGCACGGCCTGTCGGGTACCCCCTGTGGACGTCATAGCTGTCAGATGTGTGTCTGCCCGTGCGTGCCCTGGCCGTCGGGCCCGCATATAATAGGCGAATCCATTTCATGAGGGCCTCTGGAAAACCAAAGCGATGCAGGACTTCGAACATAAAGTCCCATGTCAGGGAGTCAAACGCCTGGCGGAGGTCCAGGGCTATACAGCCAGCGTGTGGCAGGTCTTGAGGGGTAGTTGTCATAAGGGCGTGGCGTCTTCTCGAATTTTGGGAGGTGCTCCTCTCTGGGAGGAAACCACATTGATCAGTATGGATCAGGCCAGGGAGGTGGTGTTGGATCCGCATGGCAATAGCCTTACTGAGGATCTTATACTCCGTGGAGAGCATGGAGAGGGGCCTGTAGTTACTTACGTCTAGGGTGTCCCTGCCGGGTTTCGGGATAGAAATAACCAAAGCCTGCATGGTTGTAGCTGGTAGATGGCCAATTTCGTAAGCGGTTTTATATATTTTCTCCAGGACGGGTGCCAGTATATCTGAATATGTTTGATAAAACTCCCCTAGCAGGCCATCCATACCCGGGGTCTTACCTCGGTTAAGTGTGTGGATTGCTATCTTTATTTCTTGCTGTGTTATAGGTCCGGCTAGGGCCGCCTGGATTCCCGGGGCCAAAACTGGGAATGTTAGCTCTCCCAGGAGTTCCGCCATTTCATCCCTGGTATCTACAGAGGGGGGAGCATAGAGTTTCTCCAAGTGAGTTTTAAACACAGCGTTAATTTCCAGTTGTGTGTGCACCTGGTCGCCTGCTGCATTCCGGAAACTCCTTATTATAGGGCTCTCTGGGGTATCTCGGACTAGCCGAGCAAGTAAGGCACCGGACCTGTCCGCCTCTGCCTGTTGGCGTTTCAGATAGGTCCCATAGTCCATTACTCTTAGGGTTTCCAGCAATTCAGCGTGCTCAATATTACACAGTTGCAGGTCAGCTTTTCGATCGGGGTCCTGCCCCACCGCAGTTTCAAGGTCTCGCATGCGATTCTCCACTTTGCATAATTTACCATGGATTTCCTGTCTAACTCCCACTAGTCGGCCAATAGCGGCCCCCCGTATTACAGCTTTCATTGCATCCCACACAATCAGATTCGAGGACGTAGAGTCCCAGTTTGTAGTGAAGTAATCAGTCAAGGTGTCAGCTATGTGTGTTCGGAACGGGCCATCTTCAAGCAGTGTGGGGTTAAGTCTCCAGGTAGGGACTTGTGAGGGTACCTTTCCCCAGTGTAGGTCAAGTGTTATTGGTCGATGGTCTGAAAATGTTTTAGCAAGGTAATCCGATGCAACACATTTAGCCGTGACGGAGTTTGAGCATACAAACCTATCTAATCGGGTATGCAGGTTGTGCACAGGGGAGTAGCATGAGTATTCTTTGTGTGTTGGGTGTAGTGTGCGCCAGATGTCAGTCAGTCTCCACCCCTGGAGCCATGCCCCAAACGATTCTGACAATTTGTGTATCCCCGTCGCCTGAAGGGGGGGGGGGTGTGATCTGTCTAGGGCAACATCTAGTATCATGTTCCAGTCACCTCCCAATATCCAGGGGACATCCACCCAATCCGCCAATGCCCGGCCCACTGCAACAAGGAATCTATCTTGGTCGAAATTCGGGGCATAGATACTGCCCAGTACTACCACCTCCCCGTCTAGGGTGCCCCTCACCAATATGTAGCGCCCTTGCTCGTCAGTTCGTCTCTCTAGTTCCACAAACGGGGTACCGTGGCGTACCCATATCGTGGCCCCCCTGGAGAAGGCAGAGTATGTTGTGGAGAATATAGTTCCCCTCCATTTCTTCCGTAGCAGGAGTGCCTCTGAGTGTGTTATATGTGACTCCTGTAGGAACACTATCTGTGCCTTTTGTCGAAGCAGGAAAGCATGTACTCTGTGTCTCTTCTGGACCGCCCCCAGCCCTCTCACATTCCAGGTGACCAACCTATACTTTCCTCTTTCGTCAGCCATAACCCTCTGTAGGTGTCGTGAGAAGTGTTCCCATATGTCTTAGCAAGTGATTCTTCAGTGTCAACCAGGAGACGGTTCCCTCCCTATCCCAAACCCCAACTTTGGAGGCGCAGCCTCTAAACGCTGCTGTGCCAAACCATAAACTTTGAAACGCAATTAAACAGATTATGGTGCATACGCTTGTGGGGGGTTGGCCAAGCATGTGCTGTGTCCAAAGAGCCATACTTGGTCAAACTGCTGGCTCAACGGCGCCGCCGGGAGAGTTCTCTTGAAACTGTCTAGTACAGGTAGCCACGTCTTGTGGAGGGGGGGAACAAAGGGATAGAGGAGGGGGGGGAGAAGGGTGGCCATTTCCTAATACAGTCGGCAATCTGCAGCCGTGTATTTTAGGATTACAGGAGGTGTATGAACCTCATCCTACAAGCCATGCACAGAAAAGTCCCCCCCCCGAGTTCAATCCACATAGTGCTCGTCAGCAATATAAGAACCACATATACATACCATGCAAGCATAGTCTCTCCCCATCCCCAGCCTCGTCCCTCGCTAATTTATACAGAAAAGGATATCACTTCGATCTGCAGCCTCAGGTCTTGACCATAGAAGGTATTATTCTTGGGCATTGTCTATAAGGTCATCCGCTGCTCTGGGTGTCACAGTCGGGAACAACACCATACTGTTGTCCGAGTCCGAGTGTATAGTGCTATCCTCAGTGTCCGTGTTAATTGTCTCTCGTTCTTCTCTGAAGGAGCCCACCGCTGCCACTGCATCATCTTGTCCCTGCTTCTGTTGGTGGGCAGTAGGTTTGCGCTGCTTCGGGTGATTGCGTCGGGCGCCGTTCCTGTTCTCCTCCTGAGTCGAGCTTTCTTTAGACCCATTGTCTGGAGAGTCTTGCGTCGAGTCCAGATGCTCCTCAATCTCCATCACCTCCATCCATTCCTCCACGTCGGTGGGGCTTTCAAAAAAGTGAGTTTTGTTGTCGTGGATGACCTTCAGGCGCGCAGGGAACAGCAAGGCGTAGCGTAGTTTTGCCCTCTAGAGTCTCTTTTTAACTTCATAGTAGGAGGACCGTTGTTTCTGCACCTGAGTGGTGTAGTCCGGGTACAGTGATATTCGTTTGTTCTCCCATTGTATGATCGATTTTATTCTGGCCTGGCTTAGTAGTGTGTCTCTGTCCCTGTAATTCAGGATCTTGACAATGAGTGGCCTTGGTAGTTGTCCCGGTTTCGGTCGGCCAGTTGGGATCCTATGAGCTCTCTCTACGCAGAAGAACGGTGATAGACCTTCAGGGGCGACGTTATCTCGGAACCACTGTTCCATTAATTTCGTTGCACGGGGCCACTCGCTTCGTTTCGGCAGGCCAATAACGCGGATGTTATTGCGTCGGTTACGCCCTTATGCATCCTCCACGCGTTCCATTAGGGATTTTACCTGATGTTGGATCAATTGGATGGAGTCCGTGTGTTCTGCCACCGCCGGGGCAAGATCAGCTATCGTCAGACCCTGATCTTTGACTTTATCCGCTAGTTTCTCATGATCTGCTTTAAGCAAAGAAAGGTTGGTGGTGAGGGTGCCCATCTGCGTCTCCATCACAGCCCTGGAGTCCCTGATCTCTTTAAGTATTGTCTTCTTGCTGGCTCTCTGAGCTGGTGGAGGTCAGTGTTAGCGGCACAGAGCCCCCTGGGTCCGCATCCAGTGTGGGTCCTGTGGGCGCTCCCTCCTTGCCCTCCACATACTTCACGCCTTTTTGCACCATGGCAGACGTCGGGTGTCCGTTTGGCGTCAGGGGTGCGTCCTAGAGCGAGTGCCAGTCGTTCGTAGCGTACCTATCACCCTAGTAGTCGCTCTGCTGGCCTTCCATATCACATACTCCCCGGGCTCAGTCGCTTACAGGTTCACAGTGTTACTGCGGGGGCCGTCTCCCACCTTTTCCGGGCAATAGAGGTGTCTGAGCCTTTCTTCAGGACTGTCCACTACCGGGTGATATATCGCGTCCCCCAGCAGTCTAATTCCGGCGGTCAGAGGCCGGCAGCATTATCAACTGGTCACCGGCTCGTGTGCCCCCCTAGTCGTGATTAAACGGGTGGGCAGACTTAGGAGTGCTGTCCGGTGGTTTACTATTCGTGGTGCTTCGGGGGTGCCATCCGTGGCATCTCAGGCCCAGCGTCACCCGAGGCCCCGGCTCGCCGCGGGGATATAGGCCCCGGGCTCCTCTACCTCCTCAGGCACCCGGCCTTGTATCCCCCTAGCTGCTCCGCTTCCCAGCCAAGCCATTGGGTCTCCGCAGCAGTGTCCGGTCCCGAGCCCAGGGGTCCTCGCTCACCGCAGTCCGCCTCCTCCTACTCTCTGGGCATTATCCGTATCCGAGGACCCGGCTCACTGCGCAGCGCAAGGCCTCAGGGGCTCCCCCATCGGTCCTCCGGGCACCTCACCTCCAAACTCGGCGGATGTTCAGTGGGACAGGCGAGGGAGACTCTAGTCATCAGTCACTGGCGACGTTGCGTGCAGGCGGCCCCCTGTGCCTGTGTTTCAAAGCTCCGGCCCGCAGCCCAGGACCGTCCGCAGGCCCCCTCTCCTCCCCGGGCACTAGGCTCTGCAGGTTACTGTCCGCACCTCTCTACCTCTGCAGGGGTAGGATCTCCGTCGCTGGGGCCCGTCTCTGGTCCGGGAGGCTCCGCCGTACCGCCGTTCTTCTTTCTCGACTTTCCGGGCACAATCCCTACTTGAGGACCCAGCTTGCGGCGTGGCGCTAGGCCGCAGGATCGATCTCGGTGTAGCTCCGGAGCCCTTGCCGCCAGACCTCCAGGATTATCAGCGGGGCAGGTGGGGAGTCTTATCTTTAGGATACAGCCGTCTATGGGCTAAAACGGCCCCTCTACGTGGACTGCAGGATTATTATTCCCCCGGTGGCACTGGAGCTCTAACAGACTCCGTCCGCCATGATGGCCTGCTAGCAACGCACCCCATAGCTGCTATAGCTATAGCTATAAACTGGGTGCCAATCGCTCCGGCCGCCAAAATGCTAATGTGTGCGGGAGCTTGCAAGAGTTTACAAGTCAAAAGATAGTTGGAGCTGATACCGTTAGGGATGTAATTTAGTACCGGCGGTGCAGTGACAAATCGGGCGGCAGTCCATTTTATCAATCAAAACAACATTCTGCTTTTCAGTGCCCAGAGCGCGGCAGCCTAATTACTCACATGCACAAGACACAAGACCTAAGGCATCAGGGCATTGGAGTATCAGGACGGTGAATAGGGCAGCGGCTGTCTGTAGCCACTCGGTAACTTTGGTCATCCACACTGCCCACGCTGCTCTCCACATTGTTCTCCACGAGTTCCTAGGACCTGGGACCGATAGAGATGATAGAAGTGGCAGTGACGAAGGTTGCAAACAGCCGAGTTCGTCTCTCCGCTCAGTTATCTTTGCTCACACCAGGTAACACACAGGCTCCATCCGTAATTAGAGAGTGCTATCCAAAGCAGAATACGGCATAGCGTAACATAACCGGGCACAATCAGGTAAAAACTTGCTTGTTTTTTACAGGGCTCACAGAGCGAGACTAGCGTGACCACTCATACCGACGCCATCTTGCCTCTGACCACTCACACCAACGCCATTTTGCCTCACACCGACGCCATCTTGCCTCCAGAATTCAGGAATGTTCTGTTGTAGTGCTTAGAGGTTGCACACTGTTCCACTAACAAATCACATACTCACTAAAGAATACATAGGATGGTACTCTTATAATATATAGTACTGGTCCTATATATTCTTTAGGGAGAAGGTGAATAGGAACCGCAAATAAGAATAGAAATAAAAAAATAACATTCAGAAATGTAGGGTTTATTAAATATTTAAAATAACAAAGTATGCATGATAGCTATATTTTTCATTCTGCAATTTTGTAAAATATGTTTCTTGAAAAAAATATCTGATCAAGTATGTTTTAATATTTGAAAGATATATTACAGATGGCGCTAAAAAATCTCCTATAGGACAATCTATTAGAATATAACGATTGATACCATTGTTACAGTAAGAAGAAAAGAAAAATAAAGTTATGTATTTAACAGAACATCCATAATGAAATACTTTCGAGCAGTAATTATTTACTGAACTTCTTTTCTCCGGGAGGAGAAAAAGTTTGATCTTCTTGGCAACGGGTCATAAACTCCTCTGAGATCATGACGGTGAGAATTATATGTATATATTCTCACAGCACATGATCACAAGGGGGAAATAGACTGAAAACTGGAAGCCGGTAACGTTGCTTACATATCGTTACTCTTTGTGACGACGGATCATGAACTCCACTGAGATCACCATAACTGTTAATGTTATAATATACATATTTACAATATATGATCTCTAGTGGAAAACACGATAACAACTGGAAGATAGTGACGTTGATTGTAAATGTTTAGGGTTTGCGTTGACGTGTCACCAACACCTCTCAAGCGAAGTACAGTGTCAATATTATAATACAAAAAGTCACAATATATAAGCTGAAAGGAGCCAGAAAAGGAGCAATGTTTGTTGCAATCTATCTGTTTCTAAAAACAAGCTTCTGACGTTACAGAGAAAAAGCGAAAAACATGCAATAACATTTTTTCTAGATATAAATGTTTAAATATTAACCACAAATTATAACTAAGTATTATGCCTATGCCATATTGAAACAACTTACAACTCTGGAATATGTTTGTTGATGTAAAAAAAGAATCCGATGTTAGAAAAAGGAACCTACATCACAGATTGGCGACTTAGAAATAACTCGGGAAAACAAAACTAATTGCACACTAGGTGTGGTTTATATAGTTTTTGGTTGTTTAGTAGTCTACCGAAGGAAGATGTGGTCCCGTCTATTTAGATGTCATGTTTTACAGTTTACACGTGCTCATGTTTTAACTGTTTTACTTCTGCACGTGTTGGGCCATGTAGTGTTGTTCTGTTTTCCTGGTAGCGTAAGCACAGTGGGCTGTACTAACGTATTCAGTCTCAATTAATTTACCACCACCCCCAGGGCTTTAACGATATGTATGTGGGGGTGCTCACAGCCCCCCCCCCGCAGCCCTGGGGACCACCACCTCGCAGGGTCTCTAATCTTTAAATTGGGGGGTCCGTGATGGATCCCCCAGCCCCGGGGACCACCACCCTATGGGGCTTTACAAATGATGGGAGGGGGGCTGCGCGCCCCCCCTCCTGGAGCCTTTGATGGCCCTGGGGGCCGCTACCTCTGCTGTTTGCTATGGTAGGGCGGGAGCCTCGCCCTACCATAGCAAACTGCTTTCCTATTTGGAAGCGAGAGCAGGAAACCTGCTCTCTCTTTCAAATAGGAAAGGATATTGTTTTTCGTCAGGGGGAGCAGCATGTAAGCTGCTCTCTCTGACGAAAAGCAATGCCGGCTGCCAAAAGGAGGCAGGGAGGCGGTTGGGTCCGTGGGAGCGTTGGAGTTCCCCTGACAGTCCTCAAAGTTTTATTTCAGCCCCGGGGATAATAAAAATTAGTCATAGCGGTTTTTTTTTTACAATAAATTTACAGTACGACGTCCCGTGCGAGGTTCATAAGTCGTCCCAAACGCGTACCTTAGAAAGAAAAAAAGAATGAAAAAAATATGTTTTACAGATATCTATTAAGCTTTTGTGTTGAGATGTTGGTTGCTTTTTAGAGGAGCTTTTTTGTTTTTTGGTACTTATAAGTAAGTACCTTTTACAGAGTCTGAACTTGTTGAAGAAGAGTGTTTTACAGTGTGCTGATCTTTTGACCTCTGTGGACAGTTGACTTTTGCATGATGTTTTAGGGGTACTCTTCCTTCTCTCCTCATATCTCCCTCACTCCTCATACTTCCCCATCCCTTTATACTCCTCCCTCTCGTCATATTTTCTCTTTTCCATATACTTCTACTTCTCTCCTGATACTCCTCTCTGTCTCCTCATACTCCCCCCTTTCTCCTCACATTCACCCTCTCTCTCCTTATACTCGCCCCTTTCTTCTGATATTTCCCCTCTTTCGTTATTCTCACCTCTCTCTCCTCATACTCCCCTCTGTCCTTATACTCCTCCCTCTCTCTTTATAGGGCTCCTCTCTTTCCTCATACTCCTTGCTCTCTCCTTTTATTCCTTCTCTCTCTCCTTGTACTCCCTCCTCTCTCCTGATATTTCTCTCTTTTCATACTCCCCCCTTCTCCTCAGAGTTCTCTGTCTCTCCTTTTGCTCTCTCTTCTCTTCTCATAATGCCTTTCTAGTCATATTCCCCCCTTTCCTCATATTACCCATTGCTGCAAAATCGGCCCTGTACCAAAATTGTCCAAAAACCGGCCACGGCAAAGAGCTCTGCGGAGCCTCCAAACCCCCCGAGTGGGGCCGGCTGAGCACTTTGCCAGGGCCAGTTGTGGTTCCCAGTCCGGCCCTGCATACTCCCCCCTCTTTTCATATTTACCCCTCTCTCCTCTTATTGTTTTTTCTCCCTCACTCCTCATATTTCCCCACCCTTTCATACTCCTCTCTCTCTTCGTATTCCCTGTTTTGCACATACTCCCCCTCTCTCCTCATACTCTTCTCTCTCTCTCTCCTCATACGCCTCCCTCTCTCCTCACACTCTCCATCTTTCTCCTTATACTCCTCCTCTCTCCTTATATTCCCCCTCTTTTTCTCGTTCTCTCCTCTTTGTTTGCAAGTGTGAGTATGTGTGTGAGTAACTCTATGGATGAGTATCGGTGTGTAACAGGATGTATAGGTGTATGAGTACATATGATGAGTAAGTACATGTATGAGTGACTATATAGAACTATTGGTGAATGAGTGGATGTGTATGTAGATGTTGGAATTACTGAATAGGTTGTTGTAACTAGCATTGGTATCTCCATTTTTTTGAAAATTTTAGTTTCTATTTTTGAATGTGTGTATCAAAGGTTATATTAGGGTGAGAGGAGGTCTGCCACACTTTCACAAGGATGATGTCATCAGTGATGTCATCAGTGATGTCATGAGAGATGTGACTGACCATGTCATGGGTGATGTAATATGTGACGTCATCAGCAGTGCATTGCGGGCGCGGGAGTGATAGTTAGCTGAACTAACTATTATGAGGGAATGGTTTTTTATGAGTGAAATGTCATGCTAACTATAACATGTGTGAAACCTATGTTTTTTTTCAGTGAATATATGTATATACAAGAGGAGAGGAGAGGAATACAAGAACAGCTTTAGAACTGAAATGAAATAAGGATAGGATTTTGATTAAGAAGCTCAGTCCTACTCTGACAAAATGAAAACTTTTTTAAATTTTTGCACATATAAGCACTTTACACGTATTGGGGAATAGGTTTAAGCTATGGGGCAGGACTTATGATCTGGAACCGGAGTGTTATTTTGCAACTAAGGGATTTATCCTACAATTGTGAGAAACAAAGAACAAAATGTGTATAAAAAAAGTTGTAAATATAATCAGGGATTTAACCCGGCATTGCTTCAGTAAATTGAGGTATTCACATAGTTAAGGCAATATTTAGTACTCGTAATAATGTCATGTACTAATTATAATGAATTTATATATATATATGTGTGTACGATATGCCTGTGATCAAAAGTCTGTCCACTATGTTAATGTTTTCAAATGGACCAATCACGTAATAGCACTGTGCACTTTAAAAACTCACGTAAAATGTGGTTACGCTGTCATGTGATCAAGGCTTTGTGCCGAAACGTTATGGCGACAGCTGAATAAAAATCAAACCAGCATCTGAAGTTTGGTCCGTGTCTGTGTCCAGCGCGATCGAAGTGAGAGCGATTGCGGGAGGAAAACGGAGGTTGGAGTATATATATATATATATATATATATATATATATATATATATATATATATATATATATATATATATATATATATATGAATCAACGCTCCAAAAGCACGCCGCTTGACACAGCACCTTCCAGGAGAAACGGACACAAAACTTCGGTATGACTGTTGCAGAAGAATATTTATTGCATTTTTAAGTGAATCAGGAGTGCGACGATCCAACGCGTTTCAGCGAACTCATATATATATATATATAAATATATATATATATATATATATATATATATATATATATATATATATCCGCACGAGTTCTCACAAAGCAGCGCCGTAGTCTCAATATCACCGCAGCGCCGCCAGAAAACAGGAGACCCAGTATTTTCCGTGAGTAAATTAATTTATTCTGCAACACACGGACAGCATAACGTTTCGGCCTCCCAGAGGCCTTGGTCACATGGCATCCCAGAGGGGAATGGCAGAAATTTAAAGTGCTCATACAGTCGGCATTAGCCAATCAACGTAGAAGTGTGAAACACAGCGCATTAGACATAGTAAACATACTACACGTTACCATAATGTTAAAATAACAATGCACTGTGACACCACAAACATAAGTTTTGGGATAAATCCCTCAAGGTCATGTGTTACCTGTAATTGCATTGTTAAACCAATAAGCTTGCATTATGCCTATTTAAATGCAATAATGTGAATAAGTTTGAAAACATAATTCCTGGATAAATCCGTTTGGCAACAACCCTACTCATGTTTGCCAACTAAGTATAAATATAAATATAAATATAGATATAAATATACAATATCGTCAATTTTCGTGTAAACAGGTCAACAATAATTCATAAGTATTCTGTTACACTTAGACCTATTTATACTTTTGACCAAAAAACCTGCACCTTTCAAATCCCATATCTGCCAAAACATCCCATTTTTTGATTATATTAGAAAAATGAATAACCATTAATATGCACAAATGGTGGAACAATCGGCATAATATGCGAACTTGTATTTTCCCTTGCATATGTTCGAAAAAACACACCTCTACGATATGGAATAAATATATATGTATTAAAGTGCTGGGTGTTGTATAAACTAAAAAGACAAAAACCTAATTTTTTGGTTACATGAGTTACAGATGTTAATCAGACTGAACCACGTCTGTCACTCGCCGTAGCAGGGTGAATGAACCTTATACTAAACACTGTAACACCAATCAGAACAACAAGTACACTGGCGAGCTGGAATTACATGATTAGAGCCATTTTGTGCACCTATTGAGTTGACTATTTTGCGGTGTAATTGAAGAACATAAGAACATATATCTGTTACAGAAAATCGGATTAATTTATAGACAGGTGTAAAAGTCTTCCGAAGCGTTAAGCCCATTAGGTGCCTTACTATCCAGCATTAGGATATACCTGGTTTCCAACCTCCTTAGTGCAGCTTCCCTGTCCCCACCCCTTCTCATGGGTGCGACAGAGTCAATGACATAGTACTTCAGTAATGCGCTGTTGCTGTTATGTTGTTCCCTGAAGTGCCTAGCCACCGGATAAACTGGGTCATTAGTTTTAATAGCCCTAAGGTGTTGAAGGACTCTTTTGTGTGCTTGTAATTTGGAGCTGCCCACATATGACATGCCACACGGGCACTCCAACACATATACCGAAAAATCACTTTTACAGGTAAGCTTTTTACTGATCTTGCACGGAACATTGGAAAATGGGGTACAATATTCCGTTTTGTTCACCCCATGTGTACAGGCTTTGTAGGAAGCACACTTCCTGAACCCTTTGCTGCTTGCCAGCCAATCTCTCCTTATTACAAGTTCAGGGCTAGATTTTACCAATGCATCCTGTAAGGAATAAGCTTTCCGGTAAGTGATGGCCGGTTTTTTAGGCATGGTGTTTCCAATAACCGGATCACATTTCACTAAGTCCCAGTGTTTGTTAATGATCTTTCTCAAAGCTCCATGTTTGGCTGTTGAAAGACCATATTAACCTGACAGGTTGCTGCACAGGTGTCACCGTTGGAATTCGTGATTTTTTGCGGAGTAAGGCCTCAGCACAAGGTATTGCATTGGCTTTGCGTATAGCTGCTGCAACTATATTTTCACTATAGCCGCGGGCCAAAAACCTCAGTCTACTGGCTTGTTGTGCTATATTGCATTGGGCCTCAGTACTTCATGCTCTTCTAATCCTTAGCATCTCCCCATAAGGGATGCTCCGGATTAAATGTGGTGGATGGTGACTATGAGCATGCAGTACTGTATTGCCCGCTGTGGGCTTCCTGAACAGAGATGTTTCCAATTGCCCATTGTTGACATCAATTGCTACATCAAGGAAGGTGGCGTGTGTTGTGCTAATGTCAGAGGTGAAAGCCAAGTTGTAATTGTTAATATTCAACTCAGCAATGAACTGTTCTGCCTGTTCTCTTGTTCCCTTCCAGATCATAAAAACATCGTTGATGTATCTATACCACCGAACGATGTGATCTCTGCATATGGCAGAATATTCACCACTGAGGACCTGTCTCTCCCAGTACCCCATATGAAGACAGGCGTAACTAGGAGAGAAACAGGCCCCCATGGCTACTCCCATGACCTGCTGGTAATGTTGTTTGTTGAACATGAAATAGTTGTTGTTCAGGCAGACTCTGATCATGGACAAAAGCATTTTGTTATGTTCAACCAGTTCAATCGGACGTTGACCCAAGTAATATGATACCGCCCTCAACCCATCCACATGGATAATGCTCGTATATAATGCTGTTACATCAAGTGTAATTAACCGCATGCGTGCGGGCGGAATTCCGCTCGTACGCTGAGTTTTTTAAAACCGCATGTTACGTGACGAGCTGGGCTCATCATCAGCGTGCGAGCGGGCTACGCCATGACGAGCCCAGCTCGTCATCAGCGTAGAAAGGGTTAACAAGCAATCCGGATCCCATTGTAATTCGCTGAGTTTCCTCAGAAAGTCACTAGAATCTTGGATGTAAGAGGGTAGCCCACAAACAAAGTCTTGTAAGAATGAATCCACATAAATGGTAGTTTTCTCCAGCAGACCCCCACATGCAGAGATAATGGGCCTGCCTGGGGGCCTTTCGGGATTCTTGTGGACCTTAGGGATCAAATAGAGGACAGGCATTATGGGGTGGTCATTCTTGAGATACTTTAATTCATCCATACTAATGAGGCCCGATGATCTCCACCCCATCAACATTGAATAGAAGGTAGTATGGGATTTCTTAATGACTGACAGATCACAATGTCTATAACAGGAGATGTCATTCAACTGTGATGACGCTTCTTCCAGATAAAGATCTCTCGCCCATAAAACAATGTTACCTCCCTTGTCCGATTGGCGAACAATAACATTTCCACTTTTCCTGATTTTTGCCACCAAGTCTGTATACTTTCTGTTGCAATTGTTCTTATATTTGTTGTTTTTCAATGTTTGTGTGTATAGTGCCTTAATGTCTTTTACTGCTGCTTCTTGGAAAATATCGATGTTATCATGCAACATCTGAGGTGTGTAAGTTGACTTTGGTTTGAACTTTGTAAGGCCCCCCAGCGCCACAGTGGGAGAGGTATCCGGATTTTGTGACAAAGATTGTTCATAACGCAAACCCTCTAAGTCCTGCAAAAGTGGTAAGTCATGGGCTATGAGGGCTGGGCTATTTAGATCGCTCTTGTCTGTTCTCACCTCCGCTTTCCGTGACTTATTATTCACAAAGTGTTTGCTTAGTTTTAACTTGCGTGTGAATTTAAATAAGTCAATGCGCGTGTCCGCATAATTAAAGTTCCTTGGGGGGAAAAAGGATAGCCCCATAGATAAAGTCTTTAATTCAGAAGATGAAAGTTGCATAGGGGTGAGATTAATAATAGAAAAGTTTGACACTCCTGGTACCTCTATTGCTGTTTCTTCTTTTTGCTCCACTGCTTTTTGTAAGGTTTGCGTTTTGGTATAGCGCCTTGCGTTTGCTTTGCGGCGCTCTCTTCGTTTGGCGTTGGGGCTTTTGTAGCTGATTGAGCGTCCACCCTGGGGCGTAGTGTGTCCCGCCTGTCTTGGCTCACTACTTCCAATTCCTGAGCCAGGGTGAACCGAGTAAACCCCAACCCCGAACGGGTTCTGCCTGTTTCATATTCCGAACCGCTGTCAATGTTCGAACTCAGATCAGCATTCGAGGAACTGGCTGGTGAAACTGCTCGCTGGACCCCCTCATTTGTGGAAGCCCTCCGAGCTTTAGGAGGTTGGGACAATTTCCTAGCGTCATATTTGCGCGCAAACGTGAAAATGCGCCCTTCAAGGTAGTCATTCTTATCACGCTGGAATTTATATTGTTTCCTTTTAATAATCGTGTCTTCCTCCTTCTGAACTCGGACCATCATTTCTTCTCTTAATTTTTGACATTCCGCCGCTTTTTCAGTACCCAAACTATCAATTTCCAAACTCAATTCCTCAATTTGTTTTTGAATTTTGATGCGGTCTGATTCAGCATAGCGTACTAAAATTTGGACCAGCCTTTTAGAAGAATCCAAGTTACATTCAGCCCATTCTCTGAGCATTTCGGGGTCTGGTTGATCATAGCTTGGGGCCAGCATCACTCGTAGCCCCCTCGGTATTCGGTCGACCTCGAGATATCTGCTCAAGGAGCGGTGCTCCCACCACTTTGCCTGTTCCCGTTTAATCAGTTTTTCCAGATTTTTAAAGATATTGTGAAGATTTAAGGCACCGTCATTTGTTTGTTCAGTGGAACCTGCCACATGCGACCCCCCAGCCGGGGAAACGTCAAATACGTCGAGGGCTGCCACCTCCCTCCCTCTTCTTGCGCCAGCTGCCATGTTGCTTAAAGATACAATGTTACACACGCACAATATTGCCTTACTCACAGTTCATCGGCTGGTGGATGAATACCGCTCACCGACGAAAATGGAAAAATACTCCTTCACGGGATGTATCCAATATATATGTATATATATATATATATATATATCTATATATATATATATATATATATATATATATATATATATATATATATATATATATATATACTAGCAGCTCGCCCCGGCGTTGCCCGGGGCAGAAAGGGGCTGGGGGCAGCATCGCAGCAGGAGAGGCGCAGCAGAGCGGCCGGGAGCAGCAGAGCGTACTTACAGTGTTTCCTTGCTCCGGTTTTGTTGTTCCTGGCCGCTTCTGCCCACGCTCGTGTCCGCTGTTTCCCCCGACGTCCCGACTTTGAGGAAAGGCTTCCGAGCACTTATGGCCCCCGCCCGTCCCTCGAGTTTACCTGGCTCAAAGGACACAGTTCTCTCTTTATAATAGTAGTATATATATATATATATATATATATATATATACTCTCCCTGTTGCCCAGTTTTGATGACGCACTCCACTTCAGGTAAGTATCATACTTTATTAAGCAAACAGCAGTCGTAACTTTGAGGCACACCAGTGGCCAATTAAAAAGGAGTATGCAGAGAACAACATGGTTGCAGTTACGAATGGTTGCCGATGCTAGCCTCTGATGAAGAAGCGGAAATGCTTCAGAAACGTGTCAGGCTGATGGACTTTACAGTTGGGATGAAAAGCTGCCTGTTTGCTTAATAAAGTATGTTACTTACCTGAAATGGAGTGCGTCCTCGAAACTGGGCAACTGGGAGAGTATATGTACGCATGGAGGTTACAGGCTGTGGAGTTGATCGCACAGCCTGAGGAATGGAAACGGTCCGCATGAGTGGAACAATTCCTCTTAGCTTGCAGGCACGGGAGGTGTTTTAATTTAAATAGGTGAAGCCTCAGTTGGATGACCCACTGAAGGGTTGAAAGGTGTCCTGAATTGTGCATCGGCAACCAAACCCACCGGAGGTTAAAATTTGCATAATTATGAACTACGCGTCCCAGCGCACCTTGTGAATAAAAACATCATTGTGAGGCACACCAGAGGCCAATTAAAAAGGAGTATGCAGAGAACAACGTGGTTGCAGCTACAAATCGTTGCCGATGCTAGCCTCTGGCGAAGAAGCGAAAATGCTTCATAAACGTGTCAGGCTGAAGGACTTTACAGTTGGGATGAGAAGCCACCTGTTTGCTTAATAAAGTATGTTACTTACCTGAAGTGGAGTGCATCCTCAAAACTGGGCAACTGGGAGGGTATATGTAAGCACAGTGGTTCCAGGCCATGGAGTTGATCGCACCACCTGAGGAATGGAAACTGGTCCGCATGAGTGGAACAATTCCTCTTAGCTTGCAGGCACGGAAGGTGTTTTAATTTAAACAGGCGAAGTGTTATTCGGAAGACCCACTGAAGGGTTGAAAGGTGTCCTGAATTGTACATCGGCAACCAAACCCACCGGAGGGTATTAATTTGCATAATTATGAACTACGTGTCCCAGCGTATCTTGTGGCTAAAGACATCATTGTGAGGCACACCAGAGGCCAATTAAAAAGGAGTATGCAGAGTATGCAGAGAGCAACATGGTTGCAGTTACGAGTGGTTACCAATGCTAACCTCTGATGAAGATGTGGAGTGGAGTCCGTCCTCAAAACTGGGCAACTGGAAGAGTATATATAAATATATAATAGGTGACATCATCAGCAGTGCATTGCGGGCGCGCAAGTTATAGTTAGCACAACTAACTATAACAGAGGAATTTCTATGGTTTTGTACAAGTGAAATGTCCAGCTAACTATAACACTCATGAAACCTATGGTTTTTTTCAGTGAATTTCAAAGGTTTTTTAAATGCTAATTCCTAACTATAACGTCTCTGAAACTTATGGTTTTTTTAGTGAATTTCAAAGGATTTTTAAATGCTAATTTCTAACTATAACATCTCTGAAACTATGTTTTTTTCAAAGAATATCAAATGTTTTTTAAATGCTAATTTTTAAGTGCAATAGTTGTTATACATAGGGTGCGCGACTCCTGCGACGCTGTGTTTGGAAAGTGTCTACACTTTTGTTAGTAAAGCGCGGGGCAGACTGTGGCATTTTGTTTAAGTATTGCTGTTAATCGGAGCCCGTGAAAGGGCTCCGATCAACAGCAATATTTAAACAAAAGGCCACAGTTTGCCCCACTCCCACACACCCGCAAGCGTCATAATCCCCATCAGCCCCCCGCCTCCTTAACTGCATTCCTCACGCCCGCTCCACCGCAACCACCGAAAAAGTGCTCATGTTTGCGCCGCTCGCGTTTGAAAAGCAGCGAGCGGCGCGACCCTCTAGCGACGTTCTGTGTGCGCGCTCCACGCTAGGTGGTGCGCGCTGACTTGGGGGAGGTGCGCGCGCGCGGCTTAGAGGGAACGGTGGTCCCGACGGCTACGAAGGACTGCTGCCCTGACTATCGCCCTGTTTTGGACCCAGTGATCCTTGGTAGAGCGAAACGATAGACGAGTCTTCTAGTGACGTCACCGATCTTCAATATTCAGTTAAGTATAAGTGGAGCGTCTCCCAGTTCTTAGTTTGGTTCTTAGTTTTGGTATCCCAGAGGTACGGTTTGTATTGGTTCTTGCAAGCACCAAAACCGAGGGGTTCGTGTATTCACGACAATATCATAATTAGATAATCCCTTGAAGTTTGAAGCTAGACTAGTGAGCAAAGATGCCTGGTCTTAGCAGACTTGGAAACTTGTTTTGTCTTGGTTGTAGTAGGGACTCCTGATTAGAGGATTTGTGTCCGGTTCCTCTGATTGGAACTCCATAATATGAGTTATATATAAAGCACAGAGTAGGTCCTATCACGTATAATGAAGTGTGGATAAAATACACCCGCAAGGATGGTCTTTTAAAATGGCCCCAATATGGTAGTTTTGACTCAGAAGTATTAGACAACCTCGAGGTCAAAGCCCGACCGGCGATGTTTGACTCTTTTCGCTTATGGCGCAAAGAAGCCAAACAGAAAGAAATGAAACTAGCAAAGAAAAATATAAGAGGTATGTCGATGGTGCAAGCTGCCATTGCATACAGGGATAATGAGGAAGAACAAGAAAGTGAACGAATGCTTAGGAGCAAGAAACTAGCAGTAGATAAATGCTACCTGATGTTACCACATGAGGGATAAGGCTCAAAGGGAACATCCGAGAAAGATCCATTAATGTCCCGTTTATTGAATTCACCACCCCCATATACATCGAGTATTGTTGGACCCCCGAAGCGTATTGTTATACCGCGCCCCGGCGCACGAAATGCAGCTCTTGCACAAGCGCCAGCTCCTCTTCAGCTGGTTCCTACTTCTCAGGCGCAGCCTTCTCAAGGGCCGCCGCCTTTGCTACATACTCCATCTACTTCTACAACTTTGCCTACTGCTCCAACTGTTCACTATGATACTACTTCTGCTACTGCTTCCACTTCCCCTGCTATTGCCTCGACTTCCTCTTTACATCAGCCTGTCTTTTCTGGCGCATCTGCCTTCCCGCAAGCTTCTCCTTCTGTCAGACAGAGAGTGGCAAGTACTGTCACTGGTCTATTCTCGCCCTTCTTTGGGTCGCCTAAAACGACCCCTAAAACGGGACGTAGACAGTTGCGTAGTCAACTGCCCGACTACGAGGAAAGAGAAGTGCTAAATGAGTTAGCACGCAAATGGGTTACTGACACTGCTAAATATGATGTTCAGTCCGTTATGGAAGTTTTCCGTCAGTGGGATGCGCCCACTCAGAGATATGTATTTGAAGAGATGTGTGTATATCTTTGTGAAGATTTGGAGACAAACGATCCCAAGCGCAAAATGCAGGAGTTATTCCGCATGCGTTTTAAGTTCTATGAAGGTATGATTGTAGGTGCCGATGTTGAAAAAGCGATAGATTTATTGTTATCCTATAGGAGTAAGGGAAATGTCTCTAGATCATTGTATGAAGATGACGTGTCAGATAGGAAAAAGGCGCGACAGTACCCCATGAGAGAGGTTCCTCCAGTATGGAGGGAAGGTGATGCGAATGTAAATCCACCAATTCTGCCGCATTTTCAGCGTGTATGGGTACATGTCCCCTGGAAAAGATCTGAAGTTTTGGCACTCAAACAGACACTACCTGATCCACGTAAAAATCCAACCGGGTATTATAAGGAGTTATCACAGACTGCCAGCTCATGTATAATGAATTTAGCAGATGTAGACATGCTGTTTGGGAATGTTGTTCCGCAACCTTTATGGAGTAAAATTCGTCATACAGATCATGATCAAGAACTAGGTGACTCATGGGCTAACATTACTGCTACCGATACTAGACGAGTCAGTGGTTCTAAACCCGAGCCTTTAATAGCAGAACTTCCCGGTAGGATTATCGCGTACATGAAAACGTTAATGTCTGAATTGCGTGTAAATTGGGACAAGCTATCGGCATGCAAGCAGAAGAAAGATGAGAATGTGTCTGACTTTTTCACGAGATTTGAGGAGACCTTCGTCGACCATAGTGGTGAGGATATGGCTACCGAGGGTGGCCAAAGATTGTTTGTAGACAAATTTGTACATAATCTGCTTCCTGAACTGTGCAATAAATTGAAAGATTCAGAGAGTGCTTGGGCTGTTTCCACGTCAGCGCAGATTTTAGCCACAGACCAGTACTACGAAAACAGGCGCAAAGACGAGCTAGATAAGGCAGACAAAAAGACTAAAGAGTTAAAAACTAAAGTTCTTCTCCAGCAAGCCTATCCGCCTCGCACTCCTAGTCAGCCCAATTATCAGCAACCACAGCAGTATTCGAGAAACGCGCAAGGAAACGAGTTTTCCCATCAGCGTTCTCCGTATGGCCCGAATCAATGTGCCTATTGTAAAGAAGAGGGTAATTTCAAAAGTAATTGTCCAGCTCTTGCGCGACGTTTAAACGGTGTTTCCGGCGCAAGAGGTAGAGGTGTTCAACAGGCTCCTAGAGGTAGGGGCCGTGGAAATTTCTCCCAGAATACCACTTCTTTTCCGCCTCAAAATTCCCTGAATAGCTTTGACCAACAGAATAATGCGTCTTCCAGGACAGCTCAGTACTATGCAGATGACTATTACGCAGAAAACGAGAATGAGGGTCATAATTGCTAGGACAGCCATGGACAAAGAGAGGGAGTTGTTTCAGTTCCAGTAGATCAGAATGGACCTTATGTCGAGGTGATTACATCCGGAGTGTCCGAGCCATTTCTGCTGGATACTGGTGCTACAAAAAGTTCTATTATGCACTCAAAACTTCCTGGCGCACCTTTGTCTGGCGAAATGAATGTTTCAGTAGGTTTTTCTGGCGGCCCTGTTAGAAACCCGATCTCCAGTCCCATGCCCCTTTCTGTTGGCCCATGCGAATTAGAAGCACCCCTCATTCTTACAACAGGTTGTGGCGAAAACTTGTTAGGTTTGGATTTGTTAAAGAGATTATATGCAACTTTGTACTGCTCCCCTTCGGGAGTACAGCTTACCGTAGGAAGAAAAGTTATTTCTCCAATGTATTTGGCAAAGGAGAATATTACAACCGAATTGTCATCTCTTCCGGATGAACTTTGGGCGAATGGTTCTAATGATGTAGGTCGTTTGGAGATAGCACCGTATGTCATAACATTGAAAGCTAATGTTAGGTTACCACGCATTCCCCAATATAGAATATCAAACGAATGTGAAAAGGCTTTGTTAGCAATCGTTTGCGATCTGATCGAGAAAGATGTCATCGAAGAGACAACAGGCAACATTTGAAACAGTCCTGTTTTGCCTGTTTTAAAGCGTATCGATCCTTCACAGCCCCCTGTGTACCGATTTGTGATTGATCTCAGGGAAGTGAATAAGATCGTTGTACCACAGTTTCCAGTCGTCCCCGACATTACTGCCTTATTGACAATGGTTCCAGCCTCAGCCAATTGGTTTTCAGTGATTGCCCTGAAGAACGCTTTCTTCAGCATCCCGATTGCCGAGGAGAGCAGAGATATCTTTGGCTTCAATTTAGGAGGACGAAGCTTCCGCTTTAAACGCGCTCCTCAGGGCTACTGTGAAAGTCCATCAATATTCAGTCAGGCTCTGAA
The DNA here is from genome assembly GCF_964263255.1 of Lissotriton vulgaris. Taxonomy (NCBI): domain Eukaryota; kingdom Metazoa; phylum Chordata; class Amphibia; order Caudata; family Salamandridae; genus Lissotriton; species Lissotriton vulgaris. The sequence continues at coordinate 1,770,773,451 of NC_141685.1, read as the reverse complement.
AACACAACTAGACACGATTGTTCTGCAGGATGGTGCAACTTTAATTCAGTATGTGGACGATCTGCTGATCGCTGCAGACACCGAAGAAGTTTGCAAACAAGCGACATTGTCAGTGTTACATCATTTATGTGACATGAAGCACAAAGTCTCGCTTTCCAAATTACAATTTTGTCGACAAGAAGTAACCTACTTAGGTCACATCTTATCGAAGGAGGGAAGGAGACTGACCCCAGAAAGAATACAGGCAATTGCAGAACTGAGTGTCCCAAGGACACAAAGAGAAGTGCGTGCCTTCTTGGGCATTACATCGTACTGTAGACAATGGATACCGAACTTCTCACTATTGGCCAAACCTTTGCTGGCATTAATGCGTAAAGACACACCCAATCCTTTGCCTTGGTCTGAAGATTGTCAGGCGAGTTTCCATGAGTTACGTGAGGCATTATGTTCGGCTCCTGTGTTGGGCAACCCCGACTACAGCAAGCCTTTTACATTATATGTCCATGAGAAGGAAGGTTGCGCATTATCAGTCTTGACGCAACACTTTGGGGACAAACAACGCCCATGTGCGTATTTCTCTGCGACTCTAGATCCTGTAGCTAAGGCATTACCAAGTTGCTTGAGGGCCACTGCTGCAGCAGCTGTCTGTATTTGACAGTCTGCTGGGTTAGTCATGAATAATACTCTGATCGTTATGGTCCCACATGCAGTAGATATCCTACTAAACAGGACGAAAACACAACATCTAACTAGTGCTCGACTATCCAGCTATGAATTGACACTGTTAGCAAGTCACATTCACATAAAGAGGTGTGATACACTCAACCCTGCTACATTATTACCCATTCCAGCAGAGACAGATGAGGTTGAAAAACATGATTGCTGCTTTAGGACAGAGGAAGAGACAAAAGGGGGAGTAGAATTGCAGGACACTTCCCTCCCTGAATGTAATGATAATTTATGGGTTGATGGTTCATGTTTCAAGTTGCCAAATGGTAATACGACTGCAGCATATGCCGTGACAACATTACACACGATTGTAGAGACAGCTCGCATCCCCCACAATTCCGCGCAAGCAGCAGAGTTAGTCGCACTCACAAGAGCGTCTGTGTTGGCGAAAGGAAAACGAGTGAATGTGCATACTGATAGCCAATACGCCTTTGGCGTAGCCCACAGTTTTGGAAGATTGTGGCGTGAACGTGGGTTCCTGACGTCACATGGTGCAAAAATTCAACACGGCCAGCTAGTACACGACCTTCTCGAGTCACTGACCTTGCCCCTACAAGTTGCAATTGTGAAATGCAGTGCACACAGAAAGATTCAAGATGATGTTGGTCGAGGGAATGCATTTGCCGATGAGGTCGCGAAAGAGATTGCAAGGAACACAATGAGTCGGATGTATGTTGTAGGTCCTGCTAGATGTACCCCTGATGTGGGTATGTGTGAGGACACCATCGAAAGCGTGAAATCTATACAAGCTGATGCTACTGAGAAAGAGGTGAATGAATGGAGAGAAAGCAAGGGTAGATTAGATGCGAATGGTTGTTGGGTCGAACTGTCAGAACATCAGCGATGGATGTTACCTAACGCCTATGTGCTCGCAGTGGTGACGATGGCCCATGGAGTGGCGCACATCAGTGTGAAAGGAATATGTAAGCTGTTGGCCCCAGTATGGCAGAATAGTGGTATCCCAAAATGTGCAGAGAATCTGGTCAGAAACTGTATGGTGTGTTTGAAGCACAATCCCGGTAGGGGGACCCCAACCCAAGTTGGTCATTTTGCGCCTCCAACGTACCCGTTCGAGGTCTTGCAGCTCGATTTCATTCACATGGAGAGGTGCAATAACCTGAAATATGTCCTTGTTGTCGTTTGCGCTTTCTCCAGGTGGGTAGAAGCGTACCCCCTTAAGGACAACACTGCATTGTCAACTGCCAAATCCCTTGTCAAAGAATTCTTCCCTCGATTTGGCATGCCTAGGATTGTCTGGAGTGATAATAGAAGTGAATTCGTGGGACGAGTGATGAAGAGAGTGTGTGAGTGTCTAGGCATCCACCAGAAATTCCACGCTGCAAATCATCCCCAATCGGCAGGATTGGTAGAGTGCTATAATGGCACGTTAAAATTAAAATTGGCCAAGATCCAAGCCAGCACAGGTCTCAAGTGGCCAGACGCCCTGCCTTTAGCACTCCTGTCTACCAGGATGATTGTCCATTCTAGACTGGGACTTAGCCCACACGAGATCGTGTTCGGGCGCCCAGCAAATATATGGGGGGTACCGAGGCCCAGAAGGCTCAGTGAGATAGAGCACCCTGTACTGTTTGACTATTTGCACGAATTGACAACTAAACTGCATGCTTTACATCAACAGGTCCACAGCTCCTCTCCACCGGCGTCTGACGATCCAGGCCACGCCATCAAACCTGGCTCCTGGATCCTAGTTCGGAACTTCAGACGAACAAAGAACGAGGAGCCTCGCTGGACCGGACCTTTCCAGGTCTTGCTATCTACCCGCTCTGCAGTACGTGTCCACGGGAAAAAACACTGGGTACACGGCGCCCATTGCAAAAGGGTCCCGCTGCCCCTTCCATATGACCGGTGGGTCCAGCAAGGAGTCGCTGACTCCGAGACAGAGTTCATACCTCGCTTTGTCCCCTTCAGCGATGCACGATTAAAAGGAACTGGTACCGACAAAGAGAGCGATTGTATTTTGCAAGGATCTGTGCCACCGTCAATGCAGTTGGACACTACAGAACCTGAAACATTGTTTGAAGATCACACCGTACCTGGGAAAGAACGATATAATCTGAGGTCAAGACCAAGGAACTGACATAATCAAATTAGTGCGATTTTCCCTTTTTCCCATGAACTATTTTTGATTTCACAGCTCTCTCGCCCAGGGAACTAGCTCATTTTTGATTTTCAAACCGCCATCCGGTTCTGCTGCTAGGGCCGCGGTTGAAGTCTGAGGAGTGCAGCCGGGGACGCCTAGGTCAACGGTTCTGGTCGGGCTGAGGGAATTACCCCGGACTGGACAGAGCGCACATCTTGGCAGAAGCAACCTCCCACCGCGGGCAGCAACCAGAGGATGGAGTTTCCGAGGGTAGATAGACCTGCTAGACACATGAACTTTAACAAGAAAATATGCACTGTAATGGCTAGAGGGAGATTCTTGATAATATGTATTTTGATGATATGTAGCATAACGATGTTCTTGATTGGTTATACTTTATCCACGTTTCAAGTCAACACTCAGCCCACACCTCCTCCAACTGTTTCTTTGCACTCCTTTTACCCTCTTCCTGAACACGAGTCTGCCAGAAGACTAGAGTTTGTAAATAACTCCTTCATCCAGCTCCTACACCAGCACCAGTCTATAATGAACACATCGAATTGTTGTATCTGTGGACTCATGCCGCACACGACAGATAAGGGTATTCCATACTTCATCCTGCCATTCAGTTATTATGGTTCTCTGTGGGCTTTCCAGACCATGTTCCTGTTCACCCTAGAACCATATCCGCCCCGTTCCACAGAGAGCGATTCCAGCAACAAGGCACTAGTGGTAGGAATAAGAAATATGAGTAGGGATGTTGACACGTATCAAACGATTCCTAAAGATGAACTCACTCCCTACAGCCGTTGGAATGTGACTAAATACGGGATCTCTTTGAATAAAAGCCAGAAAACAAAGAAATCATCCCCAGTCTGGATCGTGCCCCACCGAGGTCACTTATGTCTGCAAGGTATTGGCAGGGATCCCAAAGCACAGTTGGGGAAGAGCGTATGCACGGAAACATATGTGTTTGCCTCCCGAACTTCCCCTCCATTCTTGGCGGCTAAAGGCACCTATTTCGTCTGCCATGACAAAGCCTATACATGGTTGCCCCCTGACTTCTCGGGCACATGCTTTATCTCGTTTCTGCTGCCACCTACCTACACGGATTACCATCGGACAAGGACAGTTAGGGGTGTCGTGAGTCAAGACGACACTGCGGGTCAAGAGTTTGGAGACTTCGCAAAGGGTTTTCGGCCATTTTGGGGGCCTATGGTGAACAGCAGGAACATTCGACAATTGACGAGGATAGTTGAGTCCGCCGTGACTGAAACGGCCGGTGCCCTTAGCAACTTGACAGCTGAGCTTCAGTCGGATCGACTTATGACCCTTCAGAACAGGGTTGCCCTAGATGTCATACTTGCAGACCGTGGTGGTGTATGTAGAGTGATCCAATCTAGTTGCTGCATTTTCATCCCTGACAATGCTCCGACAGTGTACCAGGCCATCTCCAAATTACACAAAATCTCTGATTCCCTTCACGTGGAGAAAGGGGATTGGTCCCTGCTAGGGTGGCTGTGGGAATTGATCTCTGCCTGGGGATGGAAAACTCTGATCTTCATCGGGATGATCTTAGCCATTCTGTTTATGTTCTGCCTGTTTGTACAGTACGCTCCTGCCATATGTGGCCTCTGCGCTACTTCATGTGTAAGGAAGCCTGTATCAAGGGACGAATTGAGCAACAGAATGATGCTACAGCAACATCTCCATGAATTCATCAATACAGATTTGGACTCAGATTAGCCTGAGTTATTGCCTAATATGAGGGCAAAAGGAGGGTCTGTGGTACTGAAATTCCGGACCCTGCTGTTCCACCGATATTGAGGTCCAAACACTCGTGTCACAAAATATCGTCGTACCATGACGAATTTGGTATCAACGGACCGGTAATGATTAGGACATTATCCCTATGCATTTGCATCATGATTGAGTGATGCTAACACCCTTAAATCGTGGTTTCCGTTCCGAACCCTCAGACTCCATTTTGTAAACGGCATCCATCTTATGACTTGCCCTCATATAGTCAATCGATTAAGGCCGAGTTTGATCTGAAAGGACACGTCCACCGAAGCTGACTTCCCCATGACCTGGCCGAGCTGACTCCACTGCCTCCAGCCAAACCTGTTTGGGCAGCTCCTCGCCCAGTGGCCGAGTAAGATATCATCAAGGCACAACATGCCATAAACCATTCACTACATACAGACCATGTTTTCCATACACATACACCTGTCCATGATTCTTGTTTATGACCAGTTTTACGATGGGAGGGTGCCCGACCTTATTGGTGTTTCATCGATATCTGATGGGAATTCTGGGTCTGGCGGGGTAATCCATCACGATCCGGACATCTAAAATATGTGCTGACCAGCATGACTTCGCTCTTTGTATTATTGTAGAAATATATGTATAACCATATCATAAACTTAAGAATTCTTGCCCGCAGCTGTTATTTCTGTATATAAGGAGAAGGCTGGTTCTGTAAAAACAAACAGGCTCCTGAGAACTTACAGCCCGTGCTGTTGTAATTCTAGGACACATGTTACTTGGTTGCAACCAATAAACCTCGATCTCTGACTTCAACTAGAAGACTCTGTGTTTCTGTAGTCCAGAACAGGGAGAACCCAGAGGTCTTCGGGTGTGGTCCCCTGGCACCACCGGGTCTCTAAAAACCCGGCACCTCAGAGCGCACGGTGCGCAGATCCCATGTGACCTCACAAAAAAAGATTGGATTGGCTCATAACATTTCCCACTGTAACTATTGAAGGACCCCACCCATTTTAAATATTCTGTTTGCAGCAGTTAATGAGAGACATCTCTTCTTCTTCCAGAGCTGGTTTGGGATTTTTTGGGTGTTTTTAAAAAATTGCATTGGAGAAATGGCATCTGGTTCGCAAGCTCCTCATCATTCTTGGAGGAAAATCCACCCAAGCAGAGGCCTGAATCAGTGGTATTGAAATTTTTCACCTTTTCTGCCAGAGAAAAAAAGGTCAATGCAAGAAAAGTCACATGCTTGCTGTGTGTCAGGGTCCTGTCTTGAGGCAGTGACAAGAAATACTCCTGTGGAACAGCGAGTATGTATAAACATCTACGGGCCATTCACCTGAAGAATCTGGCAGGAGAAGAAATGAGGTGTGCAGCAAAAAATCCATCACCAGGCATTGGTAGCACCTCCAGAGCGTCCACTTCAGCACCACTAGTAGACATTCGCCCAGAATTCTGCAGCAGCACTGCACTAAGTGCAAAACCATCATCTGTTATGGAGAACAGTCAGTGGACGCTATTTGTGCAGCTCGACGGAACCACAAATGCAATTTTTTTGGTTTTTTTTGTTTTTGGAATGATGTTGAATTCCAAAAGCTAACTGTTTACTTAGTTACTTTTTTGTTCAATTTTTAATAAAACACCAAAAAAAGTACAAAATTGTTTAAAAACTACTAAAAAATAGAAAACGAAAAACAGAAAAAAAAGTTCAGAACTACCTCTCCGGTTTAAAAAAAGAACTATAATTGCATTGTAATGTCTGAAAGTTTGGTTGAATGTATGTGTAGAGCCTGATTGACTAAAAGAATATATTAGTACTGTATGGTGAATTTATAGGGGCAGATCTATGAGGAAGTGCTGCAGCGTGACACTGCAAGCCCCTTAGCTGCACCACCCTGCGGCCCTTCTGAAGCACAGAGATGTGGATTTGTCACAATTCTTTGCTCCCTCTGCACTAGCACACAAACTGCAGCCATGCAGCGACGCAGACACCTTTGCACCATGGTGCAATGATATCTGTGTCGTGAGGAGATTGCTTTCCTGCAGGAAGTGACTACTTCCTGCACAAAAACAATCAGTAAAGGCATTTTCCTCCTTCAATGTGTGCTGTGGAATGCATCATGCATTGAAAGAGGAAAAAAGGAGGAGAAATGAGAACATTTCTCCTTGTTGTGACTCGCTACACCACCTCTAGGGTGGTGCACCATTCACACGTATCTACAGATTTACACTTTCTCCTAAATCTTGAGATGTGTTATTCCATGGGTGTTGTGTGTGAACAGACACAGCAAAACCCATGGAACGCCCCTTCAACGCAAAGTGCTGCGTCTGAATGGGTCATATTTTCAAGGAGAGGAAAAGCCACGCAGGGTGGCTTTTCCTCTCTTTGTAAAGATGGAGGAGTCCCCAGCGCCAACCCTACGTTACAAAAAGTGACGTACTGGTGGCGCAGGGGGCTTGTAAATCTGCCCCATAAGTGCTTAGGTCAGAGGTCTACAATCAGGGGGGCCGTGGAGTCCTGGGAAGGGGGTCGCACATTGCCCAGCCTCACTTGTGCCTGGTTTCCAAAACGTTTGTTATCGATTTGGAAAAGACAGTCCTCCTGGGACTGCTGATTTCGCAACTTAAAGTACTGTGTAAAGCTTTTGTGCCACGATGTCTGGTCACCTGAAAGAAATGCAAATGTGCCCCATTAGTTAAACTGCAAGTGCAAAGGATGCTTGGGACCCCGTGAATCATGACAAATATTTGATTTTCTTTTTAGTGGTAGTGCAAACGGCTAACAACTGGGATGTGAAGTGCTTACTTTTAATCCTAACTGCATTTACTGCTCTTAGTACCCCTAAGAAGATGTTGAAGGGACATTTGTGTAAAAGTAAAATGCATTGCATATGCCCTGGTATTACTAAAATCTACATTTTGGAGGCACCATTTCATCCTAAAGCTATTTACACATTTTGTATCAGTCTATCTTATACTGTGTGTAATGCAATGCAAATATAAAATATTGACTTACTTATTCACAGTGCTTTCTGTCACAGGCTGTTATCTCTTAGCACAAAAAATACTCTAATCACTATTCTCCACTGCACGAACCAAGATTTAATTTTGTGTCTCCCTGGTTACACACAGACCTTTGCAATGCATTAACTAATAGAGGTTTCCTAATGCACTACAGTGCATTTCTCCCTAATAACTTTTTTAATGTATTTTTCATTTACGCTGCCCATTATTTTATATGTAGGAACCTGATGGTGAAAGACCTAAAAAACGTACAGAATATTTTGGAATGTATTTATAAGAGGCTTGCGCCACCACAGCATCACTTTTTTATGCTCCAGCAGTGCAAGTGTCTCAACCATACCTATGAGGCGACGCAAAGTCACCCTGCATGGCTTTGCATTGCCTCATAGATATGGAGTAAGACAAAGCAGCGCATGTCACTGCACTGCCTTACTCTGCGCCAAGGAGATGTTCCATAGGTGTATCGTGGGTGTTCCCACATAACACCCATGGATTTTGATACTGCCCCATATTTACAAAATCTCGTAAACCTGGGACAGCGCCAAAAACATATGCCTCCTCAGCAGAGGCGTAACAATGAGAAATGTTTTAATTTCTCCTTGTTTTTTTTTCTTTCCATGTGTGTGCATTCAGCCACTCACATAGAAAGGGGATAACGCCTCTTTTGGTTGTTTTTGTGACGGAAGGTGCCCCTTCCTGCACAAAAACAATCCTGCCTATGTTGGTGCTAGGCAGCAATTTGTGCGCCAATGGGAAAGGACAGGAATGTACTGTATTTCATAAATATGGTGCATTCCTGCCCTTTCACATTGGTGCAGGGCAGCGCAGCAAGAAGACTTGTGGTGCTGCTCTACTCCAATTCTTCATAAATTAGGCCCTTTAGGTGCACCTCTAACCACACACCCACGCTCACTGACCTTTGGTGAAACACTGTTCAATATGATTTCCCCACCATAAAAATATTTTACTGTGGGAATTGAGGGCGTTTATGGTTGTTGATGAGCAGTACAAGGTTCTAGAAATTTTTGCTGGGAGGGGGTCCTTGCGCCTAAAAAATCTTGACAAGGGGGTCTTGGCATCAAAAAGTTTGAAGACCTCTGGCTTAGGTATTCGCAGAGTGATACACTAAGAACATAGTGCTGTATGAGTGATTGACGAACTGCTTGAGACTGACAGGAGGTATCCTAGGCTGCATGAGTACTACTTCATTATTTAGTGGAGTATACCAATAGTATGTATCTGCTTAGAGGTTTGTAGGGATTGTGCACTGAATATTGTAGGTATACTTGTGTTGGTGCCCAGGTCATTCTATAGGAACATCACTAGTAACTAGAATGATGACAGTGCTGCAAACAGAGTGCTCAGTTTATTTATAAGTGCTTAGGTATTGTCTGAATGCCTGAGTCATTCTGCAAGTGCACAGACAGTGACTGGGTTCCTAGACTGCTAGTAGTTGACAGCAGGATCAGTTTATCAGCTCTTATGAATCAGCAGAGTGATTATATAAGGACATGTTTCTGTCAGGATGATTGTAGGATTGGAAACAGACTCACAGTGTGATTCCAGACAAGCATGACTATTACCTGGGCTTTTGCAGGACTGACTCAGTAGTCTGCAAGGGTTTAAGGGACTGCATACATTTTGCACATTTGACTGTAACACTGCTTGTCTCAATGCCTGATTCATTCTGCAAGTGCATAGACAGTGAATAGGTTCCTAGAGTGCTAGTAGTTGACAGTAGGATACGTTTATAAGGACTTATGTTTCAGCAGAGGGATTAGATAAGGACATAATTCTGTTAGGATGATTGTAGGAGTGGACACAGACTCACAGTGTGATTCCCGACAAGCATGACTATTACCTGGACTTTCGCAGGACTGACTCAGTAGTCTGCAAGGGGTTAAGGGACTGCATATATTGTGCAAATTTTACTGTAACACTGCTTGTCTCAATGCCTGAATCATTCTGCAAGTGCCTAGACAGTGACTGGGTTCATAGAGTGCTAGTAGTTGACAGCAGAATAAGTTTATAAGCACTCATATATCAGCAGAATCATTAGATAAGGGCATGCTTCAGTCAGGATGATTGTAGGAGTGAACACAGACTCACAGTGTGATTCCAGACAAGCATGACTATTACCTGGACTTTTGCAGGACTGTCTCAGTAGTCTGCAAGGGGTTAACGGACCGCACACATTGTGCACATTTGACTGTAACGCTGCTTGTCTCAATGTCTGATTCATTCTGCAACTGCATAGACAGTGACTGGGTTCCTAGAGTGCTAGTAGTTGACAGCAAGATAAAATTATAAGCACTTAGTTTCAGCAGAGAGATTAGATAAGGACATGCTTATGTCAGGATGATTGTAGGAGTGGACACAGACTCACAGTGTGATTCAAGACAAGCATGACTATTACCTGGACTTTTGCAGGACTGACTCAGTAGTCGGCAAGGGGTTGAAGGACGGCATACATTGTGCACATTGCACTATACCACTGCGTGTCTCAATTAAGTATGGGTGAATTTTGCAGATCTGCAGTCTGCAAATTTGCGCAAAATCGCAAACAAATCCGCGAATGCGTGGATTTCCCAACTCACATACAACATGCCACTGGAATCAAGCTATCCTGGCTGATGAGGGCTGAAAGCCCGAAACCGGTCCTAGGATGCTTGTTTCCAGTCCAGGAAGGACCTGGCTTGGCAGGTCGGGCTGGAATGTTCCCATGGGGCACAAGGTCAAGACTGATTTTCACATTGATGGGTTCAAACTGTAATGTCATGCTGAGCAAAAAAACGATGGATTTAGGCCCAGATCTCTGTACTGGGATGAATGAATGACATTGTTCTGCATTCTGTCCATCAACTGTTGTTTTTGCATTTGTCACCCCGAGTGGGACGGGTATGCTCAGTTGTGAGTACCGTGCTCTCCGTGCCACTGGAATCAAGCTATCCTGGCTGATGAGGGCTGAAAGCCCGAAACCGGTCCTAAAATGCTTGTTTCCTGTCTGGGGAGGACCTAGCTTGGCAGTTCGGGCTGGACTGTTCCCATGGGGCACAGGGTCAAGCCTGATTTACAAATGGCTGGGTTCAAACTGGAATGGCATGCTGAGCAAAAAAACGATGAATTTAGGCCCAGATCTCTGTACGGGGGTGAATGTATGACATTGTTCTGCATTCTGTCCATCAACTGTTGTTTTTACACCCATCAGACATGACAGCACAACTTGCACATAAGCCATCAACGGAATGGCACCTCAACCACAAATAGCAGAATGTAGGTAGAAGTGGGAACCAGGCATGTGCGAAGGAGGCAAGTGACCGATGAATGAGAAGGTACACAATGCCAAGTGTGGCTTGGATGAGGTGGCCAGACTGCAGTATGCAGACCACACACATTTCCATGTCGACATACACTCCTGCTGTTTGGAATGTAGTGGACAGTGGGCACAACCATGTCACCCCAGCCAGTGGGGAAGCTCACGGAAATATAGCTTATGACGGACCCCTGTAAGTGTGAGCGGAGTGGGCTGGCAAGGCCAGGCATACGCCAGGCCAGCGTAGGGGTGTGAATAAAAGGCACGTAACTCTGGGTGTGGTTCTCTTCCAGAATGCTCAACGTCTCTGCCAGGGTGGCACCCCTCAGCCCGTCACAAGGCTGATGCCATGAGTGGTGTTGCCTGTGATCCTGTGCACCTGCTGCACCCCGTGCCGCTGGTACCCAGACCCGTCCTGCCTGCCCCTGCGCACCCAGGCCTCACTGCTCACCTGCCGGTGTGTATCAAAGATGGCCCACCACGTGCTGGTGCAAGCTCCAAGCCCAAGGCCTGTGACCTTGGCAGCCCCCTCAGACCATCACGGCCTCCGCGACACAGGCCAGCAGTACTCCTTTCTCATTGATGTACTCCACCAGCATACACAGCGGACTAGCAAGTTACACATTTGGAACTGATTCTTGATTACACTATGGTACAGAACATTATTTATGGCAGATTTTATGTCACTATACTACCTTCGATGTGGTGCCACCAAGTCTGTGTATAGCATTCCGACCACACATGTGTGTGGGCCCACGCGGACTACTGCCCTCGGGCCACACTAAGCTTAAGCAGGTCACAGATTTAGAACTGAGTTTAAATTTTTCAATGGCAGAGTACATATCATTGCACGCAAAGAGAGGTGTAAGAGGATGACGCGTTTCAGTCAGGAGGAAAAAAGGATTATCGTTACGGAGGTGATCAAACACTACTGACAACTGCCCTGGTGTCACTAACTCTGTGCATCGCGAGCCAACGAAACATGGCTGTGGGTCACTGCTGACTGCTGCCTCTGGCCTACATGGTGGTTGAGTAGGCCGCACATTTGGGACTGAGTCTTGATTTAGCAATGGCCAAGTTCATATCATTGTACCGGCATCATCGCAGACTGCGTCCCCTCTCAGCCCCGGTGCCACTAAGTCTATTCCCCAACATTCATGGACACTCTCTGGTTGAACGTTGGTGTCATCTGAGTCCATGAACTGGAGGTTGTCTTCATCCTCATGTAGCTGATACCGACGTGCTGGTAAGAACCAGCTTGTAGCATTCCACTCTTCAATTTGCCACTTCTGTGTGGCTTCAACCCTCAGCATCATGCCCTGCAGGACATCTTCCACCGTCCCCCGCAACCCTATACCACATTCACCTCGGTCATCGATGAGGCCCCACTCAGCCCGCGTGACCTTACCTCAGTGAACCGCAAGTCACCGTCCCGTGGCAGGGTGCCTGTGCTAGCCGCATAGCATCCAGGGCCACTAACTCTATGCAGCTCAAGTCAGGGACCCTGTCCGGTAGAATATTGGATGGCCTCGGAGATGATGGCCTTGGGGTCATCAACGCCATGTGTATGTGGCCCTGTGCTGTCCTCTGCGGCCCACCAGGGCTCACACATCAAATCGATTCCTGACCGGTCCGGATGTCCCATCTCCGCAGGAGAGACACACCACCACCGCCAGGACCACCTCCAACTGCCAGAGTCGAAACAGTCGTGCTGGAAGACTAACGGAGTTGCTCACACATGTCGTGGATGCCATCATCTGCCTGATACCCTGCTCAGCACTCCAGGTGCCACTAACTCAATGCACAGCAGCCCATGGACCGTTACTGATTGAGTTTTGTGCTGTGGAGAGGTTATGCAGCAATGTCACCTCAGGCAGTGTGGGAGACCTGGGACGATGATGAGGAAGTTGATGCAGGTGTAACACACCCCACTGCAGCTGCATCAGGTATATCCTGAAGGGACACAATCCTGGAAAATGTCTTCACATGAGCGCGCTCAGCTCTAGTGCCTCAACCTCAGTGCACTGCAACTAAGGGACACTTTTGTTTGCATATTGGGCGACCTCTGTACTTGCTCCGTCTACCTCCATGAAGCTCCGCAGTTGTCTCTGTTATGCTGGTATTTTCAGTTTCGATTGTAATGGTGTTCAGTGTTCAAGTTATTGCCAGCACCAACCACTCTGTGAGGGCTGGCTTACACTCACCACACACACATCCAGCACAGGCGTCAGTGTACATGTGGCACTGCCCATGCGCGAAGACAGTTCCACAAACTATCTGTGTGTGTCTGTGTGGTCATAATGTATGCATGAGGGCCCCGGGCCCTACAACATTACATTGTGCTGTGTACAGCGAACGCAAACATGCCACTGCAGGCAGTAGGTTGGACCTTGGACACGTAGCTTTGTCCAGCGTGGGTGTGTGAATGATAATTGCATGCTTCTGGGCGTGGTTCAGTACCGGAAATTTGCAAATGAATGTGTCTCTGTCACAGTGTGGGTCTCCGTTGTGGGGTGTAGGTAGTCCCTGAAGGGAATTAGACACCCACATATGCGGTCTAGTTCACCTTCCATGGGTTCGTACCCCAACCGTACCTGTTCGGCTACCTCCTTTTGGCATTCTGACACCTGGCGTTGGTATGCCATGTGTGGCTCAGTGAAGTGTTGAGAGCCAGCCGTGCTGGTGGGGGCTTCCTGCTGTGTAGTCTGTGCAGGGGCTGGGTTCTCCTCTATGTAGCTTGGCTGCCCTGGTCCTGGTGGTGGGTTGCCTGGGATGTCTATGAGCTGTTGTAGGACGTCCGTGTAGGGCATCAGTGTCGAAGGTGTGGTGGTCCTCTCCAGCATCACTGACTGGCTGCTCTGCAGGAGGTGTTGTTTGTCCCTCTGCAATGTGAAGGGGAGACGCATGTTGACATTGTGTTGACATGTATGTTGGCGCATTGTTCTTGTTTACATGCAGACTGTATGACAATATACATTGTGACTGTTTGGGAGGTGCTGGATTTTGATGCCGGAGAGGGGACATTTGGACTACATGACGGAAGTGATGTTGTATGCGTACATTTCCATCTCACAGTTTCCTGCTCTGTTAGATGTAGTTGGCCTGTTTCTGAGCATGAGCGGGACCAGTTGTGAGGTCTGTTCTGCAGTGTTGGGGTTGCACATTGTCGTCAATGTGGATGTGCTGTTAATTCTATGTGTGTGTGCTGCAGTGTGCCACGGGTATCGGGGACTTGATCCAGGGTCATTGTGGGTGTGCAGTGTGCTACACATGATTGTGCATGTGTGCCATTGTGCCCATCTCCCCCTGTCCCCCAGTCCCTGGTCATTACTCACCCTGTTGATGTTGTGTCAGGTCCTCTCGAGCTGGGTCCGGACTCCCAACCCCTTGCACCATCTCTACACTGATGACTGTGGCCTCCATTTCCTCCAGCTCCTCCTGGGGTGCAGGACTCCCACCTCCTGTCGCCGTTGCTGCCTTACTGTTGGCAGTGGGTTTGTGCTTGGTTTTGCTTTTCACATCATGCCAGCTCCTCTAGGCCTCCTCCATTGACCTCCTCAACACTCCGACTGCATTCACAATAGTCTAATTGTGATTCAGTTGATGGTAGTGTTCTGTCACCTCAGTGACGCTGATCTGATTTTGCTGCGAACTGCACCCCGTCTTCCTCTTCCTTTACTCCTTGCCTTACCCCGAGGTTCCTTGCTGGTGGTCAGTGGATCTTTTGGGGCACGCGTTGGCCTCTGCACTCGGTCCGGGTGTATCCATGGTGCAACGCACTTCAAATTATTATTAATGTGTTCTTTTTGTTGCCTTTATAGTGCATTTTCCCGCATGACGCGTGGGATTTGCAGGCCTGTCGCTGGTTTTCACTGCTTTTTGTATCGCGATTGGCCTCATCGCATCTTTTTTGTTTTTCATGTTTTACATCTTTGTGCCGTCGCGTTGACTTTATCGCAGACATTGGACGCATTTTCGGGCGCCTATCGCATGGTACCTCCGTGTTGTGAATACTTAGTTAATACAGAGTTATTTTCCAGCGATAAGCTGCAAGAAGGAAGAGTTGGGTTAAGCTCAATTTGCGGTAATTATCACAGTTCTTGTAAATATCCCCCCAAGAGTAAAAGTCCCCCAATTCAATTAAAATTCCTAGCCTTTATGACCTTGTCATGCATGGAACTGGGAAACATGAGAGCTTTGCACTTACAATGTGACCCCTTACCCTCCAACCTTATTTGACACCGGCCTGCCTTGTCTCATTTTAAAATGCCACTTCCTGGCTTCGAGAATTTGTATATTGTTTTGTGTGCATTGACTATGCTCTCTCTGTTTCACATTCACGTACTTTTTCGCCTTCACAGCTTTTACATTACTCCACTACACCTTAGCTTGTTGGTTGCTTCCCCACATCATTGCTCAGTTATTGCATTTGAAGCTACCTCTCCTTCCTCTCTAGCCAGCTCTCTCCTTGCAATCCTTTAATTATACATGTGCACTTGGACATGTGCACTTGGACCATGCTGCATCTTTTAAGGTTCTTTAAGGTACTTATCCGTCTCTTTCCTTTATAGACCTTTCCGTTACCGTATCCCTTACGAAAACGTGTTTCCATCTTCTGTCTCCGGTTCTGTCATGATTCCTTACTTCGTGTTACTTACACTTTCATATTTTGCTAATTCTTTCCCCACTAGTACTTTCTGGTCAGTCCCTTCTGCTAGCCTTCTTGCTCCTTCTCTTCCAGCTTTTGCGCAGCTCCCCCACTTTTTGCTTAACCCTTGTGTCTCCAAACCCATTTGTCATCACATTTTCCCTTAGCCGTTTATGTGTCCTTAAGAACACCTTTTCGCTCGCCATACTTTTTAGGCTACATGTTCTTGTTTCATATTATGTTAGTTTTTCACCTGTCTCTCGGCCAGGGTCAGACTGGCGTGTAGGCAATCAGGCAATGCCCAATGGGCGTTCGGTTTGACAGATCAATGCTTAGGCTGCTTTTTAGGTCTCGCCTAGCTATTGCGTAAGCCACCGCTATGCGAGAGATATAGAGGTGCTCCAGGAAAGCTTACCAAGAGGGCTTTGGAATGCGGATTTTGGACAATGCATGTGCGCCGGGGGCGCACTTGCCATTTGCTCCCCCGCCCCCCCATCACACTTGAAAGGAAGCCGCTCGCACACCACCATTCCACCATTTGTCTGAGGCTTGGCATCAGACTACATAGGAATGCCTACCGCTCCCCCGCCCCCCCGCCACAGCAATGCAGAGAGCTTGTTTTTCCTGAATGCACCGCAGCTCAGACATGCACACACATTCCCTTCCTGGCCCATTTCCCAATCCATATCAGATCGATAAATACAACATTTCAGATTGATGCCATGAAGGTTTGCAAACAATACGTTTCTTATTTAGTTGGAAGCCCTCACCAAAAAAAATAAAAACACGTTACCCCACGTTCTTTGTTGCTGTCTCCGTGTTATAAAATCTCTTCCGTGCTTGTCTGCCCCAATGCACCCCCTACAACCCCACACATGCACACACCTTCCCTCCCTGAAGGTTTGGAAACAATGCGTTTCTTATTTGGTCGGAAGCCCTCACCAAAAACAGTTTGGAAACAGTGCGTTTCTTATTTAGTTGGAAGCCCTCGCCAAAAACATTAAAAAAATAAAAACATCTCACCCCAGGCTCTTTGTTACTGTCTCCATGTTATAACATCTCTTACTTGCTTGTCTGCCCCAACACACCCTACCACCCCACACATGCACACACCTTCCGTCCCTGAAGGTTTGGAAACAATGCGTTTCTTATTTAGTTGGAAGCCCTCACCAAAAACAGTTTGGAAACAATGCGTTTCTTATTTAGTTGGAAGCCGTCGCCAAAAACATAAAAAAATAAAAACACGTCACCCCACTCTCTTTGTTGATGTCTCTGTGTTATAAAATCTCTTCTGTACTTGTTATTATTTGATTTCGCAGCCACTGCTTGTTATTAGTACATGCCTTTGAGTAACTTTTTGTGGCATTCACTTTTTAGCCTGCAGGGATTTGTTTACGTGTTTGGCTTTTGAAATCTTCGTAACCTCATGTGGCATGTATTCCCTGACCTTTTGGCATAGGATACCCCACAGAGGTAACACACACCACATACATGACACGAGCATGTTTCCCTCTTCTCACTTGTTATAAGGTCCTGATGAATCGCGGTAACTTGACCCACTGCGAGAAACATGTCGACCACTTATGACCTCTAGTCTTCACTAGTGTCACTCAACCTAATTTGTTGACACCTAGTAAGCTAGCCCCACGTTTTAATTGCAGCCAGGGGATCCCCAGAATAAAGTGAATTCCGGTACCCCCAGCTACATTTTAGCAATCATCCCATCATCACACACCGTCCTGCCCACACACCCCCACTTCACCATAAGGCTGTTGGATAAAAGATCTCCGCCAAAGAGCCCCTCTTGAGGTGAGCCCGTCGGGGATTGCACCGCCTCCCCGACGAGGAGCAAACGCCGATGATGAAGCATGACATCCTTCGGGGTGTGTGAGGCAAATACATCCAACATAATGGATGCCCCAAGGTGCCATTCAAACACCTTTGGTCATGCCAGCTAAACCTTCCCCTTTTTCTACATAGGAACAGTACAGCAATCTTCCTCTTGCATCCCTTGTACTAAATACGGACACAAGCTGTTACTGGACCTTCCACCACCCTGAGTGGTAATTGGTGTCCGTTGATCAAGAGATCAATTTTCCTCCCTCTTTCTTGACAAATATAACAGAAGCACATAGCCATGCTGCAGGAAACTCACCTTGCACCACAGAGGACCAATACATTTGCGAATAGATGGGCGACACATAGAATCTTTTCATCCTACTCATCCTACGCTAGAGGTACGGCCATACTGATGAGGGAGCAGGTCCCCTTTCACCTGGCTGGAACCTCCTGTGACACCCAGGGACGATATTGCCTGGCGTGGGGGAGACTCGGGTAGAATCAATAACTTTGGCCTGCTGCTAAGGGTCTAATACGGATGCCCCGGAATTTTTTACTGCATTATGGGATGAAATTAATGCGCTGGGCTCTAATCATGTCATCTGGGGCGGGGATTTTAATGTTACGTGTGACCCTGCCATGGACTGGTCTCACCCTGCACCCCACCATTACAACAAGGCGCGCCTTATTTTACAAGCTACACTCGCTGACTACCACTTACTAGATGCGTGGAGACACACCAACCCCTCGAGGCGTGAGGGAAAACATTACACAGCACAAGCTGCGTCATGGGCGTGATTAGTTTATTGGATTGTATTGTTGTGTTCTTATCTAGGACCCTAATTCGATATTCCCTATTTATGCCCTCGTGAGGTTATAATCAATAATGTTGTGTTCTTATCTAGGACCCTAATTCGATATTCCCTATTTATGCCCTTGTGAGGTTATAATCAATAATGTCCTGACAAAGGCATAAGAATCAGATTCATATTCAGTAATAGCCCATGCAATCCAAAGCACAGCACGGCTACTCCCATCGACTCCTAGAAAGCACAACGCGTTCTTTGGAGCAGAGCGGCCATCTACTTGCCCGAGAGCCCAGCTGATGCGAGAGCCCGTGGAAGCCGCCCATCCTGTTTGACGCACTGAGAGAGATGCTGTCTTTTTCTCCAGCCGAGAAAATCCAGCTCCGGTGTTTCAAGCCTACCCTTGCGGGTTGCTGGGATATCGAGTCCTGAGGAAAGAGATACCAGACCTCCCACATTCTATTACCAAGGTACGGAGTTGACTAAACCCATAGGAGAATTCTTGATGCAGATTCTTGGCAAAATTATCTTAACCAACTTAACTTAACATCGCTACTTACTTGTCCCTTCCCGAGTATTAGGCTTAGGCCAGGTACACCGGGTTAGGCTTAGTTAGAAGCACCAGTTGAGTATTTTAGTCAATGTATTTGTGTATGTGTATATTTTGTCCATTATCAATGCTTTTACAGTATTATTTCATAATACTACTTTTACTGTACTTTACTTTACTTTAAGTATTACAATTGTGGCAATTCACTTCTCTTGTATGAGAAAGAAGACTGCTCAATAAATAACACCTTTTTATTGAAAACGCCCGTCTCTCTATTTCTCTGCATTCTGGTGAAACTAAGTATGCACTGCTGACTGAGTGAAATATCTGTCTATTGTTTTCACACGACTCTAGAGATATACTCTTATTCTGAGGGAGCAAAGTTGTCATGTTTATGCGGTTGTCGGAAACTGAATCCCTTCTTGTCTGAGCCAGGGAAGGTTATACATCCCTCTTCATTCAAGAAAGTTTCCAGTGACCTCTGAGCTAGCTGGCGCAAACCTAATTAAGTTTAGCATAGTCAGTAGAGACCTAGATGACCTCAGTCCTACGTCTACACTGCTGTTTATGTTATTCCAATGTGCAGAGCCTATTGAGAAAATAGGAACTACACTACATGGCGCCCAACGTTTGGTAAGGCGATAATCCAACGCAAGACAATAGAGTAACTCAGTTGTGCTTTTTCACACAGAACCCTTTTCCCGTAAAAACTCCAATAGACGTCTGGAGTGGGTGAAAGGTTAATATCCGCCGGCACTTAGTAGGATGAGAATCCTATGTATTAGTTTCTGGTTCTGATCAATGTTGAAGGATACAGTGTTCCAAAATATTGTGCACCAATCTTTGTTTCCTTGAAACTCGATCTGCAACAGAAAACTTTCAGTCAGTAAAATGACAGAAAGTGACGAAGAAAGAGAGCGAGCAAGAATAGCAGCTCAACTCTTAGAGGAAGACACAAGTCTTCTTGAAACCGAACCAAATGCTATACTCATTCCGGTCAATCTAAGAAGAACTATAACTCTAAAACTTATAGAAAATGGTCTGACACCGCGAGGTGGTACAGTCATATTCGTGATAGAGGCACACGAATATCGGCAGACAGAGGTATTCTATTCATGGATACACTTTCCAGCAGCACACGCTACGACAAAATACTTCCACTATTACAAAATAGAGGAACCTCCAGATGAATACACTCCTTTCGAGGAGATTGAAATCCCACTAAAATGCCAAGAGCACCTGCTCTGGTTTAAAGATGCCCTAAAACATTATAATCACATCAACCGGCTCGGTCCACTAGGTAGAGAAGAAGCAACGGGGCCGGTCCTCTGCAACTATGCAACACACCCAGACTACGAAATAATGTCAAGCGAACAACTCCTATTTAAACTAAAAGAATTAACAAAGGCATATAGAGAATGGAAACAGATATAGCAGCCCAACCATTGGAACTTGCCAGAATCATAGAAAAATCCTATGAAGAGCTAGGAAGAGATAGTTTGGGTGGGAAACCGATAAAAACCCAACTAACTGCAAATCCTGAAAAAACATTTATTAAAAATAACTTTAAAGACTCCAAAAAAGATCTTTGATGGTAATAAACAATCCACTCCCAGGGAAAAACGTTTCCAGTCCAGAAGAAGGTCTCCTCAGCGTAGAGAGAGATCTCCAGGCCGAGAAGACAAGTCTCCCCAAAGGGAACCCTCTGAAAAAAGATACAACCTTAGAGATAGGGATAAAATAAAAAAAACAGACAGATATCAAGATGTTGATACACGTCCCTCTAGATCATTCTCACTGAATCCTTCTCGATCTTCCTCACAGAAATCGGAAAGAAGAGGACGGTCAGAACACAGAAAAGAGCACGCCAAGTCCAAAGACAAGGATCCTGCTCATCAAAGTAAAAAATCACAATTTCCCAGAAAGAAGGTAGCAAATATTAAGATTAAACATGCCGAGAATTCTGAGGACACAGCTGAAAAACGGAAAGTGGGCACAGACAATGCTAGACAGCGGAGCAGAAGTGACCATAGCTCACAAGACCCTGATAAATCTTCTGGAGACAGTGGACATGAATGAATACATTCAAGTGGAAACTGCAGACACACGAGTTGGTGTGCCCCATAAGCTATATGAAATAACAGTACGTATAGAGGGAGATAAAACCAGGAAAATAAAAAGTCTCTTTTGGGAAAAACTTTCAAAAGGCTATGACATTCTGTTAGCTGAGAAAGACTGGCCACCAGAGTTTGTCAGGGAGTGCCCTCATGGCAAACAAATGATTATGCTTTAATCAACGAGAGAGAGAGGACTAGATAAGCTAGACCATATCCCCTGGGTTATATATATATATCAATGAGGACTAGCTAGGTTAAGGGAAGTAGGAGACTCAGAGCAGTACGTCAAATAAGGAGAAACATTGTTTTCCTTATAAAGCCCTCACCCACCGACCTAGTCGGTGGCATGCTTCATCATCGGGCCCACCACAGTGGAACCAAATGTGCCCCGGGTGTGCTTCAACGCCAGGTGACTGCGGAGCTGGTATGTTGCTGAGTGTGCAGTGAGTAGAGTGAGAAAGGTGAAGTTTAAAAGCTATACAGTAGGTCCCAGTACCCGAGGGTAAAATATTTTAATGAACTGGGCCTCTGTTAGTAGATAAAAGGCAGGTAGACGTTGATTGGAGTGCTAGTTATGACCTCCAGCGTCTAGTGTGGTCTACATGTTTCAGCCAGTGCCTTGTAGATTTTAAGCTGGCTTTCCTCAGGACCGTTGTAGTATGTGAAAAAAAGTGCAGATTAAATAATAAAATTAAATTTAAGTGGTTGTGTTGTCTTTTGGCTAAGTGAAGCGCACACTAAGGCGCTATAACTGTTAGAGGGGGATTCCCTCAAGCTTGACTACAGATAACACATAGGACAAAGACAAGACGTACATGGTAGAGTCATATTAGATTGGTATTTGATATACCACAACATATTCCGGCTTATATGGTGGTGTGCGACCTATAATCGGCTATTGTGGGTTCATGCCATGGGCACGAAGCTGGTGAGGGTTTTTAAATGAAACCGTTAGTGGTGGTGGTGGGCTAGAGAGCGTATTTACAAGGTGAGGTACAGGTAAGTCCTCACTCTGTTTTGTCTTGTAAAAAGCTTCATGGGTCGCCTGGCAGAGAAAGAGACCCTGTTGGGATAATAACTTGGTCACAATATGTCCAACCTGTAGGGAGAAAAAGTAGTTCTCACTCTACTCACTGCACACTCAGCAACATACCAGCTCCGCAGTCACCTGGCATTGAAGCACACCCGGGGCACATTCGGTGCCACTGTGGTGGGCCCGATGATGAAGCATGCCACCGACTAGGTCGGTGGGTGAGGGCTTTATAAGGAAAACAACGTTTCTCCTTATTTGACGTACTGCTCTGAGTCTCCTACTTCCCTTAACCTAGCTAGTCCTCATTGATATATGAACAAATGATTATGCCTGCCTTCTCAAATCATATACCGATTCATAAAAAATGTACTTATGCAAGAAAATGGGCTGTAGCCCAAGCTCCTGCTTTGTACAAAAATCATGTAGGATGGGATGAGGACTCACCTCACCACAAAATCCAGTTAAAGAATCAGCCCACTGCACAAAGGCAGTACCCAGTTAAACAAGAAGCTAAAAAACAAGTCAGGGAAATCTTAGATCAACTTGAGTACCAAGGGGTGATCGAAACATGCACCTCTCAAATGAACAAACCTTTGTTTCCTGTCTCCAAGCCAGACGACTCGTATCGTCTAGTTTTGGACTACAGACACCTAAACTCCTGTTGTAAAACATTTGCAGTGCAAAACCCACATAGTGCAGCACTAATGAATAACATTGTGCGCAAAAAATATAAAACAACGTTAGACATCTCTAATGGATTCTTCTGTCAAAACATAGCACCTGAAAGCAGGTATTTGACCGCTTTCTCAATATTTGGATCGCAAAAAACAATTTTGCCGACTCCCACAGGGATTCAAGAATAGCCCGGGATTATT
The DNA here is from genome assembly GCF_964263255.1 of Lissotriton vulgaris. NCBI lineage: Eukaryota > Metazoa > Chordata > Amphibia > Caudata > Salamandridae > Lissotriton > Lissotriton vulgaris. Next base: position 1,770,750,652 of record NC_141685.1, on the reverse strand, counting down.
CTCAGCAAGGGTAACAGAGTTACTACAAATATATGATGATGAAGCATTATCATATGTCGATGACATCTATCTCACAGACGATGACTTGGAGACTCACTTAAAAAGGGTGAACACCATAATACTTGGACTCGCCTCAGAGGGTTACAAATTCAACTTTAAAAAGTCACAAATTGCCCATCTAACTGTCCTATTTTTAGGTTATGAATTATCAAGTGAAGGCAAAAGCCTAGCAAACAATTTCTTAGAGAAATGTGCTATACTCCAAGCACCAAAAACGCTGAAGAATTTACAATCACTACTAGGTTTCCTGAATTTCGGAAGAACATACATTCTAAATTATGCGGAGAGGGTTAAACCTCTCTATGAATTAATAAAACCAGATTTCAAACAAACCAATTGGACTCAGAAACACACAGAAATTTTTAGATCCCCACAAACAGACATGTTAACTAAAACAAAATTTCAAACACGTGAGAACACAAGCAATCTTGTAATCCGAGTCATCCCAGAAAGATGCGGATTCACATACCTGACCTTTAATGAGGAAGAAACAGTACCTATAGCTTACAAATCACATTTGTACACTGAAGCTGAAATGAAATTCAGCTCCACGGAGAAAATTCTGACTGCGGTCAGAACTGCTGTAGCTAAAGAAAGAGCCCTAGCCCAAGGCAGAAGAATATCTGTTTTTTCAGCAGAATCAGCCCTTGAGGCGTTAACAAATCCTCGTAACCTGGTTAAAGGAGTATTAGATCCAGAATCGATAGAATGGGAAACTTCTTTTGCTACAGAAGACGTTAAATACTATTTTGACCCAAAACTGAAAAAACTAGATGATCTAGTATATGAACGCGAATATCCTCTGCCAGCTGAAATTCTGCCTCTAGAAAAATATACCTGCGTAATCTATATGGACAGATTCACACAACACTATGATGTAGAAAATAAATCCTATGATGCAGCGTGCGCGATTGTTAAAGGTCGCTGGCGCTCTGGTAAATTCAAACCAATGATTACCAAAACAGAATCACTCAGGAACTGTTCAGCTCAGCGAGCTGAAATAAGAACCTTAAAGATGGCGCTTGAAAATGCTGATCGCGAATTCCCCACACTAATAGTGTGCGATTCGTATTTCTGCGTCAAATCCTATAACAGGAACATGCAAACATGGATCAAAAACGGTTACAAAGATGACAAGGGTGCTACAATAAAGCATAAAAGGCTTTGGGAACAAGTAGTTCTTTTACAGAAAGAACTACGAAAGACTCACGTGTTACACGCATTGAGTCATCGACGTGATAGCGTTCACGTTGCAGGGAATTCATTGGCTAACACAGCCACAGCGGAAGCGTTTCACCCAGCTTCCGTAGCCACTGAAAAGCGTTCAGAAAAACACATAGATGGGGAAACCATGCTAGCGGTAAAAGCCTCGTTAAAAAGCGAATATTTAGCACTACCTCTCAGCTATCCACTCAGTAATACATACATAATTGATGCAAACTCCGTTCTGTTTGCTCGAATCCCTGGAGTGGGGGATAGGGTAATTCCAAACACGATCCAGAAAATCTTCTTACTACAAGAAGCACATATGGGGTTGGGTCTGAGGCACCAAGAGATCCTGAGATCTCTGATGGAACTACAATCGGAGTAGTGGTGGCCGGGAATGAGCGTAGATATCTACTATTTTGTAAAAAATTGCAAGGACTGCAACAGAGATTGCAGTTGTGAGCTAGTTCAGCCTGTAGTCCAGATACCACTATTAGATAGCATCAGGCTATCTATAACGCAGAAATCCAGACGGTGAAATGCGTCCCCATAATAATTAAGACTGAATTCACTTAAAAATGTAGACCACTGCACTCGGCTGACGCCAGAACTGTTATAAAAGATTTGCGAGTCTTTATCGGCACATACGCAATTGGCATGCTGCATTCTGATCAGGGTCCGGCGTTTAGCTCTCGAGCTTACAAAGAGGCCATGAACAGTATGGGCATCGCATTGCGGTATTCTTCTCCCTTCCATCCTGAGGGAAATGTGGTTGTGGAAAGAAAAAACTGGGACATAAAGCAATCTATAACGGCGAGGGTATTATTTTCGGGTGATGGGTGGGTCAAACATTTAACAAGTGTCCAACGTAGTCTTAATAATCTGCCAAGAAACTCTCTAAAAGGTCTCACTCCATACGAACTATTGTTTGGAACTAGAATGCATATTCAGGACTTAGATAGTCATACTTCAGTGGTAGAAGAAAAAAGCTTTGATATCAAAGATCGTTTGGCTGTTTTACAGGATTTAAATGAAACAAGAAAAAACCTGAGTAACATAAAGTTGAAACAACAGTCGACAGCCACTGAAGAAAAACCACCTGTCCCAGCAAGACCTGTCTGGATTCCAAAGATTGGGGATCTGGTCAGAGAAAAGATCGCGGTAAAGAAGGAATTTGGGCCTTCGTACAGAAAAGCAGTACCTGTCTTAGCTATCAACGGAACAAGATCAGTAGTACTACCGCCCCTTGCTGGTAAAAAGGAGAACCGAGTTGTATCCATCGACCTGGTAAAACCACAATCATGTGGCCGATAATAAGTAGTAGGCCAAGTGGACTCCCAAGAAATAGCAGAATACCGAAGTTTGCTACAATCCAAGAAGCTCATACTGAGAGACTAATCAAAATTGAAAAATCTGCAATGAATAAAAAAGGACTATGCAATAAAGCCATGGAACTTGTGCCTCTTGAAACCCATATAGTAACAGTTCGTCAAGAAACACCAATCTACAATGATGTAGCCTCAGAGTATTCTAATCAAACAAGGAAAAATGCAAAAGTAAACGAAAATCCGGAAGCAATTCCAACAATTGACAGAACTGCATCAGGCTACTTCATCAATTTCGAAAATTTCTCTGAAGACCCAAGCGAGCAAGAAGAAACGCCTCCTACAATAACTTTTAAAAACAAAGTAATTGAACTTTTTCACCAACTTAAAGAGACATATCTAATTTCACCATGGATTGAATTTTGGATTGTGTTAGGTGTACTTTTCCTCCTGCTTTGGCTCATCATGGTTCTATGTTTGGGAAAATTCATTGAGGGAAAATATAGTACAATGGACACAGCAAGTCAGAACATCAACTTGGTCCTAAAGCCACACACATCTTCTCACATCGAGAAAAGAGAACTGTCATCAGTGAACATCACAGCCATTCCAATACCCGGTGGGGTAGCATGGGACAGAACTGATTATGACATTTTGAGCCCGGTCGAGCTTTTAAAGTATCCACACCAGCTCAAGATTTCATTAAGTGATTTTGTGACACCTAGTACCTTCTCTGATGACTGGGACTTTGAAAACATTCATAATATGATGTCAGATTTAGTTATGTCAGCAAAATTTACAGAACAAGATTACTTGCAGGGTTCGTCCAATTATGAATAGCTTTACTGCTACAACCATTATGGTGATCACTATTTGCATGAAAGTGCTCAGCCTAGAAATGTTTTATCTTTTAACCAGTGGGAACACTGTCCTACTCCACCAAAAGACAGTTCAAAAAAGTTTTCTGATAAATTCCAATACTTCTCAGGACTTAATAACAGTGACCCAAGAACGTTTTATTTTAAAAAGTCAAATAGAACAGGAAGGAAAACAATGTTGACAAATACTAAATTGATTTATATAGAAAAATTTTATGACAGAATGTCTACAAAATTTGGAAAAACACCATTGAAACAAAAACTATCTGGGGTTCCAAAGATTGGCAAGTGCAAGGCCTAGAAGCACTGTTTAGGGCCTGTATGATCCCAGAACAAATTATTTTCTTGAATGACACAATTCAACAAACTACTTGTCTTGGCCTTGCTAAGATAAAAGACATGAACACACCACCTATTCCGAAACCCATGCCTGATAGTGAAAGCACTACTGATGTGGAGATAGACGTTTCTAATATTTTACACCAAAACAGAACACATACTGATTGGAAAAAAGTGGTTGATCTGGCCAATAGGCACAAATAACTGTCAAGATAGATTCCTGAACAAAACACAGGGGTTCAAAATGACCAGACCAGACCCTAGATATTCCCAGAGACAACATCCAGGGATAGTTACAACATACAGTGTAGGGAAACTATGCCTTGAGTGGCTACAGAAATCCACACTGGCTGAAATTAAGCAACACTTGACTTTACTTAAAGACGGTGCTGACTTGCATGATTTCATAATGGGACCACGCAAACAGTGTCAAAAACGTTTCATAGTGGCCGGTATATACGCTGCATACAACGAAGCATGGAAAGTAATGCAAATTGAGACAGCAGAAAAAATACGAGAAATTGATCGTATAAATTTGGAAAAATCACTTTCTGTTGTGGACAATGGGTTAACGACTCTGTCTTCCAGAATATATTCACTGGACAGTATTGTATCGTCTGCCTTTGATATAACAGAGCAGGACTTACTAATGCTACAACATGGTCAGTCTCAATTACGTTCTATTGTACAGCTTGGATGGACGTTGCAAAATCTGCGTTCAGGCTACGTACCATGGCGTTTAATCAACACAACGTCATTATTCGGTCTCTTTAACCTTACTGATAAACAAATCAGTTTGGCACAAAAAGGAGCAGATTATACAATCCTGAGCATTGAAAAACTCGAGAGATTACCATTGACAATGTCAGAAAGACCTGTCATTGAATGGATAATACATGGAACGATTACAATTCCGATAACAACTTTCCAGTTTAATTACTGTCCAGAGTATATACCAGCAGGCCAGTATGAAAGGTTGGGTAAACAATACATCAAATCAACCTGGGATTTACCTTATACACACATATGTTATAGTGAAGGAAACAGAGAGGTATTTCTTAGTGGTAAAAATTGTAAAAAATCAGTAAGCGGTACACTTCTGTGCCAAGGAATTAATTTGCATGGAGCCTGCGAAGGGTCTTCAAACAGCCTTTCATGTCACCTGCATGGCACGCCTGCAAAACAGATAGAGACATTCTTTAGACCACTTTCAAATGGTAGTTACATTTTATTAAGTGACCACAGCTGTTGTGGCATGCTGCCAGGAAAAACCTATCTGACAATTGTAACTTCCAGGGCCATTTGCTGTATGCAAGTATTGTATCCACACAGCAATCCAGATATGGGGGCTGCGTTATGGCCTCGGTTGAATATCTCTTCTATTCGAATTGATACTTTAAGCAGAATTAAATCTATTCTTTTACAAACAACTGTGCCTCTAATGTCATCAAAAGAAACATATGAACTGCAAGTTGAAAGGACAACAGCAGAGATACATACCCTTTTATCAACAAATTGCCCCGTACATTTCGTAGAAGTGTTGAGCCAAATCTCAAACATGTCTGATACCAGTGGCATCGCACATATATTTAAGACAATTTTTTCGGGACTGTTAGCACCCTTTGAAACAGTTCTGGGCATCTTCCCGAATTTTGTCCATTCTGTCTTTGGCGGCCTACCCTTAATCTTGGGACTCGTGGCAGGAATTTTATTTTTGCTTCTTCTGCACCGATATGGCAAGCCAATCCACAGGCAAAACTCTAGCAACGATGGAAGAAACGATCCTAGCAATACGATACCGAGACCGTATCACTAAGGTCCTCGGATTGGCCCGGCTAAGAGATCTAAGTACAACTTGGTTTCTTTCAGACCGATCTGGCAAGATTGCATCATACCTGTGCTTCCATGTCTGCTATGCGGAGAAGAATGCTTGCTGGACATCTGTCTTACACTACAATCAGCAGTACCAATGGATATCAATACTTTGCTAGGTCCGGTAACGACTCATGCATCGTGTTGTCCCCAGCGGCTACCGATTCTGATGACGGCATTAGTTGAAACTTCACCACTACGAGTATGTGGCGGTGAGGTAAGAGAGGAAAGCAGCACCAAACAGGTACAGCCTTCTGTGAGCATTGCTGATCCAACCATCGATGATAGCACTCACAAAGAGAACTGCGCAGTAGCCACATTTTCGAACTTAGCCGAACTTTCACCTGATGGGGTAGACCAATTTTTTGCAGGTCTGTCTGAAATAATGTTCTCTCCAATCAACGAGAATAACTCCTAAATAAAAACAATGAGCACACAGCGTTCCCTGAACTCTGAATTCGACCTTCAGTTTTTGATAAACAAAGCTACAGAAAATATTTGGGACCTTTCCCCTGAAAGCGAAATAATTTTTGCCCATATTTTCAAAATATTTACCTTTTTTGGCACATGGTACTCTGCTTAAAGTAGAACTATTCTTAGAGAACAGAGCTTCTATTTTAGGATACTAGAGACAATATTATACCTCAGCCTCTAGCAGATATACAGCAATTTATATAAATATGTGATGAAATGGTCTTGACCTTCTTTTCTGTATTTAGAGCCATTTCATGTGTAATTTTTGCAATTCGTTCAGCTGATATATATATGCATTTCTCTAAATGATAACACTGCTTGAAAAGTGTACAGTACAAATACTCATTTCCGTGTATTTACCGTATACCATTTCAAATGCGAAATATGTATTTTGGTTTGGGTCGGAAAAAAACACATGCTTCCTTTGAATGTTTAATATTGCTTAGTTTTAGTAATGATGGACATCAATTCGTGGAGTGGGTGTCGTGTTCTTATCTAGGACCCTAATTCGATATTCCCTATTTATGCCCTTGCGAGGTTATAATCAATAATGTCCTGACAAAGGCATAAGAATCAGATTCATATTCAGTAATAGCCCATGCAATTCAAAGCACAACACGGCTACTCCCATCGACTCCTAGAAAGCACAACGCGTTCTTTAAACAAACCAAGCCTCCAGCAGCCCGGGAAACCCCCCCCTGCTTTTGTTTTGATTTGAACTAGAAGTCCTGCAAGAACTGTTAGTTCTTGGTGACGTCTTATGTCCAACCTTACGTCAAAAACGGCACCTTTCAGGTATAAAATACCAACAGTTGCCTTAAGCAAACACACGGTGGTTTGGAGCAGAGCAGCCATCTACTTGCCCGAGAGCCCAGCTGATGCGAGAGCCCGCGGAAGCTGCCCCTCCTGTTTGACGCACTGAGAGAGACTCTGTCTTTTTCTCCAGCCGAGAAAATCCAGCTCCGGTGTTTCCAGCCTACCCTTGCGGGTTGCTGGGATATCGAGTCCTGAGGAAAGAGATACCAGACCTCCCACATTCTATTACCAAGGTACGGAGTTGACTAAACCCTTAGGAGAATTCTTGATGCAGATTCTTGGCAAAATTATCTTAACCAACTTAACTTAACATCGCTACTTACTTGTCCCTTCCCGAGTATTAGGCTTAGGTCAGGTACACCAGGGTAGGCTTAGTTAGAAGCACCAGTTGAGTATTTTAGTCAATGTATTTGTGTATGTATATATTTTATCCATTTTAAAGTATTGTATGGCTAAGAAACCACATCAATGCTTTTACAGTATTATTTCATAATACTACTTTTACTGTACGCACTTTACTTTACTTTAAGTATTGCAATTGTGGCAATTCACTTCTCTTGTATGAGAAAGAAGACTGCTCAATAAATAACACCTTTTTATTGAAAACGCCCGTCTCTCTATTTCTCTGCATTCTGGTGAAACTAAGTATGCACTGCTGACTGAGTGAAATATCTGTCTATTGTTTTCACACGACTCTAGAGATATACTCTTATTCTGAGGGAGCAAAGTTGTCATGTTTATGCGGTTGTCGGAAACTGAATCCCTTCTTGTCTGAGCCAGGGAAGGTTATACATCCCTCTTCATTCAAGAAAGTTTCCAGTAACCTCTGAGCTAGCTGGCACAAACCTAAATTAAGTTTAGCACAGTCAGTAGAGACCTAGATGACCTCAGTCCAACATCTACACTGCTGTTTATGTTATTCCAATGCGCAGAGCCTACTGGGAAAATAGGAACTACACTACAGTATTTAGGGGGCTGGGCCCAACCATACCAAAGGTGCAGTACTTATCTAGGACATACTCAGATCATGCTCCGGTCAAGCTCACACTAAACTCAGCAGAATTTAGTCCCCCGTGCTGTGCATGGAGACTCAATGCGCATATACTATTAGATATCGTTTTCCAGGAGGAGCTGCGGGAAGAGATCTGTGATTTTTTTGAGCGGAATAAAGGCACTGTAAAGAGCGTAGAGACCGCCTGGGAGGCATTCAAAGTCACACTCCGAGGGTTTTGCATCTCTAAAGGAGCTGGGGTACTGAAAGACATCACCACCACACTTCGCAGGCTTGACTCTGAACTCAAGGCATTGGACGAAGCGTTGGCAAGGGGTCTAGACAGTGCTACACAACATAAGTTTAGAGAGACACTCACAGAATACATGGACATGGCGCAGAGGGAAACAAGATTTAGGGGCAAGCATTGGGTGGCTTTCAGATACGGAGAGGGAGAAAGGCCTGGCAAAGCGCTAGCAGACACAATTAGAAAACCGCGATATTCTAACTACTCAGTAGAGGTGATGGGCCAGGGGGGAACTACTTGGCGAGACACAGAACACATCCTTCAAGCCTTCACACATCACTACACTGATCTATATGCCACGACTAGAGTGGATGACTTGGACCTGGAGGCGTACTTGGGGGATATGACTTTAGGGTGGTTAAGCGACGTGCACCGGGAATTTCTGTGTGCTCCCTTTGAGTTGGACGAGGTCAGGGAAGCCATTATGCAACTACAATCTGGGAAGGCAGCTGGCACGGACGGCATCCTGATAGAATTTTACAAAACCAATATAAATTTGATGGCCCCCATTTTGCGTGAAGTCTACGAGGAGTCTCTGGAAGTGGGCTGCCTCCCACCATCCATGAGAGAAGCTCTCATAATCTCTCTTTTGAAACCGGAGAAACCACCCCAACAACGCGGGTCTTACAGACCGCTGTCGCTTCTAAATTGTGATGCCAAGATCTTGGCGAAACTTGTTGCTAATATGCTTCGCTTATTATTAGAGCACCTGGTTCTCCCGGATCAGTCGGGATTTGTCTCAGGAAGGGCCACTTCCCACAATTTGAGAACATTATTTACCATTTTGAACAATGTATCCCTGATTTGCCCTTGGCGGCGGTCTTTCTAGACGCCACCAAGGCTTTTGATTCCATAGAATGGGACTATATTTTTGAAATAATGTTACGGATGGGATTCCCGCCCCTTTTTTGTCCTGGATCCGATTGTTGTACCACAGACCAGAAGCTAGGGTACTCAAGAATGGACACACGTCCCAGACTTTTCCGATCACCAGGGGTACTCGACAGGGGTGCCCCCTGTCCCCCTTACTTTTCGCCTTACCGACAGAACCATTGGCGGCAAGGCTGCGACAACCCCACAATGATATAGCCCTGAGATGTAACATGCCACAGATATTAATTTCGCTGTATGCTGACGATATCACATTATATGTCAGGGACCCCGAGCACAATTTGAACGCGCACCTTAAAGAATTTATTGTATTTGAGAAACGATCCGGGGGGTCCAAATAAACTGGGGAAAATCGTGTCTATTCCCTCTGAGCACATCAGTAAAATGATTCGCACTGGATTACCCACTGGAGTGGTGTGAAGAAGAATTGCGTTATCTCGGCATCTGAATTACCAGGGATAGGGAGGAATTGATGCGTCTTAATTACGGAACTGCATTGAATCGCATAGGAGATTGTGTCACCCGTTGGATTGCACTGCCGCTCTCTATGGCTGGTCGAGCGTCGCTAATTAAGATGGTGATACTCCCCCAATTGCTATACCTCTTCCTAAACATACCATATTCTCCAGGGAGGCACTTCTGTAAGGCTCTTAAGATGGAGCTGACACGTCTAGTGTGGGGGGGTAAGCAACCAAGGTTGCAATGGAAGGTCCTGATAAGACCTTATTCGAAGGGGGGGTTTGGAATCCCAAACTTCAAACTTTATTACATTAGCGCACAGGCCCACTATTTGTACTTTTGGGTGACCCAATCGAAATACATGCCACAAGTAGCAGCTGAACATTGGCTGGCACACCCGGTGCTGATCGAGGGTGCACTCTATGCAGCTCCGTGCACCCAAGAGAGGACGCAGACTACTGTCAATGCCACTATCACGGCATGGCAGCACATTCAACAGCTGCTAAATGCTCATGGCCTATTCCCCTCTCTTACCCCTGGTGTTTCACCCGGATTTGCCTCTTCTTCAGGAAACAGTATTTCATAAATTCAGAGAGAGGACTGGAATTATTACCTGGGGTGACCTGTACCAAGACAGACAGTTTAGGGACTCAGGAAGTATATTTCAGGACAAGCGACAGACCCCGCTAGATACTTTTTTGTACATAAGGCTTAGACAGGGAGTCCGATCTCTGGCTCCGGAATTCCCAGCGGAACCCCCAACACTGGCACCGCTACACTTGGTTCTCCAAAATACGTCCGCTAAACGCCTGGTCTCAATGATATATCGCACAGTTCACACACAAAGGGAAGTACTGACTACGCCGTCCCACACACGCTGGGGCGAAGAATTAGGCTTCACACTGACTGATGAGCACTGGGAATATAGTTGTGCGCAGACTGAAAGAGTTTCAGTGAGTAGCAGGTTGCGAATAATTAATTATAGATACCTGCATAGGTTATATTACACACTGATGAGGATGCATAAATATAAGCTTCGGGACACAGACAGATGTGAAAGGTGTCATACTCCGTGTGCTGATTTCCTGCACCTGGCCTGGGACTGCCCAGCGGTGAATGAATATTGGGGACAAATCTTCGAGGCCTTGGCTTTAATGACTAACACACATATTGAACCGACACCTTTGATGGCCTTGTTAGGGTATGTAAAAAACGTACAGGTGACAGACCGCAGGTATGTAGCCCTTGCGCTACTTATGGCAAAGAGACGGGTGGCATGTTGGTGGGGCAGGGGATGGGCGCCCAAGTTTAAGACCTGGCTTGCTGATATGATATATTGTCAGGAACAACTCACCACGTATGCCGAACTGCTGCCCAGTTCATCAAGGCCCAGGAATATTTGGGCGCCACTGACTTGTTACCTTCTGTAACACACATGGGAAACTTAGATGGATGCACAGCGGGGACTTGTCAGGTCCTTGAATCCTCGGTAACGCACGATGCTCAAAGGGATCCACCTCCAGATAACCCCACGGTCTGATAAATATACACAGACACAATAGAGTGGTCAGGCGAGGGAAGGAAAGGAAGGGGTCAGCAGGGAGGGATATCTGTCACAAGAAGCACACAGAATATAAACATCACCTCTTGTACAATAGACTAGACCCCAAACATAGATACAATACATCACCAGTGCTCTATTACCACAATTCTGGTATACCTGTAAATGAACTGAGTCCTGCTCCGAGGTAGTACAGTCTGAAATACACCACTGTCTCTATTTTACAGATAAAAGAACATTTTATTGTTCAAGCAACAGCTCTTCCTGTGAATTGCAGTAATGAATATAGCGTAACCTACCTAAATATTCCTAGTGGCTAGTAACAGGGGGAAGAGGAGCCGACCATGGAGAAGTTCAACATGCCCCTGTTATGAAAATAAAGGTAGAAAGAGAACAAACACTCTCTGATGATTAGGCATTAACTGGTATTGGCACAATCATAAAAGCAGCCTTGATATAAGTTATCCAGGTAGTATATTTCTTCATATCATCCAGGACCCAAAAGACGGGCTTGCAACTTTGGGAAACCAATAGTCAAATGAAGGACCCCAGCGCAGCCGCGCAATGGCCCTTATAACAAATGACAAATGTAGCAATATCCCAATTAGACACCACAAACTAGGTAAAGAGTAGGTAACCCTGCAAGAGCTAGAGCTCGTCCAACAGGGCTACGTTTTCCCAGTGATCACCACAGAACTGGCTAAACAAAATCCTCACAGTGATCTCAGCTCACCAGAGGCATCGGTTTCAACACCGCAAAAGCCAAGCATCGACTCATCCAACGGGGCTGATTAAGAACTGGCTTCCGCTCAAGAAATATTAGCGAAGCCCAAAACAAGCAAGAAATCAGGGATTGCAAGGTTTGGTGCAAGGCACCCCTACCGGTATCCTGTCCGAGGTCCAGGTCGGATCGCGGATTAGCGGCACCCGATCCAGGAACCAGGAAGTGTTTTGAGCCATCAGCGTGCGTTATGACGTCATCGGCGTCCTCCGCGCCCGAGCATCATGGGAGCTGAGGTTTTCTGTCTAGCGCCGCGGCGCTTGCATTGAGGCTTGTCTCATCAGTGTTCCTGCGGCATTACCAGCATGGTTCGTGACAGTACAACCCTCTTCCGAAGAACACTGACAGAGACAAGGCTTAGAGGGGAACCTCCTGTGAAAGAGATTCGTGAAGCGGGGAGCATGTACCCCAGAGGCCGGCTCCCAGGAATTCTCATCGTTGCCATACCCCTTGCAAGCCACCAAATACCACAGTCTACTCCTGTAGATCTTAGAATCCACAATGCCTCGCACCTCGTGTTCCAACTCATTGTTGACCAACACCGGCCCGGGTCCTTTCCTAGCTGACACACTAGAGGGCTTTATAAGAGACACATGGAAAGCAGGGTGTATTCGCAAAGAGGAAGGCAATGTCAGTTTGACCACCACAGGATTCACCAACTTTACGACCCTATAGGGTACTATGTATTTGGGATTAAATATGCTGTAGCGTTTAAACCTAATGTGCTTAGTAGAAAGGTCAAACGTAATCCACTGTTTTATACATAGTACCTGAACGCCGATGCCTGTCTGCGTTAGCTTTGTATCTGGTTTTTGCAGCCCACAACCCCTTCTGCGCACCCTTCCACACCTTATGAATCCTAGCAACCCTCTCATGGACCTCTGGTACATGTGTAGTAGTGGAAGGCAACAAAAAAAGGGGTGAATGCAGGGTGGAAACCATAAGTACAAAAAAATGGGGAGAACCCTGTGGAGCTATGTACTGCACTGTTATAGGCCACCTCCGCCAACCACAACATCTCCACCCATGCCTCTGATGTGACATCCACATAATATCTAAGATATTGTTTAAGAGTTTGGTTCACCCTTTCCGTTTGCCCGTCAGTTTGTGGATGGAAGCTAGTTGAAGTGTTGGAGACGATACCCAAGTCCGAACACCATACTTTCCAGAATTTTGCAGTAAATTGAGAAACGGTCTGAGATGATGTACTTAGGCAACCCGTGTAATCTCACTACATGTGTTAGAATTAGGTGTGCTAAGGAGCTAGCTGTCATTATTTGCTGGCAAGCGATGAAGTGATTTTAGTTTAAAAGAAAAGAAGTCCCTGAGCATAAGGATATCCCTTACGTCGTAATACAACCAGCCCAAAAAAATGTATTATGGAAGGCAGTACTCGACCCCAAGAATAACCGTACGATCCAGTTAAAGCTGTATTCGCTCACTAAATCAGAAGATAGTGACTATCGTCAGTTTGGGAACTCTGTGTAAGATACAATAAATCCATGCAACAATTTAAGAACAGTCTACTATGAAAAACAGTTAAAACCATCAGTTTATTTCTTAAGAGTTAATAACATATCCGAGCTTCAAAATACATAATTCAAACATTTCATCAAATAATTATACACAATACACAGTAAAAAAAACAAGAGTCGACGCGGCGTTTCGGTGTCTTATGGGGATGAGCACACCTTCTTCAGGACGTTTTTTTAAAAAAATCACTAAAAAGAAATACAACAATTAAAATTTACATACAGCAGAGTCCTAATATATCCTGACGTTAGAAATTACATTTTAGCTTCTAGCAATGTATCATCATATACAATCACATATTCCAGTGCCTATAGCGTTCAAATATTTAAATTTAAACAAAACAAGAATTATACACAGCCAATTAATCACTGTTTTCTATGAATGGCCCATACACAGCTAATTGATCACTGTTTTCTATAAATGACCCAATTTGTATTTCATACCGCTTATACATGTCTAATTCTTTACATGTGCATTAACTTGCTATTTCACCTTCTAGTATATATCTCTTTCTTTAAGGGCATGCAATGTCACAACATACCTCGAGTTTTGAGGGATTTAAGGTAACAGATTACACCTAGATGATACAGCTTCTTATTCTTTTAGTGGCGTATCTTGCAGTTTTGGTGAGGGTTTTTATTAAAAGATTTTCCACCTAAAGGATAAGTTGTGGCAAAACGTTTACTCAAACCCCTGTTTACAAATACTTCCTATGACAATATAAACTTCTATGTCAAGAAGTCAAGTAATCAAAAGGCCTCCTACCTGGGTCAAAATGTTGCATTAACAGGATAATTGCTGTACCAAGGGTGACCACCGTATGAGTAATAGGATCAGACACAATTGTGCTAGAAATAGACAGAAATGCACGATGTTTTGTTTATCCTGTCGAACACTCATTTAATCATTATAATCAAGAGTCTTTCGCTAAAGACAAACCTCAATACCTCTTTTTTAAAATGCTGAATGCAATCCCATCATGGAGTTTTTTATAAGGGAAGTCTTGAGACTGCTGGATATATAAAAGAGGGAAACGTCTTGATACTAGCTTCCTTCTGCTGTTTTGTTTATCTCCGTATTGCGGCTTTTGATCTAAGAGGAAGAGCCATTTTGGTCAGGTAATCAACCACAACCGTAATGACGGTGTGTCCTTTATCAGCTGGCATTCCAACCACAAAGTCCACAGATATGTTAGACCATGGTATTTCAGGAGTAGGCAGAGGGCAGAGGAGCCCAGCTTGTTTGGCATGCACTGCCTTCATTTGGCTACAAACAATACAATCTTTAATCCATCTAGAAACGTCAGCTCTTAAGGTAGGCCGCCAGAATGGCAGAGTTATTCTTTCTATGGTCTTTTCTTGTCCGTTGTGTCCAGCGCAGGGCGAGGTATAACACCAATCAAAAGCACGTTTTCGGAGAGAGGCGATTGGTAGCAACAGCTGTTTGCCACGCAAGGGAAGCCCATCCATGATTTTCCAATCTTTATTCATCCTTATCCATTTGGCCCAAGGGTCGGATCGGATGTTCCCTGCCACGCTACGGAGAAAGGCGTCGGTGTAAGTAACCCCTATTCGATTTTGTGGGTTGATTATGGCTTCTTTGGCCTCTTTTGATGGCGCTCCTGTAGTACATTGGCGGGTGAGAGCATCGGCCTTTTTGTTATCCGTCCCTGGTCTGTAGGTCACTAGAAAGTTAAACCCTGCAAAAAACAACACCCTTCGCAACTGTGGTAGTGTAAGGATTCTGGCTGCTGTCATGAACTGAAGATTGCGATGGTCCGTGTAAACTGTTACTATGTGTCGTGCCCCTTTCAGAAAGTGTCTCCAATCCATAAAGGCTTCCTTGATGGCAAGCAATTCCTTCTCTGCAAATGCAATAGTATAATTGCGTTCGGCAGGATTAAGTTTCCGGGACATATAAGCCACAGGGTGAAGTTGCCCTGTGTCCTTGTGCAGCTGAGAAAGCACAGCTCCCACCGCCATGTCCGAGGCATCTGATTCCACGATGTATGGTCTCTCTGGATCTGCATGCATCAAGACTGGTGCTGATATGAATGCTTCCTTCAGGGCCTCGAATCCTTCTTGGGCTTCTTCCGTCCATTGGAACATTGATTTCTTTCGGAGTAAGCAGGTTAGTGGAGCTGCTAAGTCTGAAAAATGCCCAATAAATCTACGGTAAAAGTTGGCAAAGCCTAAAAAACATTGGATGTCACGGACATTCAGGGGTTGTGGTCATTCCTTTACTGCAGCTATCTTCCTTTCAGACATTTCTGGTCCCTGAGGGGTTAGCATTACTCCCAGGAATTCAATTGTCGAAACCCCGAATTCACACTAACTTATCTTGCAGTACAGTTGATGTTCCTGTAGAGTGTGTAAGATGATACGTACATGGTGGGAGTGTTCCCCAACACTGGATGAATAAATTAAAATGTCATCGGTGTATACTACCACGAATTTGTCAAGGTATTCTCTCAAAACGTTGTTTAGAAAGAACTAGAAGGTGGCGGGAGCGTTGCATAAACCGAAGGGCATCACAAGGTACTCATATAAACCAAACCGGGTTTTAAAAGTTGTTTTCCATTCGTCCCCGCTTCACATATGGACCAAAGGGTAAGCCCCCTTCAGATCCAGTCGCGTGAAAATTACCACCTCTTTGGCTTGTTCCAACAACAGGTTGATAAAGGGCAGCGGGTATCGGTTCTTTACAGTGATTGAGTTTAAGGATCTATAGTCCACACAAGCGCGGAGCTCCCTGTTAGCCTTCGGGATAAAATCCCTTATAAATCCTTGTTTCGGGTATTCCTCCAGATACTTGCGGAGGTGAGCAGTCTCAGGTTCAGTCAATGCATATACTCTGCCGGCAGGGATGACAGCACCTGGTACCAAATCAATTTGGCAATCATATGGTCGATGTGGTGGTAAGCTCTCGGCTTTTCTTTCATTGAATACATCCGCGTAGTCTTGATATTCTGCGGGTAGAACCACCTCATGTTCTTCAGCAGTGGCTATATGATGACAAAGAGCCAAAGATGCAGCTGGACTGCTTTGTTTTTTAATGCAGTGTTCTCTACAGTATGCAGAGGAAACCAGAAGAGTTTTCTCTTTCCAATCCACGTGGGGGTTGTGTATTCAAAGCCATGGTAAGCCGAGTATCACCCCGTAATGCGGAGCCTGTATGAGGTTAAAAGCCAGTCTTTCCAGATGATCAGCTCCCTGTAGCATACTTAGTTCCCCTGTATGGAAACGGATGGGTCCTGAATCCAACATTCTCCCATCTGCTGCGAACACTGCCTCTGTGTTTTTCTTTTCAAGGAAGCATATACCCAAGGCAGCAGCTTGCTTCTGATCCATGAAACAGCCGGTGGCACCAGAATCCAACATGGCTTGCAGAGAGTGCCATTCGTCTCGTATCAGTAGACGGATAGTCATGTATAAATGGTTCTTCTCACTGTTTTCACTATCGTTAAGGGAAGGGATGTGAATGCGGCTTGAAGCGTCTCCCTCCTCCTTCTTCAAGCCCAATCGTTTCCCGCAGATGTACCCGGAGCACTTGTAGACACTTTCTTGTACTCACCCCTGGGATATTTAGGACGAAGGGTACATTCCTTTATAAAATGCCCCTTTCTACCACAATAGATGCATAATCCCTTCCTGAGCTGTCACAGCTCCTATTTCCATGGGCTCTAGTTTGGATGCGCGCTGGTATCAGAATTGCGGGGTTGATCCGCTCTAAAGGGGTGATTCTCCTTTCTCTTATGTTCACCCTTGCGTTCACTAAGTCTGTGATCCAACCTTAGAACCAACTGGATAAGGGCGTTGCATGTTACTGGTTGGGGATCGATTTGAGCCAGTATATCTTTAATTTCCTCTCTCGGGCCTTGATGGAAGACTGCTGCTTGTTTGGCTTCTGGCCACTCAGTCTCTGTCACTAGGCATCTAAATTCGTTAAGGTAGGAAATCAGGGAGCGATTTCCTTGTCTCAACTCTAGCATATCTCGATCCGCTGAGAGAGTCGCAGCTCGACGGTTAAAGGTTTTCTCGAATTCGGTTATAAAAGAGTCCCAATCATGCATTAGAGAATCGTCCCTCTTCACCAAAGGTACCGCCCATTGTGCAGCGTGCCCCACTAAATATGAAATCAGAAAAGCTACTCTAGCTTGGTTGGTGCTGAAGGCCTTGGGTTTACACGAGAACTGGAGTAACACTTGCGTAAGAAAGACTTGAACCTTACTGCTATCCCCGTTAAATCTCTCTGGTGTGGCTAAGGGTATAGGAGTATGGACTTCCACTACAACTGACGGAACCTGGGACGTGGAATGGGCCCCAGCATTAAAAGGATTAGGCTGCATCCTATCTACTTGAGCTTGCAGGGCTGCGGTCTCTGCCCTGGAAGCACTCAGCTCTCCCTGTACTATAGCTAAAGCAGCCAACACATCGTCTAAGGTGGCCATGACACCGTACGTCCAGGAGGATGCTAATTCGTGGGCCGCAAATTCTGTCAGGTCCTTGAATCCTCGGTGGACGTACAATGCGCAATGGGGTCCACCTCCAGATAACCCTACGGTCTGATCAATATCCACAGACACAATAGAGTGATCAGGCGATGGAAGGAAAGGAAGGGGTCAGCAGGGAGGGATATCTGTCACAAGAAGCACACAGAATATAAACATCACCGCTTGTACAATAGACTAGACCCCAAACATAGATACAATATATCACCAGTGCTCTATAACCACAATTCTGGTATACCTGTAAAGGAACTGAGTCCTGCCACGAGGTAGTACAGTGCGAAATACGCCACTGTCTCTATTTTGATCTACAGATAAAAGAACATTTTATTGTTCAAGCAACAGCTCTTCCTGTGAATTGCAGTAATGAATATAGCGTAACCTACCTAAAGATTCCTAGTGGCTAGTAACAGCAGGGGGAAGAGTAGTCGACCATGGAAAAGCTCAACATGCCCCTGTTATGAAAATAAAGGTAGAAAGAGAACAAACACTCTCTGATGATTTGGCTTCAACTGGTATTGGCACAATCATAAAAGCAGCCTTGATATAAGTTATCCAGGAAGTATATTTCTTCATATAATCCAGGACCCAAAAGACGGGCTTGCAACTTTGGGAAACCAATGATCAAATGAAGGACCCCAGCGCAGCTGCGCGATGGCCCTTATAGCAAATGACAAATGTAGCAATATCCCAATTAGCCCCACAAACTAGATAAAGAGTAGGTAACCCTGCAAGAGCTACAGCTCATCCAACAGGGCTACATTTTCCCGGTGATCACCACAGAACTGGCTAAACAAAATCCTCACGGTGATCTCAGCTCACCAGAGGCATCGGTTTCAACCCCGCAAGAGCAGAGCATCGACTCATCCAAAGGGGCTGATTAAGAACTGGCTTCCGCTCAAGAAAGATTAGCGAAGCCCAAAACAAGCAAGAAATCAGGGATTGCAAGGTTTGGTGCAAGGCACCCCTACTGGTATCCTGTCTGAGGTCCAGGTCGGATCTCGAATTAGCGGCACCAGATCCAGGAACCAGGAAGTGTTTTGAGCCATCAGCGTGCTTCATGACGTCATTGGCATCCTGCGCGCCTGAGCATCATGGGAGCTGTAGTTTTCTGTCTAGCGCCGCCGCGCTTGCATTGAGGCTTGTCTCGTCAATGTTCCTGCGGCATAACCAGCATGGTTCGTGACAGGACTAGCCCCGGGAGACATCCTTTACAACGCTACTTTTACCACGCAGAGCCTTTACCACGCAACTTTTACAACGCAAACCATTACAACGCATTGCGTTGGGGGCGCTCTAGGATAGGGAATAAGATTCATTTACCATCCAACACCTTCCCTAGTGTCCACGGGGACTGGAGTTGGAATAGTAAATTAAACTATTCACTATCCAGCACCCCAAAGCGATATGCGTTGTAAAGGTTTTCGTTGTAAAAACCGCGTTGTAAAGGCATGCATGGTAAAAGCATGCGTTGTAATGTCATACATCTCTAGCCCCCCATAAAATGCCTCAAAACAGAGTATAACGGTTGAAGGGGCTCAGGAAGAGAAGGTATGAATGCTATTGAAAGGTGCGGGACATGTGTTCTGGATAAGATGATATACCTGTTGCACAAACAAGGGCATAAAGCTAATGGGTCGATATCCATGAAAATTGGTATTGTGTGAAGGAGTAGGAGATTCATGCGGGATTGAACGTATGCCCTCAAATGTCCATGTTGCACAGAAATGTTTACGCCTGGGGATGCGCTGCACTGAGCCTTCTGTATTGTGTCATTGCAGTTAAAACTTTCTATTGCAGCAAGGCAGAAATGCAAAGAGTTTCGACATTCCCGTATCTAGGAGTTACGTTTGAAGATAAAGGGAGCTGGGGCCCTCAAATAAGAAATAGAAATAGTGCCCTAGTAAGAACATCTTCTGCCATCCTGAGTTTCAGCAGAAGGCTGGGGGCTAGGCCAGTCCCAGCCCTCATGACTATCTACAACGCCAAGTGCGTGTCTGTTGCAACTTATGGTTGTTCCTTATGGGGATATGGCTCGATAGACTGTCTTCAGGTTTCTGAAAATAAATTTCTTAGATCAGTCTTGTCTGTACCGCAGTCAACACCATCTTATTCTGTCCATTCTGAATTGGGGGCTGATTTTATAACAGACAAAATTTGAGGGCCCCTCTAATCATGTGTCTTAAAATTTGGCTTAATAACGAACTATCTTTAAATCAGGCCATTTTGAGGGACTGTCTCCTACTCGACAACGCCCACAAAATTAAGTGTTTAACTTATGTTAAAAATGGCTTTAGCGCTCTGGGACGACCTAACCTCTTTTCTTCACCGGAGTTGATATCCCGGGCCGATATTGCTAGAACCAAAAGCGATATGCTCTTGAGGCTGTCGCTAATAAGAGAGGAAAAGGAACTAACAAAACCCTTGGTTAGAGCACACCTCTTGGTTGCAAACCCACCAGGCCCTGAATTCTACCTCACTCTGGTTAACCGCCCCTTTCATAGGTTTTTATTAACTCGTTTCCGCATGAACATGATTCACCTGATATTAGGACAGTACACAACCTGGTGTAAACCTGATGAATTTCTTTCTTGTTCTTGTGATAGCTTTTCTATCCAAGATACTATGCATTTTACCATGTTTTGTGGGTATTTTTTAGCAGAAAGGAGGAAGTATCTTGTGACAATCTTAAAAATGGTAGGGTTTATGCAAGTTAGACCAGCACTTCTTTATTTGCAGTTGTTAAATGACCCTAGCACCGTCTTGCATGTAGCCAACTACTTGGTGTGTGCGGTGCGCACCAGAAAGGACTCATGGTGAAAGAGAGATTGGACACATTGTCAAGAAGTATTGCACCTTGCACTTTAGTGGTCAAACACTATTATTAATGTATATCAGGTTTAAGGGGATGGCGGAACGATATATTTTTAACTTTTTATGACATAGTTTTTACACAGTGATGATTTTTAAAATTTCTTGTATCTTTGTTTTTAGTTAAATCATGCTATGTGGTTTTTACTTTTAAAGTTGTATATTTTTAATCATTGTATAATGTGTGTTTCTTAATTATGATTGTATGTTTCTTGTACCGTACCTTTTTTTGATATTCATTTATCGAAATAAAGATTTTGACTGACTGACAATTGTGTCATTGCATGTTGACATAAGTAAAGTGTCGGATACTGCCAGAAATGTAACCAACCGATAATGTTGGAATAAAAAAGAAAGTTTAAAAAAAAAAAAAGGTTTGCCCTGCCACCCCTTTCTTCAATGGGAGCCTGTGTTCTTGTTCGGAACACAGGCTCCCATTTACGTCAATAACATAACATAACATAACAGGTGTATTTGTAAAGCGCACGACTACCCGTAGGTGTCCTGGCGCTGAACAACAGATGTTTAATGTTACCCAACTCAATGGTATTCATTTTATCGACCTCAGATAGATGAAAGGTTGAGTGGACCCACCGGGATTTTAATCTGTGTCCATGAGGTCGAACACAGGCACCTGCAGTGGCTGCTTTAGTCCACTGAGCCACCAGACCCGGCCAATGGAAGTCCAACCGAATCGTATACAGAAGCATCATGATACATCCAAATCGCTTGGTCAGACTCACCTGATCCAAGTCATATGGAAAGCCTTCCAGGACCAATTAGGTAGGAATGCTTTCCGAACAACATGGTATTTAGCCCCTCTGTAGGAATCGCTGCAAGGAAATTGCAATTTTTGTACATTACATTTTGCATTTCCTAAATAGCAATTTCTTAGGATTCGCTATTTAGAAAATACAAAATGAAAGTTTTGTACATTTGGCCCTAGCTTCGCTAATGAGGACCACTTTTATTTTGGTGCCAGTCCTTTTTGTTGTCCTGGTCTGACCATGCTCCCAACCACCATTTTTAGCTGCTCTTTCAGATGTGTAAAGGTGCAAGGCCTATCCACGGCCTTTGACACAGTCAATCATGACCGTATACTGTCACGGATTGTGGATTTGGGAATTCGAGGCATGGCCCTCCCCAGTCTCACTTCTTTTCTTAAAGACCGCTCACAAAGAGTCCAGCTAGCCGACCTAATGTCTGACCCAGAAACTCTTTCATGCTCAGCATTGTCGCCCCTCCTATTCAATGCTTATTTAAAGCCCTTGATCTCCGCACTGAACCAGATGGAGTGTCGGGTTTATAATTACGCCGACGATACGCAAATCATTATCCAGATCGACAACTCATAAACTGCTCATCTAGGGACGCAGAATATTTTAAAATTTATTGTCAACTGGATGGCGGCTAACTCTTTAAAGATATACCCGGACAAAACAGAGGTGTTGGCGGTAACCACAGCTGCCAACCCCTGGAACAACCTCTTTTGGCCAAGAGAACTCGGGCCGTTTCCAGAACCAGCTTTGGCTGTGAAAAGCCTCTGTATCGAAATTGATGCCAAGCTAGCCATGACACAGCTGGTGTCAGCAGTTGTAGGCACTTGCGTTGGTCTGCTGAGACAGCTGTGGAAACTGTTCCCACTCCTCCCCTTCGCCACTCTTAGACGGGCTGTCTCAGCTGTGATACTGTTGCGGCTCGATTATGGCAACTCTCTGTACTCTGGCATCCTGCAACAACAGTTGACCAGACTACAGTTTGTCATGAACGACGCGGCCAGATTAATTTTTAAAAAGCCGAGACGGGTACATGCCATGCCTCTACTATGTGACCTACATTGGCTCCCGGTTAGGCAGAGAATCAAGTTCAAAGGTCTCTGCCTTACTTATAAATCCATGTATGGCCAAGTCCCAAGATACATCAAGGACCGATTAGCCACTTATGTCCCCAGTAGGGAACTTCGGTCTGCGGAAGCTTGCCAACTGGTTTGCCCCCGGTTTAACCTGTCCTTCAAGGGCGGGAGAGCTTTCTCAACATCTATTCCCCAGGTGTGGAATAGCCTCCCGGAAAACTTACTTAAGGAAGCAAATCTCCTACCTTTTAGGAGGAAGCTGACGACGGTGCTCTTCTCAGAGGTCTGGGGCAATATTTAAGCTAGCCACTGGCTCATTTCCATCAGTTTAGGTGCTCCCTCTAAACAGCGCTTAGAGACCTCTAGGTGATAACGTGCTCTATACATTTAAATTACAATTACAATTACAAAGCTCTTGCAGTAACTACTTCACACCATGACATGAATTTTTACAAACTATTTCATAGTGCCTTTGCCGGCTGTGCTAAATGATGAGTTAAAACTATTGTGTCTATACAGAACTAGCAAATGAAGGGGTTCAGGCTTTTTTACACTTCCACTCCTACTCTGGCTCCACCTGGGACAAACTTTTTTGATGGCCCTAGGTACCAAGGGTGGTCGGAGAAATGACTACATGTCCGCTCACCCAATCAGGATTGGTGGATATGAAAGGTGGGACTGCTTTTTACCGCCAGGTAAAACCTGATAGTAAGGGACAGTAAAACTATTATAATACTGCCCCCACTATAGAGAAGACTCCCATGGTGTGGGGAGCATTATAGTTTTTTCTTACAAAAAGAAAATCCAGTATATGGATTTTCTCTTTGTAAAGAAAAATGAGTTACTTTGAGCTATGGGGGCTGCGTCATACTGATGCAGCCATGAAGCACTGAATAATATGCATTCCATATCCCATGTTCCTGGCAATGCATCCTTTAATAAATAACTGACTGCTTGGTGGTCATTTTTTAATTAGGCTGGCAGCTTCTCCACCAATGGGACGTAATTTACTCTGCCCCTAGGGGGGATTGGCAGGCCATCTGCTTAAAATTAAATCAGGCCCTAAGTCTAACTGAACACCTCTAAATGT
This sequence comes from Lissotriton vulgaris, assembly GCF_964263255.1. Classification (NCBI taxonomy): domain Eukaryota; kingdom Metazoa; phylum Chordata; class Amphibia; order Caudata; family Salamandridae; genus Lissotriton; species Lissotriton vulgaris. The sequence continues at coordinate 1,770,726,839 of NC_141685.1, read as the reverse complement.
CTGCCCAACCTTAGCCTCTCCTACTTACTACTTTTCCATTGTATATTTTTCTAGCACTGCTGTTACGTGCTGTGTGCCTTTATCAGGGCCCCCTCAATCAACCAACTGGTAGACATTGATAGCAGCTTCCAAACTACATAACTGCATTTGCACCAGCTTGCAGATAACGAAATTGATGATTCTATCTGCTGAAAAGTGGAAGAGAGAGGGAGGCATCTGATCCCTACGGTAGGGCCTGGCTTAATGCACCTACCTGCAGAAAGCAGAGTCCCAGAGAAACATAAATATAGGTTGCAAGAATACAGGTAGGACACCAGTGCCACCAGAGTCCCATCAACCACTGCGAAAGGAGCCACTCTCCAGGCTTCCACCTGGTGCACTTCAGTCTGGAACTGAAGTGTAATTTGGAGTCTTCATGGGATTGCCCCATAACTACAACACAAATCCCCCTCTAGTGGTCATGATTAGGCTGGGCGTGAAATTCCACTCCACTCACAGTGTTTGCAGAGTGTTTCCCACTCGTGCACCGTGTAGCGTACAGAGTTCCACAAATCTGTGCTCCGCATAGTGAGTAGAGTTTTTTCCTCACTCGCGCTTGCCAACTTTCAGTTGGCGAGCAAGGAAAATCTTACTCTAGGCCACCTCCCAGCAAGATTTCCTAATGCGGGAAGACACAGAGGGCCGCTACGTAGTCATGGGCAGATTTTGCGGATCCACGATCCGCGGATTTTGCGGCTTTGCGGATCGTAGATCCGCAAAATCGGCGGATTTGCGGATTTGCGGATCCGCAGACTTGCCCTGCTGAATGAGCACTGCATTTGAGCTTCAACTAGTTTCAGCGACCATGTGTGTGTTACTATGCAATCGCCCCGAGAGGCGCAGGGTTCCCTTGGGTGAGCTGTCCATCATAGTGGGTCAATAGCGGGAAGACGGTGCACACTGCGAGTGTGTGTGGGGGGGGGGGCTTCCAAGCCCAAAGTCAGGCGCCCCAAGGGGTGCAGGGGTCCCTTCAGCTCCTGGCCACAGGAACAGCACGAGGATTGCGCTTGTGAAAGTCAAGGATGCAAAGGCCTCTATCACAGCTGATTTTCGAATGTAGATTTGGGAAGAAGGCACACCTGCCTCGACGACGCTCACAATTGTTTTTGGGCTGATGAATGAGTCACTTCATTTGAGCTTCAACTAGTTTCAGCGGCCATGTGTGTGTTACTATGCAATCGCCCCGAGGGGCGCAGGGTTCCCTTGGGTGAGCTGTCCATCATAGTGGGTCAATGGCGGGAAGACGGTGCACACTGCGAGTGTGTGTGGGGGGGGGCTTCCAAGCCCAAAGTCAGGCGCCCCGAGGGGTGCAGGGGTCCCTTCATCTCCTGGCCACAGGAACAGCACGAGGATTGCGCTCGTGAAAGTCAAGGATGCAAAGACCTCTATCACAGCTGATTTTCGAAGGTAGATTTGGGAAGAAGGCACACCTGCCTCGACGACGCTCACGATTGTTTTTGGGCTGATGAATGAGTCACTGAAGTCACAGGAAGGGCATGTTGTAAATATTTTACGATGGCGCCGGCAAGCTGCCAGCGCCATCCTAAAATAGTTACTAAATTAGCTTCAACAGGAAGCTCTAATAGATAAAATAAAGCAGGTGCGAGCACCTGCTTTATTTTATCTATTAGAGTCGCGTCTGGCAACAGCGTGCTGAAAAACTACTCTTCCCATGTTTCTCTGGGCGCATTTAGATGACTCCACGGGCCAGGACCAATGGATCAACACGTCGCGTAATGACGTGTAACTATGACAGCCTTGGCGTAACAAAATACAGAAATGTCCGTCCCTCGGTGCATCCCCGAACAGCGCAGATGCCTGATCGGTGCACCGACGGACAGGTACGTATACTAGCAGCATGGGGCTCGGGGCACTCGCTTAGCTGGAGGCGGGACGTTAATCGGGCTCTCGGCACTCCCGCGGCGAGCGCCTTAACAAAGTTTCCGTTCTCGTATGCCCGCTACAAGTCACCCCTTCTAAAAAGCACTTGCTCAGTCTCTCCTGTGGCTCCAGTGAGTTGTCGTGGAAGGGCAAAGAAACAACGTTGCTTTTAGGGTGAGGTGGTAGCTATATGTGCTGTTGACCTCAACGGGTTAGATAGAATACTAATCCCCTCTGACCAACCTTAGGGGATCGAGGGCTTATAATTCAATAGCCTTACGGTAATAGCCTTCCTACCCGTGCGCCCGTTAAAAAACCGAGGCGGACAGAATACACAACCCCCTTTACCAATTACAGGGGTTCAAGGGCTCATAACTGTATAATCTCACTAAGAAGCCACGTGAGAACGCCGAGTGGGATGCGATTTAGCATGAACAACATAGGGCTTTGACCAGACATTGATATCATCATAATTTTGCAACACTCAGTGATGAAAAGTTGTGATGGAACAGCAGCTGACCAGTGGGGTTTTCTCACTTTCGTTTTTATGATTTCAATTAGAGCGGTGTCCCCAATTCCTGAGCTGTAGCCAGGTGAGGAGTGGCGCTGGTCCCTCATTCTTCAGGTGAGTGAGAGGAGTATCCAATTAACGAATGGTTGGGTAATATGTTCTGTATACAGTACAAACTTATAAGTTATTAGACTTTATTTGAAACTAAGGAGAGATAACTTTATTAATAATATGTTATCCTATCATCTCTGTTTCTCTCTATATGTGTCTTCAACACCTGTGCATCACTCTAACAGAACAGAGAGAGGACTTATTCAGGTGATATCCAATTTATTTCTTTTGTTGCACTCACTCACTTTAGAAGCAGTCGCAAAGTAGATTTCTGGTCCTGAGGAAGCAGGAGACCCCGGTTGGGTCAATTCACTGCAGAAACATGTCGACCGTCAATAACATGCAGTAGATATTTGTTACAAACTACTGTTACTTTGCACCTATTTGGTTTTTAATCTTGGAAGTGGTTGCCTTTCATTAAAATTACTTGTGTTTCCACTATCCATTTTTATCTTTACACTTACACTCACACATATTGTTTTGAGCACTGCTTCTGGTTACCACTGTGTGTTGACTAGTGGTATGTACAGTGTGGACATACCACTTTGTGAAATCGCCCAAATGGTGACAAGAGGGCGGTTCAGAGTGTGTAACTGATGGGTACATATATCACAACGTGATTAGTCCCTTTTTGTACTTTAATAATATGGTTGACACTTTTTGTACACAGAGACCTTAGTTTCACGTAGACCCACAGTTATTGTTTGTTGATATAGTATGCTTTAAAATGGGTGCTTGCTCGTCCCCAGCAGCTATTTCACTTTTTTCCGCTTGTGTTAGTGGGGCTGACATTTTGTATAGCCTTTTTTAATGGGAGCTTTTTGGGGTGAATGAATGCAGGTCATGTAGATGGACTCTGCATTTGTGGTTATATTTCCTGTAGGGACACAGTGAGAAGAATGGCGGCGTCATGTAGCACCAGACCTCCCTCTGGCTGTAGGATTACCCTCCACAGGGTTTTACTGTCACATTCTTTATGTAGCCGGTTTCATTTTGGAGCCTTCACCGTCTTTCCCTTTCACACTTTGCACTCATCGCACGTTCCGTCAACATGCTGTCCAGCAGGTCACCCTTCCCCACCGCTCACTCATTCATTTTTGCTTATTACCGAGTACAGAATCACACTGCAACCGTATAAGCCATGCAAGCCTTTGAGTAAAAATGAAAAGACTCGTGTGTCGGTATCACAAGGCTACAGTGCACGTGTCTGTTTATTAGGTGGCTTGCACTGCACAGTCTGATGCTGTTATGTATCATTTTAGGACCCTAATGTAAGTTTCCCAATTCAGGCCCTTATATAGGTATAAATTACGATATCCTTTTATAGGCATAGAAATCATAACCATATTTAGGCATAGCTCATGCAGTCCAAATACGTCAAGGCTACTTCCACTAGTTCTGAAAATCCGCAACGATTTCTTGGAAAACACAGCTTCAGAAGCCAGGGACTTCCCCTTGCTTGAATATTGATTTGTCCAAGAACTCATGAAGTTTTCAAAGAACTGAGACTCTTTGATGACGTTATTATGTCCAACTGTACATCAAACCGGCACCTTTAAGGGTTAAATATGCCCACACTCTCCCAAGCAAACACACAGTGGTTTGGAGCAGTTCGACTATCTACTTGCCCGACGCGCCCTGCTACAGCAAGTGCCGAAGGAAGCCGACCCTCCAGCAGACGCACTGAGAGAGACGCTGTCTTTTCTCCTGCCGAGAAATCCAGCTCCAGTGTTTCCAAGCTACACTTGCGGGTTGTTGGGAAATCGAGTCCCGAGACTGACCTCAATTCTACACTGAGGTATGGAGCTGATTAGACCCTTAGAGAAATCTTGGGCAGAGTCTTGGCAAAAGAATACTACATTTATGCTACACCTCACTTACTTTCATTTCGAAGGGATGTATGTTTTTGTAAGCTGAGAGAGAAATACCTTGTTTCTCTCTTACTGCAGAAGTAACCTTTCACATATGTGTTCACACTAACTACATGAGTCAGAGATTACATAATTATATAAAGCATGATATTTCTATAAGAAGGGAGGTGATTAGGTTCCATCGTTTCTTCACCATTTAATAGTAGCAGACGGCTGCTGACTCATCTGGTCTATATGACTCCTTGCTTTCCCATAAAAATCACCCCTATCTGCTTTTCAGATTTTGGGGAAGGAGGAACCAAAACACCATATGTTTTAAAAACAAGCAGGATTTTTTTCTTACAAACTGGCTCCGTTTTTTCTCACTCAGAGGAATTTAGCACACTTGTAGGATTGAACTTGGTAGCTACTAAAAATGTAACACATATATTACAAAAACATAACCAATACTTATACAAAAAACATACTTCACATACATTTAAAATATAAACTAACATGCATAACACTAATTAAAAAATCGATATTTTATACAGATATATTTTTGCAAATGATATTAATGATATCTATGGGGTCCATTACGATGGCGGGTGGACTCAGTCTGCCCGTCAACCTAGTGGTGCTGGGACCGGCCGCCAGTGGTGAGGCGATCCTGTCATGGTAATTAGGATGCCACCACCACGGTGGCCAGGGCCGGACTGAGAACATAAACTGGCCCTGGCAAACTGTTCAGCTGGCCCCCAATGGGGTCAGGGGGAGTGCAGCTGAGCAGTTTGCGACGGCCGGTTTCGGCCGATTTTGTTACCTGGGTCCGACATTGCCGACCCCCGGTAACAAAAACAGCCCCCCAGGGGCCCAAAACCGGCCCCCACCCTAGCGGCCTACCGGGGAAACGCCCGGTGCCCGCTATGGCCAGTCCAGCCCTGACGGTGGCGTTGGCATCCTGCATATATTGCATTGTGGCGGGCGGTGCTGTAAGCAGCACCCGCCACAATGCAATATATGCATGTTGTGCATTAGCATGCACAATGTGACAGGTACCGCGCGGTGCCTGCCACCTTGTGCATGCTGATGTTGTGGGGTACCCTCCAAGTACAGCCCCCCACCCCCCTGGGGGCCCACAATGGCCCCCAGAGAGAACTCAGCATGCCTTTCCATGGCGGAGTCTCCGCCATGGAAAGGCATTGAAAATGCCACATACTAATATGGATGACGGTGCCTGTAAGGCACCGCCACCATATTATGGGCCTTTTCCGCCCGGTAGGTAAACGGAACGATTGCCTACCAGCGGAAAAGCGGTAGACGGCATTTCGGTCCGCCAAGGTACCCTGGCCATGCTGATGTGGTGGGGGTAACTGGCCGTCTGGAGGGGTGTTTTGGCGGGCAGATCGCCATGCTAATTTTTTTAAACTATATTTCTTACCTTAAATTCAATATTCTTGACCACGATATTCTTGTTGTAGATATTTTGGTGTCACAATATTTCCAACTCTATTTTTGTGTAGGTCGACATTTCCAACTCTATATTCTGTCTGCATACCGTGTCATACAGCAGCTACAGAAATTAGTAAAAGGAGACATCAGAATCATGGCAGTTTGACTGAGGATAGTTTTAATAGATATGTAAACTTGTGTTGATGCAGATAAATGCAGGATATAACATATTCCTTACACGTGCAAATTAATACTTCGCAAATATTTGTTAGTGCAACACAATTACCTCAACAACGAATGACAGCAGGTGGAACTGCCCCCTGATATGGCCCAATGGGTGGGCTGTAATTTGTAGTAGGGGATTATTATTTCACTACGGCTGTGAGGAAACAAACATGCAGTGATGCAGATTTACTAACAAAAGCTATGTAAAGCAGTGCAAAATGTTTATTTGGATTTTTTTTCCCACACACAACTTGTGTGCTGGAAAGTTGCCTGAAAGTAAAAAAAAGTAGTGCTCTCTGCTGTGTAGCATCACTTTTCATGAAGGGGGTGTTCCAGTTGTGATATTCCTAAGTGACTGCCCTTGGTCTTTGATGCAAAGCCCTATCTAGTAACAATAGTAAACAGGACTGTTTCCCAAAAAATAATGTCTCTTTGAAGCAGGCATTAACAAGGAGAAATGATTATATTTCTCCAAATATTTCTGACTTTGCATGTGTACTGCATAGTACAGCACACATCCAAAGTGGGAAAAGATTTTAAGTTTTTCTTTACATCATGCAGACAACTTTGCCCTATGGTGCAAATGTGTGTGGGTTGTGCGAAGAGAGCAGAAGGAGTGCCATATCTTAATGTGGTGCTTATCCCCTTACCCCGTCTCACGCAACTCAACTATGGTTGTGGCGCTACGCAGGCCCGGACTGGCCATAGCAGGCATGGGGCAATCCCCTCGGTGTGCCGCAAGGGTGGGGGGCGGTTTTGAGCCCCTGGGGGCCGATTTTGTCAGGGCCCTTTTTGCAGCATAGCTGCAAAATCGGCCCTGCAACAAAATCGGCCGAAAACCAGCCCTGACAAAGAGCTCGGCGGCACCTCCAACCCCCCCGAGTGGGGAGGGGGGCCGGCCAAGCACTTTGCCAGGGCCGGTTTTGGGTCCAAGTCCGGCCCTGGTGCTACGTTGCATGATATAATAATAAAACTACCATAGAGTATTGAAATATCACAATGCTAGCAATGTATCGATGTGGGAACTTGTCAGTGTTTCACAGTCTTTGAAAATGCTTAGTCATGTTTGCTGTGACAGCTGCTGGGACAAGAGAAAACATTTGATGCACATATTTATGTGACATGAAACAGTGGTAAGTATGGTGACAAAATACATATCTATGATTGCTTCAATATGGACATGAGTGTATTACGTGGATGATATGAAAAATATATCTCTCAAGGTCTGGCCATCTGGATGAACAACATCTGTCTCAAACTCAACACAGACAAGACCAAAATACTCATCTTCAATGGACACCCAATGGAACAACGAATGATGGCCCTATCCTCAAACCCACTGAACACTGCCACAACCTCAGCATCATCCTCAAGAGGCAGCTATCCATTAAGTAGCAGGTCAGCCCTGTCTCCTCCACTTGTTGAATGCTCAGGAAGGGTTTCAGTTGGCTCCCATGAACACCACACGAACTGTCACACAAGCTCTCATCACCAACAGACTCGACTACGGCAACCCCCTCTACATGGAATTGCCTCCCAACTCATGAGGAAACTCCAGACCTTCCAGAACACAGCAGCCAGACTCATCCTTGACCTCCCTAGAAAGAAGCACATCTCTCCTCACCTCAGGAGACTCCATTGGCTACCAGTCACAAAGAGATGCCAGTTCAAACTGCTCACCCACGCTTACAAGGCACTACTCAACAAAGGCCTGGCATACCTCAACAAACTAGTTAATTTCCCCCAGCCTACCTGTGTACTCCTTTCTGGACCACGCGCCCTGGCAGTCACCCAACATATCCGCCGGGCAAACAGTGGAGGCCGCTCCTTCTCCTACTTAGCGGCTAAGACCTGGAAAAAATACCCTCACCCTACACCTCAGAGCCTCACCATCACTCCAACGGTTCAGGACGGACCTCAATACATGGATGTTCAACCAACAAGTATGGTAAACAACCTTAACAACGCTGTCAAAACACTGCGGAGCCATTACGACGCGTCTTTTACAACGCAAGTCGTTACCACGACTTGCGCTGGAAGGCGCGTTAGACTAAGGAATAGTAGATTTACTATTCCAACACCTTCCCTACTGTACGTAGGCTGGAGTTGGAATAGTAAATCTTACTATTCCTAAGTCCAGCACCCTACAGCGCAAGTCGTGGTAACGACTTGCATTGTAAAAGATGCGTTGTGATGTACCGCGATCATTTTGATCGCGTTGTAACATCATACATCCATAAGTACAGGCAGCATGATCCAGCAGCAGGACCCTAAAGCGCCTCGAGACCCTCACAGGCGAACCAGCCGCTCTCTACAAATCCTGACTGATTGATTGATTGATTGAATTGTGTTTCAATGGTTTAGGGTCTGATTCACAAAGGTAATTTACACTTTTGAGTCATTTACACTTTTGATTAAGTTTAACACTTTTGGCTTTTCACAAAAATTAAACAGTATTAAGCCCAGTGCCACACGTGTCCAACCGCTGGTACTGCAACAGCGTCCCCTGTAAAATAATGAATGTAGAAAATTAAAATAAAATACAGCAGAAAATAATGTTAAATTACCTTAAAGTATTTACTAATGTTACAAATATAAATAAATAGAATCTGATGTTAAAAATAGTATCATTTGCCAAAGGCCAGTTCACATGGCAGTGCGATAACAGTGGAGGTGGTGGTAGGTGGGGAAGGAGAGTGGCAACACAGGGCATATAAAAGAGAAAATTACACAATGGGTGTCCACATGTTTGAGGTCTAGTCAGTGTGAACATCCTTATGTGATAAGGATATTATCTTGGTAAATAAATGTGGCCTTAGCTATACTTAAAGTACACAAAACAGTGATGGATGCAATGTTTGAAGTAAACTCAACCACTGGTAATCACTCGGGCCGCATCCCAATCCATCATTATTTTGCACACCATGCCACCTCAGTTTGGACCCAGCCATATGCAAGTCAGTCTTGACCCTGCTCCAATAGGAACAGTCCAGCCTCAATTGACAAGCCAGGTTATCCCTGAGCAGGAACACAAGCAACCAAGGATCGGTTTTGCTCGTCAGCCGGATACAGCTTTATTCCTGTGACACAGTGTGATTGTTGATTCTGCTGCATTTTAAATGAATATTTATAGCTCGCATGATTACCAAAAAGGTGTCCTGGCTCTAGAGGAAAGACAGCGATAGGCACACAGGGAGGAGAAAAGGGGGAAGCTAAAGATCGGACGTGATCAAAGGCAAACAGTTCCATTGTAATGATTTGTGATTTTAAGTAATAAATATCCATCGGTAACTGCCATCTTATTACCAACCATGTTTATTATGGATTGTTGACTAATTTTGTTAGGTGCTGCAAGTGTATTTAAGCTAAACACCACAAGGTGACAGCATATACCTACATATAAAAAATGACTGTCGGATCTGGAGCATTAAGATCCGCATTGTGTCTGTGTGTTTTTAAATATACAGCGAGAAATTAGCCCATGTATATTAAAACGTTTTAGATGAGAACTAGGTGGTTCTTTCAATATGAAAGGCAGAAGTTAAACATCTTTTTAGGCAGAGGAATATCACTGATATGCCCAGAATCACAGGCTTTTAAGTTGTGGGCTGGATTCGAACCAGATTTGCATTTGAAAAGTCAGCAGCTCTAGACCTTAGGCAACATCTCTTACCTGTAAATTAAACTTTCTCCCCTTAACTTAAAGGGTGTTCATTTATTTTATTTTATATTTTTATTTACGTAGTGGCTATTTACCCGCCCCTTGGCTAAATAGTAAAGATTCTACAATGTTCTGCCGGAAGCTGTGCAAAAAGCAGGAAATGTTAGCTATTTACCTGGTCTCGGGCTAAATAGTAGAGATTCTGCACTATTCGGCTGACAGACATACAAATAGCAATACAACTTCACTATGTACGTGGCAGCTGGCTAAATAGTAAAGTTTCTGCACTTCTATATTTACCTAGTCACCGTATAAATAGCAAAGGTTTTGTACTATTTGGCCAGCAGTCAAACTGGGCAAAACATCAGACGTACAATTGGGCCACAGCCTTGCAAATAAACGTAATTATTTTTATGGCTGCTGCTTGAATATCAGAACGTTTATGTTATTTGGCCAGTAGCCTGGAAAGTAGCGAAGAAATGTCACTTGCAGAAATAATGTACTGTATAGCGGTAGTCTTGCAAATAACTTGATTAGAAATGTCATTATGTACCTACTGCTGGCTACATAGTAGACAACGTCCACAACTTGGCCAGTAGCGATGCATTACAGAGAAACTAAACTGTTTACCTGGCTGCTGTCTCAAATAACTTACATTTTGTTTTATTATGCCTTATGCAAATTTCAACAGGTACATACACCAGGCAGAATTGCAAACAAGGTGTGGACACAATTGGCATCCTACTTTACGAAAATTAGGGTCCTTATAAATTATTTCATTCGCAAAAAGTGGCAGCAAATTCGGCACATATGTTTTGCGAATGGAATAGTTCACAAAATATTAAATAGCAAGGGGTTTCAGAATGGCCTGCCTTATTAACATTAATATTTTTTCATATGTGACCCTCTGTGATTGGTTGCAATCACCAGAGATGGTGGCCTGCGAAGTACAGCACACCATACTCTCTGGGTCTGCATTCCAAAATGGAATTTTGTTTTCTATAGCAGCCCTTGTTCCCTAAAGGAGCCTAGTGCTACTCGTCTTTCTGCTCTCCTGGTATTCCTCATTCTTCTGACATGGGTCTTCCTAGTTCCCATGTTGCGGGTCATCCTAGTTCATGCAGTGTTTGTCATCCTGGTAGAGCATCCCCCTCAGTCTGATCCTCATGAACGTTCTGATCCTGGTCCTACTGGGCCTAGACTTCCTAGTCCTTTATATTTCCCCTGTCCATTCTAATCTACAGTCCTGTTAGCCTGGGTTCTTTCTGATTGTAGTCTTCCAGGTACTGGTCCATTCGCTTCTGGCCCTTTGGTCCTCCTTGATCTGATCTCTGTGGTCTTGGCTCTCCTGTCTATGGGTCCTTCTTTCCAATTGTCTCCTGATACTGGTCCTCTTTGGTCTGTCTACCTTGGTCTGTCACTCCTAGCCCTGGTTGTCCTCATTTCTCTGGTTGGTGCTCCCAGACCCTGCTAGTCCTCCTCTTAGCTATTGCCCTTAGCCTTCTGTTCCTTCTACCCCTGGTATTTATGTTGCTTCAAGCCCTTGTCCACTGGGTCAAGATCCCTGTTCCACATCCTCTTGGCCCTCCTGATCCTTCTCACCCTGGTCCAGGTGCACTTCGTCCTGTTCTCCATTGACCCAATGGACAGAGACCTGAAGGAGCTCTCAAAGTGAAGTGGTAGGGCGCAAATCCATACTCCAAAATCCGAGTAGAAAATGGCTGGGGTGGGCCCACCATACCCTACCCCACACTCCCTTCTTTAGCGATCAGGGAAACGTTGACTTTTTAAAAATAATGGGCAAACAGTGTATTTTGTTGTATATTTTCTTTATGAAACAACACAATTTCTGGTTTTGCCAAGCTAGTTTGAACCTCTCCAGTGAACTGATCACCTCCCTGCGAGCTACTGCAGAGTGGAGAGAGTAATATGGGACAGACATAGTAAAGAGGTCAGAGAGTGATACAGGAAAAGGACAGATAAGAGAACGGAAAAAATAGAGTGCGACGTTCAGAAGAGTAGTAAAACCTCAGGTCGGACAATCCAGACAATAGTATAAGAATGACACGGAATGGAGCACTGGACAGTGACACATAGAGGATATAGAGGTGGAACATAGGGCGCAGGAGTGACATAGAAAACAGAAATAGGATTATAACACATTGATACTAGAGAGGGTCGAGTCAGGTAAGAGGGCCAGAAGTGAAGGAGAGGAGAAAAGTGCCGAAAACAGAGGGTGGAAATCTGGTGACATGGAAGAGACAACTGTAGAGACGAAGAGAGGATGGGAAGTGAGAAAGTGGTGTGAGCACATAGTAAGGAAAATGGTACATGGATAAAGAAGAAAGCAGAATGACATGGCAATAAGATGGGAAGAGCTATATAAAGAATGTATAAAGTTACAGAAGTGCTTTGGCGAGAGGACTGATGAGAGGGAGGGGAGAAACAATATGTAGATTGGAAAACGTGTCAAAAGGAATAAAAGGTGTAGACAATGAAAAGAAAACCAAGATGGAGAGGAGAGACTGGAATAACAAAAGCTTGGTAGAGAGTCAGGGAACCCAATGGGAGACATTCTAGTGAAAAGGGCATCAAGAGACAGGAAAGAGGCCAGACGTCACCCCAAGTGATCCAATTACACCATATTACATGGCCAAACCTAGTGCTGCTTCGCTTCTCCAGAACCACATCTGCTCACAGTTTTTTACTTTGCTTCATTTTTAGTATAAAAAGCTTTTTAAAGCAATGTGCCATGGCTGTTATTCGACAACACTAACTATTATTATGAAAAATTCTGTGAGTGTAAGAGCCAAGGTTTCAGACAGTACTATATTAACAAGTTAAATATAGTGGGGCAGATTTATGAAGGACTTGCGCTGCCGGGGCCTTATTTATGAAGGCCTTGCGCCGCCGGTGCGTCACTTTTAACATGGGAAAATGTGACGCACCGGTGGCGCAAGGCCTTCATAAATAAGGCCCCAGGTGCGTCACTGTTTCCCACGTTAAAAATGACGCACCGGCGGCGCAAGGCCTTCATAAATCTGCACCACTATATTTAACTTGTTACTGATTGAAAAATTAAACGTAAGCAATAAGAGAGGCAACCCTACCAAACATTTCATTATTTAAGTGACATGGGAGATATCATCTCTGTCCCACCTCTTGTATTACCGTGCCACAAACAAACATGCATTCCCTTCTCTTCAAAATGTATCTGTGGAATGCGCTGGAAAATAAAAATGGAGAACAGAAACAGAATCTCCACTGTCAGTCCCAAAGTATTGTTTGGCAGTTCCCTAGTTTTTGGCTGAAGGTGAAAGATGTTACGTTCTATGTGCTCGGATTGAAAATAAATAAACCACGATCGCTGATGCAGAGCAAGCTGCCTTGCCGATTCAGGTGCACCAATGTTTGGATAACTGTATGCCATGGGCGTTCGCAGGGGGGGGGGGGGGGGCAAGAGGGGGCACTTGCCCCCCCCCCCCCCCCCCCCCCCCCCCCCCCCCCCCTGGATCCAGGCCCGGTTCTAGAGAATGGGCCCACATACCTGGGCCGACTTTCCTGCTGGGGCGACACCTGAAAGGCTGCTACAGTACAGCCCGAGTGTGAGTCCCAGCAGGTCACAGAGGCAGCCGTTCCGTTCCTGATTCCTCAGAAGCGGTCGCTCCCCCTCACGCTGCTCCCTGACCTGCTTGCCATACTGGTATCGTTACTGCAAGACCACTGCCTGCTTTGAATACGCATAGAATATTTAATAATTACCCTCGTGCGCCAGATCACTACATATCGCTTTAATACCTGCTCATTTATACTAATTAGCATATTATCGTAGCGCTAGTCTCCCATAGCGCGCTGCAACGCTCTTGTTTTTTGTGCTGCCTGTATTTAACTTTGTGCCTGATTGTGTCATAATCATTGCGTTTTACACTTATTGTGCCCCAACCCTGTATCGCTTTTGGCTGACTGCCATTTTGTTTGGATTGTTGTTGTTTTGCCTTCCCTCCCCGGCTCTCCACCCCGCCTCCCGCCTCCCAGCTGCTCCGCCCTCCCACAGATCGTCAGGCTCCGCTCTTCCGCTAGATCACTGTGACCGTCCTGATTCCTCAGAAGCGGTCGCTCCCCCTCACGCTGCTCCCTGTCCTGCTTGCCATACTGGTATCGTTACTGCTAGACCACTGCCTGCATTGAATACGCATAGAATATTTATTAATTACCCTCGTGCGCCAGATCGCTACATATCGCTTTAATACCTGCTCATTTATACTAATTAGCCTATTATCGTAGCGCTAGTCTCCCATAGCGCGCTGCAACGCTCTTGTTTTTTGTGCTGACGGTATTTAACTTTGTGCCTGATTGTGTCATAATCATCGCGTTTTACACTTATTGTGCCCCAACCCTGTATCGCTTTTGGCTGACTGCCATTTTGTTTGGATTGTTGTTGTTTTGCCTTCCCTCCCCGGCTCTCCACCCCGCCTCCCGCCTCCCAGCTGCTCCTCCCTCCCACAGATCGTCAGGCTCCGCTCTTCCGCTAGATCACTGTGACCGTACTGATTCCTCAGAAGCGGTCGCTTCCCCTCACGCTGCTCCCTGACCTGCTTGCCATACTGGTATCGTTAATGCAAGACCACTGCCTGCATTGAATACGCATAGAATATTTATTAATTACCCTTGTGCGCCAGATCGCTACATATCGCTTTAATACCTGCTCATTTATACTAATTAGCATATTATCGTAGCGCTAGTCTCCCATAGCGCGCTGCAACGCTCTTGTTTGTTGTGATGCCTGTATTTATCTTTGTGCCTGATTGTGTCATAATCATCGCGTTTTACACTTATTGTGCCCCAACCCTGTATCTCTTTTGGCTGACTGCCATTTTGTTTGGATTGTTGTTGTTTTGCCTTCCCTCCCCGGCTCTCCACCCCGCCTCCCGCCTCCCGCCTCCCAGCTGCTCCTCCTTCGCCCCTCCCCTCCACTTTCCGCATATGACAGATGCTTTTGCGCGCAGCGGTCGCGCCCCATGCACGCCTAAGGTGCGCCAAAGGTAAGCCTGTCTACGCCTGTCCGCGCCTGGACCGCCCCCAGCGCCATACCCCCTGGTCCTCGCAAAACCCACCCAACCCGCATAACGTATGACACCGCTACTCTCCTTGCCCTTAACCCCGGACGCACCCCACAATGCTGCGTAGCTACCCCAGGACACACCCACGGACTATTCGCATGCCACTCATGCATGTTTGCCTGGATCAGGACCCACACCAAATCATCCTCCTCCAAACAAAGCTCCGACCCTAACCACCTGAAGTGCATCTTGCTGAACACCCGCTCTGTCCACAAACACGCCACTGAACTCTGGGACCTACTCGACACCACATCACCGGACGTCGCCTTCCTTACAGAAACCTGGATGAATGCATCATCAGCGCCCGACATCGCCATAGCCATCTCGGATGCCTACAAGATCATCCGAAAAGACTGCACCAACCAAACAGGAGGAGGCATCGCCATCGCCCATAAGAACACCATCCGAATCACGACCAGCTCCGACGATAACCTCCCGACCGCCGAACACCTTCACTTCCAGATCCACACCGACCCCAGGACAACACTTAGAGGCACCCTCATCTACCGAACACCAGGAACCCGCTCACAATTTAATGAAGACATCACTGACTTCATCAGCCCACATGCCCTCACCTCCGAGAACTACATTCTACTGGGAGACCTCAACTTCCACCTGGAAAAGAATAACAACAACAACACCATCACCCTTCTGGACAACCTGGCCAATCTCGGACTCAAACAACTTGTTGACACCCCCACCCACCTTGCCGGACACACGCTCGACCCTATCTTCACCTCCAGCAAACACATCTCCTTCGATCACACCACGGCTCTCCATTGGACGGACCACAGCTGCGTTCACTTCAGCTACAAAAAGACCACGACCCACATCCCACCACAACCTATTCCTCGAAGAAACTGGAATAAAATCACCACCTCACATCGCTTAACCAAAACCACCCCGCCATATCATCGGACCCAAACCAAACTGCCACCAAACCCACACAATGGATCACCCACAGCGCTGACAAATTAGCACCCTTGAAAAACCACCAGATCAAACAAGACAGCAAAAAGGGCCCCTGGTTCAACGATGACCTTAAGAAATCCAAGAAGCTATGTCGTACTCTCGAGAAAGCCTGGAGAAAAAACCCAACCACTAACAACCTGACCACCTTCAAGGACGCCACCCGCAAACACCAAGAACTGATCCGATCCACCAAGAAATCAGCCTTCAAAGATCGACTCGACAACAACAGTCACAACAGCAAAGAATTATTCAACATCGTCAGAGAATTTACCAAACATACCGCCAGCACCAATGACATCACTCCTTCCCAAGACCTCTGCAACTCCCTATCCTCTTTCTTCCACAACAAAATCGCCGACATTCATAACAGCTTTGGAAACCTATCAGAAGAACAACCCACTCCCCCCACCTCCGAACCAAAACAGCACTCTCACAACCTTTGCGTCTGGAACCCATTCACGATTGAAAGCACCATTCGCCTGATAAACTCCATCCACTCAGGATCGCCAACCGACCTATGTCTCCACTACATTTTCAACAAAGCAGACTACATCGTCGCACCCCATCTTTGCAATGTTATCAACTGCTCCTTCAACTCCGCTACCTTCCGAGAAAGCTGGAAACATGCCGAACTCAGCGCCCTTCTGAAGAAACCCACAGCGGACCCCTCTGAACTTAAGAACTACCGCCCCATCTCACTCCTCCCCTTCCCGGCCAAAGTCATCGAGAAAGCCGTCAATAGTCAGCTCGCCGCCTTCCTTGAATCCAACAATTCACTTGACCCCTCACAGTCCGGCTTCCGAGCCAAACACAGCACCGAAACCGCCCTCATCGCTGCTACAGACGACATCCGAACGCTACTGGACAACGGAGAAACAGTTGCCCTCATCCTACTTGACCTCTCCGCCGCCTTTCACACAGTCTGTCATAACACCCTCATACAACGCCTCAGCAACATCGGAATACAAGGAAAAGCATTGGACTGGATTATCTCGTTCCTCGCCGGAAGAACCCAGAGAGTCCGCCTCCCCCCATTCAAATCTGAGGCAACCGAAGTCATCTGCGGAGTACCACAAGGATCATCACTTAGTCCCACCCTCTTCAATGTGTACATGAGTCCTCTCGCATCCATCGCACGACAACACAACCTCAACATCATCTCCTACGCTGACGACACCCAGCTGATCCTCTCCCTCACCAAAGATCCTAACTCCGCCAAAACCAATCTACACGAAGGAATGAAAGAAGTAGCCAAATGGATGAAGAACAGTCGTTTAAAACTAAATTCAGACAAAACGGAAGTCCTCATCTTACGGTCATCCCCCTCTGCATGGGACGACTCATGGTGGCCACCGGCTCTGGGCACAGCACCCATACCTACAGATCATGCACGTAACCTGGGCTTCATCCTAGACTCCTCCCTATCGATGACCAGACAAGTCAACGCCGTCTCGTCATCATGCTTCAACATCCTACGCATGCTCAAAAAAATCTTCCGCTGGATCCCCACCGAAAAAAGAAAGACAGTCACCCACACACTAGTCACTAGCCGACTAGATTATGGAAACACCCTCTACGCCGGAACCACAGCCAAACTACAGAAAAAACTCCAACGCATCCAAAACGCCTCAGCCAGACTCATACTGGCCATCCCCTGTCAAGCTCACATTTCCGGTCATCTGAAAAATCTCCACTGGCTTCCCGTCAACAAAAGAATAATGTTCCGTCTCCTCACCCACGCACACAAGGCCCTCTACGACCTAGGACCCGAATGCCTCAACAAATGATTATCCTTCTACACACCCACCCGCCAACTTCGTTCATCCAATCAAGCCCTCCCCACAATCCCACGCATCAATAGATCCACCATGGGAGGAAGATCTTTCTCCTACTTAGCGGCCAAAACATGGAACTCCCTCCCCACTCACCTCCGCCTCACACAGAACCACCTCTCCTTCAGAAAGCAGCTAAAAACCTGGCTATTCGATAAATGATGCACCCTCCCTCACTCAAGCGCCTTGAGACCCTCTGGGTGAGTAGTGCGCTATACAAATTACTGAAATTGAACCTGAACTTGAACAATGGGCCGGCAGAGGAGACACAGCATGGAGCATCTCCCCCCATCCCAGGACCCCGGGAGATGACGTTGAGTTCTTGGGGAGCTGCTGATGCTTTCAAGCAGCACAATTAGCAGGGGCCGTGAGCTTTAGTCCCTCACAGCAGGCCACAATGATCAGATACAAAGCTAAGGGGCGTGGGTGGGGACGTCGTTTGGGGAGCGGGGTTAGTGTCAACATTATTAGTTTAAAAACTGTTAAGTGACAGACCGGATTGAAATTGAAAGTTTCATTGTTATGAATTTATGCAATGGGGAGAGTGCTAATACAGCTAAGAGTGGAAATACTCCGGAAAAAAACACTAAGGACTGAAATAACTACATTTAAAGAACAATATGACTTAAAATGGAAAAAAATGAAAATTCGATTTTGACAAAGTTGTAGTGGAAAAATGTAACTAACCCTCCATGTTGAGGCTAAGGGAGACGTAAGAGCAGAGGAGAGATAAAAGAGAGAGACAGAGCCAAAAGGAAAAATAAGAGACAGAGTGGGGAGTAGAGACAAACGGAGAGGGGGAGAGGAAAGAATGAGAAATAATTGACGAGAGAAGATAGTGAAAGAGGCGAGGGGGGACATTAATATAGATAAGCACAATGAGGCAGGGAGACAGAGGGCGACAGACAGAGGGAGACAGACAGAGGGAAGGGGGCAACAGAGGGAAGAGGGCGACATACGGAGGGAGACAGACAGACAGGGAGACAGATAGAGGGAGATACAGGGTGGGAGACAGACAGAGACAGACAGAGGTAGAGAGACCGAGAGAGAGGGAAAGAGAAGGAGACCGAGAGAGAGAGAGACTGAGAGAGGGAGACCGAGAGAGAGGGAGACCTAGAGAGAGGGAGACAGAGAGGGAGGGGGACAGAGGGACGGAGACTGAGGGATGGAGACTGAGGGACTGAGACTGAGGGACGGAGACTGAGGGACGGAGACTGAGGGACAGAAACTGAGGGAGAGAGACTGAGGGAGGGAGACTGCGGGACGGAGACAGAGACAGACAGAGGGAGACAGAGAGAGAGGGAGACAGATAGGGCGGGGGACAGATAGGGCTGGGGACAGAGGGAGAGAGACAGAGGGCAACAGACAGAGGGAGGGGGACGATAGAGGGAGGGAGACAGACCGGGAGAGAGACAGGCAGAGGGAGGGAGACAGACACAGAGAGAGGGAAACACAGAGAGAGGAAGACAGAGAGAGGAAGACAGAGAGAGGAAAACAGAGCAAGGAAGACAGAGAGAGGAAGACAGAGCGAGGGAGACAGAGGGAGGGAGACAGAGGGAGGGAAACAGAGGGAGGGAGACAGAGGGAGGGAGGCAGAGGGATAGAGAGGGAGGGAGGGAGAGAGACGGAGGGAGAGAGAGAGAGGGAGAGAGAGGGAGGGAGACAGAGAGAGGGATGGAGTGAGAGGGAGAGGGAGAGAGACAGAGGGAGACAGAGAGGGAGAGGGAGAGGGAGAGGGAGAGAGAGGGAGACCTAGAGAGAGGGAGACAGAGAGGGAGGGGGACAGAGGGACGGAGACTGAGGGACGGAGACTGAGGGACTGAGACTGAGGGACGGAGACTGAGGGACAGAAACTGAGGGAGAGAGACTGAGGGAGGGAGACTGCGGGACGGAGACAGAGACAGACAGAGGGAGACAGAGAGAGAGGGAGACAGATAGGGCGGGGGACAGATAGGGCTGGGGACAGAGGGAGAGAGACAGAGGGCAACAGACAGAGGGAGGGGGACAATAGAGGGAGGGAGACAGACCGGGAGAGAGACAGGCAGAGGGAGGGAGACAGACACAGAGAGAGGGAAACACAGAGAGAGGAAGACAGAGCGAGGAAGACAGAGAGAGGAAGACAGAGCGAGGGAGACAGAGGGAGGGAGACAGAGGGAGGGAGACAGAGGGAGGGAGACAGGGAGGGAGGGAGACACAAGGGAGAGAGACAGAGGGAGACAGAGGGAGGGAGACAGAGGGAGGGAGGGAGGCAGAGGGATAGAGAGGGAGGGAGGGAGAGAGACGGAGGGAGCGAGAGAGAGGGAGAGAGAGGGAGGGAGACAGAGAGAGGGATGGAGTGAGAGGGAGAGGGAGAGAGACAGAGGGAGACAGAGAGGGAGAGGGAGAGGGAGAGGGAGAGGGAGAGAGAGAGGGAGGGGGAGAGAGAGGGAGGGTGAGAGAGATAGACAGAGTGAGTGAGACAGAGGGAGATAGGGAGAGGGAGAGGGAGAGAGAGAGATAGAGAGAGGGAGGGAGACAGAGAGAGAGAGAGGGAGGCAGAGAGACAGAGAGAGAGAGAGAGAAAGAAAGATGTGTGTATGCCGGGTCTGGTGGCTCAGCAGATGAAGGCGTCCGCTGCAGGGACCTGTGTTCAACCTCATGGTCATAGTTTTTTTGTTGCTCTAGCCCCACCCCCCTCCCTCCCTGACCCCGCCCCCACCAGTGCGGCCCTAGGCCTCAAACCACACTGTAAATTTGGCCCCTGAGAGAAAGTTTGTGAGTACCCATGCTCTAGAACCGCATCAACCTGATTTAGAATGTTTTTGTTTTTTTCCGGTCATTTTTAGTTTTCCCTCTGTTTTATTACTTGCCAAGTTGTCTGATGTGGTGTCTCACAAGATTTTTCTCTCCCCCCTTTGGATTTCTTTGTTTATTTAAGCTCTTTGTCTTATTAGATTTTTTTAAATGTATTTAATAGTTGTGCTCAATCATGTCGGAGGATGGTGATGAAGTTAAAATGTTGCCCCCCCCTGGGAACATTTCTGCGGATGCCCATGCTGTCTGCATTACTGCATTTTCCGTCCCAGGACTGTAGATCGAACTATGGTAGCCGGGCCATGCAATCAACGCAGTCCTTAGAAGATATAGGACTAGGCAGCAGGGTCACGTGACACCGCCACAGTCATGCAGGATTACGTGTGATTACTCTGATAGGGTCGGATTTGAGTAGGAAGATTGACGTGACGTGCAGCCTCAGGCCCAGACTGGTCTTTGTGTGGAAACGCCCAGGGTTTTCATTATATCAGCATGGAGGGAGCTGAGTGCACTTAAGCTCCACTTGCATTGCACTGAGGGCTGTAAAATGTAAGCCCTGCGTCATGGCATAATTCTTAGAGCGTCATACGTGCACACTTTTGTTTGTTCTGGCTGTCTCTCGGGGAGAGAGAAACCAGCCACTGACAAGAATGATTTTTAAAATACATGTTTAAACTGCATGGTGACCGGTTGTAAACTTTGACTTTGGGATGCAAATGATGACAATGGCAGAGCCCCAGTGCCCTAATGGAGAAATCGTCCCTGTTTGCAAATGCACTTACATTCAAATGCCTCACACACATTGCATCCCCATTACAAGAAGGCCACCACCCTACCATTGCGTATTGGCCAGTTCTCTCAATGGCCAGCTAAATTAAGACCGCCTTCCCGCTATTTATTCATCTGCCAGTCAACTTGTACACCATCTCCACTTTTTAGGCTATGGTCAGCTAAACAGCAAGAATTATGTACTATTTTGACGGCCGTCGGGTGGGTAAATAAAAATAGCAGAAGTTCTGTGCTATTTAGCCGACAACTGGGTAAATAAACACTTACTTTTATTGGCTCCTTGTATATGTGTACTAGTCAGACCTAGCTCTGAGGTACAACTTCACGATCAGAGTTTGGTTTAGACAAAAGAAAAAAAGAAAAAAGAAATGCACAACAAGTGGGAGGTGATAGAAATATGCAGTCAGTCACTTGTAAGACGCCTACAGGGCTTTACCAGGGATGCAAAAAGTAGAGGGTCTCTAAAATGGGCGTGACATAAACACATGAGCTATATTTGTAGGATTCCTATAGTGTATCACCCAATTGTTTTTTTGGATTACCAGAACTTTCTATTGCACTGACAAACACCAAAACCAGCCTGGAGTATTAGATGTGTCAATGGTTCGTAGTTTAGTAAGATAAATGAGTAACAACAAAGGTTTTCTTGCAAATATTATTGAAAATGTTTCAATTCTGAAATTGTTAGACTGTTACTGAAGCCTGTGGAAGGGGTAGCGGTCTTCAGAATGTCTCAATCACTCCTGTTATGTTCACTGCATGTCCAGGCCTTTCATCCTGTGCCTGTGATGTATGAACGGTTTCAGAATCCTGACAGCTAGTTCCACTGACTATTACATACACACAGGAAAGCCTTGCAGAATTTCCCTAAATATATCCAACGTCTGGTTAGCGGAGACTATGATCCCCATTAGGATAGCGGGCGGATCGCCCCTGCCGGGCCGACGGTCGTCACCGCAGGCTGGCAGGGGAAGTCCGCCTGCCATTCTTGCAGAAAAGACCACCCGCCATGTTACAATTGCTGGGGGGTCCGCGGTGGACGGAAAGACCGTCCGTCGCTTTTCTGCCCGGTCGACAAGTCGACCGGGCGGAAAAGGATTCAATATGGTGGCGGTGTCTGAAAGACACCGCCAGCCATATTAGAATGTGGCCTTGAACATGCCTTTCTGTGGCGGCATTGCTGCCACGGAAAGGCATGCAGAGTCTGCTTGGGGGGCCTGTTCCTGGGGGCCCGTTGCGGGCCCCCAGGAACTCTGGAGGGGTGGGGGTGCACATGGGGGGTACCTATGGCATCCCCCTGCCTTTCAATAATCAACATGGCCGGCACCGCGCAGTGCCTGTCACGTTGGGCATTGAAACGCACAACCTGCCTCTGTGGCATTGCGGCAGGGGGTGCTCTCTGCACCGCCCTCCGAAATGTTGCAGATGCTGTAAGTGCCCGCCAGTGTAGTGGGCGCATGCTAATCGGGAGTGCGGGACCCCCGCACCCTCAGCGGGCGGACCAGGTTCCTGAGGGTATGGCGGGCCGACAAAGTCCGCCTGCCATACTAATGGGGCCCTATGTTGTCATACTCATACATGCGAACATTTTGAAACAAGAAAGAGGGAGATTTCGAAAAACAATCAGGGGACTTAATTTTTCCCATTGACGTACATTGAAGCCAAGGCGATTTCAGGTGGGAGACAGCTCAAATCAAGCTATTTTGGGCTTAAAAAACAAGTGTTTCCTGACTCAACCCATCGGTTGGTATTTATGCATACTTTACACATGCTGTGTCCATGCACTGTTTGTCCCAAATTAATCATCAGAATCAAGGTATTCACATACTGATGCTGGGAGCAACAGCATAGGCAATCCTTAAAAATCCAAAGATGCCCTTGCACAACCTTTATATTTTTCATGTGATCTTTAGCACATGGTTATTAGAGGAATGCAAACAAGGGTGTGATAAAGGGTGACAAATGGAGGGTGAGATCAGGTTGCCATGGGTCCTTAAGGTAATGGTGTTTTATTAGCAAAGCTTTGTTGGAAGGTTGAAAGAGGTTTTGGCTCAGGTTTTCTCTGTTGGGAAGAAAGGCCACACATTGCATGGGCAGCTTTGCCACCCTGTCTTTCTTCACTTTTTCTGTCTGCCATGCTTATGTTCACCTCAGTAAACATATGCTAGAAATAAAGGAGGTTTCCAATCTAACTCCTCGAAACCCGGGCAGAGAATACTTAGAATAGAAAAATGGGATACTGTAGAGTTGAATTTATATAAGAAACATTCATACCACAATTAAATCATTAGTTTTCCATGGGATTATGACTTAACCAAGGATTACTTTATCATAATTTTCAGGAGTCTATCTATGCATCTGTACACTTGCCATAGTGTTTTATAGACCTTGTAGGAGAGTAGGGTCTGCTTCCTATGGTCACCCCCACTTTTTGCTGTGATTCTCTGGTTTTTCGACTTTTGTGTGGCCGTGGGACTGCTAATCAGACCCGCAGCCCAGCTGTTCTCTCTCTAAATTGATACCATGTACTTTAGGTACATACCTGATTGGGCATTGGGTCACCTTTGTGAGCCCCTGTATAGTGTACCATAGGTACCCAGGGCATAGGTGCATCCAAGGCCTACCAGGGGCTGCAGCATGTATTATGCCACCCCTGGCTGGCCATCTAAACTGACACCACAGGCTGATCACTCAGCTTGGGTAAGGTGGTGTAATCACCCTTACTTAGATATAGTATATATATATCTACCTTATATATAGACACATAGTAACCTATAAGTCACTCCTATGGCAGGCCTTAACAATCCTGGAAGCAGAGTGCTTGGTTTTATGTGAGAGGGTGCCCTAGCATGAGCTGAGCCCCTCTGCAGCTTTCGGAAACATCTCCTTATAGCTGTTCTATGACATAGCCATACCATATACTCTTAAGTGCATTATAATCCTCGCAGTTAATGCTAACTTTGGTTTGGCTTTATCAAAACATGCTGTGTAAGGTGTCAAACAATTTGGAATACTACCCCCCGCCAGTTCTGGCAGCGGGGGTAGCATTCCACCCTTCTAGAGGGAAAAGACATGTAGTTACTGCTTTACCTGGTTAAAGTTAAACAGAGCATCAGCATCACAAAATGGATGCTGCTGCCACAGACACGAGTCTGACCTCCTGCTGCTGAACGAGACTCCAGCAAGGGAGGCCTGGACAATAGGTTTCCTGTCGAGGGCGGTACTAGCACCTCCCCGGACAGCCTGTAGTGTATTGGGGCAGGGTAGGTTGAATGGAAAGATGCTTTTCCAGACACTGCCTGGGGCACACAAGGTGCTCCATGCATAGCCCGGTTCAAACCAGTTGCTGGGACACTCCAGCCCGCTCTGGCGCGAAACTGGACAAAGGGAAAGGGGTGTAACCACCCCCTTCCCAGGTCCACCCATAGGAGGGGATGTATGATGTTTCAATGCGATCAAAATGATCGCGGTACATCACAACGTATCTTTTACAATGCAAATTGTTACCACGACTTGCGCTGTAGGGTGCTGGACTTAGGAATTGTAAGATTTACTATTCCAAATCCAGCCTACGTACAGTAGGGAAGGTGTTGGAAGAGTAAATATACTATTCCTTAGTCTAGAGTGCCCTCAAGCGCAAGTCGTGGTAACGACTTGTGTTGTAAAAGACGCGTCGTAATGGCACCACAGTGTTTTGACCGCGTTGTGAAGGTTGTTTACCATAGGAAGGACCTAGCAGGTACTCCAGCCCCTAAAATCAGTATAAAGGAGCTGTGTCTACAGACTTTAGATTATCCTGGAATGAAATTCTGATACGAAACTCTTAGACCTTCGACGTTCTATATCAACTAGAAGACTGAAGACATCTCCCTTGTGGTCAAAGAGTGACCACCCTGTGCAAACAGGCACCACCAGTAACTTGCCGGTTTGCTTTGTCGACGCTCCTGCCCGAACCCGAAGACTTAGCGACTCAGGAACTGGACTTCCAGACTTCTCTGACTCCGATCCACATCCACAGCAAAGCTGAGAGCCACGGCGGACACGAGAGACGTAGGACCGGACATCCTGGACTTCCTGCATTTTGCTAACTGCTCGACTCCCGAGGTACCCTCGCAGTTGTGCATTTGGGTATGAGAAGCCCCAGACCTGAGCACCATTTGCACCAAAGCTCAGCCCTCCACACTCCACGAGTGCTGCATGATGTGTCTTCCTGGTTGCTAGCCCACTGGCTAGTTAGCCCTCCAAAGACTTCTTTTTGAATTTACACCGCTGGCCTGGTTGCTCCAGGCTTGCTCCAGCTTCCCTCCAAAGGAGAAGCTCCCCAGACCTTGCTGGTCTGACTCGAAGCCAATCTTCACTTCCTGCGTGGATTGCGGTTGCCAAGGCTTGTTGGGTCCCATCCGGATACCAACACCGCAGTCAACTAGATCCTTTGTGGGACAGCTCGAATCCAGCTCCTGGTCGTCGTCAACGCCTCCTAGTCCTCGTGGCTGCAGAGACAAGCTTTACCTCCTCACCTGAAATCTTCTGGTTCCTTCCTGGTCACTGGCTAGTGACCTAGACTCTGTCCCCTCTGCTTTCAGGTTCTTCAGTTCCTCGATCCACTCTTGGATCCACCCGGACACTTTTCCCCTGGTTGCTTGCAGCACTTCTTCGCAGATCTCCATAGGAAACATCGAAGAAACCCGACACCAAAAGACACCTATGCACCCGGCTACCCTGGGTGAGGTAACTCGAGTACTCCGGTGCTCCCGTGGGTATTGACTATCTAAGTGTCCTAGTCTAAAGTGGTTTTGTCGTAGTCCATCCGGAAGTGCCCTAAATCTATAACTTTGTAACTTGTACGTTCTCCATTCTAAGTCAATGGTAACTCGAGACTCTGTTTAGACACTGCACGCATCTCCCGTAGGTCTCCTACTTCCTAACCTTTGGTTGTCTAGTGTAGCCCCAGCGATTCCCTAGGCCCTAGGCCTATTCACTATTTCTGAAGTGGTTCTTATACCACTTACTTAGTATATGGTTTGTGAGGCCCCTAGGGCAAAACTGTATTTGTGCAACTTATCGTATGCTATTTAAGTAACTTGTGATGTACTTCGATCTCTGACCTCATAAAGAGTTCAGAGGGGTTGTTTTAGAAATAAATACATATATATTTGATATATACCTTGTGTGGTGTCCTTTCATTTGGTATTCAAGGGATTATAATTGGTAAAACAAACAGCTTCACATGCTCTTTGGAGTTTAGCCTAAGAGTGCTGGTCCAATCTACCACTAGGATAGCTTGTCTATAAGGTTGACTTTACAACCACCATCAATAAGGGTCGTTTAGACAGGTGCAAGGTGCCCACTAGAATAGTG
The DNA here is from genome assembly GCF_964263255.1 of Lissotriton vulgaris. Taxonomy (NCBI): domain Eukaryota; kingdom Metazoa; phylum Chordata; class Amphibia; order Caudata; family Salamandridae; genus Lissotriton; species Lissotriton vulgaris. The sequence goes on along the minus strand of NC_141685.1, from coordinate 1,770,700,245 downwards.
GACATCATATACCAGGCTAACTTCTCACAGACCTCTGGTGCAAAGGTAAAAAAAATGAAATGTACACAAGGCATGAACAAGACTCAAAGATTCAACACATTCCATGTGCCCTCTAACGTCAGGAGAGCTCACAGTCCATTTGTACATCCTTGCTTCCTTATTATTAAATACAAAAAGGTGGTTGTCTAATGAGTCCAATTTCCACTTTACCAGGAGGTAGTCACAAAATCAATAGAATCCTGTGACACCTGTACCTTTACTCTCTCCTTATGACTGTATACATTAAATATCAATCTATCTTGTTCAACTCCTCCTATTGAAAAGTCGACATGTTTCGGACCGTAGTCAATAAAGGCCTCCTCAGGACTAGGAAGACAAGAGAACCCGAGCCTGAATGAAGGTCACATAAACAATAAATGTCCGACAGACCACTGCTTATACAAGTCTTCACCCAAATGGAGAATGGAAATAGACAACTTGATTCCTGAAATCAGGGAAATGATGCCTGGTAATTGGACAGCAACAGTGCCTGTGAATTAGAGAATAATTACCAGATGGAGGACAAAATCCTAGTTGCATAGCTTGACTGCTCGAACGAGGTCAATTGGGGTGTCTCAACTTCAATTAGGCAATGCTGTAAACTTAGAACATCTTCTGTTTAAAAGCCAGCGTCTTAAAGATGCTACTGCACCAAAATCAGTAAGTATACTGACTTGACGTCATGTGACGTGACATCTCCCCTGCCGTTAGGGCCTTGCACTACTACCAATTCCAAGAAGATCCACCTTCAAGCTGCTTTGCATCACACACATACCAACAAATGGTAAAATACTACTTTTCATCAGGAAGAATACAACAAAAGTGCATGTGCTCAAGAATAGCTCCCCGCCTCAATGTTCCAATGCATAAGAAATAAAAACATGGGTGGACATCTTTCTCTGTTCAAGCAGCCACACTATGGAATTTACTAACCACACACATCAGATACACTGACAATCATTTTAGCTTCAGAAGATTACTCAGGAGCTAGCTCTTCACCACATGACAACTATACTCACAACACAACATTATACTCAGACATAACCAATTATTCTTCTCATGGCATAGAGATGAAGTTGTTGCTATGCATGTGTCATTGTACATTGGACTATCCCCCTGTTATAAGCGGATACATTCATATATGGAGAAATAATTATATTACACCACAAGATACATGCATACATCAAATACATGTGCATATCAGACAATGTCATAATTGCCACTTCTATTTAAATATACTTACATCTATAGAAGAGTTTATGCCTGCTACTAAGATTTTAAGAAATGTGATAAAAACATTTGCATACTTCACCAAACGATAAATGTGCACATCAGACAATGTAAATATTACTACTTCTGTGCACATATGAGTAATTATATATATGAGTTTTCTCCAGCCAATACAAGTGTCATGTTCATAAGTGTATGTATAAGATCATTTCAGTTTTTTTATATTAAAAAACAGAAGAAAAAATTTCCTACTTTCAACCTGTGGCCCATCCCTCCTCTCTGACTCACCCCAAACCTTTCTGACTACTATGATTCCCCAAACATTCTTCTCAATTTTTTCCCTGTTTTTAGGTCTCGCGACCTATCGATGCGCGCAAGCGCATCGAGCGGAGATAGAATTCAAGTGGCGAAAATCATCGTCAAACCAAGGGCTTTCAGCCCCGCGGTTTTCATGTAGTTCACGTGAATCACGTGATTAAACATGCACGCGCATCGGCAGCATTTCTCCTGCAGGCTCGCAAAAGGCTCTCCTCCCTCCCCACATCAAAGTCATCAATCACCCTCCCACAGGCTTCCCCAGCACTGCCCCGCCCCCTGCTTCACGGCAACTTGTTTATTTAACTTGTTCCCTGCTTGCCTCTCCCCCGCCCCCCTCCCCCACCACAGCAATGCCGAGGGCTGGTTTCACTTTCAGCCGCAGGCCGGCCCGGCCGGCCGTACTTTCAGTTTTGTTGTCTGCAGTCTCAGCCTCTCTCGCTTCTTTCTCTATCCGTCTCCTACACGTCGCCCTTGCACAGTCCCTCTGCTTCTTTCACCCCCTCCTTCTCTCCCTCTTTTTCTCTTCTTTCTGTCTTCCTCACTCTGTCTTCCTAGCGAGAATTACGTGGTATGTTTTGCAAACACTTCTTCGTTTCTAGTAGCATGGCAACAGGGACACTGCACTCAGTTCAAACCCTTTCAGTGACGATGATTGTACTGCCCTCCGCTCAGAGGTAACCATGGAGCTACGAGCAGCTCTTAACATATCTACACATCACTGCAATATCAGAAATGAACAAATGAAACTTGTGCAGTTGAAAGAAGATACGCTTCGATTGCAATGTTTCTGCAAAAAGGGGAAAGACTGTGATAATGTGCTTAATCAGCGAGGCAAGGCGACTTCGTTTCTCCACTTCCTGTTGCCAGAGGGGGGGGGGGGGGGGGGGGGGGGAAGATACAGCTAATTCAGAGTTCTTAAAAAAGGGTGCATCCGATAAAGCGTGAGAAAAACCCCCTGTCAGTCAAATTACCCTCTGCACTCCTCCCCTCGCTCGCATTCCCAGGCTCTCCCGCCCCCATCCGGCTTCCCTCCCACACTTCTCCCAAGACAGCCTCTGCACCCTCTGCACTCCTCCCCCATCCGGCTTCATGGCAGCAGAAGCTTTACACCCATTGTCTACCAGAAATCAGTGGTGAAAAACACCCTTGTCGTTCGTTTTCCGCCCGTTTGCAAATTCCATGCTATGTAGGGTCCACACATCATCTGTACCTGCTTTCAACTGCCAGGCAGATGAATGGAGGGGCCCCTATAGAACATGCTTCTCCTCGCTAAAATACCTGGCCTCCTACCAACCTCCGTGACATCCCTCCTTACCCCGCCCGAAACGGTGCCCTCTCCCCTCAAGGCAGAGAGACTGTGCTGCGTTGTCACACTCTCAGAGACCTGCTACGAGTAACAACTTTTGTTACCCACAAGTATTCGGTCATAGCAGTGAATAACCCGGTTTAGAAACTGGCTGTTATAAACCATCTCACCGGAGCTCATTTTATCGATCTTTGAAGAGCAAAACGTCGTCATCAATATCGGTAACAGAACCTGCAGATCACCACAGCGGGCACTCAACCTAATAAACTAACCTTCCTGCACTGAACAAAATGCACTACATGCTCTCGGTTAGGACCGGCACCGGCTGTCACTATCTTCCAACACTGACTGAGAGATGTGAATGATCCACTGGTTTGGCTGGGTTCCACTGTGTACTCCCTTTCACACAGCAAACTTCAAGACAGTGAAAGTGACTTTTGACATGGTCGGTTGTGTTTCACAGAAAACACCCCTTTCAACCGAGTAGTACAGTCTCAGGAGCAGTGTACGTATATTAGAGGATGTACATTGTTAATGCCCACTTACACATCGCACACCAAAACACAAATAACCTCCAGGTGGTTACATAACTGCTGTTATTTTCACAACTCAAAAGAAGTTGTTGTATCGACCTTGGAATAAATACATGCTGAGTCAACACTATCCAGATTGCAACATATGTTGACAAAGTGTATGTGTGCGTCCACTGCATACACTTAATTTATTGAGATATCCTGCCTCTATCAAAGATCAGCAGGGAGAAGCTTCGCATCCACGACAATTCTTTCAGCTCTACAGAACTGCAAAGAGAAAAGGAATACTAACACGTGCAAATGCATTTCAGTACATTACACTGTACAGTACACTCATTTTAACAGGAGTTCCTGGGAACAAGTAAAATTCAGTTTGAAAAAACACGGTATTCATGTCCTGCCACTGATAATAAACGCGGTCCATTAACATCCTGTTTAGAGCATATGTGCTTACAAATACACACTCATCACACATTTATTACCACAGTACAGCACATTGAACATGATAAAAACACTGTGTATTGCCACACAGATTACATACTGCAAAGACTTTAAGCAGGGAAATCACTAATAGCCACAAGTCTTTTTTCAATGTCATTTTACCACCCATTATGAATTTAACCCATTGAACCCTGGTTTTGTTAAATACCTTTTTTTTAATTAAAACACATTAAAATGCCACGGCATATACCAAATATGCAAAGGCACAGTGTAATATGCTATTCACTGGCATCACTGAAGGAGTAGCAGGGTGTCATGGCCCACTTGAAGCAGCACTACAACTTCAGCCCAACGTAGATTATTGTAGGGTTTTCCACTTAGTTTCTTTCCATTTCAGTTCAATTTTGTGACATTCACGAATTTGCAAAGTTGGCCAACTTCGTACAGCCCTCATTTTGATCCTTTTTCACTTAAAACAAGGTCACCGCCAGCTTCCACATTTGGCCCCAGGAGTGCTAATCTACTTATTGGCAAACTTTATCAACTTCAAAGCTAAAATTGATTTGTTAAAATAATACAAACAGCAATTTCCAAATGGACAACTGATAAACGGCTGGTATCTAGCTAGGCACACTTTCAAAGCCCACACAGACAACTCTTTTCGACAAAAGAAACAAGCACTGGCGTTGCCAATAGGTCTCGCAGTAGGAAAGTTGGAGCTATTGGTTTTGTAAATAACATTTTATATTTATATATTGTTATTGACAATGCCAATAACGATATATAAATATAAAATGTCATTTAGAAAACCAATAGCTCCAACTTTCCTACTGCGAGACCTATTGGCAACGCCAGTGCTTGTTAGCACTGTCACTCAAATAAAGGCACACATGACCACTACGTACAAAAACAACTTACTGCTTCCCCTTTCAAATCCAGTGCATCATTCTATCCCTTCTCTAAATGTTACTAAACACACAATAAATCAAGAGCACAAACCATGCACAACTAATGCACAAAGAAAAGAAGATCAACTACTAACCTACGATCTTGGGTTCTGGAGTAGCATACCACTCACAGCTAAGCTTTTCACCGCCTTGCCAATGGTAGAAAGCGCTATATAAATAACTTTTACAATTACATGTTGGTGTGCAAACTGTTTGGCGGTTTGGCCTCTTCTGTCACTCTCCACATCTTCCTGCAAAAAGTCTCTGAAACTTACTTTTCCAAAACCTCATTTATGCTCATTGAAGATATTGATAGTTTGTACCTATTATTCTGAAAGTGTTTAACTTAATGCTCCATTTTACCATTACTGTGTTTTATTTTCAGTGAATCGAATAAAAAGAATCAAAATGTGGACAGTTTGGATTGTTTATGTTAGGAAAGATTTCAGGAGTTCTTAAGTAGGTAAAACGCCATCTTTATTGTAGCTTCTGTATGCAGATTTGGACTAAATAGAAAACTCTTCCACTGTGTTTAATAGAGCTAAACATCGATGGCACTTTTTAATAAACTTGTCAAACCCCCTACTATCTAGAAACCTTTTGAATACAAAATCACATTTTTAAATAATTCATTAAAAAGACCAGTGAGCCTGTGAGGCCTTTATCCAATACTAGCTTTTCAGCAAGAAGCACATTGTGTTCTGGGACTTGAAGTATTGTTTTTCCCTTTAAAATACAGACCCTTTAAATTTCATCAAGCCAAAAACCGCTGTGCTATGTACAACAGTGTCAGAGATATTGTTTGCGATTCTCAATGGGGTTGCAAATTGCATGCCTCATCAATATTCATGAGGAACTCGCAATTTGCGACCCCATTAGGAATGGCTGGCCCTCTCAGGTATGGTGGGCTGCTGGGCTCAGCAGACCTCCATGTCTGGGACTGCTTTTATTTAAAGCAGTTTTTTTTAATGCAGCCCGTTTTCCTTGCAGAAAAACGGAATGCATTTTTTAAGGGTAGGTAGTGGTCCACTGCCTGCCCCTAAAAATACATTCCCCTGCATTCACAAAGGAAAATGTGTCCCCTGAGGATCGTTTCCCATTTGCGAATGGGTTACCACCCTCTTCAAGAGGTCGGTAAATTGCAAGTGTTTTGCAACCGCAATTGCGGTCGCAAAACATTCTCACATAGGGTAGTGAGTCGCTATTATGAAGGCATACCCTTGGAACGCCCCTTCTTAATAGCGAGTTGCAAATCCTATTTAGCGAGTCGCAAAAAAATTGTGGCTCACTAAATAGGGTTTGCATTGGTTCTATTGTATTTTGCATGCGAAAACGGGTCGCAAACCCGTTTGCGCATGCAAAATATGGTCGTAAATCTGGCCCCAGGTCTGTTGAAGATGTAACGTGTAATATGCAACATGTGGTCTCTTTGCAGTTAGGTTACTTCCTAATTGGTTTTATTTAACACTGACAACCAAAGAACTTCAATTTACAGGTCTGGGATTCAATTAAAAAAACAAATGCATTCTTAGAGTTGCTGACTTGGTTAAGTTAATTAATAATTTATGCATGAACCTGGAAATATTGAGAGCTTGAGATCTATGTGAAGGCTGGTGGTGAAGCAAGGACTTGTGAAAAAAGAGACTTGCTTGCATGCAATCTTCTCCTGTGACCACTAACCTCGTACTAAACTTGTATTGTGAAAATAACATGCATTACACGACATTTAAGAATAAGATTGAAGCTTGCCTATGTGTCTTACTAACCAGTAACCCGAGTATGATTCTAAAAATGGCCGCTAACCGAAATTCTTTAGTGCGCATGTGTCTACTCCATCTACGTAGTATGACGTATCTTTGCTTGGAGGGAATTTTCTACACTTGCGCAGTAGCTAATAAAATGGTCACTTGAAACTCACATGCTTGCCACCTGCTTGCTGAAAAACTAAACCCAGCAATTCTACTAATGCTAATGCGGAAAGAATAATAATAAGTAAATGGAATTAGAGTAGAGATAGGTGGTATACAGTGATTTTAACATTTGTCTTTTTGACTTTTCCAATAGTGCTTTTTATGGGCCTCTAGAGATGAATCACTGTTTATTCCCTATCGTTCTACCGCACATGCACAATGAATCCAAGCTGGAAGTTGCGATGTAAACTTGAACATCGGCCAAGACTGCGAATATGTACTATTATGGGAACCGGAATGACAGTCCGCTGAAATGCATGAGAACTACTGTTTGTATCCTCTAAAATATGACAATTACATTGTGAATACGGTTGAGAATAAAGACTGATGTAAAAAACTTAAGGGGTGCGATTTTAACCCGTTTCATGCTCCCCCCTATTTTGTGGAAGTGCAGAACTTCTGCAAAACGGGCGAGGCCGCATTGGCCATTGCCCGATGGCAGCACTGGGCAGGTAGTGCTGCCGTCGGCCAAAGGCAGACGGGAGCATGGAAGGGGTTAAACAAAGAGCTGAAAGAATATATTTAAAAATAAGCATCCCCTTGCCTGTCCAATCAGAGTTAGGAGTTTCATAAATTTGAAACATTAATGAGTGGTACAAGCATACAGAAAGGTATAATTGAGGTAGCATTAGTTAGTTAGTTAGACTAGAGAGTACGAGAGACCAGGATGCTGTCTGAGAGTACGGAGAATTCCAAGACGTAGATGCTGAAAAGAATCGAATTGCTGAACCAATTATCTTAAGCCAATTAATTTAGAAGAAGAACTCAGAAGAATCTTGAGGAGGAAGTGAGTGTCAGAGAGGGGTGCTACGCAAGCGCCGGTGATAGAGAGGTCACCTGTCCTGTCCTGATTCCTGTCCTGAAGTCTTTGTTCTCCAGATCTTTCCTGGGGACCCTTTCCAATTCCTAGGCCTGGGAGTTGGTTTCCGCACCATACTTGGTAACTATAACTATATCTGTATATGCGCTTATGTGCTTTTCTCTCTATCCTCTCCCTTTCATAGTATAAATGAAATGCATCTTGATTGATTATCGGAATCTTCCTTCCATGAGGGACGGAGTTTGTTCTGTACTGTGTAAGTGGTTCACATAAATTTAATCTGAGATAAAACTTTAAAAGACTCTGTGATCATTTCTAAAGTAAGTAAATTAAAATCTTATGTTATTTCACCATCAACTAGTTCCAGCTCATGGTCCGTTGACCAGAGGAAAGACCTCTTTGATCAGTGAAAGGTTAATTAAGGGACCTTAAATAACTAATCTTGATATTTACAAAAACATGACCCCAGCGGATATTGTCAGTTTGTTTTGAATTGATTTATGGGCCCAGGTGAGTGTTTGGTGTTAGATTACCTGTTGCTGGTAACCCTCTGGATCACTGGGCAGCACAAGGGCTGGCGTTCAGAGTCTTGGCCATCCCTAACCATTCACAGTATTGCTTGGTACATGCTAAAATGTGGAAGCCAAGCAAAGTTCTTTTTATCCAATATTGTCTTATTAGCCAACATAATTTTACATGCTGGGTCTCATAGGTGCACCCATCTAAAATAAAATAGAAAGTGCAGTTCCCATCATGTAAAGTGTGCTTAAGTAAAGACTGAATAAAAAGTAAAGAGACTCTATTTGGCCAGAACAGATTTTCCAACTCCAGAATGTCCTTTTACAAAATATTATTTTCACAAGTTTTAATCCCATTAGTGCAACTGAATTTAGTTGACTAAAACTCGCAGAATGCACTGATTTATTAATTCAACACGCCTTCTTTTTTACTAGCTGTTTCAGTGATATGTAGTCACTTGATAGTCATAGGATCATTTTGCTAATGACGTGAAGCTACTTGACAACTCGAGAAATTGCAAGGTACACTCCCTCTTAGTTTTCAAATATTCAAATATTTAACCTAAAGTATCAGCTTTTCAGTTAAACGGTGCATCTGTGAAATTCTAAGTAAATACCTAACACTGTCCAAAACCAGTCATTTCATAGTCAGCTACTACTGGCCTTTAGCTCAGACCACTAGGCAGTCTCGAGCTTGATGTTTCCAGTTTTCCACTAAAAAATGCAGGTTACTAGCAGTACGGTGCACAATGGCGCGAGCTTCAAGTTCATTATTGTTTTTTTAGGTCTCGCCTGACAACGCGCTTTTGCATTGCTGGCGAGAGATACAGAGGGGCACCAGAAAATCCTACCAAGAGGGCTTTGGAATGCTGATTATGGCCAGTGCATGTGCGCCGGGCACATGCTCGCCATTTGCCCCGCCCCCCCATCAGACTTGAAAGGAAGCCGCTCGCACACCACCATTTGTCTGAGCCTCGGCATCAGACTTCAAAGGCTGCCGCTCCCCCGCCCACCCCATCCACAGCAATGCCGGGAGCTTGTCTCTCATAGCCACCCCCTCCCTCTCTCATCTTCCTTCCATGCCACCATTCATGGCACTGGCTTCCCCTTTTACCCACTTCATTATTCTGTATAAACAGCATTTCTCTCATGTTCCCTCTTTGTTATCCTTGTTGCGACAATGCCCCGCCTCCCTCGTCATGCTGCCTCTCTGCTACATTTAGTGCCCAGTGCCTTATTGCCGTCCTTTCTCAAGACTCCTTCCGGCTGCACTGCATCGGACTGTACTATACTGCGATTTTTACATCGCTGCCTTCCGTGCTCGTTCAGTCTCCCTACCACCACTCCACGCTCCTACCTTCCTTCAAAGGCTGCCACTACCCCGCCCACCCCCCACCACAGCAATGCAGAGAGCTTGTCTCTCATAGCCACCCCCTCCCTCTCTCATCTTGCCTCCATACCACCATTCATGGCATTGGCTTCCCCTTTTACCCACTTCGTTATTCTTTATAAACTGTGTTTCTCTCATGTTCCCTCTTTGCTATCCGTGTTGCAACGATGCCCCGCCTCCCTCATCATGCCGCCTCTCTGCTACCTTTCGTGCCCAGTACCTTATTGCCTTCCTGTCTCAAGACTCCTTCCGGCAGCACTGCATCGGACTGTACTATAATGCGATTTTTACATTGCTGCCTTCCGTGCTCGTCAGTCTCCCTCCAACCCCTCCACGCTCCTGCCTTCCGGAAACAGCTCCTCTTGTTGCTGAGGCCGGGCCGTGGGTGGTGGGAGCGGCACTAGAATCGGGGACTTCCGCAGGTCTCCCAGCCTGTCAGAGCGGAGAGGGGGCGGCTCGTGGCATTTGCAGACGCACTCTCTCATTACCCCAAGCTGGTCATCCGCAATTCTGTGGCCTACAGTGCTTTTCACGACCACTAACTAATGTTAACATTTCACATTTCCTCCAAGTCCGTGCGCAAATTTGCTTACTAAAAACCCCGCAAAGCTCACATGAAGTTCCATATCCTCACTGCCCCCCCTATCAATTGGCTCTCGTGATCCATTCTTGGCATGCAGAGTTGCTGGAGCATCTCTCGCACTCCTTTTATTTTTGTTTTGGTTCAGAATCAGCATGCCAGTGTGATGTGTGCGAGGGGGCGGGGTGCTCTGCTGCTCGGTGATCCCACAGCTGATCATCGGCACTTCTGTGGCCAACAGTGTTTTTCTCAAGAACTAATGTTTACAATTTATGTTTCCTCCCAGCATAGATTAATAAACAAACGTAAAGCTCGTGTTAGGTTGCCCATCCTCCCTCCCCCTCCGGCATCTCTCTGCTCACGTGATCCATTCCTGAGACAGAGCTTCTGGGTCGACTGTTAAGATTTGACCAGAGACTTTAAATGTTTGTTGGACCTCGTTTTTCCTAGCCGACGGGCAGGCTTCTTTCAACTCAAGTACTGCTGAAAACTACCATGCTGCGAGTGCAATGTGTGTGAGGGGGCAGGAGTGCTGTGCTGCCCTTGTAATGGCTGCATCAGACAGAGCTGCTGGCGATGCTACTTTAAGTTTGTTATGTTGCAGAAGCAGCAATTCTCTGTATACCAAGGGAGCTGTGCTTTTTATGTTTGCATGCATTACAAAATTGGATGTACTTCCTTAAATAACTAATCATACACTCATAAGTGTTTTTTTAAGCTCACAGAATGTCTTCAATTTCTATAGCCCCTAGTCCAGTCACTTTGTCCAGTTGTCCTTCTTCATCGGTACTGCTCTTTATGTTGGTTGACCCAATCAGAAGCCACTATTTGCTGTGTGCTAATGCTGTAAACAATGGAAATATTGTAAGGCAGTAGTCCAGCCAAATCGTGAGCAGGCGCTATCTATTGCCCTCACTCTATCTATCTATCGCACTCACTCTATCTATCGCCCTCACTCTATCGCCCTCACTCTATCTATACCCTCACTCCATCAATCTATCTATCTATCGCCCCTCACTCTATCAGTCTATCTATCTATCGCCCTCTATCTATCTATCTATCTATCTATCTATCTATCTATCTATCTATCTATCTATCTATCTATCTATCTATCTATCTATCGCCCTAACTCTATCTGTCTATTTATCGCACTCACTCTATTGCCATCACTCTATCTATCTATCTATCGCCCTCACTCTGTCTAACTATCGCCCTCACTCTATCTATCGCACTCACTCTATCGCATCACCACAGCATCACTCAGCACCACCACAGCATCACTCAGGGGCTACCACAGCATCACTGAATGCCACAGCATCACGCGTCGCCACCACAACATCACATAGCGCCACCACAGCATCAATCTGTGCAACCATTCAACAACAACTGGTTCAAATATGTTTTATCAATGTTTCAAGCTTTATTACAAATGTCACAAACAAATGTTAATATTTCACTTCTGTTCTTGGATTTTCGTCACAATAAAATACACTGAACATAATCTTCACAAAAGTTATTTACAAAAGTTCAAGTTATTGCCATTATAAATTACAATAACTTTTTTTTAAGTATTAACTATTAAAAAAAATTAAAAGCCATTGTTATTTGTAATATCAATACATCTAAGTCAGGTAAATACAACACATATTGCATTACAAATGGTATAGGTGTCACATTTGCGAAAGTTATAACTATTGGAATTGTAAATGACAAAGCTATTAATTTAGCTATTTTCAAAACCAACACATAAATAAAAAATGTGTCATTTACAATATCAATAGCTCAAACTTTCCTAATGTGAGACCTATGCATTGCAAAAGCTTGTTTTTTTTGCAGTTTTAAATAGCACGAAGTCGACCCGAAGGTATCAGAGCGCTTTACAAGAGAATCAGTTGCATGTCAGACTGACACATTCATTTTGTAGGCACGGGAGATGAAGCGATTTGCTAGAATCACAGGATGCTTGAGCCTCCCTCCAGACTCGAACCTGGTTTCACCAGCTTCAAGGTCGGCCTTTCTCCATCAGTGAGCTCTGGTAAGGTCTCTGGGGCAGTATTTTCAGAAGTTACATGCCACTGGAATTCCATATTTCCAGTTCCATTTCCTTCTGTACTGCTGGCCTCTAATTGTACCCGTTTGGCTACAAGTACCAGGATGGCTCAGTTTTTAAAATACAAACTCAGGACTGGAATCTTGGAACAATTGTGTTTGCTTGACACAGTCAATATATGGCCAGCATATACTTGGGCACGATCGAAGACAGCTAGGGTTTCTCTGAGCTCTCAAGGTTTCCAATTCCACATGATTTCACCGAGTCCTGTTTTTGTCGTTTTATTGTAGTCCCTCTAGACCTGGTGTGCCCGTGCTAAATTCGGTACTACAACTACCAGAATGCAAAATAAAGCAGAAATCCGTATAAGGTATTCAAACTTGCCTTCACCCTCTGTTTGACCCATTCATTGATACTTCACGAGGAAAGCCCTGTCTCTTTAAGATACGGAAAGCAAAATGGTGGCGCCTGAAACTTCAAGCAGGCGTTGTGTGTTTGTAAGAACTTACTGCTCTGTTTGCATCAGGTAAATACATAATACGAATATGTAGGTGTCTTTTTATTTTATTTTTTTAGAAACTTCTGATGTTTTGGGTCTTTACTATGTTATTTGTTTCTTGTTGGGTTCGAAATGTGAGGTAGCTGGATCAGATGCATGCATGTTATGGATAACATGAAGGATTGATTGATTGCTCAGGGTTTTGGGCCAACTGTGTCGTTGCACACATTTTACCATTACTCATTTCCCATCATTTACTCATTTTATTTTGTCGGTCGTGTGGGAAATTATATTGTAAATTCTGATGAACAGAACGACTGCCAGAATGAAGATATCTTGGAATCTGAAAGAAACTCTCAAAATGTGATGTTTTTTTCTCCAATATTGAAGCTAAGCAAAAATATTCTCTAAAGTTCGCTCTAAAATATTTGCTGGTGTTTTTGTGATTCGAAGGACCCCTAATGAGAATTTGGAGCTTTTTACAGGAAATTAAACAACTGTCTGTGGACCTATTTCACTTTATTGTTTTTCGTACCACTGCACTTTTTAAAATAAAAATAAAAATCTGTTCTCTGACTGTTGCAATAACCTTGTTGCACGATTTCTGATTTAAACTGTGTATCAGTGTTAGTGGAAAAATTCAGTCGGTTAGATATTTCAGCAAGTTAAGCACTAAGATATGTGTGCTGCATGCAGTCACAAGTTTGAATTTGACAAGGCTTTTCATTCTTCCAACACCAGTGCATGGGGTAGCACTAAGGGCCATATTTATCATATGCACATGATAATTAACAAGGATTTGCGTGGCCTTGCATGGCTTGATAGTAATCTAGAGTAATGTAAGGCAGTGCAAATGACTGCCTTGTGCTACTCTGCAGCAGGGGGGCTTTTCATGGGTGAATCCTGGGCATTTCCACACATCTGCCTGTGGGTTTTATGCATTTCCAGATTTACCATTAGTGGTAGACCTCGGAATGCGTCAAAATGCTACACCTCCCCAGGTGAGACGTAAAATATCTTTATTTCTCCTAGTTTTTTTCACTCTTTCTACATGTGCTGCATTCTACAGCACACTTGGAAAGAGGAAAATGCCTCTTGGATTGTTTTTATGCAGGAAGGTGTCCCATCCTGCACAAAAACAATCCTGCTTACAATGCAGGCCCCCTTGCACCATGACGCAAGGGTGTCTGAGTGAGCCAATACTTTTTAAAGGACAGGAATGCGCCACCTAATGGTAAATACGGCACATTCCTGCCCTTTCATGCCGTGCAGTGCAGCAAGGTGGCTTGCTGTGTTGCGCTGCAGGAAAGAATGATAAATCTGCGACTAAGTTTGGTAATATCAGAGTCATAAAGTTTCCAGATTCTGTGCATTAGTACTTTATTCAGGCAAGGATTTATTGTTACTTTGAGGACTTTATCACATTATAAATTCAAGACTACAAGTCCAGAATTCTGGCACAAACACTCGAAACTCCTCTCTCCTATTTTTCTCTCTCTTTTTTCTATGTATATATGGCTCTCTGGGAAGCTCCCGCTACTGGCCATTTTCCTTCTAAAATTGTCTTAAAGTAGAAGTACTTGTAATGATGTTCCCTGCATAGGGAGCAATAAAGAGGTAGTCGGGCGTTGGAGGGAAAGGCACTTTATTTGATAAGTAAATGTAATTGTATATTAGGGAGAGCGACGAGCGTCTGCTGCCTCCAACACTCTCGGGGATCTGGCGCATGCGCACTCGGGCGTCTGCGCATTGCGTTGTGACCCAACACCCGAAGACTAGAGTGCGAATCTACATATCTCCCCTTTTTATGCACACACAAAATAGTCTACTGAGTCCCCAGGGGCTTAACACCCCCCCCCCAGTTCATAGTCTCTGAAATGACGGGGTTTAACCACCACTCTGCCAGCTCGGGCGCGTCTTACCGGCGTGGATGCTTCTCTGGTGCAGTTCTCTGCAGGGCTCACCATCCTATCTCTCTGCTGGCTCTGCTCTTCTCTTTTTGGTGTCACACTCTTCTCACTCTGCGTTTCCTCTGCAACAGGCATTTTGTGACTCCCTTCTTCCTCGTACGATTCTTCTTCCATCTGCCGTTCTTCTCCTGCAGGTGTCCCCCCTTCTCTTTCTCTTGGCCCTTGATCTTGTAGGGCTCTCTCTTCCTCCACAGGCCACTGTAGGATCTTGTTGATTTTAGCCATGTGGTCCTGGGACCACACATTCCCGTCGCTGAGCAAAGCCGGTCTGTCGTATACTTCTTCCACTTGTAGAGGAGGGCTGTACTTGCTTTCACCTTTCTTTTTTAGCACTGCCAGTTTGACTCTCACCCACTCCCCTCTTTCAAGTGCTGTCTCTTTCACGTTTCTTCTCCGATGATAGTGTTCGGTATATACTTTCTGAGCTTTCTCTAGATTGTGCTGTACTACTGCAGAAGACCATTTGCTGGTGATGGTCTTTTCTCTCCAGACCACATTGTCTTTAGTGAAAGGGTGTCTGCCTCTCAGGATTTGGAATGGGCTGTACCCTGTAGATGTGGGAGTAATCCGGTAGGCCCAAATCATTTTCTACAAGGGATTTATTTCTAAATTGTTCAGTTAGAAATGTGAGTTGTACCACAGTAACACCCTCAATGGTATCCACAGGATAACAATCTTGTTGTATAATGATAAATTAATTAATGGAAGGTTGAAGGAAAAACAGAGCACAGAGAATTATATTTCAAACAAATTTTTTACTAGAAAAAAGTTTGGGGAGATGATACAAACAAATTAATTGTAGCAAAAATGTCATGAACAGAGATAGCCAAAGTTTTCTCTATGGTTCATGACTCAACACATCAACTCCTAATTAATGAAGAAAACAACCCAAATTAATCCAATAAAAAGTGGTTGTAAGTTCGTGTTACAAAACAACATTAAAGGAGATGATGAACTGTCGATGTTTCGGTCTTGGCTGCAGACGTCAAAAAGACCATCATCAGGACGATGTTTATTCAAATGCTGAAACGAACTCCCTTCGGGTTTGAAAATTAAGACCTCCTCTGTAGGTCTGCGAGAGTCTGGTTAACAACAAATGAATTCTTAAAAATAAAGAGATAAGACCACATCCGTTGGTCTAAAGAAGACCGGCTATGTACTCGAGTCGGGGTTGTATTCCGGTCGTTTTGAAGAAACAGCTCAGTCGGCAAAAAGTGTATCCTGACCCGTTTGTCTGTCAGGAAGGGAGTTCTTTTCAGCATTTGAATAAACATCGTCCTGATGATGGTCTTTGTGACGTCTGCAGCCAAGACCGAAACATCGACAGTTCATCATCTCCTTTAATGTTGTTTTGTAACACGAACTTACAACCACTTTTTATTGATTAATTTGGGTTGTTTTCTTCATTAATTAGGAGTTGATGTGTTGAGTCATGAACCATGGAGAAAACTTTGCCTATCTTTGTTCATGACTTTTTTGATACAATTGATTTGTTTGTATCTATCTCCCCAAACTTTTTTCTAGTAAAAACTTTGTTTGAAATATAATTCTCTGTGCTCTGTTTTTCCTTCAACCTTCCATTAATCAATTTATCATTATACAACAAGATTGTTATCCTGTGGATACCATTGAGTGTGTTACTGTGGTACAAGTCACAATTCAAACTGAACAATTTAGAAATAAATCCCTTGTAGCATCTTTTGACTTGAATCGCATAGTGCCCAAGCCTACAAGGGTT
The DNA here is from genome assembly GCF_964263255.1 of Lissotriton vulgaris. NCBI lineage: Eukaryota > Metazoa > Chordata > Amphibia > Caudata > Salamandridae > Lissotriton > Lissotriton vulgaris. The sequence goes on along the minus strand of NC_141685.1, from coordinate 1,770,683,896 downwards.
CATTGGGTTTCCCCTGCCTATAACACCAAATCATTTTCAGCACCTCTTTTTCCCAATCCTTGCCTCTCATGATGGCAGCTTGAATGGACCCCATGATGACCCGATTGAATCTTGAATCTCACCTGTCCGTTGCTCGAGGGGTGGTAAACAGAAGTGTGTTTGGTTTTGATTCCATTTCTTTCCGCATACTTGTACCATTTCTCTGAGGTGAATTGCGGGCCATTGTCGCTCAGGATTGTCCTCGGGATCCCTTCTCTCAGGAAGACCGAAGTGAGGAACTTTATCACAGTTTCGGAGTCCATTTCTTCTTGGATGTGAATTTCCAGCCACTTTGAGTATTTGTCTACCAGGACACTTACATACTTCGGCACTCCTTGGTTGTCCAGAACAGGTTCGAAAATGTCGATCGAGACATCTTCCCAGGGGTCGCGTGGCTGGTCAAATTTTCCCAAAGCTGGCCTCAGAGGTTTCAGGATTTTGTCAGCTCCTTGGCACTGGTCACAATCTCTCACGCGCCTTTCCACTTGTATGTCAAGTCCGGGCCACCAGTACATTTGCTTCACTCTCCTTTTTGTTTTGACAATGCCGAGATGCCCCTCATGTAACAGAGTTATTAGGAACGGGACCATTCTCGTAGGAGGCACCACTTTGTCTCCTCGGTATAGAAAGATGCCCGAGTCACTCACAGACAGTTCCTCACGGACTTCATAAAATTTCCGGAGCACCTCCTTCACCTTCTTCTTTTAGGGCCAGCCTTTGATTATGTGTTCTTTGACCTCACGGATCTCTTCGTCCTCATCATATGCTAGGACCCATTCCTGCTTACTGATCACTCTTTCTGGATCCTCCATTATCACTATCATCTCTTCATCCTCAGCCGAGGGGTTAGGGGCTTCTTCCATGGCGGAGGCTCTACTGAGGTAATCAGCTACCTTGTTGCGTGTCCCCGGTATATACTCTTCGTCATATCGGTGTTCCAGTAGCTTCAACGACATCTTGGCTATGCGTGGCGTGGAGGTCACATGTCCACTCGAGGTTAGAACTTTGACAAGTGATTTGTGGTCTGTCTGCAGTTGAAATCTCGTGCCCCACAGGAATTGTCTGAACTTCCCTATTGCCCATACCACCGTTCCATCCACCCTCTCCTGCGCGAGGACTGCTCCCAGTCCCTTCTCACTGGCATCCGTCATCAGTATGGTCGGCCCCAGAGGGTCATATCCTTGTAATGGCAACGCTTGACTTATGTCCTGTTTCAACTCTTCAAATTATTTCTGTGCTTCCTCATTCCACTTGAACACTGTCTTGTCTCTTATCAGCTGCCTCAGGTGATGTGTTTTGGTGGCAAAGTGCTGGATGAACTTACTATAATACTCGGCCATCCCCAGGAAGGATCTCACCTCCTCTTTGCTGTCGGGCTCCCTGGCCTCGCAGATCGCCTTTACGTTATCTCTTTTCTGCGTTATTCCGTGTCCTCCTATTTCGTGTCCGAGGTAAGTTACTGATGTCATTCCTAGCCGACGTTTCTCCCATTCTGCTGTCAGGCCCTTTTCATGTAGAATACCCAGCACCTTGTCCAATTTCCTGTCATGGTCTTTCCGGTCCACCCCCATCACCAAAATGTCATCTTGAAAGTATTGGATGTCCTTGAATAGGCGGTGCATTAACTTCTGGAACACCGCTGCGGCCGAGGCAAGACCGAAGTGCATTCTGCGGAATTGATAGCATCCAAAGGGCGTTATGAAGGATGTGAGTTTCCGGCTTGTAGGGTGCAGGTCAATTTGGTGATAGGCAGATGTGAGATCGATAGTGGAGAACCACTTTACTCCCCTCGTTTTGGCCAGCATTTCTTCTATGCGGGGCTTCGGGAATTTCTCCACGATCAGGCTCTTATTAAGTTCTCGGAGGTCCACGCACAGACACACTTTGCCATTCGGTTTTCTTGCCACGACCAAGGGCGCCAGCCACTCCGAACTGTCTATGGGTTCGATTATTCTATGTTCTTCCAGTCTGCGCAATCCTTGTTGTACTGCTTCCTTTACTGTTAGGGGCACGTTCCTCACCTTGTGGGACACTGGTTTGGAATTCTCCTTGAGCAGAATTTTGTGCGTGAACTTTTCTAGTTTGCCGACCTGCCCTCCAAACACCTTCGGGAAGTCCTTTTTTTTTCTCCAGGTCCGGCCAGCTCTCAGGGGCTGTCATTAACACTTGAATGTCTCCTCCTGAATCCAGTTTTATCCCTGGGTCACCATGATCCATCCAACCTAAAACTGATGGGCCCTTCTCTGCCATGTACAGCTTGCACTCCGCTGACCTTCCTCTGATTTTAAACATTAGAGTCCTGTACCCCACCATGGAGATGGGTGTGCTTAAGTACGTCACCGGCCAAATGTCTGGTGGTTCCAATCTGGGTCCTAGGCTGGGCTCAAACTCTTCCTCCCATACTGATCTTTGGACTATGGTGTACGGGGATCCCGAGTCTATCACAATCTTGATTTTCACACCTCCTATCACCTTGTCGCACTGAGGTTTGCGCGAGCGCTTGTTTCCTATTCCCAGCACCTGTTCCTCTACACACAGTACATGGTCATCCTCTTCCAGCTCGTCCTCTTCTCCTTCTGGTTGGTCTTTTGATACGTACTTCACTATAGGTCTCTTTATTTTCCTGCAACACACCTTTTCGTAGTGGCCCAGTAGGCCACAGAACATACATTTCGCCTGGAACGCCGGGCAGCGTTTATCCTGGGCCGTGGTTCGGGCTTCCACACCTGTAGCATGTGGTCTTGCTTTCCGTGGGCTGTCTCCCTGTCTGTCAGGCTTTTCCCGCCCATCTGTTTGTTCCCTTACTTTCTCCGGGCGCCGTTCTATTCCTTCCTGAAGGCTCCAAATCTTCCACTCTGTTAACCGTCTTCTTCTGGGTGGTTTCCCTTTTCGCTGCTTCGGCACATCGTTTTGATAACTCCGCTTTCTTTACCATTGCTATGACGTCTTTCAGCGTCGCTTCTCCGTGTGCCCATAGTTTATCTTGCGCAGTCTTGTTGGTGGTGTGCATGACAATTTGGTCTTTTATGAATTTGTCATGGAGGGCCCCGTACTTGCACGTCATCGCCAACCTTCTTAGAGCTGCGACATAGTCATCTATGGATTCTCCTACTTCTTGCTTCCTTTGCTGGAAGTTGTAACAATCGATGGAGACACACACCGATGGATGGTAGTGATTGTCCAGATCCTCTATGGTATGCTTAAAGACGTCGACATCCGCTTGTGGTCTGGTCATGGGCACTAGGTTCGTGAACACTCTTATCCCCTCCGGGCCTAGATTGTGCAAGAGTATCCTTCTTCTCCTCGCACTGGGGAAGGCTTCTCCATTTTCATCCTCCAGAGCCTCAAGATAATTTTTGAAATATTCCCTCTAGTCTTCCCATTTCATCTGGGGTTCACCTGGTTTCGGCAAGAACGGGATTGGCACAGTGAGTGACGATGCCTGCGTGCTCATTCTGGCCTGTTCTTCTGGTTCCGCTCCCTGGTTTCTCGGGCTGCCTGGCGCGCTTGTGTTCCCACCTTGTGTCGGATCTGGTCGGGGTTCTCCTGCTCCCCCTGCTCTGCGGTCTTCCAGTTCCGCCAGGCCCTCTGTGGGGTATATCACCCTGTTTTGCCACGCTTCTCCTCTTGGCTGCCGCCTTCTGGCACTGGTACATGCAGTAGGTGCTCCTCGCTCCTTTTCGCTTCTGCCACGCTCTCCCTGCTTCTTCTAGCACCCTCCTGACGTCGTTTCCTCCAACATCATCCCCCTTCAGGCTGGGCTAGTGTGGTGTGTTCCCCCTTGTCTCACCGCAGTACCTCCATTTTTCTTTATTTTGTGGGAGATCCCACTCCTTGTCGCCACTGTAATGATGTTCCCTGCATAGGGAGCAATAAAGAGGTAGTCGGGCGTTGAGGGGAAAGGCACTTTATTTGATAAGTAAATGTAATCGTATATTAGGGAGAGTGCCGAGCGTCTGCCACCTCCGACACTCGCGGGGATCTGGCGCATGCGCACTCGCTCGTCTTCGCGCGTTGCGTCGTGACGCAACACCCGAAGACTAGAGCGTGACTCTACAGTACTGGCTCAATGTAATGGCCACATACACTCGAAAGCAGCCAGTACAACAACATCACAAGAATTCCTTATTTGTAAGCAATCCTGGGGCCTTGAGCCCTTCTAGAACTTAATTACAGCACCTATGAACCGGAAACTCTGTTTCCAGTTCAGAGTGGGAGTTCTGCCATTAGGGGAGATTTACCTCCAGATGGTCTACTCTGTAATCTTCTGCCTGCCCTAGGTGCAACTATCTAGAGTAAACAGTTTCTCATGTTTTCTTTGCTTGTCCAGCATACGTGCGCCCCGCTCTTTTTGGGTTGCACCTGTATGCATTCAGCTTGGTATCCGCAGTCACTCCATTGCTTTTTGCATTCTTAGATATGACTTCAGTCCCTTTTTTCACTTGTGCATCACTACGTTTCTAGGGGGAATGTGGTTGCTGCGTAGGAAGTGTCTTCTTCTTCCTCAGTAGAGTAAGTACTACTTGTATGATTCCTCAGTCCTGTTGAATCCTGCTGCCTCTGTGTTACCCGGGGAACTGGGGGATATGGCCATGTACAGAATCTGTTATGTTATTGTTGTTTTACATGAACGCAAGCGATTTTACTCATTTATTATGCATATACTTGTGTTTTATGTGTACTTGTATGGCCCTAGTGGTCAAATTAATGTTTATTTTGACCATGTAGATATCACAATTCAGGGTTTATACAAACAATCAAACAAAAATAATTTACAAAAAGAAAAACATTCCCTCAAAATTATAGACATCATATCCAGTTACTATTACCTCTTATTAACTCAAGTTTTTATGTATGCATAAACAAAAAACTATGTACAGCAAACACAAAATATGTAGGGTACTACTGTAATGATCTTCCGTCCTAAGTACATAGTTTCTTCTTAATAAGATTGCACAATATTACATGATATACACATTCCATAATCTGAAATCATTGAATAACAATCTTCGTAACCTAGGGGACTCTATTGCCTACCCTATTCTCCGAAAGTTCAGTTCAGTTTATTTCTGCTTTATGCGTTACTAGTACACCTCCTTATTGGATAAGAAGTCATCTTTTTTACAAGTAATTTACCTCTTAGATAACATGTTGTCATCCACAAATAACATTTCTGATAGTTGGAAAAATCTTCAAAATGCTACGGTCTGTGTAAGTATCTTTCCCCTATATTAATGAAAAACATATTGACTAAGTTCCTACATTTTCAGGTTAATCAATCTAGGATAACCTGTTTTATATTTAAGGGTAATACAATGTTACAGCAATTCCAATTTACACGTTTCTATGTGTTCTACGTGGATCATTCATATGTTTTCTTCACCAAAAATCCATATATTGGATGTAGTATTTTAAACTAATGAAAAAAATAAGGATCCGCCCTTTGAAACCCATCCTTCTAATTAATCTTTATCCTACGTTTCCTCTTCTCATTTTTTTTATTTATTACCTTTGTTTAGATTTCTAGTATCATGTTCAAAGTTCGTCAAGTCTTGGTATAGATAACTGTTGAATCCCCTTGATACGGGATACTGCAAATAAAATAAAATAGAATTTGCTCTGTCAAGCCCATATACAATAGCCCTATGTTTAAAAATGGTTCTATTTATTTAATTACTGGACCACATAGCTATAACTGTTACGGGGGGAGTTTATCTTAGTTTGGTTAACTCTATAAAGTATTAATAAATCAAATCCGCACTCAATTCTAGACTTTTCCTCAATTTTCTGTTGTATTATTCCCAATGTAGACCCATGAAGGTACTTATAGTAAATCCACATTGATTAAATTCTTAAAAATTATTGTTATTGCCACGATACGCATTTCCAGATTTAATTAATCTAAGGCTGGTTATCTCTAAACAGGATTCATGCATCAAATCAGCTCCAGAGTCTAACCCTATTCTAAATTATAAGTGTAATTCCAATTGAAGGCCAATGGAGGTACCTAAAGCAACCTCATGACAGTTGGATTTTATAAGATATTATTATTGCCTGGATACGCACTTCCAATTACATACCCTGCACTTGGTTCATTTTGCGCTTGGTTTTTAGGAGCATTAAGTAAAAGTTGCCACTTAGTTTCTCTTAAGACAGCTTCCACTCAAACTCAAGGTCTATAAAAAAAGGGTTTGTAATGACAATTTCAAGATGTACCCAGTTTCCAAGATACTATATTTTGCATCGTACCCAGTACGGATGTGAAGTGAGACGGGCTTTGGGCAAACTGCGGTGTTTGACTATAGACAGAAGTACATTTGGTTGGGCTTTACAAGCTACAGATGGGTGACTCGGTATGATGCTAAAAGATAGTATGTTGGAAAATAGGTACATATGGAACTTGTCATTAAGAACACTTTTTATAGACCTTGAGTTTGAGTGGGGACCCCGTCATACATTTTTATAGTAGAAGATCCTAGATCACCTTAGACCACCCCCTTGACTTCGGCATAGTCAGATTTAATATCCGGATTAGAGCACAATGGGTAAGTGCAGGCAACGAGGAAGAATTTGCTTCGGTGGGCCTATATGGAGAGAGCAATTGGGGTAGTTTCTACAGAAATTACTATAACCGAGCGAAGACTGTCGATGAAAGTTGGGTGAAGCATGGGGGGGCACAGGAAAGTTATACGGAGATACCAGCCTGTGGTAGCTTGTTTGGGGGGGGGGGGTGGTGCTCTCACTGGGATGGGAAAGGATTGTCCAGCAAGGGATACTGACTGGGCAATTTACCATAGTACTGCAAGAACTAGAAACGAGGTTACAGTGGCAGAGATTAACCCTTCAATTTATTTGGCATCCCCGAGTCCAGCCGTTGTTTATTCCACCCCAGAACCTGCTGGAAAACATAAAAAAAACCTAACATCAAAGTTTCCCGACCACCACAACAGCCGAAACCATGAGCTAGTAAGATGAAGATCGGGGAGGGGGGAGATAGCTCTGATCCTTGATGAGATTTTTATGAAATTTGCTGAAAACAGCATCTTGCCCCAATTAAGGTAATCGTTTTTGTTTTTTTTAATCTTTTTATTTTGCAAAATGAACAAAGTAAAGTGGTGGTCACGCACAAGGCATACCTTTGTTACACGATATACATATATGGAATGCACAGGAGTCAAAAAACATACCGGCAAATCACAGCATGGGTTTAGGTTTTTTTCCTTTTTTACAGAGATCATTAATCAACTAGCTCATCAATGGGGGTGTCAGGCTCCACCGTCGTTCTTCTTCAGGATTGCGCTGAAAATCCTATACCATCCCCCACGCGACGTTCCCAAGAGCCTGGGTTATAGACACAGACTACTAGGATAGTCAACTGAGGGAAGGAAAGGTAGGGGGCAGCAGAGAAGGAGACCTGAAACGACAACAACATATACTAAGTATTGTCTCTAAATAAACACTATGTTCAATGTCCGCTCTCAATCCCTATGTTTAACCCCTGTGTAGCTCTTAACCCTACCTGTAAAGAAAAAATAGTGAAGGCGTAAATCAGGGATGAGGAATGAGGTAGAAACCGTGATTCATCTACTGTAACAGAAAACACATAAACAAACCGGTTTACATAAATTGCCTATTGAATATGTGATATACATCTATTCCAATTCCTATAACCACACATACCTACATATATAGGAATACACATCTTTGTAGATAAATCAATCCCTCTGATTCTCCCCTCATTCAGCTCCCCTGTATTTTGAACATAAGGAGAACAGCAATCATGAAACCATGAAAAGAAAATGATAACGTGTCTAGGTTAATTCTTCTTAACCCTGCACAAAGTACTTTGCGCTTTGAAAGTCTGGTGTCAAAAGTTCCCATACACAACACCTCCTCATAGGAATTCCAGTGACAATAGCGAGTGTGGTTGGAGCCCCAACCAATCCTTACTCCGTTCGAAGGAACACCTCATTAAATATCAACAATACTAGGTTGACTCCATTCATTCCATATCACGGAGAGCAAATGTTTCCTGGCTGCTCCCCGTCTTTATGAACAACAGAATGTCTAGCTCAGTAAACACGAACAACACCTGAAGTGTTCCTTGTTACGGCGAGTTACGACTCGCCTCCAAAATACCTCAATTTCATACCTCCGGTACCGTGTCCTCCAAATAAACTCTTTCAGCAATGAGGCAACGCTTACCGGGAAAGTGAACAAACCAGTCTCTACTCCAGAAGAATTATCGGCACCGCCACTGCCGACAGGCAGGTATTTACTTCCTGAAATGCGTGCCATGCGTCAGGCACGCTACGTCCTCCCCGAGCATGCCGGGAACTGTAGTTTCCAAAGTAAATAGTTTGTTCCGATGCCGGTTAGCGACCCACAAGGTTGAATCCTGACAGGTGGTAATCATGGGGGGTTCACATATTCTTCCCCTGTATTCATTCCAGTTAAACCACACTGCCATCCACTTCCTCGGACATCCCCTGGCTACATAAACCGTCTTTTCCTGAACCATGCTCCAATCCATGTCTTTCTTCCATGCTCTGAGCGTTGGTGGTTTGGCGACCCCCCATACCCTTGCAATATTCCTCTTCGCTACCACAAGGCTCAACGTCACCCACAGTTTCCCTTTCGCTGATTGGTCCGAGGGCTCCCAGATGTTAAGGAGGCACCTCTTTGCCTCAGAATGCAATTCCACCCCCCACACATCCCTCATACAATTGAGCACCCGTGTCCAATAGGTCTGTATCATCCGGCATTCCCATAGTATATGTAGAAAGCTGCCTGTCTCCTTCACACCCCCTGCGACAGTCTATCTTTACTCCGCCCCATTAGGACTAGCCTAGTGCCAGATATGTATATTCTATGCAGGACCTTCAGCTCGATCAATTGCAGTTTGGCCAGTATTGCAACTTCCTTGGGGGATGCGAACTCCTCTCGCCATTCTTCGTCATCCATCTCGAGTCTGTCTGCCTTCTATTTCCCCCTGAGAGCTAGTAGTGGATCTGGGGTATGATTAATGAGCTTTTTATATGTTAGCGATATGGCCCTCAAGTAGTCTGTCTTCGAGTGGTGAAAACTCCGGGAGGTGTGTCCCGGGAGGAATATTGGCCTGAAGTGCATGTCGAACCTGCATGTATCGGAAGTGTTCGGTCCGGGCTAAATCATATGTATGCTGAAGGGTGTCAAATGATAGTACCCCCTAAGGGCCCCATAGATCTTTGATACGGGATATGCCTAGAAGGTCCCAATTTCAGAATCCTTTGGTGCAGCTAAGAGTGCCTAGCATCTCTGAAGCCCACAGCGGGGTTGCTAGGATGAGCCTACCAGCCCAGCCCTGTTTCTTTTGAACTATATGCCACAGCTGGACTGAGTGTTTAGTGTGACCCGTAAGGCGGTACCTTCCCGGTCTGGAGTAAAGGGCCACCTCGAAGTTTCCACCCGCAAGGAGCCACTTGTCAATCTCATATCCTGGGTCATTCCCTGCACAGTATGTACCCTGATTAATGGCCGACAAATGCACCGCCCAGTAATTTTTCAGGATGTCCAGGAGTGCTATACCCCCGTCGAGCCAGCCCAGTGTGAGTATTTGGAGGGAGATACGGGGCACTCAAGTACAGAGAAGGTCTCTCTGGGTAGCCTCGACAGCGGCGAAGTACTTTTGTGGGACTAAGGGAGGGTGATTTTGGAGGGCGTAGAGGAACCGTGGCAGAGGCTTAATTTTGAAAAGCGCTGGCCGGCCCAACCGTGACAACTGGAGGTTCTTCTAGATTGCAGCTTCCCTTTGGAGCCACTGTAGGGGTGGCAGAAGGTTCCGCTCATACCGCGTGGCCCGGTCCTTAGAAATGAAGATTCCTAGATATGTGAAGCCATGGCTAGCTATTTGGATCGGACAATCACCCGGTGTCTGTTGGGGGACACTGTGCAGGACATAGAGAAGGGATTTTCCCCAGTTAATGCTGTAGCCGGAGTAATCCCTGAAACTCTTAAAGATATCTAATGCATTAGTAAGGGACTCCTGCGGCGCTGTAAGGTACAGGAGGATATCGTCCGCATAAAGGCGAGATCCTGTCCTCCCATCCATCAGTCCACCTTATCCTCTTCAGAGAGGGGGTCTGCCTAATCCAGGCTGCCAGCAGTTCTAGGGAAATAGCAAAGAGCAGAGGTGAGAGAGGACACCCCTGCCGCTTCCCTCTCTCCAGTGGAAAACCTCTGAAAGTTTATTGTTGACAACTACTTGAGCTAGAGGTTCTGTGTACAGGAGTTGCACCCAGCTAATAAAGTTTGGGCCGAACCCCAATTTCCGAAGAACAGCCATCATGTACGGCCACTCAAGAGTGTCAAACGCCATCGCTGCGTCCAAGGACACCACCACTGCATCCTCGCGCAACCTGTGGCAGCAACCTAACACCCCATGGAGACGCAACCTAACACCCCATGGAGACGGCGCAAATTAAGTGCCGTGTTACGATGGGGCATAAATCCCGATTGGTCCGGGTGTACAAGGGTATGGAAGACCGGGTTGAGCCTGTTGGCCAGCACCTTGGCGAGGAGTTTTGGCTCTACGTTGAGCAGTGATATCGGTCTATAGGAGGCACAGGACTCTCTGGGTTTCCCCGCCTTAGGGATAGCAATGATAGTAGCAATGCGCTGGTCCCTGGGTAATATACCCTGTTCTCTACTGTCTTATAACATTCACTTCAGGTGCGTCCCAAGGCTGTCGGGTTTGAGCTTGTAAAGCTCCACCGGCAGACCATTAGGCCCAAGGGTCTTTCCGGGACGAAGGTCATGAATGGCCTTAACTATCTTGTCTACTGCCAGGGGTGCTTCCATAGCCTCTTCTTCTTCCACAGAGAGGGTGGGGAGTACGATGTCGCCCAAGAATGCCGCTGATTCCTCTTCCGACCGTCCGGATCTCTTAGTATATACCCTTTTGAAGTGTGTCGCAAACTCCTTAATTTCACTGGGCTCCGTAATAACTATCCTCGCCTCCAACTTAAGTTCAGCCACCACCTTCTGCGCTTGCTGCTTCTTGTCTAACCATGCCATTAATTTGCCTGCCCTGTCGCTCTGTCATATAGTCTCCCCTCCCTGTCTCTCGCCAGTGTCTTGGCTGGGTAAGTAGCCATGTCTTTGTATTCTGCGGCTTTCAATTGGAGTTGGTGGATCGTGTCGCGGCTCCCATCACTCTGCACAGTACTCTCAAGTGCCCGCAGGTCAGTTTCTAAAGTCACCAATTGTGCCTCTCGTTCCTTACGGTGTCCCGCAATCACCGAGAGGGCCTCCCCCCCTTAACGCTGTCTTGAAGGCTTCCCACAAAACCACCCCCGAACCAACAGTTCCCACATTTTCCTCAAAGTAGTGATCGATCGACTGAGTCAGTTTCTTTTTGGTGTCCTCGCCCCATAAGTGCCAGGCTGCAATAGGGGCCACACATCCGGTCACCAATTGTTATGTGTGTCCAAAGAGGGGAATGATCCGATATACCCCGTGTTAAGTAGGTGACCTCCCGAATTGTCACGTCTTGGTGCATTGGTGCAAGGAGGTAGTCCAGGCGTGAGAAGGTGTGGTGTGAACCTGATAGAAAGGTGTATTGTTTTTGTGTCGGGTGTTGGAGGCGCCAGAGGTGAATAAGTCCGAACGCCTCCATCGGGTTGGGAAGCCACCTTTTGTCCTACCCCAATGTCCCTAGTCGGATTTCTATCCATTTGACAGGAGACAACAGCATTGAAGTCCCCACCTATCAGGAGCAGCCCCTCTGGAAGGGAGAGGAGCATCTCCCCCAGATCCTGGTATGATTGCGTTTGGAGGCCCGGTGGAATGTAAACCGTTAACAAATTAAGTCTGCGACCCTCCCATTTCCCTGAAATAGCCACAAAGCGCCCGAGGGGATCTACATCTGTACAGTCAACCGCCCTTGGAAAGTTACGGCGCAGAAGGATTGCTACGCCTCTGGACCCCGATGTCAAACCGGCATGTGCCGTTAAGTTGTACCCCATCTGTTTAGTGCCTGACATGTGTATCCCCTCAGGTGGGTCTCTTGCAGTAAAACAGCATCAGGGAAGTGTTTCTTGATAAACTGCAACACTATACTCCATTTGAGTTTGTCTCCCAACCCATAGATGTTCCAGCTATTCAGCTTAAGAGTTTTATCCCACTTCATAGCCATACGTACTGTTTCTCGCCAAGTTGTTTGTGTGCTCCTCGACTCTCTGTTCCAAAATCTGTGCTTGACCTCGGTGTGACCTCAACAAACTACCCCCCCACCACAGCCAGTCAGTTCATCCCCTGCCCCCCCTACCCCCAAAAACTTGTGCCCCCCCCAACAATAAGCCCCCCCTCCCTGCTTCCCTGCTCCGTAGGCCTAGAACTACCCACATCCCCAATTAGCGGAGCGCCTTTCGCCCGATACCCAAACCCGGAATGGGGAGAAAAAAAAGAAAAACCTCCCCCTCCCGATAAACCTGTTCTAAGAGGAGTGTACGCCGGCCCCAGCTCCAACCGCTGCCCACGCCCACCCCACATCTTATAACCATCGTACCACCAAAGCTTACAATCCTCATGGATTGAGTTCCATCCATTTTAGGTCCGAGCCTTACCCTGATTAGTCAATCCTTCAGCCCATCTTGGGACAGTATGGACCACAAAGTCATAGAAGAGAAGGGAGTACCATCAACAATCTCTGCCCTTCACAACTCAGGCCACCCGTCCCTTCAGGATTAGATAGCTTCCCCCCCCTGCCAGGATCCACGAGCGAGCAGGACCCACACCTAGGCATTGGATCCCACAATACGTTACAGTTTGTAGAGGTCCACGTCAGCAGGTCCATCACCACTAATGCTCAGCTGCTTCTCGAACAGTCCCCCATCGCGGACTGACAGATCTCGACCTCCAGGAGCACTGACTCTGTCCATCCACATCTGACCTCCCGGCCTTCGATCCCCGTGACGCAGCCTGATTGTCTCTCCAGCTCTCACCTTCAGCCCGGCCCGGAGCTCTTGACGACTCCCTGTCCAGCCAATCTTGCACATCCGACGGCGTGGTAAAGATCAAAGATTTGCCCCCCCGCCAGGACTTCGAGCTTGGCAGGAAAAAACATCATATATTTGATGCCTCTATCCCGCAGTGCTGCCTTCACACCTGCAAATGAACCCCTCTCTCGCTGAACCTGAGGCATAAAGTCTGGGAAAAACCGAATTGTGGCGTTTTCGTATTGCAAGTCCCCCGCCTGCCTGGCTGCCTGCAAGATGGCACCTCTATCGCTATAATTCAGGATTTTTGCTATTATCGTCCTGGACGGCGCCCCCGGCTTGGGCTTAGGGACAGGTGCACAGTGGGCACATTCTATGGTGAAGATATTGGACAGGCATTTAAGCTTAAGGCGATGAGGATCAGGTCTTCCAGAAAAAGTTCCACGCTAGACCCCTCAAAATCTTCCAGAATGCCTACCACGCAAATATTACTCCTGTGGGCTCTTCCTTCTTGGTCCTCCAACTTAAGGGCCACTTGACGATGCTGGTGCACCAAATCGTTAACGCGTTGTTCCAGTGCCTTCGTGGGTGTTTGGAGCTCCCGGGTATCAGCTTCATTTGCCTTGGCCTTTTCTGAGGTTTTACTGAGGTCAGTGCGGAGGAGATTGACCTTGATGGAGACCTTGTGAGTTTTCATCTCCAGGTTAATGCCCATTGTCTGTATGGCCGCCATGATGGAAGCCAGCGACGGTTCTTTTGGGCGGACTGGTCTCCTGATGCACCCTCCGCCTGGGGGGGGTCCCCATCTGGATCCCATATTTGTCTAGTTTGTTAGACTGCGTGGTTGCATTCTGCTTGGGACTCATGTTGTCGACATTCTCACGCAGTCTGCCACGGTCCTGTGGCACATACAGGTCCGTCTGAGAGCTCCCGCTATTGCCACTGTTGGGCACGTGGTGCACTCCAGGGGCCTCGCACTATCACCCCATGCTGTTAACCAGTTCACTTGGTTGCTAGGTGTGGTCCTGCACCACCAGTCTGGGCCCCAGGCGGCTGTCGTCCACCCAGCACGCTCTCCGCTGCGTCACGGCAGATATTTCACTCAGCTTCTGACTGAGGCACCGTCCCTCAGGCAGTGATCCCTTGATAATGGCGCAGTCCACTTGCAGCAATACTCCCCAGCCGACCTCCTACCTGTATTGGGCTCCCACGACATCACTGCCACCGTTTCTTGCCGCTGCAAATGTATCCACGGTCTTGCAGCAAAAAGGCCCACACGTGTCCGGAGTGGCTGCAGAAGCTTCTATGTGCGGCTGGTACTTTGCCCACTTTTGCACCCGAAGCACCCCCCTTCCGCCTGGAGGGGGGGGCTAGATGCGTCCTGGTGGCTACTGCACTGTATTGGGCCCCCTCCAGGCTCGCAGGTGTCGCCTCTTGCCTGGCCCCTTCACTCCACACCCAGCTGTGTCATTAGGCCGAGGTCCCCGCCACGCATCCGGCCAACCGCCGGGCCTCCCACGCCCCGGACCGCGCCCCCAGCACACACCGGGCCAGTCCACTCGATTTGGTCCCGCCGTTGGCGCTGGGAGCCAGCGTCAGTTCTAAGTTATTTTCGTGGGCCCCATAGGTCAGTGCCCCTCCACCGGCACCCTTTCGGCCCCAGACGGGGGCCGCGAGCTCCAAAACAGGCCCTGGCGCGCGCCGTCACCTCACGCCAGGCTGTCAAGCCGGGGCCTCTTGTGATTTTCTGGCCCAGCCGGCGCCCGGGCCCAGTCAGCAGGATCGCAGCTCGGTACAGGAGACAGGCAGAGGCTCCAGAATTAGTGCTACCGGCACCGCTTCTCAGCGTCGGGCTATAGCTACTTGAGGAGTGCAGGTACACACGGATCTTGTCCGGATTGCATGGGGTAAGGGCTCAGCTCCGCGGAGCTCCCGAGTCAGGCGGCCATCTTGACCGGTTTCTGGCCACGCCCCCCAATTAAGGTAATCTTGATTGCCATGGAAGCCCAAATGATTAAACTTATTAGAGGCTGAGTGTATGCGAGCAGAGAACACTCATCACAAGTCTACCTGGACACGCTTGCAGATGAGAACCTTGTGGGCCAGTTGTAACGGAGACGGGTATGGTAGCCACCTTTCCACAAAAGAAGGAGAACTCCTCAAGCCTAGACTGGAAGGAGAAATGACAAAGGTGAAAGGACTGTAAAGGTAGCATAGGGGGGAGCAGCCCCTGCCATTTGAAATCAGAGGAAGATGGACACGTGGTGGGAGAAAATGGCAGTGAAGATTCAGTTACCAGCACTATGGCATTAAGTTCCCATCCCCTTAACCCCGCAAGGCAAGCCTGTATGTGCTGGTTCTGGTGAGAGTTCCACTATGAAATCTCACCAATCCAGAGTATGGGGAACAGGCCCATAACAAAGTCACACATTGGCTCGGGGTACATAAGGGCTTCACCCCAGCAAAGATAAATTAGATTCTAACTGTACATAGGGTTGGCTGGATTGGCCCCACATCAAAGACTATCCGAGGAGATTGCCTGGTAGGGAACTTTCATCACCCAACAATAGTGAGAAGGCATCCAAGACATCATGGGGAGAGGTCGTTAACCCACACTAACATATCTGCTTTACCTCTGGGATATTTTTATAAGCCTCCCGTACAACCACCATTTGCTTACCTCCCCAACACTGGTCATCAGCTGAGACAGTATATGTCAGTCAACAACAGGTTTGCACCTCTTTCTGGCCAAAATGAAATTGATTTACTGTGTGTATCTAACACTGAGTAAGTAATTGCCCTGCAATTGACTGTGTGGTTGAATCAGCCCTACCTAATTTTAACAAGGAGTCTGTTAACTTACCTATCCCAATGCTGGACTGTGTTGAGGGTCCATCTAACCCTGCGGTCCCCAACTCTAGTCAATGTAATGTATTAGCGTAATTGGTCTAGAAGTTTCAGATCATCCTGGCCAATCAGTGGCACTTAATGGTCATGATATCAAGGGAGAATATCGATTTGTGTCCTGGAATGTGTGTAGGCTTCAAAGCAAACTGAACTCAACAGACTTTTGTCGTATTACCCTAGATTCTGATGTAATCTGTATTCAGGAGACCTGGTGCGCGGAACCTATACTTGTTGAAGGGTTTGCATCTTTTTTCCTAGGAGCTGTACCATCTACTGCAGGGCGGCCAAAAGGGGAGTTACAGATGCTCGTCTCCATCTTACTATCTTCCACCACCATCAAGGTTGCTACTTTTCTATCCTATACACGACTACTCTCATTATCTTTTAAAAGTAGGAATGATTTGGCAGTAATTATTTCTTATAGTAACATTTTTGTACATCTCAAAGCTCAGTCGTGTATGCCCTAGATGCAGGTCTGGAGGAATTCTTGTGGATGGTCCACACTAAGTGCACAATCCTTTGGTTGGGTGATTTTAATATTAATAAAATCCCCCTACTGGCAAGACAAGTTTGTGGTGTAATTAAAGCCTTGGGGACTGGAACTTCTCACGTTTACCACAATGACTATGGGAAAGTTTTGAATTCCCTGATTTTTAACGATGACCTTATGCTCCTGGAAAGCAGTTGTATGGGTACCAGGGCATTGATCCCTACTTTTATTGGCAGAACTCACATACCACCATTGATCATGCATTGATATCTGCTATTAATAAGTATGTGGTTGGCTCTGGTAATATATACCAGGCAGCTGTGAGTGACCACAACCCTTTAATAATTTCACTCTGTCATGGCCCATTATAACGTAAGCAATGCGATTGTTACTAATGTTATTCCAGTTAGGCTTAATGGAGTCCAGATTAAATGGACAGGGATTGACCCAAGTAAAGTACTGCGAGGATTATCAACCTTGAACTCCGATGAATTCAGTTATTGTTTAGAAGAGGAAGTAGATCATGTTGGGGTATTGAATGCCTTTAGAAAGGTCCCTGGGGTGCTAAAATCATTACAAGACCCATTAAATCTGGTAAAACAGGAAAACGAGGGTGGTTTGATCATGTATGCACTTGGGTATCGAAACTTTTAA
Organism: Lissotriton vulgaris; assembly: GCF_964263255.1. NCBI lineage: Eukaryota > Metazoa > Chordata > Amphibia > Caudata > Salamandridae > Lissotriton > Lissotriton vulgaris. The sequence continues at coordinate 1,770,666,829 of NC_141685.1, read as the reverse complement.
GGGAGGCTTTGCATGGATCTCCTATGGATAGCTCAGCCGTTAGATTCCTATGCAAGAATTATGAGCAGGTTCTTGCAGCCAGGAAGAGAGTACTGCAAGAGGAGGCTTAGATCAGTCTGGCTCAGGCCTCGGAGATTAAGGATTCGGTTTAATTTTGGCGCACAGTTCATGCCATTTTTTTTTTTAAAACGCTCTGCCTGAACTTCCCACACTGGTTTCTTGTGATGCATGGGTGACGCACTTAATGGGTATTTTCGATTGCCATATGTATGCCAAATGTGATTTGCTATCACGGTGGTAGCATTTTAAACTTTCCTATTCTGTTATTTTGACTTATAGTCCATTTTCAGTTGTTTTGAGAATGTAATTAGTTATTTTCCTTTTGTGTTACCTATAAATTCATTACAGTTCTCTTTGATCTCTGCTTTTACAGCCTTCGAGCATTTACGCTGCTCTTACTATGGCTAATCTGTCTTAAAGCTACAAATCTATGTTTATCCACAACCTCTCCTTAAAAGTTGTATAACTAGCATGCATCACAGCCTGATCCCTAATACATACAATTGCGTATCGTCTTAGTTGATACCAAAGGAGGATCAGCAGGAATGGGCCAAAAGTCCACTGGGGGAAGAGTGTGGCACTCTCCCACCCCCAATGCATAAAATCTCTGTTTTATCTGCATTAAATTGCAGAGAATTGTTTCTTAGCCAGTGTACCACATCCAGCATACAGACATGGAAATAATGTAGAGTGGTTGACTGATCACCCTTCAGGGAAAGGATGAGCTGGGTGTCATCAGCATAGTTAACCAGGCCTATATCATAAGATTTAGGGGCAGATGTATCAAGAAACCATTTTGCACTTCTCTTATAGCGATTGTTAAGGAATCGCTATTTGAGAAGTGCAAAATGGTATGTATGTAGAATTTCGCTATTTTTTAGCGATTCCTTAAAATTCCTTAATTGCGATTAGCAAATTGCTAATCGCAATTAAGGAATAATTTTCCCATTCATTTCTATGGGCCAGGAGGCCCATAGGAATGATTGTGCAGTAATTCTCAAATTGCGATTTCGCAATTTGCTAATCGCAATTTGAGAATTATTTCAAGGGTGCAGGGATGTCTCAGACACCCTGCTGCACCCCTCAAATCTACATGTGTGTGCATGTGGCACACATACATGCCCTATGGGCATGTATGAGTGTCACATGCCACCCTTACAAATGCCAATTAGGGCATTTTTGAAAAAAATCGCAATTTACCACCAACTACAAGTTGATGGTAAAATGCGATTTTTTTTTTACACAAATTCGCACACCAAAAATGTGTCATACATATCATTTAAGGAATCGCAAAATTTGCGATTCCTTAAATGCTATGCAAAAGAAGGAATCGCAAATAATTGCGATTAAATAAATTGCGATTATTTCATACATGTGAAATATCGCAAAACGGCCGTTTGCGAGTCGCAAAGGCCGAAATTCTGCGATTTTCAGCCTTTGCGAGTCGCAAAAGCCTTGATACATCTGGCCCTTAATGACGTCCATCAAGGAACGCATATAGGTGTTGAATAATATAGGGCTAATCGCAGATCAATGTGGAACTCCATAGCGTATCTTGGTGAACTTTGAGCGGAAGGGTGGAAGAGCCACTGCCTGACTTCTGTCAGACAGATAAGAATGAAGCCACTTCTGTGCCAGGCCCACAACCCCCACTCCTTCCAGCTGTTTCAGGAGGACCTTATGATTGACTGTGTTGAATGCGGCAGACAGGTCTCTCAGGATCAGTATGGCAGAATGACCCATGTCTGCACGCATGCAAAGATCGTCCAACACAGTCAGTAGGGCGGTCTCTGTCCCGTGTGCTGGGCGAAAGCCAAATTGCACGTCCTTCAGTATATCATTTGCCTCCAGAAACTGAGAGAGTGCCTTGCTTTCCGGTTGCTTATCTTATCTTATCCAGAATTTGTACAGCGCACGTACACCTGAGGGTTTCATGGCGCTAACCAACAGTGCTAGGAACTAAACCCAGGGGGAAGAGAGGGGAGTTACGCCAGCGTCTGCACAAAGAGCCATGTCTTAAGTTGCTGCCTAAACTGGAGAAGAGTGGTAGAGGAACGAATCTCCAGGGTGAGGGCGTTCCATAGCTTGGTAGCAAGCGTGGCAAACCTACGTCCTCCCTTGCGTTGAAATTTGAAGCGGGGAATGATCAGGAGGGTTTGAGAGGCAGACCGAAGATTGCGTAAAGGGATGTATTTAGGCAGAAGATCCTGAATAAACTTGGGGCTACGAACATTAAGGGCTTTGAACGTCATGCAGGCAGCTTTGAAGAGAGTGCGTTGTACAACAGGAAGCCAATGCAATTGCTTGAGCAGCGGTCTAGCAGATTGCCAACGAGGGAGGCGATAGATAAGTCTGGCGGCTTGGTTCTGAGCCAGCTGCAGACGCTTGCTGAGAGCAACCGGGAGGCCAAGGTAAATGGCGTTGGAGTAATCTAAGTGCGACAGCACCAGGGCCATTACAACCTGGGTCAAGGCGGATTGAGTAAACAATCGGCTGATCTTCTTTATTCTGCAAAGCTGTAAAAAGCATGAAGACACTACAGCATTAACTTGAGGTCTCAATGAGAGCTCATCATCAATCAGAACCCCCAAGCTTTTCACAGATTTGGATGGATTGGGAGGGGGGCCAAGTTTAGAAGGCCAGGGTAAACATCGTTTACAACGATGTTTTTACAACGCGGTACCTTTACCACGCGGCCGTGACAACGCAAGTCGTTACCACGACTTGCGCTGGAGGGCGCTCAAGGTTTAAAAATAGTTAATTTACTATCCCAACACCTTCCCTAGGGTCCACGGGGACTGGTGTTAGAATAATAAATTATACTATTGAAAATCCGCGCCCCCAACGCAAGTCGTGGTAACGACTTGCGTTGTCACGGCTGCGTGGTAAAGGTATGCGTTGTGACGGTACGCGTTTTACCGTCATATATCCGAAGGCCAGTAGTGTGGTCCCCAGAAAAGCTTACTTTTACTGAAAAGAACCAATTCTGTCTTTCCAGGATTCAGCTTGAGATGGTTACTGTCCATCCATTGACCTATAAAAAGCAGGGTGGATTGAAATTGAAGGGCAGATTCAGGGGAGTCGTCGATGGTAAAGGTGAGTTGCAGATCGTCTGCATAGTTGAAGGTGGTTACTTTAAAGGATTTTAATAGGTTCAACAGAGGGAACATGTAAATGTTAAACAGGATCAGTTATAAGGAAGGGCCCTGCGGAACGCCGCAGGTAGTGTACAATTTAGATGAGGAAAAGGGGGGAAGACCTACAGATTGGGAATGGGAACTGAGGAAAGACCTAACCCAGTCGTGGGGGAGGCCACGTATGCCGGCTAGTTTGACACTGTCTAGAAGGATGTCATGGTCGACCGTGTCAAACGCGGCCGACAAATCAAGCAGAACCAGGGCCTGGGGAATGCCTAGGTCTGCATTGTGGCGTAGAGAATCCAGGACTGCTGTAATAACCGCTTCGGTGGAGTGGGCTGGGCGAAATCCCGCTTGGGCAAGGTCTAAAAAATCCGACTGTTCAATGAAGTTAGAAAGATGAGTGGTGACGTGAGCTTCCAAGACTTTCGCCAGATAAGGTAACAAAGAGATAGGCCTATAGTTGGATAGTATGGCAGGGTCCCAGCCTGGCTTCTTCTGTAGTGGTACTACCACAGCCTCTTTAAAGTCTTTAAAGGAGCTTGGCACCATGCCCGATACTAGGGAGCTGTTAAGAAGACTCAATATGGGCAGCGGAAGGGCAGTGATCACCTTTTTTAAGATCTGGGCTGGACAACAGTCATGAGGGGAGCCTGACTTGACTCTAGCTATCAGGGCAAGCAAGGACGGGACATCCAGCAGAGGGAAGGAATCAAGGGAAGAAGTATTCGAAATCAAGGTGGCATCATGGGGAGTAGGAAGGGTAACTGGGATGCTGGACTTGATAAGCTTGATTTTATCTTGAAAATATTTATTGAGGGTATTACAAAATTCTTGTGTGGCTTTAGGTTTGGGCTGGGTTCTTGCTGGATTAGTGAGTTTGTCAACAATGGAAAAAATGTCCTTCGACCTATTGAGCGAGTTTTCAATAATGTTGGAAAAAAATTCCGCTTTGGCTAATAGAACGGCCTTCATATAAGTAGAGCGAGCAGCCAAATATTGCGTTTTCACGGAGGGATCATAATTCCTTCTCTACTCGCGTTCCTTCTGACGGACATTAAGTTTCTTAGCCCGGAGGTCAGGGGAAAACCATTTATGAGTGTCAGAATGACGCAAAGTTTAAGACATTTTTGGGGGGTTATGTATGTTGCTGGCTTTAATCAGCCATTCAGAATTGTTAGCTGCAGATTGATCGGCATCGTCATTATTGGCGGGCTCTGAATTCTGCAGACTATCAAGAAAAGCAGAAATGTCCAAAGAGCCCCATTTCCTAATCATGCCTTTATTAATTTCAACATCAATAAAAGGTTTAGGGATGGAGATGTAGAATTGAATCAAAAAGTGATCAGACCATATACAGGGCGAGACCATGGGGAGTGAAACGCTGAGATTAGAACTCCAAATCTGATCCAGCTTATGTCCTTTAATATGCATGGCAACATCAATATGGTGGCTAAAATTAAGTCCTGTGAGTAGATCTCCAGACCCATTATCCAACCAGTAATTGAAGTCACCAACCATCAAAATCTTAGTGTAGTCAGTGACCAACATAGCCAACTGATCGCACAGAGAGAGTGGGAAAGAGGGCATACTTTGGGGGGGTCTGTACATTAATATACAGAGAAAGGTTCCTGACCCAGAGTCAAACCTAATCACCAAATTGTCGACTGCTGGGAGGTCGAGAGACGTCAATTTGGTAAATGCTAAATGTTTTTTTATGATGGCAGCAACTCTGCCACCCATTTTACCTGGGGCTCGATCTACCTGTAAGATATAATAATTCTCTGGAAGGGCTGCTAAAATATCAGGTGAGGAGTCCGCTTTAAGCCACGTCTCTCAGAGGAAGAGAATGTCAGGTTTTTGATTGGCTAAGAAGAGAAAAATGTCCAATTGATGCTTTACTAACGATCTCGTGTTGAGATAACAGATGTGTAGTTGTTGTTGAATGTTGGCTTTAATAAGGCTAGATGGAAGAGGCCTATAGGGCATAGGTGGGGGGTATTGATAAATACCTAATTGAGTAAGATGACTGACTATAGAAGGGCCAAGAGGTCTAGCGGTGTTACGAAGATCTAGCAGGTCTTTCAAGGGGTAGATCAGGGGGGAAGATAGGGAGGTGGCCCCTGATCCCGGCCCGTCGCGGACGGGCGCAGACGGGCTTGCCTTTGGCGCGCACGCTGCGCCCGCCCGCTGTGTCGTCGAAAGGTAATGTTCATTTTATCGGCAGAAAGGAGGGTGGGAGGCAGCCAGCAACTAGAGCGCTCGCCCTGCCTTCCCTCCAAGATGGCGTCCGCCCCTCTCTCGCACCAGCACCTTAATCGGCTGTGCGAGGAGTGGGTACAAGGAAGAGGTAGGGAAGGTTTTATTGTGCAAATAGCAATGCTTGGCTCAAAATTCAAGTTGCTCAATGATCTTCACTGGGTATGGAAGGAGAGAGATAGGCCTGTAATTTTTTGAGACCTGCACGGTCAAGTGAAGGTGTTTTTCAATAAGGGGATACAGCTGCTTGTTTCCAGCAGGATGGAACCATCCCCCTGCACAGGGATTGGCTACACAGCTGTCTTAACAGAGGGAATAGTTCAGCGCCTAAGCGGAGGCAATATTTTTCTTAAAGTTGAGGATATTCTCCTTCCAGGCAACCTTATCTGTATCAAGATACCCCTTCCTCCACCGCCGTTCTGCCTGTCTGCAGCTAAGTTTTAATTTTTGCAGTTCAGCATTATACCAAGGGGCAGAGGGTTTGTTGACTTTCTTTACCAGTTTTTGGGGACAAGTTGATCATTAATATGTAGACCGAAGGTAGCATAGTTATCCTCCAATTGCTTTCTAGGGTCAAAAGTTCCTTCAAGCTGGAATGCTGGGGAGATACTGTCTTTTCTCAAGAGACCTTTCCAGTCCCTATTTAGAAAACTCCTTTTTTCCCCTCAAAATAGTGCTGATCTGTTTAGTTTTGAACACCTCAAATTTAATCAGGTGGTGGTCCGACCATCCGACCGGCAGAATATTCACCACTTCCATCGAGTCTTCCCAAGCAAATATTAGATCCAGTACATGCCCCCCCCCCCCCCATATGTGTAGGCTCTGTTATCCATTGTAAAAGATGCAGATCCCTACAAGATTGTAGAAAATTATCATACCCAGAGTCCACGCTCCCATTCGCCCACAGATTAAAATCCCCCAAAATAACGAGTCGAGCGTGGGAGAAAGCCATATTGTTTAAGATATCAATCATATTTTTCTGTTGGAGGTGACTAGCTATGCTTGGGGGTCTATAACAGATAATGCCAGTCGGCACCTGGCTCCCATGGTCTTTAAGATCAAAGCCCAGTAGCTCAATCCCATCACCCTCATCAATATCAACAGGGGAGAAGTCCCATAACTCTTTAAAAATAATTCCCACCCCCACCACCTCAACCGCTAGGACGTGGCTTGTGGAAGGCATTATAGCCCTGAGGACACGCTAGACCCAGCTCTAGATCGGATCTGGGGTGGGTTTAAATCTCAGTCAGAACCAAGACCTCCAAATCATGTGATTCTAGCAACAACTGCGTCTCCATGTGGGCTTACAGAGGGGCCTAACATTGAGCAGACCGCATCTTAGGGTGTCCCTTTTAAGGAAGTCAGCTACTGCCCCATGCGTGCCTTCCAGTTTGAACTCCCTATAGCCACCTCCCTGCACACCTACTTCCCGTAGTAAGGCACTCAAATACATACGAGCTGGCTTGGCAGGTAGAGCTGTCCCGAATCCAGGGGAGTGGCTGGCGCTTTTTGCGGCTGGTCCGCGGGCGGGCACAGATGGGCTTGCCTTTGGCACGGTCGCGCCATTGTGATGATTTATAGGCAGCGCGAGCAGGAACTAGGAGGCTGACCCCAAAAGGTACAGTGGGCCAGCTCTAACAGGCGGACCCGCTGACTCAAGCCGGGAAACAGTAAAAAATTTAATGAAATACGGGCAATAGTATTAAAGTGGCAGTTTAAAATTTTAAAAATGCCCACAGCAGAACAACAGTACTAAAGTGCAGCAGCAGACTTGAACACCACTCACAGGCAGAGTATACCACATCTCAGCATTCACAGGGTGCAGTCCCAGTTCAATTCATGGCATCGGTTGCTTACAGATGCTTTCGCCGGAGCCTAAAACTCACTAAAGAGACTAGCCTGTATGCTCCCTCCCTACCCATACTTGACACACTGAATCACCATTGTGCAGTCTCAACTGTGGAACTCGCTGCCTGGGAGGCGGCAGGGTTTCAGACCCTGGGAGACCTGTATCGGGCCCAGCAATTAGTGCCATTTCACATGCTGGCTGAAGACAATGACCTGCCGCAAGGTAAATTCCTCTTATATGCCACATTGACGCAGACGCTGCACGTTTTGTGGGTAGACATGGCTTAAGAGCCCATGACCCATCTCCTTGTTCAGTATCTCCATGAACTGGGCACTGCAGGCATATTACTAAATGGGTCACGGAGTCCCTATGGGTGCACTTGGCACAGCCACTGGCATCCCTTAGGCAGCTCTGGGACGCAGACCAACAGAGGCAATGCACTGACCACGAATGGTCGGCCATCTTGGAAGGGCCCACGCACATCCCAAGGAGTGCCTGGTTCCGTTTAATACAATGGTGTATCCTTCAGATGACATAAGACACCAGCCAAAATCAACAGATTTAATCGGGCAGATGCCAAGTGACCAAGGTGCAGATTCCTAGATGCAGACCTATTGCACATGCTGTGGGCCTGCGCAACTCTCACCCCCTATTGGAGAGCAGTAACAATGCAGCTGGCTGAGTGCACAGGTCACACAGTAGAATGCTCTTGGGATACCTGCCTACAGGGTCGGAGAACCAAAAAGCATACAGTAACGTCCCGATTTATAGACCTTGGGCTCATTGTAGCCAAGCGCTTAATCATTAGGCGTTGGAAGTCGCCAGAGCCACCGAGAGTAAAAGCCTGGTTCTAGTTACAGACGTGCTGGGCACAGGCAGAGAGTGTGGCATTGCATTTAGAGGACGCACTGGTTCTGCTGATGCTCCCAATGGCAATGGCATGGGACGCGATACTGCTGGATCTTCGGAGACCATGGCAAGATGACCTGGCATTGTCCGGGACCCCCACATGACACAACTGACTAGTAAGAGCCAATGGTTCATGCACAGCATGTTGACCGTCGCCAGGTGCCCACAGTGCAGGGAGTAATGTTGCCTCATTCGCTATGCACCTCACGCACATAACCAGGTTACGTTCTGTCTGTCTAATAAGCCATGGCTGGAATCTCATACCCCAAGCAGATAGATAGGAAACGCACACAATCGCAGCACACACCGCTTGCGGGGCAGCGGGGAACCAAGCCGGGTAGGGCTTATACATACGTCAAGTGGTACAACACCAATCTATCCCAGTTCTTGTATTCCCTGTTCAATAAAATATTAACACACACGATACATGCTACGCGGCACGCATACAAGTAGGAAATACATTGCCTCGCTATGCAGGTTATTTATATTATATGTCTTATCGTGCAATGTATGCATGCATGCGACTTAAGCAGAAGCTTGTTGCATTGTATCCATGTTAAAATTCAATAAACAAATTTAAACAGAAAATACAGATTTTTAATAGTTTTTATAGTTTGTTTTATTATTTTTAGCTTAGTTTTTGTAGTTTTTCTTTCTTTATTTCTAAACCTAATAAATATTAAATATATATATATATATATATATATATATATATATATATATATATATATATATATATATATATATATATATATATATATATATTCAAGCTCCCAGTTTGCCCAAAGCAATGAGCACGCACTCTGACTCCGTCACAAAGCTTGGCTTTTATTCAGGTATAGACAGCAATATAACTGCAGATTCCATTTAGCAGCTGTGTCGTAGAGATATAGCCTGACGCGTTTCAAAGGTTTTCCCTTCTTCCTCAGAGGCTCTCAAGCACAGTGTGTGCTATTTCCGGTTCAGTCCCAATTTAATTAATGCCAAAGTCCACGCCCACTGATGGGCTGCTCCATCGGGAAACTGCGGGGCATACTGGGTGCTGAAGTCCTGAAAAAATCAATGCACCAATAAACTGCTGGTAACACTCAAAGCCCACAGATGGGCCTCCACAGGTAAATGCTGTCCTAAATCCTTTGGCGGTGTTTCCCATGTAGTGGCTCGGCAGGCTACCGGCCCCAGGGCCCCCTACTTCCCGGGGTGGTGCGTGCTCGGCAGCGGGGCACGCCGCCAAATATTCAAGCTCCCAGTTTGCCCAAAGCAATGAGCACGCACTCTGACTCCGTCACAAAGCTTGGCTTTTATTCAGGTATAGACAGCAATATAACTGCAGATTCCATTTAGCAGCTGTGTCGTAGAGATATAGCCTGACGCGTTTCAAAGGTTTTCCCTTCTTCCTCAGAGGCTCTCAAGCACAGTGTGTGCTATTTCCGGTTCAGTCCCAATTTAATTAATGCCAAAGTCCACGCCCACTGATGGGCTGCTCCATCGGGAAACTGCGGGGCATACTGGGTGCTGAAGTCCCGAAAAAATCAATGCACCAATAAACTGCTGGTAACACTCAAAGCCCACAGATGGGCCTCCACAGGTAAATGCTGTCCTAAATCCTTTGGCGGTGTTTCCCATGTAGTGGCTCGGCAGGCTACCGGCCCCAGGGCCCCCTACTTCCCGGGGTGGTGCGTGCTCGGCAGCGGGGCACGCCGCCAAATATTCAAGCTCCCAGTTTGCCCAAAGCAATGAGCACGCACTCTGACTCCGTCACAAAGCTTGGCTTTTATTCAGGTATAGACAGCAATATAACTGCAGATTCCATTTAGCAGCTGTGTCGTAGAGATATAGCCTGACGCGTTTCAAAGGTTTTCCCTTCTTCCTCAGAGGCTCTCAAGCACAGTGTGTGCTATTTCCGGTTCAGTCCCAATTTAATTAATGCCAAAGTCCACGCCCACTGATGGGCTGCTCCATCGGGAAACTGCGGGGCATACTGGGTGCTGAAGTCCCAAAAAAATCAATGCACCAATAAACTGCTGGTAACACTCTACGACACAGCTGCTAAATGGAATCTGCAGTTATATTGCTGTCTATACCTGAATAAAAGCCAAGCTTTGTGACGGAGTCAGAGTGCATGCTCATTGCTTTGGGCAAACTGGGAGCTTGAATATTTGGCGGCGTGCACCGCTGCCGAGCAGGCACCACCCCGGGAAGTAGGGGGCCCTGGGGCCGGTAGCCTGCCGAGCCACTACATGGGAAACACCGCCAAAGGATTTAGGACAGCATTTACCTGTGGAGGCCCATCTGTGGGCTTTGAGTGTTACCAGCAGTTTATTGGTGCATTGATTTTTTCGGGACTTCAGCACCCAGTATGCCCCGCAGTTTCCCGATGGAGCAGCCCATCAGTGGGCGTGGACTTTGGCATTAATTAAATTGGGACTGAACCGGAAATAGCACACACTGGGCTTGAGAGCCTCTGAGGAAGAAGGGAACACCTTTGAAACGCGTCAGGCTATATCTCTACGACACAGCTGCTAAATGGAATCTGCAGTTATATGAGTGACAGTCTGTGCGTGTCTGTTTACACTGAGTGTATCTAAGGTTATATCAGAGTCTGAAGAGGTTCATCGTATAATCACATGAATGATGTCATCAGTGATGTGATCAGTAATGTCAAATGAGATGTCATCAGTGATGTCATCAGTGATGTCATTTAAGATGTCATCAGTGATGTCATTTGAGATGTCATCAGTGATGTCATCAGTGATGTCATTTGAGATGTCATCAGTGATGTCATCAGTGATGTCACTGACCATGTCATGAATGATGTAATATGTGACATCATCAGCAGTGGATTGCGGGTGCGCGATATATAGTTAGCGCAACTAACTATATATGCGAATTTCAATGGTTTTATGCGAGTAAAATAAGGTTTTGTAAATGCTAATCCCTAACTATATATGGTCTATAACCTATGGTTTTTTCAGTGAATTTCAATGGTTTTTTAATACCAAATATCGAATGCTGTCAAATGTCAAGTACATGATAGGTAAAAACATTTTCGTGTTTATGCATGCTGATGTGCTTTGAACGCTGCCCCCCTCCCCCCCTCTTTTCTCTTAGCAGTACTCTCTCTTTGCAGATAGTGAAGGGTAGTTAACGCAGGCCTTTGCCCCCGTTGTAATCCGTCGTGCCTGCTTCTCTCTCTATTTGATTGATTGCTATCCAAGCATTTACTGTTTTAGAATTGGTTCTCTTTGGTTCATTCTGTATTTACAAACAAGCTCAGAGTCGCAATACTCTGTTTAGTCTTTGCAGATAGTGAAAAATCATTTAAAAAAACAAAAGGAATCGAGCAAAATCAGTAGGCCACTAATGGGATCTGTTTTTGACCTCGCTAAAATAGAAACATTAATAACAACCCCTCATGAGAAATACGAAACTAGTAAGATGAACTTAGCTCCACACCATGATGGCTGCAAGACAGCTCGACTCCGCCGCCCACCCCACCCCACCCAAAATAACGACAAACCCTATGCAAATATTATAAATATATACAACACACCAGCAAAGTAACAGGGTAAAACGTTTTATTAAATAACTATAAAAATGGCAGCCTGCTGCAACATTGATCCAAATGCCTTTTGGTGACTCTTCCATTGTGAACATTGTCCCACAATCCGTTTGACCTGAAACGATTACACAAATAAAACATTTGTGAGTTTTAAATTTCCGGAGAAGTATAATTCACCAATAGTTTTCTCTGTAGATCTTTTTCCATTAACAATCCCAGTTCCATCACCCGCCCAGGATATCACTACTGTTAGTTGTCATTGTTGCTTCTGTTTTAATAAAAAATGTTTTAAGGTGTTTACTGTTTTTGTTGTGATGTATATATTTATAAGTTATTAAAGTGTTATAATCCTACTAATTTTTTTATCGATTATTGCTGTTTGAGATATTCCCTGTCTACAAAGAGAGAAGAATAGAAATATTCTGTCTCCCTTTGCAGATAGTGAAGGATAGGTAATGCAGACTTTTGTCCCCCGTTGTAATCCGTCATGCCTGATTGATTGATTGGCTGGACATTTATTGTTCAAGGAATAGTTCTTTCGAGGTACTCTCTGTTTGCAAATAACGTGGAATAGAAATATTCTGTCTAGTCTTTGCAAGTAGTGAAGGGTGGGTAATGCGGACCTTTGTCCCCCGTTGTAATCTGTCATGCCCATCTACTCCCCACTGATTGAGAAACTAGTTCCACCCGGACCATTTATTAGAGGTACATCATCTGACTCAACCGGAGAGAACCCCTAATAAAGAAGACATATGTAAAATACGAAGTAATCCCTGTATCCTGTTAAACAGAAACTTTAGCATGAAACACACTTGAAAAGGAAGGGAAAGAAATCGAACAAAATCAGTAGGCCTCTGATGAGTTTTTGACTTCGCTAGAAATAAGAAACATGAAAGTGGTGAAAGAAGCCAAGCTTGACGTTACGGCAGCCACAAGGTAGCTAGGCTCCGCCACCCCCCCACTGCTCCAAGCATGTCTGTCCCACCGCCGGCCACGCCCAATAACGGTAACATGAAATAAATACAAATCAGCAGATACCTACCCCCATTCCGGAAACTCCCGAAGTGCAACAGGTTCGCGGCTACGCCCATCCGGAAGACGAGGCCTTCGGCACGTGTAGGGCGAGTCCTGCTGGCAGCCGTCGGCCGGGGAGGTCATCCCGTAAGGTGGGCCAGGAGAGGAGCCGAGGCCGACGGGATTCTTCTTCTTTCTTACATAATGGCTGCGACAACGGGGGGGATGTCTTGCACATGCCAATGACCCCCCCCCTCGTATCTCCTGGTCTGGCCCGGCATGATATGAGCTCCCCGTTTGGGCCTGAAGCAGTGCTCTGCAGGCCACGGGGGGGGGGGGATGTCTTGCCTCTGCCTCCGACCCCCCCCCCCTCTTATCGCCTGGTCCGGACATCACGGATATCAACGCCAGGTGTCGGCGTGGGGTGCGCTGGGAGGGAGAGGCGGCACAAACAAGCCTCTCCCACCCCCACAGGTGGGGGCCCCTCGGCTGCACCCACAACGCTCCACTCACCCAACAAAAGGGTTTCTCCACTCTTGCGATACAGCGACGCTCCACTCGCCCAACAAAAGGGTTCCTCCACTCTTGCGATGCAGCGACGCTCCACTCACCCAACAAAAGGGTTCCTCCACTCTTGCGATGCAGCGACGCTGCACTCACCCGACAAAAGGTCTCGTCCACTATTGCGAGGCAATGATGCTCCGCTCACCCAGCGGGGGTCTCGTCCACTGTTGCGGTGCAACGGCGCTTCTGAGTTCAACTAGAAAATGAGTCTTGCATCCAGAAACGTTCGCCTCAACTTTGAAGATTCTATAAGAGCCATGGGGGCCCCCGACCCCCGATGGGGAATGACTGCCATGATCACCCACGGAACGACCACGACGTAGCCGCGGGACGTCGGCGCGCTCATGCCGGCACCGGCCTCAGTCTTGAAATCACCAAAATCCTGCAAGACTACCAACTTGATCAGTTCCGGTGGGACACCAGTATGACCCGGTAGAAGAGATTTTTGCCTCCCACCCCTCTTTGACTGATGGTTCATGTCGCCAGTCCCCTCTACTACCCTTCAACGAAAACTTTTAGACTGCCGAAAGAGGTCCCGGTCCAACCACGAGTTGGTGGAGACATTTTGACTATACTTGGACCTTCCTGACCTCACCCAAAATGGCGCCGGTACAAATGCCCCGATTGCTCAGCCTTGATAGCAGGAGATATGTATGCAGTTTTTAGCACATGAATTGATATGGGATAAGACTGATTATATGTTCGGACAATGAATTGATCCGGGATGGGTATTGATTATACGTTCGGACAATAAATTGACATGGGACTTGTACTGATTACACATTCGGACAATGAATTGATATTAAGTTCTAATGCATCATTGATTACTGTATTTATTGAAGGTTAGAATTGTCGACACTTTTGGTACTTGCTCACAATGAATTATCGATATGATTTTGTTGCACTTGTCGCACTTTTTACTGATTATATGTTCGGACAATGAATTGATCCGGGATGGGTATTGATTATAAGTTCGAACAATGAATTGACATGGGACAGGTACTAATTACACGTTCGGAAAATGAATTGATATTAAGTTCTAATGCATCATTGATTACTGTATTTATTGAAGTAATACTGATCTCTCCGCATGAAATTAATTTTCCACATGCTACACAAGTCAATCTCATCTGCCCAAAGTTCTTTTGCAGATTTGGGACCGTTTCCCTTGCCTCTGACTCACTTATTGCTAAGTCATTGGTGGATGTTTTTGCCGGTCGGGGGTTATCCCCCAAATCTCGAAGTTGTGCTTTAGAATAATTAAGAGGGTGCCACCTCTCCATGTGCCAATGCATGGTATGATTACCATAGCTATATTTTTTTTCGGTCCCTCTCGAGAGTTTTTTTTTTGCAGATGAGGCAGGTAACGAACCTGGCTTTAACTTTCTTTTCATGAGAAGGAAAAGAAAAAAATTGCCAGATAAAATTCACTTTCACATGGGACGTTCTTGGCATTTCTTTAAGTTTTTTAATGTACATGTTCATAAAACGATTACACAAATGAAACATTTGTGAGTTTTAAATTTCCGGAGAAGTATAATTTACCAATAGTTTTCTCTGTAGATGTTTTTCCATTAACAAACCCATTTCCATCACCCGCCCAGGATATCACTACTGTTCCCCATGTCATAAAACCTTAGGATGTTCAATAACTGAAACAGCTAATATGGGTTTACTTACAGGGGACATCTTTTGTTCTGTTTTGTAAAGTAAAACTATTGTGAACGCAAGTATTATACATAGTAAGTGTTTAATATAGCATTTGTCAGTCATTGGTTAAGCAGCTAGGACCTGTTCACTCTTGACACCCCAGGTGCTGTGTATGTTGCACTATAGTGCTGCATTGGGAATACGGACAACCATATTGATGTTGATTTTTCATTATTGATTATTGTAAAGAAATGGCGACTCCCCCCTTTAGCAGATTAGCTAAATCTTTGCGTAATTTGGGCATAAAAGTTATATTATTGGAAGTAGATGGTTATAGTTCTGGTTAATTTCCATTCAGAATGTCCTACACAGCACCACTATAGGTAAATATGCTGCCTTGGGACTATTCGCACAACAGACCGCTACTGACCATTGTTGCTTCTGTTTTAATAAAAAATGTTTTAAGGTGTTTACTGTTTTTGTTGCGATGTATATATTTATAAGTTATTAAAGTGTTATTTTCCTTCTACTTTTTTGTGAGTGCTATATATTTTTAATGTGACACATAATTGTGAAGACTTTGATGTACAAAAAGGCATCCCTGGAATCTTCCGCTTCAGCCTCGGTCCCACACACCCTCACAGTGAGAATCCCCTCTCCAATCACAATACAGGATGGTTATCAGATTGCAGGAACGCGTGTAGTGTGACGGATCTCATCGGGTGGGGGCCTTGATCTACTGTAACTTCTTTGAAGAGGGGTGATTCTTTACAGTTGAGATCATAAACTACATCTGCAGGGCTAGGTGATAACCTGGGACGGGCCTGGACAATCGGACACAGAGGAAGAAGAGTGTCAGAGGGTGCGGTAGTGAATAGGGTGAAAGGCAGTGTCGGGCGGGCACAGGGTGTGATTCTCAGAGAAGAACAGCGCAGATGGGAGGAGGTTTCTAGCCCATACATGAGAAAGAGAGCGGGAGTTACCAGTGCGTGGGGGAGATGCTTGCGAGGGTGCAGATAGTGGGTGTGGTCAAGGCATCTAAAATGGCTGCTGTGCTCGACAAAAGTGTGGCATTGCAAAAAAGGCAAGATGGCGCAGACAATGTTTATCAATAATGATTTATTTATAACAAATAAAATATTTACTCGCAGTGACAAAATGGCGGTCAACACTTCCTGATTTCCATCGAATAGAACGTTAACAGACGTCACGCAGCAAAAAAAAAACGCTCATGCACAGCCGCTGGAAGACATGTATCAACATATATGAGCCTCCTAAGCCACCCTCAGAAAACAAAAGGGGTCAGGATACGTCTCCCGTACCCCCTTATACCTAGTAATTTAATGAAATCGAAACACAAAATGGCGAATTCACGTTTCGCTACCAGTTTGCGACCCGGTTCGCGAACCGAGAAGCGCTTCTACCGCGAAAAATCAAATTTTTATTATTTGCCCCACGGGCCCCTTTAATAACCCCAACATCAATCCTAGGGGGTCAAGAGGGGTCTACCTAGCCCCCTTTCATTAAATTCCCCCTTCGTTTTTCTCCTCCTCTTGTCTCTCGATCCTACCGACAGACAAGATGGCGGCCGCACCGGACTGTTTAGAATGTTGACAGACACCGGAGAGCCAATCAACTTCGCTACGCAAAGCTCCGTTACGCGAAAAGTACGCGATCTGGAGCGCTATCTGGGACGCTGTCACAGATATATCTGTTTTTTAAACGTTAATTTCTCAAAATCCACTGGAGCACATATATTGAGACCGAGCAAAGGCACATCGGGCTAACAGTCCCTATAATTTTGCCAAGTTTCGTGCAAATCCATTCAGCCGTTCGAGCTAAAAGTGAGGCCAAACGCCCTATGGAAATTAACATGGGAAAAACGCGTTTTGGGACCCCCCTTTTTTCTCGGCCCCCTCTTGACGAACCCCCCCCAAATTGTCAGGGGCTGCTCAGAAACAAAATGTGCCATTTTCCTGAAAATTTCAGCCGATTCCGTCCACAAACGCCAAAGTTATTAGACATAGAATTTTCAAAAGTTCCATAGAGAAATAATCCTAACTATATATACCTACTGGCTATCGCCAGTAAGGTAATATATATATATATATATATATATAATATATATATATATATATATATATATATATATATATATATTATATTGTATTTGAGCTTATATAGCGCACAGCTACCCGCAGTGGGTGTCCCGGCGCTTGCTTAGGGAACCCGTCCTGGTATTCCCCTGTGAGATAACCCCAGCAGGGTATCCACAAGGTGAAAGCCAGGCATCCCGCCGTGAGGGGCCGTTGTGGAGATTAAGCAAGCTATTGCCCAGAGTCGCAGAGTGTGAACCCGTGAGTCGAGAAGGCACCGGAGCGAGAATTATCGAGTCCGTGGAATTTTTAGCCCAAGACCCGCCGAGGCGGGGTATTGAACCCTGGTCCAGGGCCGATCTCAGCTTCCGGGTCTGCCGCCTCTAACCCCTGAGCCACACTTCTCCACTGCTTCTATTTCAAAGCACTTTGTCGCTCAAGGGTTGCAGTGGCCCCGAGGGAGGTGGCGTGAACGCCGGCAGAGCACGCCGGTAATCCAATTAGTTCAAGAATCCAATAAAGTATACCACGCTCTCAGAGTCCCAAAAACACCACATAAATCAGCAGAGTCCAAGGGTGTTTATTAACACCTACTTAATAAACACCCTGGGACTCTGCTGATTTGTGTGGTGTTTTCGGGACTCTGAGAGCGTGGTATACTTTATTGGATTCTTGAACTATATATATATATATTGCTTCATGTAAACAATTTAGGTATGTTTTATTTTTGTCGGGTGTATCTCGACCCAGATTTGATTATGGACTGTGCACGTTATTTCAAAAAATTCATTGATACCTTTACATCATATGCATTTAAGCAGTTATGTTATGTTTATATCAATAGTTTTAGGTGTAATTCTACCTAATTTGCATTTAAGCAGCAATGTTGCACATTTCATCGTATTTGTACATTGAATAATGCACTTTACATCTTCTGTGCCAAAATGTTCTAACATACACGAATTTCATTAAATACGCTACAATTTATATATATGTTGCCAAAACACTTCATTGTTTCAATGTAAACTGTGCCTTTAAATTGTTTCCAATCAGGCTGGAAGTTGAACTTTGTGTTGCACGTGTGGTAGGTGTGGCCCATAGGAGGGGTCAGAACTGCAAGTATATAAAAATATCCCAGTAACAAGAATGTGGTGTGTGAACAAGAGTACATCTGTACTCGAAACGTTACATTTTTGAAAGGCACGAAATAAATAACTTGTCTGGACAACGTGGGGTCTGCCTCTTCTTTCGCCGCTCGTGTGTGGAGGTCTGAAGATTGTGTGTGTGTGTGTATATATATATATATATATATATATATATATATATATATATATATATATATATATATATATATTTACAATACTAGAAAAACAATGTAATAAAAGATTAATAAACATTTTTATTTAGGGTACAATATCATCCCCTTTTGTTTTGCTTTGTTCTCCCTAAGTTGGCAGGGTATGCTTAGACGTGATTCCTTTGCTCACTTGGCCACTGGATTCAAGATAGCCTGGCTAATGAGGATTATGAATCCGAAACCGGTCCCAGGATACTTGTTTCCGGTCCAGGGAAGACATGGCTTGGCAGTTCGGGCTGGACTGTTCCCATGAGGCAAAGGGTCAGACTTATTTGCATATGGCCATGTCTGAACTGGGGTGGCTGAGTGAGCTAAAGAATGGTGATGGATTAAACCCAGATCAGTTGACTGGGGGCGAGTGTTTGATTTGCTCAAACGCTCCGTCCATCATCCCCTTTTGTTTCGAAATAATAAACATTTTTATTTAGGATACAATATAAGAATATGATGTTTATACATTACCTTTAATATTTTATTTAAGGTATGTAATTTTGTTGATATGTATCAAATACAGTTCCTACTGTCACGTTGATTTTGTGGCGAAACAAAAAAGCGGCACACCAGTTCAATCCACCGATTGTATTCATCCTTGAATAATGCATTTCGGTTTCACAGAAGCCTTTCTCAAATTGAAGGGAAAAACGCTCTATTTCCCATTAATATACTATCATGGTTAATAGAAAATACATTTTTTTGCAAATTTCATTATTCGTAAATGTGTCTGTAATTTCATTAATAAGCAAATTCAATTTTTCAGACAATTCAAAACAATATAAAGTCATTTAAAAAATAATTATAACCTTAATTAAAAACTATTTCAAATAATAATTTGATATAGAATATATTAATATATTATACCATCAAAACCTAGTTATCCTGTAACTGTATAACAGGTTACAGCACCAATAGATTAAGCAAACTGAAAATAAAGAGAGCAAATTAAGTTCTAAAAGGTGCATGCGTGACAAATATTACTAAAGTGCAAAAGTGTGAAAACAAATATGATAAAAACTAAATAACAATATAAACCATATGTTCATCTTCATATGGGTGAACAGCAAACAAGAACTAAATGTTCTGCAAAATATATGAATTCAGTAAATAGTAGATTCATAGGCAAGTGTCCTGGGATTTTGTTATGGAAATACACACAATATGTTACCCTATTAACCACATTGAAGGAAATGGCAATTAGAAAAATCACTAACATTGGTGATACCAGTTTATCAATGTTGGTGTATCCAAGCAAGGAGAGGTACACTTAAAAGGAAATAAGTAACCCATAAAGTTAAGGTTGAAAATGATATTGAAGTTGACACAATATTGTGAACAAAACACTTACAGCCAGATTCATGAAGCAAAATTGCGATTGCAATAGCTGCGAATTAGCTATTGTGATCGCAATTAACAGGAAAGCAATTCATCATGTCAAAAACACAGAATTTGCGAATTCGCAAAAATAAAATTGCAAAATCACAAAATAAATCGCAGAATCTAGGAGGAACTCCCATAGCGAATCGGAAATAGCGAGAATCCATGCATTCTGCAATTAATTTTGCGATCTCGCTAAATATTCGCAAACGCCATTCATGAAAACTCGCAATTACCGAAAAAGCTGAAAATCGCTATTTGCGAGGCGCAATTTAAGAAGAACCAAAAGCAGGTGGTACCCATTAATGAAAAAAAAAAAAAGAAAAATAGCTAATGAGCCACAGGTGCTGTGCTGAACAAACACACTTAAGGAAACACAGTAGTAGCATGAGGACTCACACAATGCCAGGACTCTACATGGTGGTCAGGCGGCGTAGGCTCCAGGCTGCAGCACGGAACAGACACAGGATCCAGGAGCGAATATTCTGCCTGCGGGTCACCCTGCTGGGCCAAACTGCGGAGCAAATTTAATCTAGGTACCGCCTGAATGGGCCAATGATCATAAAGCTGATCCGGGACCTAGACCCCCTGATGCAGCACCCAACAAGGAGGACCAATGCCGTGCCCACCCATGTCCAGGTCTTGTGCAGCCTGCACCTACTGGCCTCCGGAAGCTTCCAGGGGATAGTCGCTGTTGCAGGGGGGATATCCCAGAGCACCATGTCCCGCTGCCTAGGGAGTTTCCTGGAGGCTATGCTGACCCGGCTACACCACTACATCTCATTCCCCATCACCGAACAGGACTTGAATGAGACCAAGCTACATTTCTACAACGTTGCACACTTCCCACATGTAATCGGATGCATTGACTGTACCCACGTCCACATCTTCCCACATAAACGGAATACATGTCCGGCAACCGCAAGTCCTACCACTCCCTCAATATCCAGATGGTGTGCAATGCTAAGACTTACATCACAGACATAGTGGCACAATACCCGGGGAGCACACATGACTCCTTCATATTCCGGCACAGCGGCATTCACACACGACTGGCCAGGGGAGACTTTGGCGAATGACACCTACTAGGTTAGTACACATGCCCCATATAGTACACTGTGATCATGTAGCTGCGCAAAACAGGCACTCACCCTCTGCTCCTTTGATTTAGGTGACAGCGCCTACGGTCTCCGTGAGTACCTCCTCACCCCATACCTCAACCCTGCAACACCACAGCAACGGCGATACAATGCTGCACACATACGTACAAGAAATTGCATTGAGAGGACATTTGGCCTTTTGAAGAGCAGATTCTGCATACTTCACAAGACTGGTGGGGCCATCAAATACGAGCCTGAGTTCTGCTGCCGCATCGTGGCCGTGTGTGCAATACTTCACAACATTGTTACCAAGCGCAGGATACCTGTCGAGATCTCTGGCAGTGAGTCAGAAGGGGACAACCGCCCACCTGCACATGTGCGTCATGCACGCGGGAAGATTCCTGTAGAAGGACACAGGCGCCGCAACCACATCACTATTAACTGTTTCTAGTGCATACATTCCCCTCACACAACACTGCACTCATGCATAACAAATGTAATAATGACATGAGTCGTATTTACGTTAAACCATAAAATTGTATTGTTCATTCACAATAATGTGGCTTTTTTTGTCCATGAGTGCACATGGGAACAGTATTGCGTCATATGTCCCCATGCAGGGGTAGAGGGCTTGCTTGCAGATACTGCATGGCCCTGCAGGCAGAGTGAAAAGTGTCAGTGGCGCCTCCATCCAGACGCACCCAGTCGCCTCTCGCTGTCCTCAATTGCAGTGTTGGCCCGTGATGCTGCAGTGGGCCTGCTGCTGCGGCGGCGTTCAGGCACCGGCGGCAAGGACATGCTGCTGTGGCTTGACGTGCCCTCGCTGGCATCATCACCACCCCCTGGTTCACCATGGACAGTTGGCTGCATACTGAGCACTGCTGCTGTCACCTGATGGCCTGGCAACACTGGACCATTTGCACCTGCATTGCGAATGACCGGCTGGAAAGTTGAGATGTTGCCTTGCCAATAATATGAATAGACCTGGTGTAGGCGGACAGGCGGGTCAGCAACTGGCGGTGGTGCTGGCGGGTGATGTCCTGCTGGGAGACCAGGATCTGGTTATTTTCTCGCACAGCTGCGGTCAGCTGTCCAACATGCTGCGCGGTATCGGTGAGCTGCAGATGTATGGCTGCCAGATGACGCGCCTGCGTTACATGTACCGCAAGCATGCGGCGTTGAATGGCCAGGCCAGGATCCCGTGCATGGACAGCCCTGCCCGCGCGTGTGGCGGTGTCACGCAGCTGGCGCTTCAGTCCGCGGGACTGCGACCTGACTGCGTCTGTGCGCCTCGTCTGCCTCCTGGCTGCTGGTGGTGTGGCCTGTACCACTGCCGTGGGTGTCGGTTGGGGTGGTTGCTGGGCACCTGTGGCTGCAGGAGTGGCCCTGCCCACATGGAGGGTGGTGGTGGTACTGCTGCAGGAGGCTGAGATGGTCCTGGTTCAGGTTGGTCCTCGCCCTCAGTGTCCTCCGGGTACTCATCTATATGTAGGGCCTCGCTGTCGGTGCTGGGCTCCTCTGCTGCACCTGTGATGTAAATGGGCGCATGATTAATGATATGTAGCTTGCACATGAGATGTTGCTACATTCATGCAAGCCTGCTTTCCCTGACTGGCTTTTGGAATTACTTTGAATTAACAGGTCTGCCTGTGTTGGGCTATCTGGGATTGTTTATTACACTACAACTCCCACAATGCAATAGGGCATTTCAGGTGTGCATGGCCTGCATTACTGGGGTTGACAAATTGCTAGCTCAGGGGTCATGGGCATTGTTAGGGGACGGGCTTGCAGTCGCATGGCACTTACCTTGGGATTGTTGGGTGGGTCGGGACGAGTCCAGCTGGGTGACCCCCACGCAGGCTTCAGGAGTCAGGATGTCCTCCACGAGGTCCTCCAGTGGGGTGTTGGGTGTGGCAGTGGGGTCTCCTCCACCGGTGGCAAGTCGCTCACCCAGCCTCTCCGCAATTCGCTCTTTGGCATGCCCTCTGAGGTCGTACCACCTCTTTTTCAAATCGTCTATTGACCGCTGGGTCACCCCCACAGAATTTACCTTGGCGCGGATGTGCAGCTAGATGCGGCGCTTGTCAGCCTCTGGCACCCTCCTGGAGTCCTTGCCAAACAGGTGTGCATGGCCCTTACAGACCCCCTCCATTAGGAACTCAAGTTCTTGCTCGGAGAACTTAATTTTCCTCTTCCTCCCTGGGGCACTGCTCCCTGCTGCTTCCTGTGACATTTTGGAGGTTGTGGATGTCCTGCTGTGGTTCTGCAAGTTCACTGTTGTGGAGCTCTTCCCAGTCCTGCTTCCACTTTCAGGCTCAGTGGTCTGAATGAGGGAGGAAACAGCCTACTTCCTGGTTGTGATGTCATCATTGGGCTCAAAATGTGCCTTCCCGTTTTTGCGATCTCGCAGTTAGCGAGATCGCAAATTGCGATTTCGGTAATTGGGAAATCGCAATTTCAATCAAGAAATCGGCCGATTCTGCGATTATTATGCGATTGGAGCCAAATCTCAATTGGCAATTGCGACCGATTGCGATTCGCATTTTTATTGCGCATTTCTTTATGAATGCCATTCTGCGAATTCTAATTGGCGATTCGGCAAATATCGCAATTTGGAATTCGCAGAATGTTGCATTGATGAATCTATATGTTAGGCCTTATTACAAGTTTGGCGGTCTTCATTTGGGACCGCCACTGCGGCGGTCCCAGGAAGACCGTCAAGCCCATGGTGCACCTACCCGCTAGATTGTGGGATAACTTCAGGGTGGGTGGTGCTGCGACTCTGTCACGGCGGCAGATATGTTAGGCGTACAGTAGAGCCTATACAACATACTGCCACCATGAAAGTCTGCCTCCATTCCTACCCACTTTACACACTGCTGGTACCACAGGATCCAGGATCCTGGCAGTTCCAGCGGTGTTGTAGTGGGCTGGTTGCAGTCCAACCACCGCATTCTGAGTACAGTGCTCCAAAATCCTCTTCTTTAGAGGTAACTTCATGTTGCCAATATACATCAGTCTGCACAGACATTCCAAGGCATAGGCTGTGAAGTCTGATGTGCATTTGATATATTTTGAAATGGGCTTGGACCTGCCAGTGGGGAGTGTGAATTGGTTGCAGTTTGTGCTGCTTTTGCAAGCTTTGCATGAGCTACATTTTAAAAAACTTTTTTGTTCATTAAGCCATATTGATGCTTTGTTGGAATTCAAATGGCTATGTACCAGCATGTCCCTGATGGATCTCGGTTTCTTATAAGTGGTGGAAGGCAGAGCCCCCATATCATTGCCTAGAACTGGATCAGCTGTCAACAATCCCCAATGGTTCTTCATTATCTCTCTGATTTTATATGATCTCCTGTTATAGGTCATCGTGAATCTTGGTGTCTGATTACTGGTCTTTAAGTGTTTGTAATTTTCTTTAAACAGTGCGTCTTCCTGTTTTGTAATCTGTACTTTTCGTTTGGCTTGAGCAAGAACTTTGCGGTGATACACTTGTTCTGAAAATTGCTGCGTCATGTTATGCTGTTTCTTTTTTAATTCAAACTCTGTGCTACAATTGCATCATGCCCTCAGGAGCTCCCTATAGGGTATGCTCTGTTTTAATGAATTAGGGTGGTGCCTGCCAGCATGCAACTCACAGTTGTCAGCTGTTACTTTTCTGTGTAGTGAAGTCTTTAGAATATTTTTATCTACACAAATGGCTATATCTAGATATATTGTGAGTATTTTTATAACAAATTCTCAGGGCACTTGCCCATGAATCTACTATTGCACTCTATTCATATATTTTGCAGAACATTTTGTACTTTACTTCGAGTTTGGCAGTCCGTGGACTGCCGTACCGGCAGTGGCGGTCCTACTGTGGAGAGCTCAGCGGTCCGACCACCGTATTATGTGTTGGGTGGATTGGCTTTTCGAAGACCATGGCCGAACTGGCAAGATCGCCAGCGGACCGCTGGGCTCATGGTAGGGGGAAGGCAGCTGCCATAGGGCCGTACAGGGAAGTTGCATCACCGTCCGTATTACAAGTTGCCTTTTAAGGTGGCAGTAACAAAGGATTTGGGTTTCGTGCTCCCCTTTTTTTGATCTTCCACGCAGAGTCTGACGTGGATCCCTTTCTCCAGGTCCCCACTGTTTGTAGAGCTCTAAAGGTGAGTCCTTTTTTTTTTTTTGTACCTTATACCCATTGCCTGGACTTTCCACATATGGGCCCGACTCAGGCATTGGGTAGATGGTATTTTCCCACATGTATCATGCATATGTGTGCATCCGACACACATGCAGTTGAAATGCACACTCGGGCATCAATATATTTGGAAATAATGCTCACCACCGCCACAAGATCTCCGCATCCACACCGATGACACCATGTTCAACTCGTAAGACAGTCACTTTAGTAATATTTGTCACAATTGCACTAATTAGAGAATGTGCCATATATATTTTCAGTTTGCTTATGCTATTTGTGCTATATTCAGATATATTGTTACTCAATAACTAGTTTTGGATTGTGCAATGCATTAATGAATTCTATGTCAAAATATTATTTTGAAAAGTATTTGTATTATGGTTAGAATTTTTGTAATGCTATTTCTGAATAATTGTACTTGCCTATTAATTAAATTAAGGAAGCATTTACAAATAATGAAATTTGCAAGAGTATTTGTTTGCTATCTATCAAACATGATAGTATATTAATGGAAAATAGAGAGCTTTTTCCTTAAATTTGAGTAAGGCTTCTGTGAAGCAAAAACGCGTCGTTCTGAGCACAAAAAAATCGGAGGATTGAACTACTGTGCTACTTTGTTGTTTTGCAGTCAAATTAACATGACAGTGGGAACTGTATTTGGTAACTGACTGAGGCCAGCATTGTCAAGCCATATAGTGGTACACCCGTGGCCATTTCGGAGGAAAATATATGTATGTTTGTGTGTGTGTGTGTGTGTGTGTGTGTGTGTGTGTGTGTGTGTGTGTGTTTTTGAATAATTTCCAATTTATTTATTGTTTGTGCTGAAAAATGTATTATAAAAATAGATTGTTTACTGTTAATATATTTAAAAATTATATGTATTCAAATTATAAAATGTATTAATATCATTTAACTAAATATACTTTAAATTAACATATTTAAAATATTTTATATTTAAAGAGTTAAATGTTTTAAATGCACTACCTTAAACACATTATTTACTTTAAAACTATAGTTTTGTCTCTTTGTATGATCTTTTTTGTAAACAATATTTTGGACACAATATTTTGGTAATTTTCATTTTAAGAATGGGATCACAGTATTTTTTACAATAATAATTTGGACATGTCTGTAATCCTATGTTTGTCTTTGTCGACATGATATTCTGTCTGTGAGCAGGGTTGGATTGGGGCCACAATTCAGCCCAGGCAGCTAAAAAGAATTGGCCCGCAACCTTTCACAAAACACTGCTTAGTTAGGATAATGGAGCTAAATGATGTCAAACATTTGTGGTAATAAACTTATTTTAAAGCTTATGGGACCAGTACTTAAATAGGAAATTAACATTCCAATGAAAAAAAGATATACTTTAGAACCACAGAGCTATCAAAAATACTAGGAACTCACTTTTAATTGTGTCTTTTATCCATATGTTTGCTTGGGATATTTTGAATAATGTTCACTGGAAAAGTGATATGGCACAGACACAAACTGCCTTTTACACTCACTTTTTGATGATATTCATTTAAATGTTTGCAGTGCTTGAGAGGCCCTTCAATGTTCAGAGCCTGGTGAAAGGTGCATCTGTGTTTTTAGGTCGAGGCTACCGTCGCACTGCGAAGCAGTGGGGGGCGGAGCCGAAGATTTCATGACTTCAACAGTGTGGGGCTTTAACCCGCCTCTCTCTTCCATTGGCCAGCTTCGTAAATGGAGGCTAGCCATTGGAAGAGATGTGTGTCAATTACTCTTTTCCCCGGCTTGATGCGATCCGTGGGCGTTTCTGTCTCTTTTTTAAGTCCCGCCCCCCACGCCCTCCCCCTCGCAGAGGTCCCAGTCTATTCCTCCTGTAATGTACCTTTTGCTACCTCTTCGCTTTCCCCCTTCCGGCCTCCGCCTTGGCATGCATTTTTTTCCCTTTCCACTCCTTGATTATGTCTGCCTGGGTGGGTCTGAAATAAAGACGCTTTGAACAAAAATTGCCCATGCCCTCCTCCCTCGCCCCCCTAGTTGTATGTTTTTTTCTCTCGTTTTTTTTCTTCTTACCAATGCTAATAAACAGCCTCCTTGTCTGACAGGGCCGCAGTCTGAAACGTGTTCTGAAACCTAAAGCTCCCGGGGCTTTTGTTCCCCCAAATCCTCTGCCATTGTGGGGACGCCAAGGGAGCCGCTCCGAGCACGCCTTCCCGGGCACCACGTGAGCCAGCCTTTTCTCCCTCTTCCGAAAAAGAACTGCTCATTAGTAGGGAGGAAGCGAAGAGAGGGCCTAATGATAATTAAAAAGAGACACCCCTTAACTGCCCCTTCCTAAAACCACTACTAAAAAAAAAAAACTGCACATTCTGGTGGGATGGTTATCCGAATACCTCCCCATCCTTAAATACCAAAAATGCGAATTTCCTTTTTTTCCAGTTTTTTTTTATGTCATCCTTATTTGTAATATTTTTTTTCAAATTGAAGTCACTGCGCATGCACGGTCCAGAAGAAGGGTACCTGTGTTTGTGTTCCTGGGTTGTCACCTACCTTGTGGTGGAGGCTGGCTCTGCTCACGAGCGTGCTCGAGGGCTGCCAGTGGGGTGTGTGTGGCAGCTTTCCCTCCACCATTGCCATGCCTCTCTCTGACTAACCTTTGCTTCACTCTCCTGCCTCCTCCTCGCTGGGGGTTGATGCCAGTCTGAAGAAACCAGACCCACGAGGAGAAATTGAGGCGTCGCATCCCTGGGTGCGGGCGTGAGCGGGGCGCCCACATGAAGTCACTGTATCTTCTGCCGGCGGTGGCTGGCCCGCCTTGATTGGATTGGGGTGCCCGTGGTGATTTTAAAGAGCAGTCGAGTGATATATGTGAGCCCCCCTCTCTCAGACTATATGTACTTATAGAGACGGAGCTCGTGCAGCCGAGCACAGCGGAAGTGGCAGGGATCGCGGCTCATTAGCATACATGCAAATCTGAGAGGCTGCACACAAAAACAGGCCGGCAGCTCTAGCAGCACAGGCAGGACGCAAACGAGCTATTCTTCTGACGAAGAAGCGGCCTCTTCCACAAAGCCTCGTAAATTGAGCGCCAAGAGAAACGTAAAAGTGCTATATGTGTCTATACTGTGAGCGATATTATGGAGTACCCGCTTCGATGAAACTAAAACAAAAGGCCTTCATCTATAGACCAAGCAGGCAGAGATCGGTGAATTCTGAGGGTTGTAAACCGGTCCAAAATGTGTGTCAATTACTCTTTTCCCTGGCTTGATGCGATCCGTGGGTGTTTCTGTCTCTTTTTTTAAGTCCCGCCCCCGACACCCTTCCCCTCGCCGAGGTTGCAGTCTATTCCTCCTGTAATGTACCTTTTGCTACCTCTTGTATTTTGTTTGCTAACAATTGTCACTTTTGCCTCATGTAACTTAACGTCTGCTTTTGTAACGTGTTCACTCGTATCGTAATCTTCTCATGGATCATTTCTGTTTCTATTGTGAAGCGCTCTGACGCACCGCCTGCAGTGACCTGAAGGGGCTGCCGCGCTGCCCGCGGCGACCCGGAAGTGCTTACCTCCAGGACCCGGATTCAGACCGGGGTTCTCCAGTCGTTCTGGCTGCCACCTTCTCCCGTTTCTCCTGAAATCGTGCCCATGAGGCAGCCTCCTCAGATCACATCCGACAGGGGGGTCTGCGCGGTCACTTTCAGGATTTTAATAATCTAGCAAAGGGCGGCAGTGAAATTCCCGAGAAGTGAGAGCGAGGTTCGAGAAACTTGCGTTTTTTGTGGTGTTTTTTTTTGCCCGTATACCAAAAAACAGCCTAAAAAATTAAACGCCTAAAAAATTAAACGCCTTTAATGAAAATGCACGCCGACAACAAGACTCTTACGATAAGACTTCCTTAGAGCCAGTTGCTGATGACAATCAGGTGCCTGTGAGCTATGGAGGGCTCCTGCGTGCCATGGAAGAGAGCTGCTGGGGGCCTGCACGATGCGGGCTCCTTCCAAGAACGCACCCTGGCTGCGTAATTAAGATGCTGCCCTGCTCAGGCGTGGTGTAGTCCCTACCTACAACAAACGAAGAACTGCCCTGGGCAACACGAGTCACCTGCCCCTGCTGAGACACGTGCACCTCTCGCCCAGGTGTCATATGTCTCAGACAATGTCCGTCCCTATTCCTGAGGCAGGGCTATAAAAGGCATGTATGGCCCGAGGGTCTAGCAGTGTCCCTGCGAGAAGCGCGCGTGGCAGACAGTCACCCAGAGCCTGCTGAAGATGAAGCTCCTGCTCGGCTCCCTGCTCACCTGCTGCTTGGTCACAACAGGTACTGGTGCCCCGGGACCAGGCGCTCTCAATCCACGCGCCCCTTGTTCTCGCCTCAAAGGTGTCCTACCCTCCAAACACTCTTTCATCGCCCAATGCCCCCGCCCCAAACCTATGGCTTCCTCTCATCTTTCCCTGGGGATTTTTTTTCTCATCTAACAGGTCCTTCACCCTCCATCCCTTGCCCCCGCCCCCATCCACCCCCCCATCACAAGCAATGTGACCACTACCCCGCATCGCAGGACTGTCCTCTCCCACCCCTTTGGTCCTCTTCCATGGGCTTTCACTCCAACCCGAACTATGAGCCCTGACTTCCGTTCAATGTGTCCATGTGCCCCTAACTCCCGGCCAAAGGGCCCCTCCTTCTTCTCGAAAGGCCAACTCTCCTCACATAGGCCCCTTATTCATAGTGGTTACCCGAATCCCCCCAAACCAAGCCAAGGTGTACCCCACTGGCCGTTCCGGCGGCACCTTACATCCCTTCCATTAACTCCTCACTCACCGTGGTCATGGGCAACGGGTCAACAACTTCCTGGGTCAGGGGTC
Organism: Lissotriton vulgaris; assembly: GCF_964263255.1. Lineage (NCBI taxonomy): Eukaryota > Metazoa > Chordata > Amphibia > Caudata > Salamandridae > Lissotriton > Lissotriton vulgaris. The sequence continues at coordinate 1,770,636,882 of NC_141685.1, read as the reverse complement.
CTGCAAAGCTCGGGGGTCATTCTACGTCGTACAATATGCAGTTCATTGAAAATGCATTACGTTCATGACGACTAATTAAAAAAACGGCAACAATACTGTAAAAAGCCAAAAAGAACAATCAGTGTCAGAAGTGGGGTAATATTCTGATATATTTTGAAAAGACTTGGAAGGCCTAACATGGTATGGGTGGGTATAAAACGAGGCCTAACATGGTATGGGTGGGTAGTGTTATAAAACGGAGTTATGGGATGGAGTGATAGGATAGGATGGAGAGCTGGGGTGTAGGTTACATTATTGAGATTTTGGGTACGAATTGTAAAATGGAGATATAGAGTGCAGTGTTCTAGGGTGGCGATATGGAGGTGTTTTATAAGATTACTTTAGGGTGTAAAGTTCTATAGGGTGGCTATTTTGGGGTGTTATAGGGTGGAGGTTTGAGGTGCAGTGCTATTATTGGAGATATTGGGTGTAGTTATGAGTTTTAATGTTATATGAGGGAGACATAGGGTGCAGCGTCATGGAATGGAGATTTAGGGTTTGGTGTTACAGGGTGGAGATACAGGGTGTCATGTTATAGGATGGAGTTGTATGGTGTAGTGATTTTGGATGACGATCTAGGGCACAATGTTATAGGCTGGAGATATGTGGTGTGGTCCTAAATAGGGAGATATGGGTTGTAGAGTGGTATGATGGACTTGTGGTGTGAGATGTCAGTGGATGGAGATATGCAGTATAGTGTTATAGGATCTAGTTATGGGATTATGAAGAACTTTGTGCAAATTTATCATCAGTAAAAGACGTTGAGAACTTAATGCGTCCCTTTTGGTACTCTCAATCTGCTTTCTGTAAGGAACGTGAGCCCAGTGTCATCTGTCTGTGTGTGTCTGTGTGTGTGGCTCTGTCTGTCTGTGTGTGTAGCTTTTTTTGTAAGTGGCTCTATGTGTGGGTGGCTCTGTGTGTGTGTGTAGGTAACAGTGTGTGTAGGTGGCTGTGTGTGTGGGTGTCTCTGTGTATGTGGGTGGCTCTATGTGAATGACTGTGTGGGTGGCTCTGTATGTTTATGTGTGTGTGCGCGTGGCTCTGTGTGTGTGTGTTTGCGCGTGGCTCTGTGTGTGCGCGTGGCTCTGTGTGTGCAGGTGGCTCTGTCTGTGTGTGCGCGTGGCTCTGTCTGTGTGTGCGCGTGGCTCTGTCTGTGTGTGCGTGGCTCTGTGTGTGTGCGTGGCTCTGTGTGTGTGCGTGGCTCTGTGTGTGTGCGTGGCTCTGTGTGTGTGCGTGGCTCTGTGTGTGTGCGTGGGTCTGTGTGTGTGTGTGCACATGGCTCTGTGTGTGTGTGTGTGTGCACATGGCTCTGTGTGTGTGTGTGTGTGCACATGGCTCTGTGTGTGTGTGCGCATGGCTCTGTGTGTGTGTGTGTGTGTGTGGCTCTGTCTGTGTGTGTGGCTCTGTCTGTGTGTGTGTGGCTCTGTCTGTGTGTGTGGCTCTGTCTGTGTGTGTGTGGCTCTGTCTGTGTGTGTGTGGCTCTGTCTGTGTGTGCGTGGCTCTGTCTGTGTGTGCGTGGCTCTGTCTGTGTGTGCGTGGCTCTGTCCGTGTGTGCGTGGCTCTGTCCGTGTGTGCGTGGCTCTGTGTGTGTGTGCGGCTCTGTGTGTGTGTGGCTCTGTGTGTGTGTGTGTGTGTGTGGCTCTGTCTGTGTGTGTGTGTGCATGGCTCTGTCTGTGTGTATGTGCATGGCTCTGTCTGTGTGTGCGCGTGGCTCTGTGTGTGTGTTTGTGTGCGAGGCTCTGTCTCTCTGTGTGTGTGTGTGTGTAGCTCTGTCTCTGTGTGTGTTTGTGTGTGACAATACCATTTATTTGTTTTTTTTAAAAATGAAAAAAAATGTCATGAGCAATGCCAATAGCTCTACCTTTAATAATGCCGAGACCATTGCATTGTAAATGCTTGTTTTGTTTTACTTGCAGCTTGCATCACGTGAACGTACTGAGAAAGGGAATGATGCTAGTGTGTAAATGCAAAAATAAACCAGAAATTGTGTCACTTTCCTTACATGCAGTTTTATATAGCACAAATTAGGCCCAGAAGCATTTGAACACTTACGTGAGCACCAGATATTATTAGGTTCATGTAGAGTAGGTCACTTCTCTAGAATCACAGGGTGTGAAACTGAGACTGGGACTTGAACCTGGTTTCCCAGTTTCCAAGTCAACTAAGGCCACAACTTGTCATTGTTGACTGCAGTAATTGTTATGGCAGGCAAAGGAGAAGAGCAGAGACTGATTTATCTTCACTGCTTTCATGGAGTGGAGGAGGACAAAAATAAACTGAAGATCTCCCTTGCTGGCCCTCGCCAACCCCCACCACCTGATGCTCCAGTCCTCTCCCTTGCTGCAGTCCCCTGAAATGTAAGTGCTAATGGCTTCCCATCAGCAGCTATCTGCAGACTGTCCCACCTGGAGGGAGGCAGGCACATCTCATGCTGTGACAGTTGGAGTGGAGCTGTCCATTGTCATTCTGCCTCTGTCAATAGGCCCCTGGCCTGACTTCATGTCAGTCCGTCATGTTTGTTAAGGCTGTAACAACAGCCTTTCACGCTGTGCACCAGGGGTGGAGTCCATAGTAGACCCAAACAAGCATTGAAAATGCAATAGGTTGTGCCTTTGATTAAGTTAAAGCCATTTGGTATTGTATTCTAGCTTTGCATTATTTAGTGTATATTTCTGATATGTACATATATTTGCTTTCCCGTTCCCCCTTTCGCCTGCCTCATGCTATTGTAACCCTCACTATACGAAATTAACACATACTATTCTTCTATTCATTCACCTCCCAAATCTGAAACACTGCTCTTTACCTACTAATGCTATGCTTTAAACTATTACACAGCTAACAAAACAATTCTAACTACATACAACTACAACATATCACAAATATACACTAAATAATGCAAAGCTAGAAAACAATACCATTCGCAAAGCAAATGGCTTTAACCTTATCAAAGGCGAGACCTATTCCATTTTCAATGCTTGTTAAGTAAGGATACTGCTGAATGGGACCCGCCGGCTAAGAGCTTCGACTTCTGCTCCTTATTTCATCTATCTAGTTCATAAGAACTGAAGCATAAGTGAGACAAAGGCGTTCATTAACTCTTGGTCAGGCATGCTCTAAGGCGAGGGTACAGGCCAGTCTGCCAATAACTGCTATATGTGACATTTTCATAATTTCATTGTAATTATGGGTTAGCCACCGCAGTTGTTTTGCATCAGTTTTAAAATCTTACAGTTTCTCGGTCTGATTAATTTCTGACATTTTTATGTTTCACTTTCTTCATTGTTTGATTTTTTTTGCTCGCAAGAAATTGTCACTCTTATTCATTGAAATGTCACTCATAATTGCCTTTAAATTTTGGAAATGTCACTCGTAGTAATCTGAAACATTGGCAGCTATGGGTGCACTCACACTTACACAACTTCAGTTACTCATGAAGAGACTACTGGCCACACAGAAATGATTATAAATACGTCTGTGGAATCTACGTGTGGGGCACAAACATGCAAACACGCAGATTTTAGGCCACCTCGTAACACACTGGGAGAATAAAGAAGTGTTCGACCCACATTGGGCGAGAGAAGCACACGTCCCAAGGAGATCTGCAAGTTTTTTAGACAGACTGTTGTAATGTTGTTACTTCACTCCCCCACAGAGGACACAGCGCTTGTGTAAGTTTAACAGATGCCTTTATTAGTTCCACTAAATCGCTATACTAAGAGAGCGCCGAGCGTCTACAATGTCCTGCTCCGGGCGCTTCTGCCCGCTCTTCCCCTTCGCGCGCATTCTCCTGGGTCGCTTGCGCATGCGTCTGTGCTCCGCTCTCGCCCTGGCGCACCACGTCATCACGTTAGTGCGTCGGAGGCTAGAGCGCGACACTACATATCTCCTCTTTCTCCAATAACATAACTAACTACTTTAGTCCCAAATTGAACAGTCATTCATTTCATAGTCTTTGAATCGAGAGGGCCGGTTCACTGCCCTCCCAACACGGGTGCGTCTTACTGGGGTGGACTTTTCTCTGGTACCTTCACGTGCGGGACTCTTCGCTCTCCTTGGTGTTCCAGCTTCCTTCTCGGCAGCTGAGGTTATGTTTTCTGCTGCCCCTTCTTCCACACGTGCTTCCTCATTCTCCTCGTTATCTACTTGAACTGGTCCTTCATCCTGACTCTCTCTTCTCACATTCAACTCTTCTGCTCCACTGGCTTGCCTCTGATCCTCAACCTCATCCTCCTTGCTGGCCGGCCACAGCATGATCCGGTTGACTTTCGCCATGTGGTCTTGGGACCACACTCTACCATCGCTGAGTAAAGCTGCTCTTCCATACACTTCCTTCACCTGCAGGGGTCTGCTGTACTTGCTTTCACCTTTCCTTTGGAGTGTGGCAAGTTTGACTCTAACCCATTCCCCTCTTTCCAGATCAGTGTCTTTGGTGTTGCGCCTCCTGTTGTAATGACCGGTGTACACCTTTTGGGCCCTTTCCAGGTTGTGCTGTACCACCGCAGGTGACCACTTGCTCGTCACTGTCTTCTCTCTCCAGACAACATTGTCTCTCGTAAAGGGGAGTTTGCCTCTCAAAATCTGGAAGGGGCTGTAGCCTAGCGCTGTCGGGGTGATTCTGTAGGCCCATAGCATGCTCTGAACTTCTGTTTCCCAATCTTTTCCTTGCATAATTGCGGCCTGTATGGACCCCATCAGAACACGGTTGAACCGTTCCACTTGTCCGTTACATGCGGGATGGTACACTGCTGTGTGTTTGGACTTTATCCCGTTCCTCTCCATGTACTTGGTCCATTTCTCTGAAGTAAATTGAGGCCCATTATCACTTAAAATCGTCCTCGGTATTCCTTCACGTAGAAACACTGAGGTGAGAAATCTCAACACTGTGTCCGAGTCCATGACTTCTTGTACATCCACTTCCGGCCATTTGGAGTATTTGTCTACGACTACACATAGGTATTTCGCCGTTCCTCTGGAGTCGAGCAAGGGTCCCAATATGTCCACTTCTATGTCTTCCCATGGATTGTGGGGTTGCTCAAATGCACCTAATTCAGGCCTCAACTGTCTCAGGATTTTGTCCGCTCCCTGGCACTGGACACATTCTCTCACTTGTCTCTCTATCTGGTTGTCCATTCCCGGCCACCAGTACGTTTGTTTCACCAGCATCTTCGTCTTTACAATGCCGAGGTGCCCTTCGTGAAGTTGTTTCAACAGCAGAGGAATTAATGTCGCTGGAGGGACCACTTTATCTCCCCGGTACATGAAGATTCCTGAATCACTCATCGATAGCTCCTCCCGCACTTCGTAGAATTTCCTCAGGCTTTCTTTAAGATGTCTTTTTTCTGGACACCCAAAGATCAGATATTGTTTGACTTCTTTCATGTCACAGTCTCTTTCATAGGCCTGGGCCCACTCTTGTCTGCTGATTGTCCTCTCCGAGTCAGCCATCTCAGCCACCATTTCATCCGAGCCAGGTGGGACTGCTGGTGCATCTTCCATGGCTGAGGCCCTGCTCAGATAGTCTGCTACTTTATTCCGTGTCCCTGGCAAGTACTCCACATCGTAGGTGTAGTCTAGCAACTTGAGTGTCATTTTTGCAATGCGCTGCATTGCTGTATTGTGCCCTCTGGAGGTTAGCACCTTGACCAATGGTTTGTGGTCCGTCTGCAGTTTGAAGCGGGTGCCCCATAGGAACTGTCTGAATTTACCTATGGCCCATGTGACCGCCAGCATCTCCTTCTCAATGACGCTAAATTTCTGTTCCGTGGGAGACAGTGCCCGGGATGCGAAACTCAGTGTTTCCACCGTGCCTTCATTTCTTTCCTGTGCCAGCACTGCTCCTAAGCCCTTTTCACTGGCGTCAGTAGTTAAGACAGTGCGGCCCGCCGGATCATATCCATGTAGGGGTATTGCTCCGCTGATATCGTTTTTCAGATCCTCAAATTCACTCTGTGCTTCCTTGTCCCACTGGAACGTTGACTTGTCTCTGATCAGTTGTCTGAGTCTATGAGTCTTGGTGGCGAAATGTCTAACAAATTTGCTATAATACTCCGCCATTCCCAGGAATGACCTCACTTCTTCCTTGTTGACTGGGGCTCTGGCGTCACAAATGGCTTTCACGTTTTGTCTTTTGGGAGTGATTCCTTGACCCCCTATCTCATGTCCAAGATAGGTGACCGCCGACATGCCCAGCTTACACTTACTCCACTCAGCGGTGAGGCCTTTCTCTTGTAGCACTGTCAACACCTTGGTCAGTTTCTTGTCATGGTCTTCTTGGTTTGTTCCCATTTTCAGGATGTCGTCCTGAAAGTACTGAATGCCTGGTAGATCCTTGAACAGGCGGTGCATCAGCTTTTGGAAGACTGCGGCTGCAGCTGCCAACCCGAAGGGCATACGGCGGAACTGAAAAGGTCACGGGCTGCGGCTAACCACCTATGCCGATGACACCCAACTGGTGCTGGCAGTTCAAAAAGATGGTCCCGCAGTCGCCGCTAGATTCCAGGAAGGGATGATGGCCATCAGCTCTTGGATGGCGGATAACAGTTTAAAATTGAATTCGGATAAGACTGAGGTTGTGACCTTCGGCAGGCTCTCTCCTGAGTGGTCTGCGACCTGGTGGCCCAGTGATATGGGTCCCCCCCCCACACCAGTAACCAAGGTCAGGAATCTCGGCATCATGTTCGATGATAAACTGTCTTTTAAGCATCATGTCAACGCTGTGGCGGCATCCTCTTTCTATATGTTGAGGAAAATCAAGAAGTTGCTGCCGTATCTCCCCTCAACTGCAGGAAAAACCTTAATCACCACGCTTGTCTTCTCAAAAATGGACTACGGCAATGCCCTTTTCCTCAATGCTCAGGAGCAGGTTATATCCAAGCTGCAATCAGTGCAGAACATGGCAGCTAGAATACTGCTCGGCGTTCCAACTCGTCACCCCACTTCCGCAGCCATATACCACCTACACTGGCTGAGAGTAAAGAGTCGGATAAAGTTCAAGGCTCTTTGCATCGCCTATAAAGCCATTTATGACTCAGGACCTTCCGAATCTATGTTCCCAAAAGAACTTTACGATCAGCCTCCACACACATGCTCCCGGTGCCACACACCAGAACCACCATATGGGGAGACAGGCGCTTTTTGGTAGCAACCCCCAGGCTGTGGAACTTCCTTCCATTGGCTATAAAAACTTGCCCTACTCTCATCATGTTCCGCAAGCTCTTGAAGACTTGGTTATTCAACCAGTGATCCCTTTAGATGCCTTCTGTTATTAGGAAGTTCTGCATGCGCCGAGACACCCTAGGGTATTCGTGCGCAATAAAAATCTCATAAACATAAACAAAGGTTGTGATGAAAGAGGTTAGTTTTCTGCTCGCCGGGTGTAAGTCGATTTGATGGTACGTGGAGGTGAAGGTCAATGGTGGAAAACCAGGTCACCCCTCTCGTTTTTGCCAACATTTCCTCGATCCTTGATAAGGGAAACTTTTCCACTATCAGGCATTTGTTGAGTTCGCGCAGGTCCACACATAAGCGCACCTTGCCATTGGGTTTCCTGGCCACGACCAAGGGGGCCAACCATTCAGAACTGTCAATGGGTTCTATTATGCCATGTTGCTCCAATCTTTGGAGTTCTTGCTGGACCGCATCTTTAATGGCAATAGGAATGTTCCTGACTTTGTGGGACACCGGGCGAGCATCTTCCCTGAGAAGTATTTTGTGCACAAATTTGTCCAATTTTCCGACTGTGCCACCGAACACCTTGGGGAAGGCTTGCTTCGGCTTCTCTAGCTCTGGCCAACGGCTATCTTCCGTCAGAAGGATTTGTTCCTTGCCTCCTGGGTCTAATTTTATCCCTAGGTCGCCCTGGTCTCTCCAGCCTAGCACTGAGGGCCCTCGCTCCGCCACGTATAGCTTGCATATCGCTGATCTTCCTCTGAATTCGAATTTCAGGGCGCGGAACCCTACCATCGGGATTGCATTGCTGGTGTATGAGATCGGTCGTATGTCTGGTGGATTTAACTGCGGGCCCAGGGAGGGCACGAAGTCTTCCTCCCATACAGATCTTGGTACGATGGAGTATGGCGTCCCGAGTCAATTGCTATGTGAATTTTCACTCCCCCCATCACCATGTCTGTTCGCGGTTTGTCCGAGCGTTTGCCCTTTACCTCCAGCACCTGTTCCTCGACACATAAGACCATGTCCTCTTCTTCCTGATCATCCTCGGTCTGGTCCTCTGACTGGGGCTGCTCAATGCATTTCACCATGGACTTCTTCCCTTTCTTTCGGCACACCTTCTCGTAATGACCAACTAGCCCGCTTGTCTTGGGCCGAGTGTGCTGTGCTCCCGCACCTGTAGCATGAGAACCTGCTGTCCGCGGACTGCCTCCCTGGTGTAGCCTGTTTACCTGTCCACCTGGGCTCATGTCTCCCCTCTCCAGTGGTTCTCCTTTGCCTGTTGAAAGATTGGGCCTCGTCTATTTTGTTGACCATTTGTCTTTGAGGATTTTCCTTTTTCGCTGCTTCTGCACATCGTTTTGAAAGTTCAGCCTTCTTTACCATTGCGATCACGTCCTTTAGCTCTGCTTCGCCCTGCGCCCACAACTTGTCCTGGACCGATTTGTTTGTGGTGTGCATGACTATTTGGTCTTTGATGTATTCGTCCTGCAGTTGTCCATATTTACATGTGATCGCTAGTCGTCTCAATGCTGCCAAGTAATCGTCTGTGGATTCTCCTTCTTCTTGCTTCCTTTGTTGGAAATTGTACCGGTCTATAGAGACACATACCGCCGGGCGATAGTGATTATCTAGATCTTCTAGGGCATGTTTGAAGACCTAGTCGTCTGCGGCTTGTCTCATCGCCGGCACGATGTTTGCGAATACTCGTACTCTTTCTGGGCCCAGGTTATGCAGTAACAACCGTTTCTTCTGAGCACTGAAAAGGGTTCTCCATTCTCATCCTCCAAGGCCTCCACATAGTTCTTGAAGTATTCCCTCCAGTCCTCCCACTTCATCAGGGGTTCCCCTGGTCTGGGTAGGAATGGAATGGGTGCTGTGAGAGATGTCATTTGGTTACTCATCTTGGGCCATGTTCCTGGTTCTTCGCCTCGGTTCCCTGGGCTGCCTGGTGTACTGAGGTTTCCTTCTCGGTCTGTGTCGTCTCCCTGACTTTTAGGGCTGCCGGGTGCAGCGGTGTTTCTACCTCGTGATTTGCTGGGGAGGCGTTCCTTCTCGTCCCCCGTATCACTATTCCTTTTCTCTGCCAGGGTCTCAGCTGCGTGCTCCCTTGCGCGTTTCTACTAGCTTTGAGCTGTGCTAGTTCAGCTTGGGGCCACGTGTCTGTGGGCTGCTGAGGTCGTGCGCTGCTGCCACGCTCTCTATGAATAGCGTTGTTGTTCAAGGCGTGCTCTCTGCATAATGCTCCCTCCTACGATTTCTGACCTGCTTGTCTCCTTGTGTCACTGTGCCGCAGATCCGATCGTCTAGTTGCCGGGGTGGAGTTGGTGGGGTGGTCCCACCTTCGTCGCCACTGTAATGTTGTTACTTCACTCCCCCACAGAGGACACAGCGCTTGTGTAAGTTTAACAGATGCCTTTATTAGTTCCACTAAATCGCAATACTAAGAGAGCGCCGAGCGTCTACAATGTCCTGCTCCGGTCGCTTCTGCCTGCTCTTCCCCTTCGCGCGCATTCTCTTGGGTCGCTTGCGCATGCGTCGGTGCTCCGCTCTCGCCCCGGCGCACCACGTCATCACGTTGGTGCGTCGGAGGCTAGAGCGCGACACTACAACTGTGACATGCAGATTTAGAGAGAAAGTGAGAGAGACTATGCGTTGCCACACAGTGATTGCGATATGCGCGCGCAGACATGCACACACGTGCGAACAGGGAGACACACCGAGGGATGAGAAGGAAGGTGTATGTGGCGGGAAGGACTCTTATTCTAACACTACTTTCTTTCTTCCAAATGAGGGTCTGGAAAAACTGAGCCGGCGAGCTTGGCTCCCAAATCACAGCATTCCCACTGACACAAAGCCAGGCAGAGGAGAGAGAGAGAGAGAGAGAGAGAGTAAGACTGAAGCAAGAGTGGGGCGAAGAGAACGCGAAGAATGAGGAAACAGGGGAGCTGGAAGTGAGCGCGGAAAGAAGAGCAAGAAGAGCGAAGAGAAATCAAAGAATATGGAAAGAGAGAGAAGGAGAGAGAGAGAGGAGGGGAGAAATGTGAAAGAAAGAGACAGCAAGATAGGCCGAGGAGAATGGAGAGATAAGTGGGGATCGAGAGAAAAGGGAAGACTGGCAGCGGAACAGCAAAGAAAGAGATAAGGAGGAGAGCGGGAATAGAGCGGAGAGCAAAAGAAAGAGAGGAAGGCGGAGGAGCAACAACTCAGACCAAGGGACACATAGCCACAAAACAAACAAGTATTTGCAATGGAATAGGTCTTGCATGAGGAAAGTTTGAGCTATTGGTATTGTAAATGACACATTTTTTATTTATGTGTTGGTTTTGAAAATAGCGAAATTAATAGATTTGTCATTTACAATGCCAATAGTTATAACTTTCGCAAATGTGACACCCATAGCATTTGTAATGCAATATGTGTTGTATTTACGTGACTTAGATGTATTGATATTACAAATAACAATGCTTTTAATTTTTTTAAATAGTTAATACTTAAATAAAAGTTATTGTAATTTATAATGGCAATGGCTTAATAAATCAATCATGACATTTGTATAACGCGCTACTCACCCGGAAGGGTCTCAAGGCGCTGGGGGAGAGGGGTCTGTTACTGCTCGAAATGCCAGGTCTTGAGTTGCTTCCTGAAGGAGAGATGGTCCTGGGTTAGCCGAAGGTGGATGGGGAGGGAGTTCCATGTCTTGGCTGCCAGGTAGGAGAAGGATCTTCCTCCGGCGGTGGCTCTGCGGATGCGTGGAGCGGCGGCGAGGGTGAGGCTGGTCGATCGTAGCTGGAGGGTGGTCGTGTAGAAGGTCAGGCGGTCGTTGAGGTACTTGGGGCCCAGGTCGTGGAGGGCCTTGTGTGCGTGGGTGAGGAGACTGAACGTGATCCTCTTGCTGACGGGGAGCCAGTGCAGGTCTCTCAGGTGGCCGGATATGTGGCTGTGTCGGGGATGTCCAGGACGAGTCGTGCGGAGGTGTTCTGGATGCGTTGGAGTCTTTTCTGAAGTTTGGCTGTGGTTCCGGCGTAGAGGGTGTTTCCGTAGTACGGGCGGCTGGTGACGAGTGCCTGGGTGACCGTCTTCCTGGTTTCGGTGGGGATCCATCGGAAGATCTTTCGGAGCATGCGCAGGGTGTTGAAGCACGATGATGAGACGGCGTTGACTTGTCTGGTCATCGAGAGGGAGGAGTCCAGGATGAAGCCCAGGTTGCGTGCGTGGTCCGTTGGCTTGGGAGTGGTGCCCAGGGCAGGGGGCCACCAGTAGTCATCCCAGGCGGAGGGCGATGACCCCAGGATGAGGACTTCCGTCTTGTCTGAGTTCAGTTTCAGGCGGCTGTTCTTCATCCACTCGGCGAAGTCTTTCATCCCTTCGTGTAGGCTGGTTCTGGCAGCAGCGGGGTCGTTGGTGAGGAAGAGGATCAGCTGGGTGTCGGCGGCGTAGGAGATGATGTTGAGGTTGTGTTGGCATGCAATGGCTGTGAGGGGGCTCATGTAGACGTTGAAGAGGGTTGGGCTGAGTGATGATCCCTGTGGTACGCTGCAGATGACTTCGGTGGCCTTGGATCTGAACGGGGGGGAGGCGGACTCTCTGGGTTCTTCCGGCGAGGAACGAGATGATCCACTCCAGTGCCTTCTCTTGGATTCCGATGTTGCTGAGGCGCTGCACTAGGGTGCGGTGGCAGACAGTGTCGAGCGCTGCGGAGAGGTACAGGAGGATGAGGGCCGCTGTCTCCCCGTTGTCGAGCAGGGATCTGATGTTGTCAGTGGCTGCGATGAGGGTGATCTCGGTGCTGTGGTTGGCTCGGAAACCGGACTGCAAGTGGTCGAGGGATCTGTTCGTCTCGAGGAAGGCGGCAAGCTGTCTGTTGACGGTCTTCTCGATGACATTGGCAGGAAAAGGGAGGAGTGAGATGGGGCGGAAGTTCTTGAGGTCGGTGGGGTCCGCTGTTGGTTTCTTCAGGAGGGCGCTGAGCTCGGCGTGCTTCCAGCTTTCCGGGAAGGTAGCAGTGTTTAAACTTTTGTAAATAACTTTTGTGTAGATTATGCTCAGTGTATTTTATTGTGACGAAAATCCAAGAACAGAAGTGAAATATTAACATCTTTTTGTGACATTTGTAATAAAGGTTGAAACATTGAGAGAACATATTTGAACCAGTTGTTGTTAAATGGTTGCACAGATTGATGCTGTGTTGGCGCTGAGTGATGTTGTGGCGACGAGTGATGCTGTGGCGTTCAGTGATGCTGTGGTAGTGCATAGTGATGTTGTGGTGCCCCTGGGAGATGCTGTGGTGGTGCTGAGTGATGCAGTGATGATGCGATAGATATATAGATGGCTAGAGTGAGGGCAATAGATAGAGGGAGGGTGATAGATAGATAGAGGGAGGGCGATAGATAGAGGGAGGGCGATAGATAGGTAGAGTGAGGGTGATAGATAGAGGGGCGATTGATAGAGTGAGGGGCGATTGACAGAGTGAGGGGCGATATTATTCGATAGAGTGAGGGGCGATTGATAGAGTGAGGGGCGATTGATAGAGTGAGGGGCGATTGATAGAGTGATGTGGTAATTGGGTTCTCCAGGCCTACATATTCCGCAAAACCCGCTACACCATGAAAAGATGTTGGCACGGAAACTGAAAATGCAAAATACAAGTTTATTAAGACCCCATGGGGTGGTGGTACATTCCTACAGCACCCTTCGGTAATGCAAGAAGTATCACACCGAACATCGGTGCGAGACCTCTTTTATACAGTTTTACAGTAATAAAATGTAGGCGGAACACATTTACAGAGTTTTGGGTACATATATGGTCATTTTTGGAACACAGCCAACTCATGGGAGGGGTTACAACACCACTGGTCAGTTTGGAGAGACATTCCTAAGTGATGACTATTCAACTGTCCTAAAGGGCTCAACTGGGCATGTGGGGGCTTGACCAGTACTAAAAATAGCCTGTTGCTGGGCAAACTCAAGTGGTCAGTGGTACAGAGGAAGGACAAACGGGCATGCTAGCCACGAGGCGACACATTCATATAAAATGGCCGCCGATTCAAACAAAATGGCTTCTGATAACCATAGTCAAGATAAGGGGAATTTATGTAGCAAAGCTTAACGCTAACCCGATCACCGTCAAATTACGACAGACGACCCTTTTAGCGTTTAGCTGAAGCTACCTCATAATGGACATAATCGGGGTATTCATCCTCAATATCAATGGACATTATTTTCGTCACTTCTCTATGAATCATTTGTTCATTTTTTACAATAGCTCGTTTGGACGGAATGCAGGCAGTGAGGCACATAGAACACAACATAGGGCCACATTGAATACAGAGACATAGAAAGAATAATATCCCAATTATTACACATAGAATCGTCAGCAACTTCCAACCCCATGTACTAAGCAATGTCCAAAACCATCCCGAAAGTGTCCAAGTACCATTATCAGGATGTATTTCAGCAGCTATTTTACGCAACTTAGATATTGCGTCATATACAGAAGGTGAATTATCTGGCACGTATACACAGCAACTACTTCCGATAATGCGGCATGCACCTCCACAATTGGCTAATATGACATCCAAAACCATACGATTTTGGAGCGTTACAATTCTGGCAATCTGAAGTTCCTCTGTTAAGTTTCCTAAAGCGAAGACTGTCTCATTAGCAACAGCCTCTACAACACGCGTCAGTCGTCTTATCTTCCGACTATTTAAGGCAGCCCCAACAAACGAAAAGAGACGTAAATTAAAGTCAACATACTGCTGTAGAGAAGTGTCTGTTTGGTCAATCTCATCAAGAACTAATGTTCTTTTCACTCTATTCAATATAAAATCGTGGTACAAAATATAATCATTATGATACATAGGCGGAGCAATAAACACAGGGGGTAATACAAAGGATATATAACATGTTCCTAACCATCCAATAGGGAGACGATGATAACCTTTATTCCCACAAATAAAGTACGTGTTTCATGAGGCCACAAATGTAATGCCATTTGGAGTGTCAAAAGTGAGGGTGGTGTTGCATTCACTTCTTCCTACTGGGATTGTAACTTTATTACGAACACAAAGATCAGCTTTCGTATCAATAACAGTAATCACATGTAGATTAGACATATATACACTTCTTTGATTGCTATAAATTTGTGGCGAGGATACGTTGTTGTGCCTGTACTCTTCCCATTCGAACTTAGTTCCTTCAGCTTGTGGATAGCCATCTCGATCGTTAAAACAAACTTTGTTGAGTCGGAAAAGTAGTCCACCTTTCGTTGGCCATCGCAAAGTAAACAAAAGTGTATACCACGCATTACAAGAACCATTATGGGAAAACGGGAGTGGAATAAGTGGTGTACCTCCTTTCTTCTGATGTCCAGGCAACATCCCACATACCCAACAGTTCGAAGTGTTCGTCATGTTATGTGTATGATGCAGAATCTGGATAAAGCTGTTATTCAAATAAGTCTGTCTGTGTCGTTCTTCATGGTAAGGTAGAGTAAAATGAAAATGTTCAGACGGAACTGGGGTGGTTGGCAATAAATGTTCTCTTGCCGGCACCAGAAGTTCTACCACCCAAGCTATCACAGCTATCACCACAATTGTTACAACAAATAATACTGCACCAAGAATTCTCTTATTTCGCATTGTAGAAGATGCCATAGTTCAAAAGTTCAAAGTGTCTCAAAAACAACTAAAAAAATAAAAATATGAGTGCTGAGCTCCGAGGTAGCCGTTGGTTTCTTCTCCGAGATTCAAGACGGGTGTCGCTGCACTTGGCAGAACAGATCCCCCCCCCCCCTGATATTCCCGGCTTCCGTTTCACAAACCTGGAGCGGTAACTCAACCAGTCTCGCACAAAACAACTGCTTTTCGTGGTCGTAGATTGTATCTCTCTCTTCCAGAGACAGTGTGGTCCAGGAAGGCTCCCTCCGATTCAGTAGATGTAACAGCTGGGCTCTTCTCCTCGTCCAAGATGTCTCGATAATCCGACAGCACAGTCGGGTTCACCAGATCCGGAGAGACACGGCGGCAGTGAGTGGAATGCACCCACTGCTTCCTGTTGGTGACTTGCACAGCCGTTCGAGTTGCGAGCAACACCTGCTCGGGGCCACGCCACCTCGGCTCCAGGCTGCTTGTTCTCTCGAAGGATCGGACCATCACATGGTCCCCAGGACGAAGATTATGAGCCTCTCCAATAGAATTGTCAGGGAGCGCTTCTCGAACATGTTGATGATTGGAAAGTAAATCATTTGTTAATCGTGCCAAATAATCGTTCATCATTATACAAGGCACATCATGTAACAATCGAGGCTTAGGAACTCCCCATATATTCATAGGCCTTCCAAACACCACTTCATAAGGTGTGAGGCCAGTTCGGGAATGGGGCACTGATCTGATGGATAGCAATGCCAATGGCAGAGCATCCGGCCATTTCAAAGACGTGGATGCCACGATCTTTGCTAGCTTTAATTTCAGAGTAGCATTATACCTCCCCACAAGACCTGCTGACTGTGGATGAAATACAGCATGAAACTTTTGCTGAATTCCCAATCCCTTCATTACATATTCCACAATTTTCCTAACAAAATGAGGACCATTATCGCTCCACAAAAATTTACAAACACCGTAGCGAGGGAAGTACTCCTTGAGCAAAACCTTAGCTGTTGTCAGCGCTGTATTATCCTTCGTGGGGAAGGCCTCAATCCACTTACTGAAAGCACACACCACCACTAAAACATACTTAAGGTTATTGCAACGCTCAAGCTGGATGTAATCCATTTGTAGTACCTCAAATGGTGCAGTAGGTGGAACAAACCCTCCTTTCGGAGTATACGTCCCTTTTGCAGGATTGTGCTGCAAGCATATCAGACAGGTCTGCACTACTCTTTTGGCCGTATTGGCAATCTCAGGATGCTCCCAAACTCGCGTTAGCAATCGAGTAATTGCAAGAGCTCCAACATGTGCCAATCCATTTGTCATTTGAACCATTGCTTGCAAGTAAGCTGCAGGCAACTTCCATCTTTCCATATCTGTGCTTCTCCAACAACCCTCATCATCCAGCACTCCCTCTGCTGCCCAAGTTGCAAGTTCCGCTTCAGACGCTGATTTCTGAATATCTAGTGTCTCCTCCCTAGCATCGTGCCATCGCTCAGCCTGCGATTTCACTATGTACATTGGTGAAGCATTTCGTAGCATGGCAGTTTCCTTCGCTATGCTATCTGCAAAAGCGTTTCCTTGTCCCACTTTGTCAGTCACTTTCTTATGTGCACTGCATTTGATTATTGCCACTTTCTTCGGACAAAGTAACGCATTCAAGAGATCACGCACTAGTTCTCCGTGCATGAAGTGCACTCCGTGCGAGGTCAAAAACACTTGTTCTCTCCAGAGTAGGCCAAAATCGTGCGCTACTCCAAAGGCGTACCGGCTATCAGTGTAGATATTCACACACAAGCCAGCACTCAAATCACATGCTCTTGTTAAGGCTATTAGTTCCGCCGCTTGGGCCGATTTCTGTGGTATTCGTGCTGCTTCTACCACTGTCTTAAGTGTCGTGATCGCATAGGCTGCGGAAGTTGTACCATCTGGCAGCCTCAAACACGATCCATCAACCCACAGTTCCCCATCCACATCTGGAAGTGGCGTATCCTGCAAATCGACCTGACCCTTTTGTTTGTTCTTCAGTCAGGAAAACACAATCATGGTGTTCTTCCTCCTGGCCCTCAGTAACCGGATACGGCAATAAAGTGGCAGGATTCAAAGTAGCACATCGCTTTAGTGTGATGTGTGGCGCCAACAGTGTAAGCTCATATCCTGTTAAACGTGCACTCGTGAGATACTGGGTCTTTGTTTGGTTTAGTAGAGCATCTACCGCATGGGGAACTAACACCAGCAATTTGTGTGAAAAAACTATTCCCTCACTCTGTCTTATGGCCACTGCTGTTGCTGCAACTGCTCTAAAACACCCAGGTAATCCTCATGCTACGGGGTCAAGTATTGCGGAAAAATACGCACAGGGCCTCTGCTTATCTCCGTGAGTCTGCACCAAAACTGACAATGCACACCCATCTTTCTCATGTACGTACAACGTGAAAATCTTCGTGTAGTCTGGTGTACCTAACACTGGTGCAGAGCAAAGAGCTTGTCTCAATTGTTCAAAAGCATTCTGACATTCATCTGTCCATTCAAGGGGGGTCAGTGTAGTCTTGGATAATAACGCTAACAGAGGTTTTATAATGTGTGAAAACCCCATTATCGACTGCCTACAAAAAGACGTTAAGCCTATAAAAGCACGCACATCTCTCTGGGTACGGGGGACTGGTGTATCGAAGATCGCTTGAATTCGATCAGACGTTAATGCACGCCCCTCCTTAGACAAAAGATGACCGAGGTAGGTCACCTTTGGTCTACAGTATTGCAATTTCTTTTTAGATACTTTATGGTTATTCTGAGCACGAAAGGAGAGTAAAGCAAGAGTGCTCTCCTCGCACTGTTCATGTGTATCTGCAGCAAGTAGGATATCATCAACATACTGGATAAGGGCCACTCCAGTCTGCAAATCAAAAGAATCGAGCTGTCTTTTCAAGACCTGGCTATAGATGCTAGGACTTTCTGTATAACCTTAGGGAACTCGACAAAATCTATATGATTTATTATTTAATGTGAAGCCAAATAGATATCTGCTATCAGGATGAATAGGGATGGAAAAGAAAGCATTTTTAAGGTCAATCACGGTAAACGTGGTAGCAGTGGGCGGAATCAAGGTAAGTAAGGTGGTGATGTCAGACACCACCGGGTACTGGGGCACTACGATCTTGTTAATTTCCCTCAAATCAATAATAAATCGATAGACTTTGTCATTGGTATCTTTCTTTAAGATCGGAAGAATCGGGCTGTTAAAAACATTGTAAGGAACTTCCTCCACTACTCCTGCAATAATCAAATCATGCACAATGTGAGTTAAGGCAATTTCACCTTCCCTAGATATTTTGTATTGTGGCACATGTGGCAAAGACGCACCCTCCTTAACAGTTATTCGAATAGGGGGAATAAGCATCTGTCCCACATCCGTGTCCGAAGTAGCCCATAACGTTTGTGGGAGAGAGGCGAACGCTTCAATTTCTTGCATTGTACACAGTCTCTCTACATCTGGGTAATTATCGTTCAAGATAACCCGCACTCCTTCAGGGGCACTGCGTTACGTTGCTCGGAAGTATTTAAGCAAATCTATACCCATAATATTGTCTGGAGTATTTGGTGACAATAAGAACGGGCACGGACCAAAGAATCTGTCAATGTAAAATGTAAGGGGTTGTGACAATGGGCTAAGAGAGGGTGTTCCATCGAACCCTATAGATGTAATCGTTTCGCCAGACAGGGGAGCCCTTGGAACCAAGTTTTTAGACGGAGCACTACGAGTAGCTCCTGTATCCACCAGGAACTGATCAGTAGAACCAAAAAAACGCCTGCTGATACATATGGACCTCTTTGATCTACTGGTATTTCAACCGATTCCACACCCCATCCTACGCACTCCTATGCATGAACATAATCCTGAGACTCCACATTCTCACCCTCAGATACCTGGTACTGATTCCGTCGGTCAAAAGTATTACGATCATCTTGACCACGACCCCTCGCTTCAAACCTGCCACGATCACTTGCTCCACCCCTCGCTCCTGCATAACTATTCCGTGTCCTTCCACCTCCTCGACCACGCTGATTACGTTGTTCACGAAGCACCGGACAATCCGAAGCCCAATGTCCAAACTCTTTACAGTATGCACATTGATCTTCAGCAATGTCAGTACGACCAGAAGACGCAACATACGCTCCACGCCTGCCTCTATCGTTCCCTCTCGGCTGTGTAGCACGAACCTGAGCCAACATCACTTTCGTCTTCAACTCCTTCGCTTTCTTATCAGTACTTTCCTTAGCCTCCAGTTCATGACGCTCATAATACTGAGCCATAGTTAATAAAGAAGCAGGGGTTGCCGTGGTCCAAGAACTCTCACTAGTCTTCAAACGTTTTGCAATCTCCGGTAGGAGATTAGCCACATACTTATCGACGAACAAATGCCTTCCCGTATCGTCTGTTAATAATTGCCTGCTGTAATCATGAAATGCTTCCTCGAAACGAGAGAAGAAGTTAGACACCGACTTATCCGCCTTCTGTTTGCAAGAGGCTAACATAGTCCAATCAATCTTTTTAGGGGGTACGAGCGTTTTTAATTTATTTAAGATAGCATTTGGAAGATCTAATATTAATTGACACAGCTTACATGCAGGCTCCCTGTCTAAATCAGCTTGAACTAAAGCTTTACAATCCGCCCCCAAAATCGCTTGATCATCGAACTTACGAATCGCTCTCCACATATCAGAGGGCAATATTAACCCAAAGAAAAGATCAATATCAACTAACATCATAACACATGAGGAAATAGCCCCTTCCACTCCTTCATAGAAAGCTGCTGGATTTTTACGCGGATCAGGTAAAGCATTTTTCAGTGCCATAACATCTGCTCTATTCCAAGGTGTATAAACCCAATTATATACGAAATAACCCTTGGCATCCCCGGATAATTTATCATCACTTGTACCTTGCCCTTTAGGAGGGACATACAAAGGTGCGGCTTCACGCATAGGCATAACATGAACTGCAGAACTCTTATCTGTTCCAAAGATAGAACACTCTTTGGATTGCTCCGTCGATCCCGGTGCAGGCACATCTGATGCTTTTCTTGCGTCCCGTAATCTTGACGCCTCATCCCGTAGCTGGACCAACCGTCGGAAAAACTCATCCGCATCTGCAATAACAAATAAACCTTTACGCATATTCTCACGACTAACTGATATGTCCTTAGGCTCTAGATCAGTTGAATGTTCCCTAAACCGGTCTACAACTTCATCTCCGAACTGACTCAAGAAATACAGCCGTTCTCACTCGGACCACTTACTCATTGCATCATTAATCTCGGTCATAGTTATTTTGTTCAAATTCAATTTACGGGCAAAACTGCGCAATTCCGCAGTCTCACTAGCAGTTAACCTGACACGACTACCTCCTTGACCATCTCCGTCCGATTCCTCATCTGGGGCCGTAGGCAGAGCATATGGAGGCGGGCACCGATCTAATAATGAAAAATCATCAACTTCGTTAGTAAGGACAGGATAAAGAGGACGCCGAATAGGGAATTGACCATTTGTTTGCAAATTACGTTCCCGTGCCTCCCTCTCTTTCTTCTCCTGCAACTCCTCCTCCTCCAGCTGTAAAGCCTTATCACGGGCAGCCTTCCGCTGTTCTTTGTCCGCCAAGGCTATTTCACGCCTCATTCGTTCTCGCACTGCTTTCTCCCACATTCGTACACAATCAAACATATCTTGTCTAGACCTACGTTGAAACAAACATTGCTCCACATACTGAACCTTTCGTAAATCAAATGACCCATGTAGTGGCCATTGCAACTCAAGATCAGATTTAGTATACTTGTTCCATAATTTACTGTATAATATAGGGGGAAGGCCAAATTTAATATACATTTCCCGATTGGGAGTCCCCTCTGGGGGAGCCGGCTGAGATTCATTTAATCGATAATTGGTACCATTTCCAAGACAGCACATTCCTCGGAGTGTGCTTAAAACAGGCATGTCAAAATATCACAGAAACGCGATATCACAAAAATGGCACTTAATATACTCTACACAAATGTGCCGTTCAAACAGAAACAAGTTTAGAGAAATCTCTCTACATGCCTGCCTATGTGAAGTGCACTGCACATATAACTCAAATCATAGAATCAAATGTTAGCTAACTCAAAACATATTCAAAGAGCCACAGTAAGCGTCCGTAGACTATCTTACTAATCACAAGCTTACCAAATTCTCAGATATCCAGACTCCAACTGCCAAGATCTTTAATCGAATCAGCCAAACCGGCACTGTACGACAACTCGAATGAGCAGGATCTCAGTCGAGGACCGGCGCTACCTGGAAGGTCAGATCAGAAGGAAAGGAAGAAAACACCGTGGGTGCCAAGACTCGGGTCACTCAGTGGCAGCGTACGCATCCATGGCGAGTTTCCAATCCTTCGTCACGACCTCTCCTTCGGGCATCCGAGTCGCCGATGAGTCCCTTCGTGGTCGCCAATTTGTGGTAATTGGGTTCTCCAGGCCTACATATTCCGCAAAACCCGCTACACCATGAAAAGATGTTGGCACGGAAACTGAAAATGCAAAAGACAAGTTTATTAAGACCCCATGGGGTGGTGGTACATTCCTACAGCACCCTTCGGTAATGCAAGAAGTATCACACCGAACATCGGTGCGAGACCTCTTTTATACAGTTTTACAGTAATAAAATGTAGACGGAACACATTTACAGAGTTTTGGGTACATATATGGTCATTTTTGGAACACAGCCAACTCATGGGAGGGGTTACAACACCACTGGTCAGTTTGGAGAGACATTCCTAAGTGATGACTATTCAACGGTCCTAAAGGGCTCAACTGGGCATGTGGGGGCTTGACCAGTACTAAAAATAGCCTGTTGCTGGACAAACTCAAGTGGTCAGTGGTACAGAGGAAGGACAAACGGGCATGCTAGCCACGAGGCGACGCATTCATATAAAATGTCCGCCGATACAAACAAAATGGCTTCTGATAACCATAGTCAAGATAAGGGGAATTTGTGTAGCAAAGCTTAACGCTAACCCGATCACCGTCAAATTACGACAATGAGGGGCGATTGATAGAGTGAGGGGCGATTGATAGAGTGAGGGGCGATATTATTCGATAGATAGAATAAGGGGCGATAGAGTGAGGGGCAATATTATTCGATAGATAGAATGAGGGGCGATAGAGTGAGGGTAGATTTGATAGTGAGGGGCGATTTGATAGAGTGAGGGGCGATTTGATAGAGTGAGGGGCGATTTGATAGAGTGAGGGGCGATATTATTCGATAGAGTGAGGGGCGATATTATTCGATAGAGTGAGGGGCGATATTATTCGATAGAGTGAGGGGCAATATTATTCGATAGAGTGAGGGGTGATATTATTCGATAGAGTGAGGGGCGATAGAGCGAGGGGCAATTGATAGATTGATAGAGCGAGGGGCGATAGAGCGAGGGGCAATTTATAGATTGATAGAGCGAGGGGCGATTGGGCGAGGGGTGATTGATAGATTGATAGAGCGAGGGGCGATTGAGCGAGGGGCGATTGATAGATTGATAGAGCGAGGGGCGATTGAGCGAGGGGCGATTGATAGAGTGAGGGGCGATTGATAGAGTGAGGGGCAATAGAGTGAGGGGCGATATTATTCGATAGTTAGAATGAGGGGCAACAGAGTGAGGGGCAATTGATAGAGTGAGGGGCAATTGATAGAGTGAGGGGCGATTGATAGAGTGAGGGGCGATTGATAGAGTGAGGGGCGATTGATAGAGTGAGGGGCGATTGATAGAGTGAGGGGCGATTGATAGAGTGAGGGGCGATTGATAGAGTGAGGGGCGATTGATAGAGTGAGGGGCGATTGATAGAGTGAGGGGCGATTGATAGAGTGAGGGGCGATTGATAGAATGAGGGGCGATTGATAGAGTGAGAGGTGATTGATAGAGTGATAGATTGATAGAGCGAGGGGCGATTGATAGATTGATAGATTGATAGAGCGAGGGGCGATTGATAGATTGATAGAGCGAGGGGCGATTGATAGATTGATAGATGATAGAGCGAGGGGCGATTGATAGATTGATAGATGATAGAGCGAGGGGCGATTGATAGATTGATAGATGATAGAGCGAGGGGCGATTGATAGATTGATAGAGCGAGGGGCGATTGATAGATTGATGGATAGAATAAGGGGCGATAGATAGAGTGAGGGGCGATATTATTTAATAGATGGAATGAGGGGCGATAGATAGAGTGAGGGGCAATATTATTCGATAGATAGAATGAGGGGCGATATTATTCGATGGAGTGAGGGGCGATATTATTCGATGGAGTGAGGGGCGATATTATTCGATAGTGAGGGGCAATATTATTCGATATATAGAGTGAGGGGCGATAGAGCGAGGGGCGATTGATAGATTGATAGAGCGAGGGGCGATTGATAGAGTGAGGGGCGATTGATAGAGTGAGGGGCAATAGATAGAGTGAGGGGCAATAGAGTGGGTGGCGATATTATTCGATAGTTAGAATGAGGGGCGATTGAGTGAGGGGCGATTGAGTGAGGGGCGATTGAGTGAGGGGCGATTGAGTGAGGGGCGATTGAGTGAGGGGCGATTGAGTGAGGGGCGATTGAGTAAGGGGCGATTGATAGAGTGAGGGGCGATTGATAGAGTGAGGGGCGATTGATAGAGTGAGGGGCGATTGATAGAGTGAGGGGCGATTGATAGAGTGAGGGGCGATTGATAGAGTGAGGGGCGATTGATAGAGTGAGGGGCGATTGATAGAGTGAGGGGCGATTGATAGAGTGAGGGGTGATATTATTCGATAGAGTGAGGGGCGATATTATTCGATAGTGAGGGGCGATATTATTCGATAGTGAGGCGCGATATTATTCGATAGTGAGGGGCGATATTATTCGATAGAGTGAGGGGCGATATTATTCGATAGAGTGAGGGGCGATATTATTCGATAGAGTGAGGGGCGATATTATTCGATAGAGTGAGGGGCGATATTATTCGATAGTGAGGCGCGATATTATTCGATAGAGTGAGGGGCGATATTATTCGATAGAGTGAGGGGCGATATTATTCGATAGAGTGAGGGGCGATATTATTCGATAGAGTGAGGGGCGATATTATTCGATAGAGTGAGGGGCGATATTATTCGATAGTGAGGCGCGATATTATTCGATAGTGAGGGGCGATATTATTCGATAGAGTGAGGGGCGATATTATTCTATAGTGAGGGGCAATATTATTCGATATATAGAGTGAGGGGCGATAGAGCGAGGGGCGATTGATAGATTGATAGAGCGAGGGGCGATTGATAGAGTGAGGGGCGATTGATAGAGTGAGGGGCAATAGAGTGGGTGGCGATATTATTCGATAGTTAGAATGAGGGGCGATTGAGTGAGGGGCGATTGAGTGAGGGGCGATTGAGTGAGGGGCGATTGAGTGAGGGGCGATTGAGTGAGGGGCGATTGAGTGAGGGGCGATTGAGTGAGGGGCGATTGAGTGAGGGGCGATTGAGTGAGGGGCGATTGAGTAAGGGGCGATTGATAGAGTGAGGGGCGATTGATAGAGTGAGGGGCGATTGATAGAGTGAGGGGCGATTGATAGAGTGAGGGGCGATTGATAGAGTGAGGGGCGATTGATAGAGTGAGGGGCGATTGATAGAGTGAGGGGCGATTGATAGAGTGAGGGGCGATTGATAGAGTGAGGGGCGATTGATAGAGTGAGGGGCGATTGATAGAGTGAGGGGCGATTGATAGAGTGAGGGGCGATTGATAGAGTGAGGGGCGATTGATAGAGTGAGGGGCGAATGATAGAGTGAGGGGCGATTGATAGAGTGAGGGGTGATATTATTCGATAGAGTGAGGGGCGATATTATTCGATAGTGAGGGGCGATATTATTCGATAGTGAGGCGCGATATTATTCGATAGTGAGGGGCGATATTATTCGATAGAGTGAGGGGCGATATTATTCGATAGAGTGAGGGGCGATATTATTCGATAGAGTGAGGGGCGATATTATTCGATAGAGTGAGGGGCGATATTATTCGATAGTGAGGCGCGATATTATTCGATAGTGAGGCGCGATATTATTCGATAGTGAGGGGCGATATTATTCGATAGAGTGAGGGGTGATATTATTCGATAGAGTGAGGGGCGATATTATTCGATAGTGAGGGGCGATATTATTCGATAGTGAGGGGCGATATTATTCGATAGTGAGGCGCGATATTGTTCGATAGTGAGGGGCGATATTATTCGATAGAGTGAGGGGCGATATTATTCGATAGAGTGAGGGGCGATATTATTCGATAGAGTGAGGGGCGATTGATAGATTGGTAGAGTGAGGGGCGATTGATAGATTGATAGATTGATAGAGCGAAGGGCGATTGATAGATTGATAGAGCGAAGGGCGATTGATAGATTGATGGATAGAATAAGGGGCGATAGATAGAGTGAGGGGCGATATTATTTGATAGATGGAATGAGGGACGATAGAGTGAGGGGCGATTGATAGAGTGAGGGGCGATATTATTCAATAGTGAGGGGTGATATTATTTGATAGAGTGAGGGGCGATATTATTCAATAGAGTGAGGGGCGATATTATTCGATAGTGAGGGGCAATATTATTCGATATATAGAGTGAGGGGCGATAGAGCGAGGGGCGATTGATAGATTGATAGAGTGAGGGGCGATTGATTGATAGAGTGAGGGGCGATTGATAGAGTGAGGGGCGATTGATAGAGTGAGGGGCGATTGATAGAGTGAGGGGCGATTGATAGAGTGAGGGGCGATTGATAGAGTGAGGGGCGATTGATAGAGTGACGGGTGATATTATTCGATAGAGTGCGGGGCGATATTATTCGATAGAGTGAGGGCCGATATTTTTCGATAGAGTGAGGGGCGATATTATTCGATAGAGTGAGGGGCGATATTATTCGATAGAGTGAGGGGCGATTGATAGATTGATAGAGTGAGGGGCGATTGATAGATTGATAGAGTGAGGGGCAATTGATAGATTGATAGAGTGAGGGGCGATTGATAGATTGAGGGATGATTGATAGATTGATAGAGTGAGGGGTGATTGATAGATTGATAGAGTGAGGGGCGATTGATAGAGTCAGGGGCGATTGATAGATAGAGGGGCGATTGATAGAGTGAGGGGCGATATTATTCGATGGAGTGAGGGGTGATATTATTCGATGGAGTGAGGGGTGATATTATTCGATGGAGTGAGGGGCGATATTATTCGATGGAGTGAGGGGCGATATTATTCGATGGAGTGAGGGGCGATATTATTCGATGGAGTGAGGGGCGATATTATTCGATGGAGTGAGGGGCGATATTATTCGATAGAGTGAGGGGCAATAGAGCGAGGGGCGAAAGTGAGGGCGATAGATGGTTGTGTGTGTGTGGGGGGGGTTGTGTGTGTGGGGGGGGTTGTGTGTGTGTGAGGAGGTAGTGTGTGTGGGGGGGTTGTGTGTGTGTGGGGGGGGTTGTGTGTGTGGGGGGGGGGGTTGTGTGTGTGTGGGGGGGTTGTGTGTGTGTGGGGGGGGGGGGTGTGTGTGTGTGGGGGGTTGTGTGTGGGGGTTGTGTTTGTGTGTGTGAGGGTTGTGTGTGTGGGGGGGGTTGTGTGTGTGTGGGGTTGTATGTGTTGCCCATTAACATTGGGCGTCATGCCTCAACTTAGACCCTTGTGTGTGCTCAGGGCACTCCCTGTCCTACATAGCAGTCATAGGAGTGAGAGAAACAATAAGAGAAAACAGAGTGAAGAAAAACAAGGATCTCAAGGTATTTAAAACGAGTGTGAGCTATTGGCATTGTAAATGGTAATGGCTTTTATTAATGTGATTTCTTTAACAACATAAATATAATGGAATACTAATGCTAATAGCAGAAACTTATGTAAATGCAATATTTGTTTTATTCCAAAGATGTTGAGAGCTATTTTGATTGTAATTACAATGCTTTTACTTTGCGTTTTTAAAACCTACAAGGTGTGCATTAATATGCACACCTTGGTACACGCATAACAATACAATAGGTGTTGCAACTGTGAGTTTTGGAGCTATTGGCATTGTAAATGGCAATGCCTTTTTTGTTGTAATTTACGAAATCTATTGCATTGCATTTGTAGTATAGTACATTCTTTACTCTTCGCTCTAAAGAGCTATTGGCGTAGTAAATGACGTTGTAAATGACAATGTCTTTTAACCTCTGTTGACCCCCACAAAGCTCATCGGCATGTTCCCATCATTAAAAGGAATATCTGACAATCGCATCTTAAACATTTTGCAGCAATTCTATAGTTTCACCGCAGTTGTAAATTAAATTGTAAAATAAAGTTTATATTTTGATTGACACAACCTTAAAACTGGATCTGATTGTCTTTTAAACGTTCGGTATCGTATGGTACTATATATTAAATAAATCAATTTGTCACAGTGGCTGCTGTCATGAGCAGGGAAAGTCCAACCCTGACTGATCATTTCCATTGCGGCATACATAATGTGCGGAGGTGTTGGTTCGGGGTCTGGCACAATGGTGGTTAGAGGATTTGCATGTTAGTGGCATTTTCCAGGGATGGAGGAGGTCACAGGAGGTCAATGTGGGGAAGAGGGTCAGTTTATGGGTAGGTCATAATAAAATGATGTGAAAGGAACGCAAGGTTTAGGGCCCTAAACAATAGCGGTGGCCAGTGGTAGAAGCCGCGCGAGTGGGGCAGCACACAGGGGAGCGCTGGGAGGGCCGCATCTCTGCTATTTTAGCTGAGGGAGGATCAGGAGGCAGGATAGAGGAAACTGATTAGGGTTTAGACTGAGGCAAAAGCGCGCCAGTGGGAGCGGTGGGCAGTAATTTAGGCAGCTAAGGAAGAGGTAGCGAGGGGTCTGGTTACAGGGTGAATGTGGGGGTGGGGGGGGTTGTGGCCGTCCAAATGAAGGAATTTTTCCCAGATAAGGAGAACAGAAAGGGTGATGACTATAATCCAGTAGGCGGTCCCTCAGATCGGGTCTGTGCGGTATGGGGTTGGCGCCATTCCGACAATACACAGACTAATTGAATGTTACAAACATAAGGAGAATACAGTTTAAGAAATGGACATATCGGCCAATGATTTGGTTTGATGTGTGACTTTTTCGGTGGGGTTGTGAGTGTCGTGTTAGCCGCTGTGAGTGCTACTGTCCGGCGGGCAGGGGTCAGGCAGTGAAGTGGGTTTGTGAAGCACTCTGACACCTTCGGGTAAAGTCTGCACTATATAAAAAAAAATTGTAAATAATTAAATAAACACAAAGAAGACATAGGTTGCACAGATTGCACCCATTTGGGTGGCGGGAGGCTCTGAGAGAGTCTTGGAACTGTTGCAGGTCGCCAGAATTGGAGGGGCACTGGCCGGGGGTTTGTGGACAGATTGTGGTTTTGGGAGTGTGCAGTGCACCATTGGACAGTCGGGTGCTTTCTACAGAAGTGTTTAGCCCCCTCCTCAGTGAAAGATTGCAGGGGAAGCAGTGAATTGGTGGTGCCTTGTCTCTGGTGCAGTCGCAGCGCGACAGGAGTAAGGTTGGAGGGAGAAAAAGCACGCCGGGGGAGCGGCGGGGGGGTGGGGAGTAGGGGAGCACTAACTTAGGCAGCTAGTGAAAGGAGCCAAAGGGCCGTCTGAGGAATTTCTCAGATAAGGAGAACAGGAAGGGCCGGCTATGGCATATGGGGGCGGGTTGGCAAACTTGGTCGGCACGGGTGGGCGGGGGCTGCTCCACCAGGCACGGCGATCAGCGCCAAATACAAGTGTTTTGGTGGGGTGGGATGCGGGGGCTGCGTGAGGCGTTGGAACAGTTGGGCAGATGTGGCATTGTAGTTAAGAAGTTCAATTGTGGAATGGTTAATTACTGAAGTATGCCTCTCGACTGTGTGAATGATCCAGTCCTCACGTCGGCAGCCAGAGCTTAAAGAGTCACAATGTGATAACAAAGTGATCTGCTACCGCACAAGAGTCAGTTTATGATATCTGAATTGCTGACTGTATTTAACACGTTCGTAGTGTGAAAACGCAATGGTGTCATAGCGATCCACATAGAGAGTAAGTTACTGTGACCGAGGCAATTTCGACAAGAAAACTGTGCAAATATGTTACGCATTTTATAAGTGGGACAGATATAGGTGGATAACGACATAGACTGGAACACAGCTTTGTGGTCATAGAGAGGGATAGAGACTAGGCAGCATGGGTTGTGCATCTTAATACCACTACACGGAGGGTGGACATAAACAGCGGAAGACGTGTTCCGTTCCAGGACCAATACGGGTACAAGTTAAACAAGCAAAACAAGCATTGCGCCCTCTGTGCTGGGGGAGTGGGAGGGCCATTACCCTGCAAGAACTCACGGCGAGATCAAAGGAAGGGTGGGAGGGACATTGGCGGGTGAGGGGGTGTGCAGCCTGGTGAGCTGAAGTGGCAGCAGAGGAGGAGTGCGGCGCGCGCATGAAATGCGCGTGGTTGTGCTCACATGCACTTTACCCGATCCGCAGTTTGGGTAGACTTTTGAAAGCCTTACTATAATCTCGCCAAACAAGCATTTCTAAAGCAATGCCTTAGGCTCGACCTAATAAAGGAAAAAGAAAGTGCAAGGGAAGACAATGAGCGTTGGAAAGTACTGAGAGACTGCAAAAGAAATAGCACAATATGCAATGGAGAGAAACAAGAGGGAAGAGGATGGAGAGGAAAGATGACAAAGAGAGTGTTATGGAAATGTGGGGCAGAGAGGGTGAAAAGGACACCCAAAAGAAGGAGAGACGGACAGAAGGAGTTAGAAAGAAGAGGACTAGCGAGAAATGAAGAGAACACGTGAGAAGATAGAAAGATGAGGAGAGTGGAGGGAGACAGCATGATGAGGGAGGGATAGAAAGAGGAGAGAGTAACAGAAAGATGAGAAGAGGAGAGGGACAGAAAGTGAGAGGATCGGAGAGAGAAAAGGAGAAAAATAGTAAGCAATAAAAGTAACAAAGAAATAATAGGAGACAGGGAGGGGGTTAAGTGCACAGACATCTCTCCTGACCCACGCAGGGCAGGCAGCTGCCTAGCACCCTGTTACAAGGCTGCCCTCCTGGCTGTGAAGGCAGGCGAGAGGTGGGGGAGGGAAGGGTGACATTTCATCTGGAGGGGGTGCGCTGTTAGCAGGGGGATTGTGAAAGCAGGCAACAAGCCCCTGTTTGTGATCACATTCCTGAGCAGTGTAGTCTGTACACAAATACACAAGTAGAAGCATACTAGGGCACATTTAACACTAAAAACACATGCACTGAACATCTCACACAGCATCACTGCTCCTGCACACACAGGCTGGAGGACACTGAACTCAACCAACACGTACGACAGGCACCAATAGATTGAATCAATCTCTCTTTGTCTCACACGGACAAACACATGAACAGTTAATCACCACTGTGACACACACAGATACAGTCCTCAGACACGCTCGGGCACACCGAACCCCAAAAGCTTTCACACACACACACGTCACTGCAAACTAAGGCCTGTTTTGAAATTTGGAATGGAAGGCCAGATATTTTGTCGGAAGGCCAGATATTTTGTCTTCAAGCTCTGGACCTTCCCCTCTGACAGCAATTTATACCCAGCTAAGGTTTTTACAGTAGTATAAGTCAGAGATACTGTAAACTTCAAGAAGGTCAGAATCCTATTGCAGCAACACACCTTATAAACAGGAGTGATTAGAGAGGAGTACTTGAAAAGCCTTGTTGTTACAGCAATGATTTTACTTGCTGCAGAAAAGCGGCTCGTAACCGGGCACAAAGTAGTGGTATTTAAGTGCTACCGAGAACAGAAACATAGGCGCAAATATTTAATGGAGCGCGGACCTCCGGTATAAAATAAATAAATTAATGGAGCGCGATGTCCCTAAAGTGAGCGCCGCACTCCGATGTAAAGTAAAAATTAATAAATAAGCCGGAATTACACTAAATAAACAGCGTGTGCCGCGCTCCAGCCGGAATGACTAAAAAAAGTCCTCACACTAATTAAAGGAGATAGTAACACGCCGCAAGTAAAGCATCCAGTCCCGGTGGGCGGGGTTAAAAGTGGACAGGGTGGTAACCAGGAGGAACTAAAAAGCCTCACTTACAATGTGAAGCCAGCATTTAGCATGGAGGATGATGAAAGCCAATAGAAACAGGGGGCGGAGCCTACACTGAACTTCAAAACCGTATTGATTACTAGAAGCCCTCGCATGGTGAGTGCAGCGCATACGCGTTGCTAACGCCAGGCGAGACCTCAAAACTGGCCCACCAACTGGCTTCAGCCAGATGCTCATTGGTCAATGCCCGATTGCCCGCCTTGCCTAACCGAGGCTGTTAGTGAGCCCTACTTAGCGTTTCTGTTCAGTGTTAATCGTAGGCATTTACGCAAAACCTTTTTGATTGACCTGGATTTGAATTATTTTGGATTAAGTAGGTCACTGATGTGCATAATTCCACCAATAGTGAAGCACATTTGCAGCATTGGGATAGGAGTTTTGATTAAGGTACTAAGTTTAGAATCATGAATCTCGATGTGCCCCACCCCCCCTCATCCCCCCCCCTTTCTTTTTGTAAAGGATCAAAGTGGTGCATAGCATCATTTGGCCCTGGGACGTCCTATCTCTTCTAAGGTTGGCAAGTGATCTGCCATATTTAATAGTTTAGATGACGTATTGGTCTGCCGACTAGTGGGCTGCTTTCAGAGTTCAATGGGCTGCAGTGACACACAATTAGCAGTCACTGCAACCCCATTCTAGTCGGGGCCTTCTGCACTGTTCAGCTGGTTTGCCAGTGCTGATTTTGGTTCGTTGCGGCCCTTTGTCTTGCTATGTACACTTTAAGCTTAAGATGTGACATATTGCTAGTCTATACTCGCTGTAGGTGACGGCTCTCTTCTCGCTCCGCCCTTGGTTTCCTTTAGCTCGACCTCTCTGGGGGAGCCTGGCTTTGTTCCCGATCACGTGATTATAGGGAGATCTGCCTGTCAGTGTCACACTACAGTATTCCGGGTCATACTCTCTCGTCCTCTCTTAACTTTGTACATTATTCCTGGCACTCAACTCAACACCCCTTGGACAATGTGTTTCATACTACACACAACTCAATGTATGTTGCTCCCATCTACCCTGTTGTTTTCAATAAAGAAGGGTTAATTTAAAGAAAGAGAATCTTGGTGTCTCACACGTACGTTATCATACCTGGTGTACTTTCCAAGGCTCTTGCAATGCTCTAGGGTTAATAAAGAAAATGTGCTCAAAAGTGTACCCTAAAGTGCTCGTCGCACACTAGAAATCCTCATCCCGTTATTTCACAACAAAGACAAACTGGACAGCGGGCACAAAAGAGAGCGACTTTCGACCGGTATGTGGCCGAGGTGTTAGAGCATACCACTTGTTTGTGAGCAATTGTGAAACGGAAAAGAAAGCGTCCACAAACCCCTGTGAACTGTGAAAGGGCGCTTTGAGCTGCCCAGGGCCCTTTTCCTCCGTCAGTGGTAGAAGCGCTTTGCACTAAGCCTTTTATTTGCCCTTTTTTCACACGTGGGGGACGTGCCATTTGTTTGGTGGCTTATGCCCTTCTGCCTGGCCGGGTGCACTTCGTGCAATTACACTACCAGCAGGCTCCTTTCTTACCGTCATTAACGGGGGCAGGGCTCTGCGTGGACCCCCTAGTGCTTAATACGGGGGACCTCTTCTAGGGCTCATTCAACCCACTTAATGGCTTTTCAGCAGGTCTGCCTCATAGTGAGCCGCATTATTTAAAGTTCCAGTGTTATGCCCCAGAGAGGCTGGCCAAGCTCTCCACCAATAGACATGGACTTTGTACTTGGGCCCCTGAGTCTGGCGCCAGCACAGCTGTGTGAGCCGCGGCATCCATGCATGCCAACTCTTATCTCGAGGGAAACTTCCATTTTTAACTCACGAAGGTTTTATTTCCAACGGTATTTTGAATTCTACGATCTCACTTAAAAATATCAATGCTTCCAATTAAACTTAACCGGTAAAGGTGTCCATCCTCCCCCCCCCCCCCCCCCCCGGGCAATTTTTCTTTTTTTTTTTAAACTCTCCCTCGTTTGTGATTCCAAATGGTGAACACTAGGCAGTACAGTATCTTTTCAGAGATCTTACTGGTGTACCCAAATACAAGTTCGGGTTAAAGCCACATAGGTACGAAGATTCCTTTTTAAGGGGAGACTTTCTATTTTACCACTTTAGTAGGTACATATTGAGTCGTTTAAACAAATTTAAAAAACTCAATTTTAGTGGGACGACTTGCAGTAGAAAATGTTTACACTCCCCAACAAAGCTCCAAAGGCCTTACTGCATGCTGAATCAAAGTGCACCAGCATTATCCAAGTCATTGTGTCTACCTCATGGAATAGACTAAGGCAGCCATTTGCCTCATACAACATGACACTACATGGGAACTCCCTTCGGGCTCTGTTAGTTAGTACACTTGGCCACCCACTCATCCACAAGACGCCCATAGCGCTTATGCAGGTATGGTGCAGAGCCAGCCCGTGCACAATGGTGGTCCTCAGAGGATAAGTAGCGCACACAAAAATATCTCTAATCTGGAAACCGTGTGGATCATTTCTGGGTTGATACAGATCAACAAATTTAACAACAAACACCTACTACAATCTCACAAGCCACAGCAAACCTCTATGACACAGAATCCAGTCTTTGCGTAATGCAAAAGTTTCAATTTTACTCTGCCTTGAGTGCCAAGGGGACATACCAGTGATACATGCATGTTTTACAGATAGCAGGGATGGCACCTACTTCCTTGAAAATATACTTGCCACATAGAACATTCCTCACAATCTCGGCCTATCCTAATTATTTATTATAGGTTTTGATCCCAATATCCAGGACCAGATGGAATCTCAATGTATCAGAGGTTGTATGGAATTGGCGGAATTTCTGTGCATTTATTAGATCACACGTGCTGATTCCTTCCAGTATTATGAGTTACTTTAAATGTTATCCTCTTAAAATTATACCATTCAGCATTAAAATATTCAAAATATTAACAATGTATGGGTGAAGTAAGATATTTTTGCTATCCTCATTGAAATGTATTTAAGATTATTTTCCATTTAGAAAAAAGGGCAATTGGCATAATGTGGCTTCACAAGAAATTGCATCACATGGCCTTTGACATGGTTGACACTGACATCAAGTGACATGAAAATGAGATCCGATTGCAAGTAGTAACCTTGGGTGCAGTTGAACTGACACATTGCATGAAATTGAGTAGTAAAAAGCATTATCCTCACAAAGACTTCTGTTTTTCACCAAAAATACAACTGAAAATAAGTGAAAACAAGCGCTGGAAAAAGCCAAAGGTCTGGTGTTGTCTGCCAGCCTTTTAACAATTCTTATTTAGTTTTGCCATTGTTTTTGCAAAACATTATTGTTCAAAAAGCTGCCTAGTGTTTGTAAATTTAAAAAATTGACTAAATGCAAAAAAATAATTTTTGCCTCAAAAAAGCACACATTAATTACCTTGGTAGTCCCTGGCACTAAAGGGAACTACTGTGTGTGTGTGGGTATGCTCATTGTGAAAGGGCAGCATGCCGTAGCTCATAGTAATTGCAAACAAAACAGGTGATTAACAGAATGTGGATCAATGTCACACATTCACCCCAGTCCAAAGATCTGGGCCCAAATTCATCGTTTTTTTGCACTCCACACCACCCTGGGTTAGACAATGGCGATATGCAAATCAGCTCTGACCCTGTGCCCCATGGGAACAGTCCAGTCCGAACTACAAAAGCCATGTCCTTCCCAGAACGGAATCAAGCATCCGAGGACCGGACCGGTTTCGAGGTAACACCTCATCAGCCCGGCTAGCTTGACTCCAGTGGTGTGGAGTGCCTGGGACCCACCCAGCCATAAGTGCGCTGGGGATGCTCAGACGTGGGTCCCAGGCACTCCACACCACTGGAGTCAAGCTAGCCGGGCTGATGAGAGGTGTTACCTCGAAACCGGTCCGGTCCTCGGATGCTTGATTCCGTTCTGGGAAGGACATGGCTTTTGTAGTTCGGACTGGACTGTTCCCATGGGGCACAGGGTCAGAGCTGATTTGCATATCGCCATTGTCTAACCCAGGGTGGTGTGGAGTGCAAAAAAACGATGGATTTGGGCCCAGATCTTTGGACTGGGGTGAATGTGTGACATTGATCCACATTCGGTCCATCACCTGTTTTGTAGCTCATAGTAATGTCACCCAATGCACGAAGTGGTCTGATGCATTTCCCTTTAATGCATATTAGATGTAGGCTGGATAAAAAATGTGAATGACACAACCACAGTCAAGGTGTGGCTGAAAAACCCTACAAGTAACAATGGCATACACATGATTTTAGTAAAATCAAAAGCTGTTGGCTTAAACAGACCTAAAAAAGCTGTTTGATCTACCATTGGCTTCCAGCATCTTGCTTTTGCGAAAAAGGAAAGAAGAAATGAAGGAAGGAAAGAATGAAGGAAAGAAGGCAAGAGAGGATAGAAGGAAGGAAGAAATCGGGAAAGAAAGAAGTACATAAAGCAGAAAAGAAGGAAATAAGGAAGGAAAACGAAAGCAAGAACAATTTAAAGAAGGAAAGAAAAGATAGAAAGAGAAAAAAGGTAAAGAAAGAGAAACTACTTAAGAAAAAAGAAAGGAAGACAAGGAAAGAAAAAAAAATGAATGGAAACAGTAAGAAGGAAGGAAAGTATGAAATGAAAGGATGGGAAAAAATAAGGCTAAAGATAAAACAAGAAAGAAAAGAAATTAAGGAGGAAAGAAATGAAAAAGGAAAGGGAGAAATACACATTAAAATATATATATATATATCACAAATGCTGCAAATGTAAACATTATAAAGCCAATTTCCTTCCCGGGGAAGGTTTATTAAAGTACCAATTGGTGCAGTGAGGTCGCTTATGAATTCACATGTATATTATTGAAGATTTTATTTTGAGTACTGCATGCATAGTAAAAATTGAACTTTAAGCCTCATCCACTGTGTATCCTGGCCCAACCCGATTTCCACACCCCTGAAAATTCTAAGACATTAGTGCTTTCAGGGAAACAAAATTATGTCTGCAGTTGCAGTTGCTTTTAGTTATGAAGGTTTAAAAAAACAAGTGATACATTTTATTGTATTCCCAATACATTTTCTTTTGAAACTTAAAAAACAAGTGTTCTCATGCATTCATTATGAAAGTGGCTGATGGCTACCTCACAGCAGTAGCGAAGCATATCATTGGATAGTAGCCACAGTTCCACAAAGTTCAACTTGCTGGACCGTGTCATAATGTCTGCATTTCTTCTTCCACTGGAAGACACCACTCCATTGAAAACAAGAGTGATTTGTTACACTGAATTACCCTGGCATACAAGTGAAGCCTCACATTGTTCTGAGGGAGGGACTTTGACTGGCGACTGATACTGTTATTTTTTTGTATTTGGCGTGATTAGGCCAAATGATAAGGAAAGCGCTACGGACATCCATTGGCTGCCTGCATTGTCGCTATGAAAGGGGTGGGAGGGCAGGAGCAGTGAAATAGATATGTAAGCCGAGGCGCCTCTATGGACTTCCCGTCATTTCTTGGTTTACCCCTGCGGCCCAGGGATTCAACTCCTGCTGCCCTGGGAGGCGTTTTTAGGTCGAGTATTCGAGACCTCTTGTATATACTTTGGTATATACTTATATGTGTATGTACTTTGTGGGGTCTGGACATTCTTAGGACTTGTCTGCTTTCGCTTAGGGACTTTTTTTTTCTGTTCAACTGCCTCTCTTTAACTGTCTTGATAGAAAACGACCAGCAGAGGTCAGTAAAATACCAGAATTGCTTTCTGCTGAGGGACTTTCTTTTTTCTATTTTTCTGATAACTTCCTTGATAGAAAAGTCAAGTCCAGTTTATTTCCTGCATAGTTACTTAAAGCCATTGCAATATTAGTACATAAAATTAAAAAATTAGAGCATAAAAACACCTGTGTATATTACATTTTCACAAGGTAAAAGCGAGTACCTCCATTTTTCCATTTTCACTCCTTTTTTTTTTTTTTTTTTTACTTTATGAATAGCAATCTTCAAATAAAACCTATTGTTGAATGACTCTTTGGAAATTAGACAAACTTATAATTCTGGTCATGGTGTATGTCCTTGTGTGGCTAGTTATATGTTGCAGTTCAGTTTTTCTTCTGACCAGCCATAAGCTTCTTTCTGCAGGTCGTCGTGTTTATGTTTCTCAGAATTTCTCCACTTGTGGAAAGGGTTTTCTCTTTGCAGCTGGCAATATCTTCTTACGGTGGACTAGTTTGGGGCTAGCTCCTATCAAGATGTACAGCAGTGCCGCGCCTGGTTTAATTTTTGCTAAGTTGGACAATTTTTGTTCAGCCAGCAAAAGGAATTTTACCAGTCTACAGTTTAGTTGTATATTTTCTGAGTTTAAGCAGGCTAACACTGCTTGCCTCCTGGTGTGGATGCCTTTCTGTTTGAATGGATATTTGAGAAACTGTTGCCGTGCTTGGTGCATTTCCTTGCATAAGCAGATAAGATGGACTATGTCGCCTTGTTTGGTTTTGCACAACCTGCACGGCTCTGATGCTTGTGACCTTAACCATGGTGGAAAATGTTGAGCGCACGTAAAGATTCCCATCCTGTGTCTCAAAAATTTCATTTTTATGGACTTTGAGTAACCCTGATTAAAAAATGGTTGTGGGGCCAGTGATTTGTATGAATTAATGGTCATCCAAGCGTGCAATCTGTTTGCGAAGCTAGCTTTGTCCTCCACCAGAGATATTTGTTTTAAGGTTTTCCAGACCAGTTTTTTTTAATTGGTGTTGCCAATTTGCACATCCCAGAGTTCTGTAAGTTTGGTGTGTTCTAAGGCTAGCTGTAGGTAGCTTCTGGCTTGGGAGCGCTCCCCATGCTGTATATCCTGCCACAGCAGATGGTTCAACATGTTTGTGGTGGCACTTCTTATCCTGTACAAACAGATGATATAAGTGCCATACCTGGATAGATCTTGTTGTAGGAGTCCAAACTCCAGCCTTATTTGCAGGGGATGTATAGGGCGGGAGGCTGAACATAATTCTATAGGCTTTAATCTGAGTATTGTCCAGCTCCCTTGCATCTCTGCCCCGCATAGCCTCGCTGCTGTAAGCGATGGATGGAAGTAGTTTAGCCTGAGCTACCTTCAGAAGCGGAGTCAGGTTAGGCCCCATCAATTTGTTTGCGAGGTTTTTGAGCGTTAGAGCGATCAGTAGGCCTTTCCTTCTAACTTCCTCTTTCTGGCGCCAAAAAGACCCTTCCTTGTCGAATATAACTACAAGGTACTTGTATTCCTGAACCGGGTCAAGTTTTGTGCCTCCAAGGAGCCAGCTTTTATGGAGGTTCTTTTTATTGTTTATTGACATTGTTCTTGTCTTTCTCAAGTTAATTTTTAGATTATTTTCTGTGGCATAGTCCTGAATTTCCGTCAGTAGATGCTGAGGACCGACGTAAGTGTGGCTAAGCAGAACTACGTCATCTGCATACATGGGGTTGGACAGTGATTTCTCTCCAATCCTCGGCGAGTGTGAGTTGCAGGCGTCAAGCACCTTTGGAAGGTCCGCCATATATAGGTTAAACCGGGTTGGTGCAAGCACACAACCCTGTTTTAGTCCCTTTGTCGTGGGAACTTTCGTAGAAATATGGGTGCCGCCCCCCAACTTCACCTGCACCCAGGTGTCTGTATGTGGAAGTTTCAGCATGTTCAGAATTGGCTGTGGTATGCCCCATTGTGCCAATTTGTCCCACAATCTGCTCCTTTCTACGTTATCGAAGGCAGCACTGAAGTCAATGTAACATAAATACAGAGGTAATTTTGAGGCTTTGGCTGCATCGATTATTAGAGAAATTATGAGGATGTTTGTGGATGTGCTAGCCATTTTGCGAAAGCCTGTCTGGTTCAACGGTATTATAGAGTTTGCCTCCGTCCCGTTTGTCAGCTCCTATAGTATGGTCCCCGCAAAGTATTTTGCTTCATTGTCTATTAGAGCTACTAGGCGGTAGTTGTTGGGCTCTGCCTTCACCTTTTTTGTGGATTGGCACTATTGTTGAGCCCTTCCATGATTCCGGTATCCTATTTAGCTGTCTGACTTCCAGGAATAGAGGTTGAAAGATATCAGCCTAGTCTTCGCTCTTCGCTTTATACAGGGCCGGTGGTATTCCGTTCGGTCCTGGAGCCCCTTCTTTCCTCCCTTTGGCGATCTGCTTTTTGATTAAGAGAGGCGGAGAGTGGTTATCAGGGCCTATTGATCCGTTTTCATTGTGCAGCTCCTCCAGATCCCTCATCTCCGTGTTGGTGGCTCCCCCTGGTTCTTTGAGTGTCCAACTATTAGCCGTTTGGATTCTAGCGCTGTCTATTTGGCTATTGAAATGGGTAGTGAGGAATTTTACCCATATTGCTTCCGAAATGTATGATACGATACCCTTGTGGTGTGGGTGGATAATGCTGTTCACAGTCTTCCAGAAGCGGGCGCTGGTTTTACTGTTTACGTCGTAAATAAGTTTTTCCAAAAAGACCTTCTCACGCTGGCTGTTTATTTCCCATTTCAATGTTTTTAGTTTTGCCCTTTGTGCCTTTAAGGAAGCTCGTTCAGGGACGTTCTCCGGGGAACCTCTCAGCCTATGCAGAGTTGCATTTATTGATTTTTTTAAATGCTTCAGCAAGAGTCTTTGATCCTTCAAGATAGTTTTTTTTCAGCTTTCTGTGAAACATTTTTTGTAGTAAGGGGTGCTGCATAGCTGTCTAAAAGCTTGGCAGTGAACTGTTCTCAGTGGTCTACTTTATCTTCTGGGCCGTATGTTAATGTATCAAAGAGTTGAATGGCTGCTTCGGCCTTGGACTTTATATTGTTTGTTGTGCATTTGATCCTTCTTAGGTTGGCGATATAGGTAATGCCCAATGTTACATCCATGTTGATTGCTCTTGCTCCCGTCGCTGTTATTTGGAATTCTTGGGGGCAGTGGTCACTATCGCCCTTGTCCCCGATTCTATACCCAGAAATATGTGGAAAGAGTGCAAGACTTGCGCAGGTGTAGTCCAATATGGAGCTTGTTGTGGAAGAATAGAAAGAGTCAACTGGTGGTGTATCGTCCGGGAATATTCCATTTAAGGCTCGAAGATTTAGGTGTTCTAAGTCTGCAAGTAGCCGATTGTTGCAGTGCTTCTTCTTTCTGTACGGTGGATGACCCTGTGTGGGGATGTTATGAATTCCATTTTGTATAGCTACCTCTTCTCCATGTCAAGAACCCATAATATGTTGGTTTAGGTTCCCTGTCAAAATAAAGATCGGGTTTTCCATCACTGTAGCATGCTTTGCTACTTGGTTTGTAAGTGCTAGAGAGTCTTTCACCTTCTGTTTAGTGTGGACGTACGAGTTGATTAGACACACCTCTTTTACTCCCTCCTCAAGAGGGATTAAAGTTAAAACTGCAATTGATTCGTTGGTCATAGAGTCCATGAGAGTTGTTGAGGATATACTTGTTGTGGAGACATAGGTTGCCAGCCCACCTGAGCTGTGCCCAAATCTGCCCGTCCTTGTTGCTGGAGTAGCAAAGAAGGTATAGCCCTCAATTTGCTGAGGGACCAGGAGCCAGGTTTCCTGCAGAAAAATTATGTTGAAAGTTGTTACATACTGCAGGAATTCTGGATCCTCGATTTTAGTTGCTAGGCCATTTGTGTTCCACGAGCATAATCTGAAAAAGGACTCATTTGCTCTGCTGTGGCTTCTGTCACTCCCATTGTGTCAATAGTCCACTGTGTGTATTGTGATGGTGTGCGATATTACTTCCTATGGCAGCCATGGCTTGTTTTAGCAGCAGCCCATGGGGCTATTTCTTGTCCGTCCCAGGTGCTGCTTGCACTCTGTCAGCGCGATCTTCCCCTTGCTCCCCTAAGTACACAGTTTAATTGTATTACACGTGTCTTTGGTTCTGGGGTGGCGTTACTTAATAATGGCAACGGATAGGCTGGTTTTTGGAAGGGGACAATGTCGATGCCCCAGCTTTGAAATGATAGTAAAGGACCTGCAGAGGTCAGTAAAATACCAAAATCACTTTAGCTTTCTCTAGATTCCAGTCCATAGAAATTGTCTTCCAGGAGCACCATTAGACCATAATATTTTTTTCAAATCTTGTATTTTCAGTGATATGACCACTGAAGGCCCGAACTTTACATCAAAGACAGAGCTTTGAACTATACCATTTCCCGCTGAAAGGCAATATTTCTCTTCATGTGTTCCCACACCTGGCATGCCATGCAGTGCTTATTGTCCCTCCATGTTAAAGAACAGTAGATGTTTCAGCACCCAGGCTAATGTGCTGCATAGATACAAATACATATAAGGTCCCAAAGGCGTGACCGATTGCATTGCAAATGCTTGTTTTCACCGGGACGGCATTCATCTATCTGCTCAAGGCAATCCAATTTTTCATCAAAATTGTTAGTTTTTACTGTGCAGCATTTTCTGCAATCATAAGAGGCCAACCAGAAGGGAAAGCCTGTACAGTCAACTAACCATCCATGCCCGTGGTGAGGGCGGAGTTGTGCTTGGCCACAAAGCTGGTAGACACTTCGCATCAGGAACAGAAAAGCAAGCACACTCTGGAATTGATTTGGCTTTAAATCTTATCCCAACCGGTATTGTGGTGTGTAGGGAAGGGCCAGGAATATGCACTACAGAGATTGTCCTTAGACAGCCATGGTACTCTATTAGAGTGTCCGGGGGGGGGGGGGGGGGGGGGAGACAGAAGCCTATGCACACTCTAATAAATGAACAGTGATGTCATTGTAGACACTAGAGACAATGGAAACAAAGCATTTCATTTGTAAACAAATCAATTGATTTCTTGGAATCAGTTGTTGGAAAGTGTATCTTTAATGTTAATGAGAACCAGCCGACACGTGTTTCGTCGCGTGTGGGACAGTCTTCCTGCGACTCCTCAGGGCTGGGGGGGGATACAAAGGGAGGTGATGGGGTACATGACAACAACATACAGTATTCAAATGGTGTGTGACATTTCACCTAACAATGGACCAGCAACAACTTCAGACAAGAGATTGAAACTGGATAGGTTGGAAAGTCCTAAGACTAACCCCAACTTTTAGTGAATACCTCCCTATAACCCACACCCTCCAAACCACCCAACCACACCAATGTGGTTTGGGGATAAAATCCCATAGTGCAGAATGTTGGTCAGTGAATCACAACTGTTGACCAGTGTATGCTCAAATCATTAACACACTAAGGGCAGATTATAACTTTGAGGCATTACTTATCACCCCCGATAAATAATGATACCATGGGGTATGTTATTTAGCAGGTGCGGTAAATAACACCTATTATGATTTTATGGGGAAAGGCATGCAGATTTTGTTGTTTAACGCACCAAAATAGGAATGATACAGTAATTACTACATGTTTTCCCCGGTTAAGCATACGAAATGTAACAAATGTTGGTTTATTTAACGCATCCACACATACAAGGTCAGAAACCTAAGAAGCCACTTCTTCAGAGAATGAGAGAGTAACATAATAAATCAGGGGCTGAAAAGTTCCATGTCTTTAACTGCTTTCTGAAGGTTGCTTTGGAATCAATAAATCGTAATGAACTGGGAAGATGTTACAGGCCTTGTTGCCCAGTACTGCAAAGGCTTTACCCCCTCTGGTTCTAGGCTTGAGCAGATTTGCGTTTGTAGATCTCAAAGATCTATTTGTAGAGTAGTGAGTAAACCTGGTTAATATCTATCTCGGACCCATATCTTTATAGGATCTAAAAGTCAGCAGGAGAATTGTAAACAGCACCCTCTTATGTACTGGCAGCCAGTGTTAGGCCTTCAGAGCCGCTGAAGCTGAAGATCATCTGGGAGGGTTTCGGACCAATCTGGCAGTTGCCACGCTGAACACTTTGGGTTTCTGAACAGTCGGTTTAGAGGATCCAGCATACAAACTGTTACAGTAGTCAAGTCTGGAAGTTCTGAGTGCGCAGGCCACAGTCTTACTGGCTGCTACTGGAAGAAGATAAAAGATTTGATTAAGTTGGAACATGTGCAAGCCACTTTAAGGGCATGAAGACTAGACAGTAAGGAGTCCATTTGTGCTTCCAAATTTCTGACCACCTGCACCATGGGACAGGGGGAGCTGATTCCGGCCACCGTTTGGAAGGAGCAAAAAGATTGTGCTTGCTGAACTGCATGATCACAGTTTTTTTTCGTATTGCATTTCAGGTGGTTGGCTTGCATCCAATTGATGACTGCGGTAAGTCAATTTTTTAAAATTCTGACCTAAAGGATTCTTTGTCCAGCGATAGGATCATCTGAGCACCATCTACATAAGGAATAGTATCTATTCTAAAGGAGGAAATCGGCGAAATCGGGGGAGGGGGCGTGGAGGGGGGCCTGTAGATATTATAGAACACCAGGCTCAGCGATGAGCCTTGCAGGACCCCAGAAGTTACTGCTATTTATCCTATTCTGAGGTCTCTCTACCAACAGTCGTTTCTGTTTGTAAACTGTAGCTATGGACTTGAGTTCTTTTCACAGTCTCAATGTTATGAAAGTTAAACATTAAAAGAAACATCCAAATGATGCAGAGCTGCCCCTTGTCTTCCTTTAATTGTAATGGAAGAGTCCATGTTCATTTTTAAGCTCACGGAAGTGCTGATGGCTTTTGTTACATACGACCACATCTTTCAGTTTCTGGGGGGGGGGGGGGGAGACAGAAGCCTATGCACACTCTAATAAATGAACAGTGATGTCATTGTAGACACTAGAGACAATGGAAACAAAGCATTTCATTTGTAAACAAATCAATTGATTTCTTGGAATCAGTTGTTGGAAAGTGTATCTTTAATGTTAATGAGAACCAGCCGACAC
The DNA here is from genome assembly GCF_964263255.1 of Lissotriton vulgaris. NCBI lineage: Eukaryota > Metazoa > Chordata > Amphibia > Caudata > Salamandridae > Lissotriton > Lissotriton vulgaris. Next base: position 1,770,593,063 of record NC_141685.1, on the reverse strand, counting down.
GTGTTTCGTCGCGTGTGGGACAGTCTTCCTGCGACTCCTCAGGGCTGGGGGGGGATACAAAGGGAGGTGATGGGGTACATGACAACAACATACAGTATTCAAATGGTGTGTGACATTTCACCTAACAATGGACCAGCAACAACTTCAGACAAGAGATTGAAACTGGATAGGTTGGAAAGTCCTAAGACTAACCCCAACTTTTAGTGAATACCTCCCTATAACCCACACCCTCCAAACCACCCAACATTGAGACTGTGAAAAGAACTCAAGTCCATAGCTACAGTTTACAAACAGAAACGACTGTCGGTAGAGAGACCTCAGAATAGGATAAATAGCAGTAACTTCTGGGGTCCTGCAAGGCTCATCGCTGAGCCTGGTGTTCTATAATATCTACAGGTGGGTGAAAGTTAAACATTAAAAGAAACATCCAAATGATGCAGAGCTGCCCCTTGTCTTCCTTTAATTGTAATGGAAGAGTCCATGTTCATTTTTAAGCTCACGGAAGTGCTGATGGCTTTTGTTACATACGACCACATCTTTCAGTTTCTAAAAGAAAGTCATATTAGGTATGTGTATAATAGCAAATATGTTTCTATGCTCAATCAGCCCTAGAAAGATCTACACAGCAAAGGGAAAACCCATCCATCCTCTTACCTGGGAATGTATTGCGAGAATAGAAGCAGGGGTGGGAATGTGGTGCTTTAAGCAAGAAGCATATGTGACTGTGAAGGCAACTGTGAGAGAAGCGTCGTGGTCGATAGACCACCTCACTTCGAATGTGTCGTCCAAAGACCATTATCTCTCAAACATGTTCAACAATCATTAGCGTAATTTGCCCTATTTTGGTGCTACTCCTTTTATGGCTTAATTCCAATAATCGGGGTCTTGGATGCTGCATTGTGTGTTGATTGTCGTGAGGATTTAATCATTTGTCCAGCACCCTTGTATGGCACATCAAATGTTTCCCCTTCTGCCGCAACACCTAAAATTCGTTATACACTGGGGCCTGCACCCTCTGCTCTTCTGAAGCCAAAATGTTTTATTTAGCCTCCGGTGATATTTTCAGACCACTAGACCGTCGGCGTTCTTGTATATTGTTCATTCACGAACCGTTCACGACCCTCATACACGGGTTCACGACTTTGTTCGTGTATTACAGACTGCGTAATTTCTCAGAAATTGCACGGTTCTGTAAATATTTTACAACAATGTTATATCGTGTTATTTCCACAATTCTGTTATGGTTCCATGTCGTTATTTCAGAGTTATGGTGACATTTACACATCTTCTGCTTCGTGTTTGGGTTTGTGCACGCATGCACACGTGCCAGGTGTAAGGTGTGATTGTGGCACCGCCATATCATTGGCTGAAGCGCAGCCCTTCCATTACAATGGGGCCAGAGGGTGGGGGGTTGTCTGTTGTGCAAGCTATGCGTGTCTTCCCATTGGTCCAGCCCAACCTCTGACTCTCCGCTTGACTCCGACAGGTGCTGCTGCTCTGTCAGTCCTGACTCTGCCCTGCAGCCCGAGTGTCGCGTGAGAGGGAGAGAGCGCCGAGGGGGCTCAGCCATGCCGCGATACACCGTGCACATTCGTGGCGAGTGGCTGGCCGTGCCCTGCAAGGACGACTCGGACACCGTGGGCTGGCTGGGCAAGGAGGCCTTGCGGCGCTACGTCAAGAACAAGCCGGACAACGGGGGCTTCGAATCGGTGGACGACGTCCAGTTCTTCGTCCGTAGGTGCAAAGGCCTGGGCCTGCTGGACCACGATGACTCGCTGGGGGCGGCCTTGGAAGACAACGACTTTGTGGAAGTTGGTAAGTGCCTCCATTCTGCCTTGCACCGCACTGGGTAAGGATGATCATAAAAGCCCTTCAGCTGGGGACACTTAAGGGGATGTACATTGTGGCACGCTTTCATTCTGATTGTTAATGTAAGTGCTGGACACAGGACTGCCCATTATAAATCGCCACCTTTTGTACTAAACAGACGTGGAGATGAATTTAGCCTGGAGCCTTTCTTGAGCATGTAGGCACGTGGCAAAGTATATGCTTCCATGCCACCACGAGTGAGTAATATCTCTACCAGGTTTCGAGTTGTTCCCTTACGTCTTGCTCCTGCGGCCAACTCTTGTGACTGTTCTCAATGCTTGTGTTTGCTTTGTTGTTGTTTTTTTTATTTATTTTTAATCCTTAACCTTCACATCTCCGTGATAAAACGAGTTCATCTTAAAATTGGCAGAAGACAGAATACATGTAAGTGGGATCGTGCTGAGGTAAAGGGCCCGCACGCTGCTATGCCATCCTAGTGTCGCTGGTTTAGCAGCGCCCACCCACAGGGGGAAGGAATACTGCACAGACGCGTTTTGCGCCACGGGGAAGTGTAGTTCACTGCGCGGGGATTTACACATATTTTTGTCTGTGTTTTTGCATGATGGATAGTTTATACGTGAAGTTAAAATATGATTTACTGATGTGCAGTGCTTAACAAATCGAAAGCCATTTTAAGACTTCGTGTTTAAATCTGCAATATTGTATTATGGATGTTACACTGCAGTGGCAGAAATGGCGTTTCTTATTTAAATAGCCTCGAGCTCACATGGCATGTTGGCTAAATATAAAATATGTACACGGCACGTGTTGATTTTTCGGCCAAAGCACGGCAAAACCGATCAAGAACTAGCATGACGTGTACACCCAGCCCAGCTCTCGCGGAAGATAAGTTGTGTGTGATCTTGGTCAACTCCTTATTCCGTTGGTTCTTGTTTCTCGTGACTTCAAGATATGAATTACTAGAAACTGCAAAGCAGTGTGTTACATTTCGAACCTGGTAATATAAACGTTGACCTCTTGCATGTAACTAACGAAAATGTGAAAAGGAAGGTGACCATAACTATTTAGTTCAGGGAAGGTTAAGTTGCTTTTATGTTTTTTGTTCTGAAATCCGCTCTGTACGTCTCATTTATATGCCAATTTCTAAGTGAGCTGGGTTTTACGAAATAAAGAAGGAACGAGGAATTGAGTTCTGGTTAAGATCACACATATTGCTCATGGTATTACAACTCCGGCCTCACGGTTTCATAGGAGGAATCATAACCACTATACTTACAAATGAAATGTTTCTGAAGTTGCTATCTTCACAAATGTAGTGATGTTCAAAGCGTGGGTGGGACATTTAAAGAATGCAATGAAAGGCGCCCCGTGATTCAGCCCAAACGCAGCTGGGGGCCACTGGCCCTCTACCGAAGCCTTCCTGGCTTCTAAGCTCCCTTTTCCGTCTAATAAAATGATAAAATTGCATGATTATGGCATACAAGATGCCGGTTTCTATACGTATAGACTGGCGTACAGTTTCGAGTATGAGGTCAACTTTAAAACACAAGTTAATAATTAGTGAGTCTAATCTAAAAAAATCCTTTAAAAATGTTTTTTTAAATACAATTTCTAAAATGCACTAACGTCCTATGACAGATATTTATACTTCATGATTTAAGAACAGTTTGCATGAAACTTAATAGATGCATAACCAGTGTAGTGTTAACATCTACATAAGTGCAAGAGTGGACCTTTTAAGTTTCAACCAATAGCAGGACTGGCCAGTTAGTTCAACAACTGTACATTATCCTTGCAGCACTTTTCCTTGCTTGTCTAATGCGTGTTTCTTGGTCCTGTTATTTTCAGTTCCACGGTTGGTCGAACGTTTCCGCTCCTGTTCTCTGTGCTCTCCTTGACCCTCCCCATTACTGCTGACTTTAGGCTTTGGGTGAATGTTCCGCAGCCCTCCAGGACCACTCCCCAAACCACCCAAGCACGCGTGGATGGCGGTCTTTATCGATGGGGTGTGGTAAATGGGTCGGCCAGTCTCTGGTGCTAGTAGTGCTACCATGACTGCTGATGTGGGGTGTTCATCTGGGTGCATTTCCTATCGGGCTGGGGCGTAGCTTTGGGCGGGAGGGGTGTTGCACCCCCACCCCAATGTATTCTCTAGTTAATAGTTGGGTACAGGTGTTTTCAGTTGGATGTGGTGAGGTGTCTGTCAGATTTCACCTGGGATTTTACTTACAACAGCACACACACTCACCCTCGTCTCTGTTTTCCAGATCTTAAAACATGTAGGTAATTTCACAAAAGAATGAGTTTTAAGTACTCCAAACAATTCCCACACCTCTCCCTTTCCAATCGCTTAAGTCCTCTCAATGCCATGCTTCACATATATTTTATTTTAACATGATATGACAGTGCAATTGTTGTAAAATCTGAAGTTCACACCACCCTCGCCCCCCCCCCCCCCCATTCCCCTAGACTGTTTTACTAGCAAGCTATGCCCCTGCTCGGTATGTGCTCTCTTACTTGCCCAATGATGCTGTTCTGTCAGAGGATGTGAGTGTAGACGACAAGTTGGTTTTCACTATCTTTGCTTCCCCCTTGCTGTACATTGTTTCCATTGTAGGTTGTCATGCACTGATGCGTTATAAGTGGTGCATCATGGTTTGAATGGTGTTAAGAAGTGGTATCCTGTGTTGTAGTATGATTTGTGTGAAGGAGGGGGGTTAGATTGTTTCAGTGGTGTTGTATGGTGTTCTACAGTGTGATGAAATGTTGGTTGTGTTGTGGAGTTCAAAGTGATGATGCAGGGCTGGGTTAACAGCATTTCTTGAGTCTTCTCTATTGTCCTGTGGGAGTGCCCTAGGTAGTTATAAAATCTGTTTGCTTTTGTTGTGGTTTGTGATTGAATGCTGTTGAGTGGTGTAGTAAGGGATGGTTTGTCCTATGTGGAAATGATTAGGTGTGGGGCGTGAGGACCTAACATGGTATGGCCATGTTACATAAACATGTTGCTGCGGTTATGGTGTGTTTATGAAGTTATATTTCATGGTTGTGATTGGTGTGGTGTAAGAAAGTGCACTCTTTTTGCATGGTTGGCTCCACTTTCTGTCAAACTGCTGTTGTACTTTGACTGAGTGTGCCCTGGGCTCCTGCCAAACAGGTACCCAGGGATTATGTTATTGCCCTAAACTGCATTAAAAACAAACCCAATCGGCACTGCTTGGCCACAGGTCAGTCCCTTGTAAATGGTGCTATAGGGTCAAAGGGCACTGTTACCAGGGAAGGTCTCAAAGGGCTACAGCACTGATTGTGCCACCCTTAGAGGCCCTGTACCTTAATACACACACTGTCATTGCAGGCTGCACGTTTCGGTGCAGAACAAAGTGAAGAGTTGACATGGCCTGTGTGTGCCATGACTATAAACCCACTGTCCTGGCATGTGTCAGCCACCCCTCTAGCTGGGCGCACTATACCAGTGTTCCGAGTACAGGTGCATGAGCCCTGTGTTCCTACAGTGTCTAAGCCAATTCTTAGACATTGTAAGTGCAGTAATGCCATTAAGAGTATATGGTGCTGGGAGTTTGTCATTATGAATTCTACAGCCCCACAATGGCTTTACTAAAAACTGGGAAGTTTGGTATCAAACTTTGTCAGCACATCCCACACTGATGCCAGTGTGGGATTGAATGAAAAATGCACTCAGAGAGGGTATCTTAGAGATGCCCCCTGAAAAACGACCTAACAGTAATGTCCAGGCTGAGTGGCTGCTTTTCAGCTGCCACCACCATCCCTGTTTCTGGACCCCTGGGTCTAGAGCCTGCTGCTCTCAGAGGTCTGAAACAATGTACATCCTGGGATGAGGTGCCAAACCTCCTCCTCCAGGGTGGGCAGGGTCTACGAAGGGGAAGCTTCAAAGGCTTGCTGCCTTTGTGAGCGTTCCCAGGCCTTTTGCTGCTTCCAGCAACTGGCACCCACCAGTTCTGAACCCCACTTTGGGTGGGAGAACCGGCGGGAAAGCTAAGTGACAAAGGGAGGTGTGCCCACCTTTGCCAACGCCTTCCCTCAGGTGGGGGAGGTGAGGCAAAACTCTCAGTCCCCACCATTTTGCCGATGGGGGACCCAGCCAACCAGTGAGGCATATGCCCCCCTCCCACTGGAGGGTGGCATAATAGTGGGTTTACCCACCCCAAGGAAGGGACCCCTTGGTACCAACCTTTACTGTAACACCCTTACATCTAGTATTCAGGGGCAACCCTGAACCTTACCTCCTCAGACAAGAATCAACAAGAAGAGAAGAAGGACCGAAGAAGCTGTTGTGCTGAAACTAAGAAGAGAAGGACACCCATTGACTTGGCCCCAGCCCTACTGGCCTGTCCCCACCTCGAACCTGCTCCAGCAAAATCCCAGTGTGTCCTGCAGCCAGTAGCCTCAAGAACCCAAAGGACCTGCCCTGTCCTCCAGGTCAAAGTCTTTGTCTCACGTGAGCACCGGATTTTCTCACCCACAGACTCGGGCCCCAGCTAAAACCACAAGTCTGCACCACTCTGCACCTGATGCCTACGGCCTGCGTTTAAGTAACCCAACACCACAAGGAGGTCTCCCTGGCGATCCTGACCTGAGATATGGTTATCGCTGACCTGCCACAAATCTCTAAGGGAGAACAGGGTGAAAAAGAAGTGTTGAAGCCTGAAAGAATGGCCCAACCTTCCAAGAGGAAAGGTAAGAAGACCGGGAATACAGCTTCTGAACAGCCAAAGAATATGGACCCCTCTCTTCAGGGAGAGGACTTGAAAGTCCCAGAGGGAACTGAGCCTATGGAACTTTACCCATATCAGGTTGAGCTCTTTGGCCCAGGGGGACCCACTAGGGAAGAGCTGTGCCTTGGACAGCAGACCTGTCCAACTCTTGCAAGCTTGAGGCAGCAAGCTGCTGCACAGGAAAAAGGAGATGCCAGTGGTACCCACAGAGTCTATTGGGAGGAGGGACTATTGTACACTGAGGCCAGAGACCCCAACCTTGGAGCCACTGGGAGAGTGATAGTGCCTCAGAAGTACAAGGAGTTGCTCCTACCTTTAGCTCAGGGCATTCCCATAGCTGGGCATCTGGGCAAAACCAAGACTTGGGAAAGGCTAGTTAGCCACTTTTACTGGCCATAGATGTTCTAAAAAGTAAAAGATTTTGTCAGCTCCTGTGTCACCTGCCAGGCCAGCCTCAAGACAGGTGGCCACTCAAAGCCTCCCCTGATACTGCTACATGTTGTGGGGGTTCTCTTTGAAAGGGTAGGTGTGGACATAGTGGGCCCACTTGAACCTCCCACAGAATCAGGAAACACATTCATTCTAGTGGTCACAGTGGATTATGCCATTAAGTATCCTGAGGCAATTCTCCTTAGGACTACTACAGCTCCTGCAGTAGCCATGGTCCTCATTGGTGTCTTGACCAGGGTAGGGTTTCGTAAGGAGGTGGTTTCAGGCAGATGGTCACACTTCATGTCTGCTTTCCTAAAACATATGTGGAAAGAATGTGGAGTGCAGTGCAAGTTTACTACACCCTATCACCCACAAATCAATGGTCTTGTTGATAGGTTAAATAAGACATTGAAAGGCATGATTATGAAAAGCTCAAAAGGAGATGGGATGTCCTCTTATCATGCTTGCTTTCCACCTACAGAGAGGTGCCTCAAAAGGGAGTAGATTTTTCCCTCTTTGAACTTCTGTTTGGCCTTCTTGTTAGGGGACCACTCTGTCTTGAAAAAGAGGGTTGGGAGAAGCCTCTCCAAGAACCCAAACAAGATATTGTGGACTATGTACTAGGCGTAAGGTCCAGATTCGCAGAGTGCATGGAAAAGGCTTTCAAGAATCTTGAGGCCAACCAAGAGCTCCAGAAGCACTGGTATGACCAAAAAGCTGCACTGGTGGAGTTCAAACCAGGGCAAATGGTATGGGTTTGGGAGCATGTGGCACCAAGGGCCATGCCTACAACACACTGCCATGGCATAGGTCAGCCACCCCTCTAGCTGGGTGTACTATACAGTGGTGAGGGTACAGGTGCATGAGCCCTGTATCCCTACAGTGTCTAAGCCAATTCTTGATTGAAAAGAGGAGTGAGGCACACTTGGGTAAATCCAAAGTAAAGCTGATGTAGAAAAAATTAAACAACTTGGGTGCATACAATGTATCCCCCTCTGGCCATTAATGGAAATAATGTAAGGACGCATATGAGAAGTATCATTGTGATGATTTACAAAGGATAATAATCAAGATACCGGTTTGTTTGATGCATCACGGTTCTATTTGTGGAACTTTCTTTACTTTGAAAAAGGTTACTTCAACCATTACAGAGTGCATCTGAGGGACATTACGTACTCATACTTAGTGCTTTGTTCTATTTTAACCCAATTCTTAGAAATTGTAAGTGCAATAATGCCATTAGGAGTATATGGTGCTGGGAGTTTGTCATTACGAACTCCACAGCCCCATAATGGCTTTACTGAAAACTAGGAAGATTCGTATCAAACTTCTCAGTACATTAAACCCACACTGATGGCAGTATGGTATTTCATGAAAAATGCACCCAGAGGGTATGTTAGAGATGCCCCCTGAAAAACGACCTAACGTAGTCTCCAGGCTGACTGGCTGCTCACCAGCTGCAACCACCAGACATGTTTCTGGACCCCTGGGTCGAGAGCTTTCTGCTCTCACGGGTCTGTAAGAATGTACATCCTGTTAGGAGGTGCCATGCCTCCTCCCCCAGGATGGGCAGGATCCACAAAGGGGAAGCTTCAAAGGCTTGATGCCTTTGTGAGCTTCCCTAGGCCTTTTGGTACTTCCAGCAACTGGTCCCCACCGGTACTGACCACTACTTTGGGCAGGAAAACTGGTGGTAAACTCAAGTGAGCGAACCAGAGGGAGGCTTATGCCCTCTCCCACTGGAGGGTGGCATAATGGGGGTGTACCCACCCCAAGGAAGGGACTCCTTGGTCCCAACCTTTACTTACCTATAACACCCCTAAATCTTGTATTTAGGGGAAACCGTGAACCTTGCCTCCTCAGACAAGAATCAACAAGAAGTAGAGAATAAGGGCAGAAGAAACCATGCTGAAACTAAGAGGAGGAGGACGCCCATTGACTTGGCCTCAATCCTACCGGCCTGTCCCCACCTCAAACCTGCTTCAGCAAAATCCCAGTGTGTCCTGCAGCCAGCATCCTCAAGAACCCAAAGGACCTGCCCCGCCTTCCAAGCCAAAGACTTTGTCTCCCGTGAGCACCGGATTTGCTCACCCGCTGACTCAGGCCCCAACCAAAACCACAAATCTTTACCACTCTGCACCCGATGTCTATGGCCGGATTTTGAGTAGCCCAACACCCCGAGGAGTTCTCCCCGGCGATCCTGACCTGAAATCTGGTGATCTCCGACATGCCTCGAATCTTCAAGCGAAGCCTGCAGCCCCTTTCTGGAGGATCCCCCTACTACAACCGTTGGTAAGAAAACCAGCGCCTAAAGGCACCCCCCACACCCGATGTCCCACTGCCTTGGGTGGCCAAACCAACTGTGTCACCAAGATTATAGTAGGCCCCCTAATGTAAGGTCTGGGACCAGGGGAATGAGAAAAGAAGGTTACAATGTCCCTATGATCAAAGATGCCCGTGGGAATGATCACTGAATACAACTGAACCCCCAGACGCTGTGACCGGAGGAGCAAGGAGGCCGTCTTTTTAAATCCAGATGCTCTAGTCATCACGAGGACTAGAATTAGCTGACGAAGCATACTTAGCACGCGGCTACAGCGATTTAACAAGTACCTCTCTTGCTTATGTATACCAATCGGTGGCTCCTCCGACACAGTGAGGTATCGACAGTACAGATCAAAAGATAATATCAATTACCATTATACCCTGACTGATCAAATGGGATATTTGTAGTCCTGAGCGTGGACCCAAAACAGGACACCTTCCTTTTTAACGATCCTGACCTCAGAATGAATACCTGAGTGAAAAACTTTTTATTGTTTGAGAAACTGTCCTGAAGAAGGTTTTTAACCGAAACGCCGCGTCGACTTGTGTTCTCATGAACATTTTTAACGCTTTATGTAATATTTTGTAATATTTGTAAAACATGATTTTTTCAACAATTGTATGTAAACCAAAAATTATAACTTGTCCAGAAGTGTAATAAATTTATGTTCAATGTTTAAACTAATTTTGTTGTAGTGCTTCAACCTGTCACAAATACACATGAAATTGTTTCTGAGTGATTGTTATAATTGCATGCTGTTTTTCAGTCTAAGATTGATATATGCTTGATCTGTTGTGATTTAGATAACATTTTTATATATACTTGGTGGCTGCGTCTACAAATCATATTAAGTGTAGTGGGTTCTAAATCCCGGGTGATCGTTCCCATGGGCATCTTTGATCTTAGGGACATTGTAACCTTCTTTTCCAACCAACTGTGTCCCAGCATCCCAACTTACCTCTCCAACCGGTGGTAACCTCCAGAAGATCTTCGTCCCCTAGCCTTCAGTCTTTGTTGCAACCAGAGATGCCCCATTGAAAACAACAGGGCACCGATGCAAAAACAGCACCCTGCACCCAGCCGCCCCAGTGCCGCTGTGGGTGTACTTTGGGTGCAAATTCACATCCCCCTTTGCCCTGAGCTTAACAGGAGCTTTGCTCCCACAACCCCGTGGTCTGCTCGTGAGCAGCCATCAACCGGAGACCCTCTATCCCCCATTGGATAAAATTGGGGCTCAGCACTCTGCAACCTGCCACCCTAGTGTCACTGAGGGTGTTTCAAGAGTACATCATTGACCCTGGGGGGAACCCTTGTTCTAACCCCAGAATACAAACTCACAAAAACGTGTACTTACCTGCAAACCGTTAACGTGGTTTTTCTCCATAGGAATACATGGATTGTTTTTCCTTGGAAATTATTCAAAGTGTGAAGTTTGTTTGTATGAAACACTGAAAAACTGCTAATGTACAAACTGATAAACTTACCTTCTCCAGGAAATCTAGGCATATCACACAGAGTAGAAAAAGTAACAAAAAGTTATATAAAAAGTAACATACAAAGTAATCTGTAAAGTAACTGAAAAGTCATTTCCAAACATTGACTTACCTGTAATTCAGTCAACTGCATTTGAACATGCATTCAATTGTAAAACATTGCATAAGATTTTGCAAGGTGTTTATTCCACGTACCTGTACCTGGCTTGCATGGTTCTAGAAAATAAATATACTTAAATAATATTTTTATACAAACAAATTGGTCTGATCTAAATCTTTGAGTGTGACATTTGTTGCCTGAGTGTGTACAACAAATGCTTAACACTACCCTCTGATAAAGCCTTACTGCCCGCCCACAATACCTCAAACGGAGAGTAAGGTGCTATCTACTTTTATCTCTGCCTACCTTTGGGGTTCCACTGAACTCTGTGCACACTATACCTCATTTTGGTATAGAATATACAGAGCCAGTTCCTACATGTGGTAAATATTAAAGCGGGTGTGATAGTTTGGGATAGTGAGCTGGTATGATAAGTTGTATTGGGGTGAGATGTTGCATAGTATGGTATGGGATAGTGAGCTGGTATGGTCAGGTGTTCTGTGGTGAGATGTTGCATAGTATGGAATGGAGTAAAGTGAGACAATGGTATGTCGCATTACTACTGGGCGTACTGCAAGCTTTCAAATCTAAATTCATTTTCTATTATCAATATACGCATATTTTTGCAATTTTTGGTATATTAATTTGAAATTTCAGGATATTTATGGTAATGTTATTTTTCACACAGATTGCATCCATTTCAATGTGATCTGGCATAAGTTTCACAGTGCAAGGGACTCCCTCAGGCTGACGGAGAGCTTTGCTGCCTGGTTATAGAGGGAGGCAAACTAGCTAGTTAAAGTAGTATTTTTTCTGATGCCAAAGATAATGGGCCATATTCAATTCAATACAATTTTCTAGTAAACTTAAGTTAATGATCAATTTGATATTTTTTATGAATGTAGAGACTTTACAAAGGGATTGCTGACAGGCGTCAGCCCTTTTTACGGGGCGGAGATCTCCACCACGGCAGAGATATTTATAGCTGTTAAACTCGCTAGAGGAGCACGCAGAATCAGGGCCGGCTTTAGGGCAGTGCGACCGGTTCCACTGCACCGGGCGTCAAGCTAGGGGAGGCCCCATGTGTGCTCATAAATCAACACCATTTGCATCGCCCAAAAGCTTGCAGTGCACACCGTTCACCCTCTTTCATTTCCGCAACGTGGGTCCTCATGGAAATAAAAGGAGGACAGCTGTGTTCATGCGTGCCATCACAGATTACGATTTACTGCCAGACCCCACCGTTACTGCTCTGTATTCTCAGAACAAATGCTTGGAGCCGTCCGGGAGACAAAGAACGTTGTGTTCCTTTTCGTGGATTAGCAGAGGTACAGAAAGTGAGCTTCGTTCTTGGTATTGCATTAAAGGTCAGTTTGCGCACATTACTTGTTCCACCAAAGTGTTTCCATTCTTCCTGTGCAGATTTCACCACAGCAGAGAACTTTGTATGGAGTGAATGGAGTCCAATATTGGAGAATGCATGGTTTTCCAAGTAATCCGCATGGATAACTGCGCCATGTGCTCCTCTCCATGCTGATTACTTGTAGAGTTGGGAAGTTCCAAAAGGGAGTAAATGTGCGCCCATACATTGGAGTAAATCCATGAGTACAGATTTACTATATTTTAGACTAGATCCAGTGTGTCTTCTGGGCTTGATTGAGTTCAGAACATGTTTTCTGAGAGCAAAGAAGAGTACACAGAATATCCTGGTGATATTTTCTTGGTGATGGTAAATGCAGGACGCGGTTGAGGTTTGCTGCTGTGAGGGCCTGTGGGCAGATTATAATGCACGTGGGGAGATTTGCAGGCCATTGAAGTGAGCAGAACACTTGAGGTGTTAGGGAATGGAAGAGAATTAGGGTGTTATGAGCCCCAATGTACCTCAGGCGTAGGTAGTTGCACAACCTTTTAGCTACATTTGCCCTAAATTGCTCCATATGACATTTCAGGCGCTGACCGTTTACCTAGTTAGGTGCTGAATACATGTTGTGTGGTTTTATTTGAACTTTATTATGCATGAGGATTCTTACTATCACAGTAGGGTTACCATCTTGTGCATAAGAACTCACACAAAAGCACACAGTGGTCTTACATCCCTTGCGGGGTGTCCAACTCGAGACCAAGACTGGGTCCTTTGTTCTTTCCCATCAGGTAATGGAGTTGGCTCTTTCCTAGGGGGATTCTTGGCTTCACACCTACATACATGCTAGTTACACTTAGGTACACTTAGCTAGGGTTAGCATTTTAGGAGTACGCATGATTGTTACCATGTATCTATATGCCTGCATATATTCACTGTTTCAGCACCATGGTAGAATTCTACATTTTATTTACTCTGTTGGTGGTTGTAATCGTATATATTTGTTTCTGTCTAATGGTTGTTGCAGCACACCTATTTTATACTAGAATCACGCTGGTTCAATAAATGCTTATTGAATACTTCCCCCACCGTTTATTCTGTGCATCTCTCTGAGACCAAGTGAGCATGAGTAACTGAGCGAAAAGTATCATACTATTTCCACGATCCCTGAGGGGTCAGAATTGTCATGTTTGATAGTTGCCAGAAACTATTCTTTCCTTGGTAAGTTTGTGGGGCTTATAGTGGCACTGTTAGCTAGCTGGTCTACAGACCAGCATATCCTATGGGTTGTCTGGAATCAGTCTGGACACTAATCCCTTGGTCTATGTTGTCTAAACACTCAGATGAAATATAGATTTGTAGGAACTACATGACAGGGGCTTAGCAGCAGGAGCGGCTTAGCAGCAGGAGCACCTCAGCTGCATGTTGGGGTACACAGAATGGGGAAAGAGAAGCATGTGGATCTTGTAATACAGAAAAGGAAGTGTTGTGGTCCTGTTCCAAATCCTAAAGTGGTGTATCAGAGTCCTGGCAAAGGGACATCTACCGCCTTCTAATGAAGAGGGTAAACCAGAACCCCCCACCCCTGAAATGATGCCATTGATGTTTAATTTTTACAGCAGGGAATGTAAAAGGATGGTGCTAAAAACGAATTAATTTGTGTCCATATTGTTTCACAAAAGTAAATGAAAATTCAAAAGTACATTTCACGCCAACTTCTTTTGTCCTTGATTTTAGTTCCTGAGTTGGAAACGCCCATGCTAAAACATCAATGTGCCGTTAGGGGACAATGGTACCTTGGCCATTTTACATCAGTCATTTTTAATTAGTGTCTCTATTTCTCTTACATAAATTCAACCTGGACAAGTTTGTGAAGGTGTTTTTTTTGGGCATAAAAATTGGTATACGCTGCAGCATCCATTAAGGGGGGTCTTTTGTGTGTGATGGTAAAGTAAAAGGGACTTACATAACCTATAACTGTGTATCGGATATAATGTTGCATCATTGCATTGGGGGGTTGTCAAAGATAAATCACAGGTCTGATGGTCACGATTGGTTAATCTTCATCTGAACCTAATTTATAATTTCTGGTTCATGGTTTCCCAATCACATTATGTGAAATGTATATAGTACATTATGAAATTGTTTTGTGTGCATTAAATATTTTTCTGTAATTAAAATGCACAATACCCAGTCAATTGCTTAGCTTTTGCACTGCTGCTAAATGTAAACTAGGACTACCAATTATGTAACAAAAGTAATGTGCACATACATTTTAACACGGCCACACAAATGCTTCCACTATGCATGAAAAGGATGGGGGCTGTGGCATATCCTTGGTGGAAATTCCAACTGACCAGGTACACTAGTTTCATGAACCGTTATATATTTTTTGATGGTTTAATTAACAGCCATCGAGACATTGCTGATTGATTTGAAATTGAATCTCCTTTTTTTGATCTTTGTTGTGTGATAGTGTCTGTAGATCTCCGTTGATGTTTTATATGGAATATTTTGCACCATGTCGTTCTTCTTTTTGATTCTGCATAGTTCAATCTTCAAAAGCCAATCGTTTACTGCATAATTCAGTGGAGTCAATTGGTAACTGGTCAGCTGAGGCCTCCTCCAGAGATTCAACTGTGACTAGGAAGAGTTTTTTTAATCTCTAGTGGAAAAGTGTGGGGGTACGGGTACAAGATGTCACGTGAATTGCATGAATTTCCACCTTTATTTGGAGGATGCTGCTTTTTGAGATTCCCAGGATGCAGAATTGCCACGTGTACTCATATGTGAAGAACTCCCTACGATGGAAGTTGCAGGTTACAGTTTTTCACTAAAAGTATAGATGCACACAGAGAACAGTTGGCTATCTCACAACTAGATGCTTTAGGTGGCATTGGGCCTGTTGGCATCTCGGCGGATATCCTAGTGTCTTATCCGACCAACTCATGATCGAAATCATCCTACAGAAATATGCTGCCCCGTAGTAAATTTAGCCTCCAGATATGTGTACAATACTGAAATGAAGTGCTTTAAGGGGTCTATTTGTTTGTTTTCTAGTTGTACAAGGGGATGTAATGTCGCCAGATTTCATCCCGTCTCAACCAGAAGGAATCCATCTGTATCCTTTTCGTGAACTTTCAGGTTACGCCACCTTTGCTTTTTCTTCTGTGTCCATGTAATGTTTTGCTATCCCTTCACCCCATTAAAAACTA
Source organism: Lissotriton vulgaris (assembly GCF_964263255.1). Classification (NCBI taxonomy): domain Eukaryota; kingdom Metazoa; phylum Chordata; class Amphibia; order Caudata; family Salamandridae; genus Lissotriton; species Lissotriton vulgaris. The sequence continues at coordinate 1,770,577,556 of NC_141685.1, read as the reverse complement.
GGAACATCCCACCAAACCCCTCTACCTTCCACACACAGTACCAATTGGTCAAGGTCAAACACAAGCTCTTCGCCATATAGTAGCATTGGTTTCAAAGCTTTGTAGCAAAAAGGCACTATCAGGAAAAAACAGTAACTCTTATGATAATTATGCACTGATAAAAGGGCACATTTAGGGTCAAACCTACAAGCTTCTGCTGTGATGGAGTTTCACTTCTTTAGCAAAAGTGCAATGTACCAACATATCATGAGTGACACCTTTAACCAGTCATGGTCTTTTAAGCCTGTGGCTATTTGAATGATGGTATATGTCTTACTCGATTTGCGATGCAAAAAAACAGTACTGCAAGTCCCAGTGTGCAAAGTGTTGTTTAAAGCCTAGATTGCGACTAAAGGCCTCTCACAAGACAAGAGGCCACTTGACGTTAATGATTAGGCTCTTATGAATTGAGTTGTCCCTCAAAACCATGAATTGTTCATGTGCTGCCGAAACTGACATTGGTTTATTCCGCAGAGGAGCTACAATGAAGCACAGATGCATACAGGAGGGTGTCATTGTAGCAGCAGGTCAAACGTTTTACGGGGCATTTTTCAAAACATATTCATATATTTGTGGGTACGGATTCACTGAGATTAGAGCTTTGTACATGGTCATTTCAGTTTTCTGCGGTCAAATTATATTGGTGGTGGTGACTTTCAGGTGAAAAAAAGGGAAAAACATAATTTTTGGTTAAAAACATATTTATTTAGTTAAAGTATGTTTTCATTTATGCATATTTAGGGAAAGGATGAGACTGTGTATGAATAGAAAGCAGTGGAAAGTTACATTTCATTATTAGCCAACACCTGTGCAAAGTCGTATTTCCTGAGCCAAAAAGTCACCTGAAGCGAAATAAAGACTTTTTCTTAGACCAGAAAATTCATGTTTTTGCTCACCCGGGGCCTTGACGTTCCTAAAGGCCGTTTGGGATACCAGGTGTCTCTGCAATGAAAAGTGTAACAAGCCTGCTGAGAATTGCTGGCACTCTACCCTTCCATATTTAAGAGGTGCAGGTACTCAATGCTTGACAAAACCTTCCTATTTAAAGCATTGATTTGATGCATGCAATTTATATGCTTATTGTTATTTAATCCGCATTACATGTGTTATGCAGTGGTGAAGCCATCATTTCAGAAGAGGTGTACTGGACACAAAAAGACCTGCAGCTTCCCAGTAGTACACCAGTGTGTGAGAAGCGTTACTCGCTGCCGCCACCAGCCCGCCCCTCTGGCAGGGACCGGCATGCCGCCATATGAGACCCAACCCATACACCATGACTTTGAGGCAGACCATAAACCATCCCTGGAGACCCACCCCTCAATGCCTTGGTTCTTTACCACGATTATCCCCTTGTGGCACAGATTACAAGCAAACACCTTCAGAAACATTTGAGTTAGGGGTCGTACCAACCCTGTCCATATTTATTTCACACAACACATCACAAATAAAATATACATCTTTAAATTAATACGCAGAAACCCCAATAACATCCCATACAGTATTATTTGCATATTTTGGATGGCTAACCTTAACATAGACTCTAGTACATAGCCACTCCTAACCATAACTATACATTGTCCCTGCATATCCTCGATTGAGCCTATTTGTAAGACCAAGAATGGTCCAGCCACCAGTAATCTGGTGCAGTTGGCCCGTCTGCCCACAAAGTTACCTACTTCGGGAACCCCCTACTTGCTGTAGCCCAGCCCGACCTCCCCCTCTGGCAGGGACTGGCATCCTGCTATTGGTGTCTCGCCCCTGAGGTGGGTGGGGGTCCTTGGCAACAGTACTTCTGGCAGTGAGGATCACGTCTCTGCCTCTGCTCTTTAGGGCTTATATTACCACCCTACCATTTAAGGTCACACTATTGGGCAGCCCCTGAAAAGTGGTCTGTGGCTGGTGATTAAGATACATAGTATTGCGGTAGAAAGGAAGCGTAGTGTTGATGTTGAAACCCTTTCCAAAAGCAATATTTTAGAAGCAATTTATTCCATGACATTCTACCCAGCACACTCCTCTTTTATAGCTGCTTACCAAGGGATTACACTCCAGAATGAAGCCGCTCCAATTATTTGTTATTTCATTGGTTTCAAGCAACGGCGGTCAATGTCAGAATCTGAATGCTTCTTTTATCTAGGGATGGGCAATATGTGAAGTCCTAAATCTGGACAATATTCCTCACCAGTGAACCCTCCAGTATAGTGTAGTGTGCCAATGCAGCCACGAAGCATGTTCTGTCCATGGATTCGGTGCCTTTATCCCACCATATACCAGACCATCCCTTTCAACCATCCCTGGCACACCTGAATTGGTGCTAGCTGCTGCTGACATTCATGATCTATGACTCAGGATGTCTTGTGTCCATCCTTGAGTACTAAATCATCAAAGCAAGGAAATCCAGTGATATTGAGAAACTATTGCCAAACTTGCCTGATTTTACCCAACTATGTGGACATAATTAAAAAAAATTGTCCATCCCAACCGTAAATCGTACTGTCGGTAAAAGACCATTGAGCAGTCTTCTACAGACATGTCTCGTCATTCTGATACATGCGACCTGAAACATTCAATTTCGTTTGTCTGCAACAAAATGCATTTATCAGAGGAGACAATATACCTGGGTGGTGGATTGTCTCTTTTCAATAAAAAAAAACATGAATGGCGAGCCCTATTACAACCCATACTAATCAATACAATACAAAGGATGGAAGGTAATCATGCCCAACAACCGATTAAAGAACTAACAACATAAAATTGTGAATTTAAAGATAACGTTCATTGAATTTTTCACAGGTCTTAAAGTGCCATTTCAGAAGGAACTCAAACCAGCCCTCACAATGTGGTATCATGGGTCCTAAGCCCTCCTGGTGGTAAAAGACAGCACAGAAATGTGGAAGCCCTGCATAACTGGGGTAAGGGCTCGTGCTCTCAGCTCCCTTTTATTAGCCCGACAACATGACCTGGTGACATTGGTGTAGAGATGGGTGTGGGGAAGCGTAAGGATAAGCCCTCTGGGACGGGGCTGCATTATGACGTGTTCAGAACACTAGTTTCCTCCCTAAAACCAAAGAAATTTCAAAATGGTTAGTGGTTGAAAACAAAACAAACAAAAACAGGACAACATTGTGAGTCTATTGTTCTGAGAGTCAATCAGCAGGAGAGTGGTTGCCAGCTGGACAGATATGCCACTAACCACAGGACATTGCAGCTCAAGTTCATAATTTAAAGTAAGGGGAGTCAGAGCACAATGACTGTGGAGTAATCCATGAACTTTTGATGTGAGTACGTTCGCATCATGTCTGTAGTGTACGGAGTTGGTCTACCTTGCTGAAGCTTGGAACAGTTTGTATTTTGCCTCCATTTTTCAAGGAGTGCATCAGGAAAATTGTTGGAGTTCATTGCGAAGTTTCTACTGCTCTTCGGACTGACTTTCTGAACACAGTCTTGGAAGGACTTGGAAACTTTTCTATAAGTTTCTGAAGTCCTCCCCTAGTCCACCTCCTGTATCTTTCATTGGGACGGCACCAAGTTTGTCTTTCGTGTGTGGAGGCTCATTGAATGTGCAGCCAATGGACTAGTGTGTGGGCTGTGTTGGAGGGAGGGCGGTTGGGCTATATGTAGGCTGCTGCAGGTCTCCTGATGAGCCACTGCCTAGTCGCTCGTGGATCACTGTGAGGTAGGTGGACCATCGTCAATGTGTGCTGAAAGCTGGACCATAATATTGATGAAGTGGTTAGATTGCCAGTGGTCAGCTGTTGCTTCAGAGCGTCATGTTTACTTCCTGGCCTTTTGTATGAAGCTTATGTCCTCACTACAGTTAAGTAGGGAGACGCTTTACAGGAGGAAGCATTGATGCATTTTTAAAAAAACTGGGATTATGGTATTACTAGCCAGATGAAACCGCTACCAACCGCATGCCCACCACTTTAAAGATGTACTTACATGGTGTGTCATGGGTTTGTGATGATAACTGGATGGCTTTCATATCTCTGTGACTCTGAGTTGCAATGTTTTCGGCTTGTGCAAGGCATCAGTGAATCTTGTTGTAGCTGCTCAGGGCAACCAGTGATTGTGTCTGGATGGTTGCGCTGGGAAGCGAGGGTAGAGGCTCTGTTAACTTGTGGCTGCATCTTACTCTTAGTTCTACTGCTAGATCTTTGCTATGGCGCCATTGCTGCATGTTGGTGGCATGCATGTCGTATCAGGGGCTTAACAGAGGCCCTCGCAGTGCAGATGGGTCCCCCTCTGCCCAGTACTCTGACAGGAGAGCTCCCGATTTAGTCCGGTGGGGTCCACAAGATCGGTGTTCTGGTTATGCAGTGTGAGGGTGCTTTAGCTCTTGTGTGCACTAGCAATCTTCCGTTTCACAGCGTGGACCAGTGTGCCATCCTCTTCTCTCCCTTCATCTAAGTGCTCTGGGAGACCCTTCTTTGGAAAGAGGTGAAGGGGCCTCTCTGGGGTCAAGAGTGTATGTGGTGAGGCCAATGGAGCCTTTGCATTGGTTGAATAGCTTTGTGGTTGTGGATGGCACTCCGTGGTGGCACAATCCTCTGCACTCTCACAGGGTAAAACAAGCATTTACAATGCAACGGTCTCGCCTTTGCAAAAGTTAGAGCTATTGGCATTGTAAATGACAAACTTTTTATTTATGTGTTGGTTTTGGAAACAGATAAATAAATGGCATTGTCATTTACAAGGCCAATAGAGTGAGTAGTAGTGAGTAGTGCAGTGAGTAGTAGAGAGTGAGTAGAGAGTAGTAGTGAGTAGTAGAGAATGATTAGAGAGTAGCAGTGAGAGTGAGTAGTAGAGAGTGAGTAGTATCTGGGGGCACCTTGAAGTAATTCAATGTACAATCCGCTAAACCAAAATGTCATTATATATCATTAAAAAGCAAATAATGTTGATTAACTTGTTACAACAACATTGGCCACATATACTATGTACATAACAAATATACTCCTTGCCTCACTTTTGGCGACGTCCTCGGGGCATACATATATTTGTGAATGCTTATAAGTTCATGTTTAGAAATGATTACTTTAAAAAAAATGGCACACACTACAGACGTATATTCTAATGCACATAAATGAAAGGTTAAAGAAACTGTTTTAATTTCAAATAGTCTTCATCATACTTTTAGAGGATGTTTGTTGCATGCTTTACTTGCTAAATCTTTTGCTTGCTCGGCTTGTGCTTCGGCTCTTAAGAGCCAAGCCGGAGCTCTGGCTCCATACTGGCTTGGCTCTCTACGAATTTGCCCATCTGCACACCTCTACTTCGGAAAGCTGCTGTTAATAGGTCTACTCCATCCAATGCCTGGCTCTGCAGTGACAGGCGGGACCGTCCAATCATTGTTTCCAAATGCCCAACAGCTACATTCATACACTCATGAATATTAAGCAATGCTTCAGGAAGAAACAAGTCAGAAACCCTCGATTTGTGAAAATTACAGTATTAATTGACATTGACAAATTAATAGGGTGCTGAGTGATAATGAATTATTAATGGCATCAAATTCTAGATTTATAATCTAGATTGAATCGTGTAATATGCATTATTAATAACACAAATGCAGCATAGTTCCACACTTATTATGCACCAAGACAAGAAACAGAGGTGAGCACTGTTGTAACACTCTGATTTAATTCGCCCGCACTTTTGACTTCAAATAACTGTGGCAGAAACCAGGTGTGAATGTAAACACACTACTTACCAATATAATCTATAAAACAGAGACGGACCGCCAGCATGTTTGAAAGGGGCAAGTGTGCCACCCGGCGCAGCTGAAGCTGACAGTGGCAGTGTCGGTCGACCCCGCTTGATGCCAGGTACAGTGTAAATTACTCGCTGATGCTGTACTACTGAAAACGGAAAGCTCTCTAGCGATAGCAACATACAGAAAAACCCGATTTTAAATAGATTTTAAATGTTTATCTGATTGTGTAATTGGTATTTTAAACGGTGCTACTATCTTGTTGAGGGCATAACGCCAGAATTAGGCATTATCAGGGGTTACTAATTTACGTGTGAACTCAGCGCTCTGTGTTACCGCCTGCCCGCCCTGGTCCGACTCGGTATCCAATACCGTTGAGCGGAGGGCGGGACAGGTACGAGCCTGAGTCACTCACTTCCGCTTTCCCGCTGCAGCACAGAGCGGGTAGCGCTCTAGCCTTGCTGTTACTGGGGCTACTTAGCCACTCGTCGGGATCAAGCGCGCAGCGATTGCGCGCAGGGAGGCGCCTCTAGACGCGCCGAAGACAAGCCAAAGACCTGCCCGTCTGCGCCCGTCCGCGCCAGGACGGTGCCAGGGGCTATGGCGGCCTCTTCTATCCTCCCGCATGTCCCGCTCCCTGCCAGGATCACATACTCAGCCCAGGTACTAAAGGATTTACAGAGTATTGACTGTCATGGAGCCCTTAAATCAATCATTGAAGGTCCTTTTTCTTGTCTACACTGCAAATCCCAGTTTATTACTGATAGATCTGTGAATAGTTATACACCGCCACATAAAACATCTAAAATCACTGGTCATAAAAACATTCTTTGTAATGTGCGCTCCCTGCCTAAGCATACCTCTGAAGTATGGGATGTTATTTCCACAAAGGCACCTGACTACTGTTTCATGACTGAAACGTGGCTTAAACCCCATTCTACTCCCTCCATTACTTTGGCCATCCCTTCTGGATATAAAATCATCCGGTTAGACAGACCTAAGAAAATTGGCGGAGGCATTGCTATTGCTCATAAAAGTCACATTGACTGTTCTGTCTTGGCAGAACTCTGCACTCCAGACATCGAATTGCTGGTTTTTAAAACCTCTCTTTCCACCAAACAAACCAGATTAGGAGCCCTAGTCTATCGTCCCCCTGGACCTAGCTCTAACTTTGTTAATACATTACTGGAAAATCTTGCGCCTTATGTTCAAAAGGACAAAGATTTTTTGTTAGTAGGTGATTTTAATATTCACAGCGAACTTACAAATTGCAAAGAAGCACAGGCTTTTCTTAATGATCTTTTATTGTTAGGTCTTCAACCACACAATGTGGGCCCAACTCATGTGGCCGGACACACCTTAGACCTGGTAATAACCAACTTTCCTAATGTCACATGCATGCCCCCCACACAGGTCAGCTGGACGGACCATTTTATCCTTGAGTTTCATACTCCCTATCCTATAACTACTGCCCTCAAAACCACCAATATCCCTGAAATACGACGGCAATGGCATAAGGTTAATGAGGCCTCATTTGCTGAACAGTTTGTTCAATCCTACCATGAGACTCCCGATGATATTGATAAAGCTATTGACATGTTCAATAAAGACACTAAAATTGCCATAGATAAGATTGCTCCTTTAAAGCAATTTAGACCCCGACCAACCAAAAAACAAGAGATCTGGTTCTCTGAAGAGCTCAGAAATCTCAAGAAAGCAGCCAGGAAACTAGAAAAAATATGGAGATCTACCCATCTAGCAACAGATAGGAAACATTACTGGGATGCCCTAAGTACATATCACAAAGCTATCAGAATGGCGCGTAAAACCCATATTACTAATACTATTATGGCTGCAGATAACTCTCCCAGAGTACTGTACCAGGTCCTTCACTCTTTCACTAATCCCACAGCATGTGAGAGTGAGGACACATCGTCGCAATTACTTTGCGATAATATATCGCAATTTTTCTGCAATAAAATCGATCTTATCTATGCTAAAATAATAAATACAAATAATACCCTGACTACAAACACAGCCCCGATTTTTCAGGATTCAGAACTTGATAGTGGCCCTCATATTTTAGACCTCTTCTCCCCTATCACTCATAAAGAGGTATCCCTGCTCATGGCGCAGATTAAAAGTGGAAGTCCTGATGACATCATCCCGGCAAGACTCATGCCCACCTTGCTTGGAATCTTATCTCCCACCATTGAAAAACTTGTTAACCTATCCCTTTCCACAGGTTCTGTCCCCAAGCAGTGGAAACAAGCCTTGGTCAGACCAATCAGGAAAAACACCACAACTCCTTGGACTGATTTGTCTAACCTTAGACCTATTTCGTTGCTGCCATATCTGGGAAAGCTAGCTGAGAAGCATGTAAATCGCCAGTTATCTAGCTACATTGAGAAAGCCGGCGGCCTAGACTTTTCTCAATCTGGGTTTAGGCCGAAACACAGTACAGAGTCCACCCTCCTGTCTGTTTCTGACGATCTGCATATGTTTCAAGACAAAGGCTACTCAGTAATTTTGGTGTTATTAGACCTTTCAGCCGCGTTCGACACCGTGTCGCACAACATCCTCATTGACCGGTTGTCGAACGTAGGGGTCAAGAACAACGCCCTTGCCTGGCTAAGGAGTTTTCTTACGGATCGGACCCAGACTGTCACCATGGGCAAATATAGATCAACTGAGGTAGGGATTACGAAAGGGGTGCCACAGGGCTCCTGCCTAAGCCCAACACTCTTTAACATCTACGTGGCACCCCTGGCAAGAGTGATGCGCAAATTTGGTTTCATCCCCGTGTCATATGCGGATGACACGCAGCTCCTCTTCCCATTTCGTAATCTCACCACAGAAATAAGAAACTCCTTCTCCGCTGGCATGAAAGCCGTCGCACAGTGGATGTCCACCAACTTCCTACAGTGCAATGTCAGCAAGACGGAAGTAATGCTGTTTGGAGACGCCAAATTACTGTGGACCCCTGACTGGTGGCCCTCTGATCTCGGTGTCGTTCCAGAGCCTAAACAGATTGTCAAAAATCTGGGGATACGCCTTGATCAGGACCTTTCTCTCAAACAGCACAGCAATATGGTAGCTGGCGCATGCTTCCACATCATAAGCATGATGCGTAGAATTTTTCCACTGCTACCGGACTCCTCCAGAAGAACATTGGTGCAAGCCCTTATATTGAGTCGTATTGACTATTGTAATGGGTTACTCCTTTCTGCAAATGAAGGAGTTCTCGACAGGCTTCAGGTAGTCCAGAACACGGCAGCCCGCCTTGTTCTAAATGCTCCCCCTAGAACAGCATCAAAACCTCTACTGCAGAAACTACATTGGTTGAGCATTCGACAAAGAGCCAAGTTCAAGATATGTTGTATCATTCATAAATGCCTGAATGGAAATGGCCCTACATATCTGGAGCAGAAATTTACCTTCTATACTCCCTCCAGATCGTTGAGATCTAGTGAGAATTTTCTGCTGGCTGTACCTCGTGTGAAAAAAACCAGACATGGAGGGAAAGCCCTATCTGTTGCGGGGCCTACACTGTGGAACAAACTGCCTTTGGCCCTTAGGCTCTGCACAGATCATTTAAAATTCAGGAAGCAACTCAAAACTCTGCTATTCACCGATAAAATCTAGACCCATTCTTTCATCTGCATAGTGTTGGACTCTATCTGGTATCACAGCGCAGAGATACTCCGGTTGGAGTCGATTCCAGCGCTATAGAAACCCATAAATAAATAAATAAATAAGCCTGCGGAGGGAGGAGGGGGCCTGCTTTGCCCAAGAGTGCTGTGTGTCGATTTCACCGCCGCCAGCCCGGGAAGGTGTGCTCGCTCTGTGTGCTGCCTCTGCACGGCCCGAGTCGGAAGGAAGAGCCGAGCTGGAAGAGGAGAAGCTCTGGAGCGTTGCCCTAGTAACCAGGAGGCTCACTGTTTAGATAACACACCATGTCATATACACGGCCTAACAAATGAAGCACTATGCGAAATATTAATTATGTTTTCAGCGAGTTGAAGTGCACTGAGAGGGACATAGACAGATACCACAATAGCTCATAACGCAGCTCGCGCTCTCGTCAACAGAAGCAGCTCGAGGACAGTACCTTGGTGTGTCGCAGCCTCCAGTAAGTGAGGCTCTCCTCTCCAAACAGCACATCAAGCTCCTGGAGTTTTCTAGGCGCCTTGGGCTCATGGCAGGCTCAGCCCCGTGGCATGCTCAGGGTCCACGAGGCAGGGCTCTTGTAAGCAGTGCTTGGTGCCTGGTTGCTGTGAGATACTCTGTCCCACAGCGGGATCCTGTACGAACGGGGTACTGTCTCTTGAGAGCAGCTCTGTCCTACAGCGTGCAATGACAGGGTTAGCTTCTGTCTCTTGTGAGTAGCTCTTAACACGAGACGCTCTGGCAGGACTAGCGCCTACAAAGCTAAATACTAAAAAAAAGCCCAGGTACTGCGCCTGTCCACCAAGATGCGCCGTGAATGGATGTACTGGTGCCACTGAAGGTGAAGGAAGAAAAGGACAACTGTTGCAATAGTCATGGTGACCCCATCCGCGGTGCCTGGGAGGGGTCGAGGGTGTTTGTGTCTCTCCAGCAAACATACGGTGTATTCTCTCCCGAGCTCGTGTGAAAAAATAGCAACTGCTGCTGAGCAGGGAGCGCTCTAGTTTTAAACAAATGGCGCAATCAGAGCCGCCCATCGTAAAGCGGCGGGGACACTTGGCGCTTTGTTTACCGCCTTGTTACCTGAACTTCCAGCCCGGAAGCCATGGGAGCCCCGCCCCCAGCCCAGCAGGCAGCGCACACAGCAAGGGAGTCCAGGCACTTTGGGAGAGGCGGGAAGCGCCCAGTCATACAGTGAGTCAACTCCGAAAAATGAAAGCGCTCGCGTTCGTCAAGTGTATCCCGCAAGGGCAGTATTCCCCCCTGCAGAGAGAGAGACGCTGGCTTGGGAAGTTTCAAGAAAGTTCGGAAAGTATACTTAAAGAAAGTTCTCCCGCATGACCAAAGCAGACCAGAGACCACCGGAAGTTGGCTCATAGGTTTACACCTGAAATGTTTACGTTTAGAATGATAGACCAATGTAAGCGATGTCGGGTGTGGCTTTCCCCAGGGAGGTTGCCCCTGCCAAGAAGATGAGCTGCCCCGTGAAGGACTGCGGGGCGGCGTTCAGCAAGGGCTGGAGGCTCAAGGAGCACGTGTGCACTCACAGCGGGGAGGTAAGGGCTGTGAGTCCTGGGGTCAAGGCCGGTACTGCCATGGAGGAGGCGAGGAGTGGAGGTCAAGTCCAGCTTCCCCCTACATGCTTCATCTGACCCTCTCTCCGTGAGCGGGGAAGGCCGTGATGGATGCAGAGAGCATGGGATGGTGAGGTACAACAAGCAGTGGCCAAAGTGGGCGGAATTTGAGGGCCTAGATCTTTAAATATTGTTTTAATTCAAATTAAAACAATCCCTTTGCTTTTTGTTGAAACACCGCCGTCCCGGGAGGGTTCATCAGTCGGTTGAAAACTCCAACTGAAGTGTAAAACTCCTTTGCTGTGAAGCCGAGGAAGGGTAGGCAGCTAAACAAGCCTTTTTTTCAGGGTCCCTGCTGCCTGAAAGAAATTTAAATGTGCGCAATTGTTTGTTCTGGAAACGTAAAGGGTGCTGTGATTTATTAATTTTTGCGCAATTTGTAGCAGCCTATCTTTGGTGATAGCGGGTTCGGGTGTTAACAGAGCACGACAGCAGTCAGGTCCCGGCCGTGCTTTGATTGGCTGACGTCACGGGGGTGTCCCGGCCGGCAGCCAATCACAGCGCGGCCCGGGAAATGACGTCACTGGGGTGTCCCGGGCCTGCAGCCAATCACAGCGCGGCCCGGGACACACGGCAACAAGGGGCGGGCTTAAAAAAGGACCCAGAAACGCCCCCGAATCGTGTTTTCACTGGAAAACGTGATTGACGGCCAATCTCTTCCAATGGCTAGCCTCCATTTATGGAGCTAGCCAATGGAACAGAGGGCGGGACTAAGCAGTACACTGTAGGGACAATAGATTTCTCCTGGGCGGAGCTAGAAGCTCCGGCCTCAGGCGAAACCTAAAAAGTCTTTCTTGTAAGGGGATCATTTGGTGATTCGGTTTAATGAGTTGAGGTGCAGCAGCAGGGGTCTGTATTATGGAGTGGCAAGCGTGATATGGTATCATGGTTGGTACCAGTGGGGTATGTTCGCATTAGCTACATGGTGCTGGGGCAGTTGCTGCTCTGTCTTTTTTTGTGTGGCAATGTGGGTGTGAGCTTTCTCACGTAGCCCTTCCCTGAGATCTGTCTACAAAGTTCATGGGCTAGACTGTTTGAGTAAGCTTTCACAACCATATTTAAGAGAGAATGCAATCTCCAGTGTCAAACTCTTCCCAAAATGTCTTTGTTTAACTGAACAGTTTGTTTGTGGAGTGTAGCTGGGATTCTGGGAGGGTACCAACCTGGTTTACCATGGATGCATGCCACTTTTCTCTTCATTTTCATGCAGCATTCCATCTTCCTACAAGGCCCTCCCTGTAGGTAAGTAGGCAGGGTTGCTGTGGGAGGTAAAACGTCTCTTCTCTTCCTGGGACAGTAATGTGTACTTCACCCTCTGACCATCCTCATCGATATGGGGAACAGCTAGACGGTGCAGCGTGGGCATCAAATGGACACCTCTCGTTTAATATATATATATATATATATATATATATATATATATATATATATATATATATATATATATATATAATGTATGTATACGGTCCCCAGTAGGTAGTTATAGTTAGGATTATTTTCAATACAAAATCTCAACATTCTATTGTGAATAACTTTGGCGCCGGTTAAGGAATCTGCCTGAAAATTTCCTCAAATTTGCCTCGCGGCGCCCCGGTCCTTCCCTGAAAGTTTGGGGGGGATTTGTCAAGCGGGGCCCAAGAAAAAAGGGGGGTCCCAAAATGTGTTTTCCCCATGTTAATTTCCATAGGGCGGTCGACCTCACTTTTAGCCCGAACGGCTGAATGGATTTCCACCAAACTTGGCAAAATTGTAGGGACTGGTAGCCCGATGTGCCTTTGCTATGTCTCAAGATATGTGCTCCAGTGGATTTTGAGTAATTTAGGTTCAAAAAAATATATATATCTATAAGCGCGCTCCGGTACGCGCATCGGGGCGCCTACCAGGGAGCTACGCGAGTTCGCGCGCGGAAAGCTGATTGGCTCTCGGGTGTCTATAAACATTTCAAACAGTCCGGAGCAGCCGCCATCTTGTGTCTCGTTAGGATCGAGATACAAGAGGTGGCAAAAACAATGGGGGAAATGACCAAAAGGGGGCAGGGTAGACCCCCCCTGACCCCATAGGTTTGATGTGGGGGCCATAAAAGAGTCAAACATTTTTTTTAAAAAAAACGATTTTCGCGGTGGGAGCGCTCGGTACGCGCTCCGGGGAGCATACCTGGGAGTGTACCATGGGGAAAAAGAATGACCGTTTTAAAAAAAAGTAGCTGTTTTAAAAAAGTTTTTTATTTTTTTTATTTTTTATTTAAGTACCTACATGTTGGTACCAATGCAGAGACTTAAATTTAATGTACACTGTCTCCTCTGTAGATATCTTGCATGTTGTTACAGAAGTTATTGTGGTATACGGAATCCATACCATAGCCTGTCAGGCAAGCAGAAACAGATACTTTAAGCACTCCCTGAGAAGTCCTACGGGATCATGGGTAGTCTATCCTGCTCTCTTATGATGAAAAAGAGATGTAAAATACACATTGGATGTAATATAGTGGGAGAAAGGTAGTAACTATGAGTAAACTTACTTTGTAACACAAAAAAGTTGCACAGTATACTATAAGTCTCACTTTATATTATAATTTGGTACTAGTTCATAAATTACATATAATAATGAATAATGTGTCAAAATTTTTAATTATTAAATATAATTTTATTGTTGTGATTTTTCAAAATTTAAAAGAACTTCTAACATTAGATCATCTGGAATGTCCTCATTTTGATTCAATGATTCTATTTCAACAATGTCAAGTAATTGTTGGTCCAATGACTGATCCATAAAGTCCAAGTCATCCATATCTTCCTCAGGATTGTTCTCAACAACAACTTCGAAAGAAATATTAATTTTGTCTTGTTTTCCTTTCATTTTCTTGCTGTAAATTGCATAAAAAATAACTATCAGTAGAGTTAGGGTACGGTTGGGTTTTTAGTTCAGACAGGTACTTCTGAGTATTTAACAGTGAAGTAATTTTTGAGCAGTGTATGGTTGCAGGCAGGAAGTAGAACTATTAAAAAGTGCATGTGATGAAGCCTAAGAAAATTCATAATTATACCAGAGAAGCCTAACTCAATCCATAGTTATAACAGAGAAGTCTATCTCAATCTCTAACTCTTACAGAGGGACAGTATATAACTATCAGAAAACGTTTTCCCAAATTAACTTAAAGTGCACAACATAGTTCCCCTTCCAAATTAACAACTTACCTTTTTCAAAGTAGTTGAAGTTTTCTGTGAAAATTCTTTCAAAATGTACCTCAGGTAGTATTAGTGAAAATGGCTGTTTCCCTCTCATTTTTCATATATATTCATGTACTTAAGCAATCAAATGTCAGCACATAAAAGTACAAAATGTAAGTAACATTTTAATTGGTTGTAAATTCCAACACTTTCATATGTGTTTTTGTCATGTAATTTACCTCAGGATATTTAGACAGGGCCACAGCCTAAATGGCTCCATGAAATACCACCAAATTTGGGAAAATGGTAGGGACTGCTATGAAGTAGGGCCTATTCTATATTTGGTGAGTGTGTCTCCTGTGGTTTTTATGTAAATTAACTTCCCACATTTTTTTAGGGGGCGCTTACCGGCGCTTAGCGCCAAGAAACCTCTGGTGTTAGTGCGCTTAAGAAGTTTCACTTAACATAACATAACATACCGGTGCGCGCTCCGGTACGCGCACCGGGTGCGCTACGGGAGTCCACCATCTTGTGTTTCGGTACAATTGAGACACAAGGTGGAGGACAAACAACGTTGGGAATGGGTAGAAGGGGGCACGGTAGACAGCCCCTGACCCCCTAGCTTTTCTGAGGGGGGCTTAGGAGGCCTATATAGGCCAAACAAAATGATAATTTAAAAAAAATTCACGGGGGAGCGCCCGGTACACGCACCGGGGAGCGTACTTTGGTAAAAAATAGTGAAAAAAGTTAGAGTAAAATAATCATTTAGAGTGATCAGAAGTAGGGTAGCCCTGAAAAGAGCTTTTGGGTTCTGTGTCTGATTTTGGTACCTACAAGTAGGTTCCAATGCACAGTCTTAAATTCAGGAGGAATATTCTATTCCCCTCATCTGAGAAGTGCACACCATCTCCTCTGTAGATATCTTGCATGTTGTAACGCAAGTTATTGTTGTATATTGAACCCATTCCATAGTCTCTCGTGTAAGCAGAAACAGATTTATTCACATGTTTCCATGCGTTCTCAAATTGTGGACAAAATTGGTTGGACCAGTTCCATTTCTGTCTTTGACATATATTGGAATATACCAAGGCAGTTTGTGGAAAAAGTGTCATCAATTGACCAAAGGTGTCCTTTAAAAGCATTTCCAGACCTACCTCAGTTAAAGGGCCTAAGTCATTTCCACCACAGTGCACTATTAAGAGGTCAGGGTTTGGCAGATGCAAAAAGGTTTTCACCAATGGTATCAATTGGTGACATCTCAATCCTCTCTGTCCAATCCACTTGATTTCCACATTTGATAAATCAAGGTTGTGAAAACTTCTGCTAGCTGCATACCTTTGTGCCCAGTGGATGTAGCTATGTTCAATAATCCGGACAGAATACATGGTGAGAGAAGGTTCTGGTGCAGTCAGATGAAGTGTGGGAATGAAATGGCAGTTGGAACAGTAGGAGTTTACAAAAAAATAATCGTGGAGTTTCACTGCTCTTGAATCACAAGCAATGATTGGTGGATTTAGATAGTTGAAAACTAAAAGTTAGGGTGCATGGTTGTGTTTTGTGAAAGAAGCAATTTGAATGGTTAAGAAAAAGTCAATTAAAGAAATATTGCACCGGATAAGCTGGTGTATTGAGTGGTCAAACATCCTTGCTGACTTCATTTGCAACATTGTAGAATAAACTTTTGAACCTGAGAGTTCAGTAAGGAGGGAGTTGCTATGGTAACAGGTAGAAAGGTCTGAGGGGGGAAGGGTGTTGGTTTGAAAATAGTGAGGGAAGAGTTTTGATTGGTTGAAATGAGGCATATGTGTGTAGAATTAGAGGTTTTCTGTGCAGTGTCTTGAGTGCATACCCTTTGCTCTGCTAAAGAAAAATTGGTGTGTGTGTCTGACACTGTTCTCAATCTCCCAAAGCATTTGTAAAGGTAAGTAATGATTAATTTAATTTAGATAGAGACTTGTATGCTCTATGGAGAAGATTTGGAAGCAGATTGTGTTTTTTTAATGTTGCTTTGTGTCATGTTTTTTGATAATGCTTGGATAAAATATTTTGCTACATAGAGGAATTGTCTTTTGTGAAATAGTGAAGTTTCAGTAGTGAAATTGAATGCTTGTACATAGGACCTGTGCTGTGTTTCTAAAATGTTGTTTAAAAAACAATTTTGGGGTAAATGAATGGTTTTTATATTTTTGAGAAGGAATTAATAGTGTTTGCTTCATTAAATAAATATATTTGAACCTTTTACAATGATGTCACTTGCATTACCTCAGATTAGGAAGCAGATTGAGCTTCTTTCTTGTTGGTTTGTATCATGTTTTTTTATCTTGCTTGGTAAATAGATTTTGCTGCATAGAGGAATTGCATTATGTAAAATTGAGAAGTTTCCCTAGCAACATGGAATGCTTGTACATAGGACCTGTGCTGTGTTTGTAAAATGTTATTTAAAAAACGATTTTGGGGTAAATGGATGGCTTTTATATTTTTGAGAAGGAATTAATAGTGTTTGCTTCATTAAATAAATATATTTGAACCTTTTAGAATGATGTCACCTGCGTTACCTCAAATTAGGAAGCAGATTGAGATTCTTTCTTGTTGGTTTGTGTCATGTTTTTTGGAAATGCTTGATATTAACATATGCAAGATAGAGCAATTGTCTTTTGTGAAATAGTGAAGTTTCAGTAGTGAAATTGAATGCTTGTACATAGGACCTGTGCTGTGTTTCTTAAATGTGATGCGAAAAACGATTTTCGGGCAAATGAATGGTTTTTACATTTTTGAGAAGGAATAAATAGTGTAGATGAGGTGATGCCTGTCCAGGGGTGTAGATGAGGTGAGGCCTGTCCAGGGGTGCAGATGAGGTGAAGTCTGTTCAGGGTTGCAGATGAGGTGAGACTTGTATAGGGGTGCAGAGGAGGTGAGGCCTGTGTTCAAGAGTGTAGTAGGAGAGAAGCCTGTCCTGGGGTGCACAGGAGGTGAGGCTTGTGTCTAAGAATGCAGTGGGGGAGAGGCTTCATGAAGACCAGTCCACTGCATTCTTAGACACAGGCCTCACCATCTCTGCTCCCCTGGACAGGCCTCACCACCTCTGCGCTTCTGGAGAGGCCTCACCTCATCTGCACAATCTGCTCCCTAATCTGAGGAAACACAGGTGAAACATGCAATCATGTACACAGTATCTAAACCTTGTGAATAATGTAAAATCAATTCATGTGCTGTAAATCAATTTTTACATAACATTTAAAAAACAGAGCATAGGTCATATGTACAAGTATTTCATTACACTTTTGAAACTTCACTTTTTTTCAAAATAAAATTTCTCTATGCACTAACATTATCAAGAAATATAACACAAGGGAAGAATAAAAAAGCTGAATGTGCTTCCTAATCTGGTAAATAGATTTTGCTGCATGGAGGAATTGCATTATGTAATATACGAGTTCACGCTCGGAAAGCTGATTGGCTCTCGGGTGTCTGTCAACATTCCAAACAGTCCGGAGCAGCCGCCATCTTGTGTCTCGGTAGGATCGAAACACAAGAGGTGGCAGAAACAAAGGGGGAAATGACCATAAGGGGGCAGAGTAGACCCCCTTGACCCCCTAGGTTTGATGTGGGGGCTATAAAAGGGCCCCGCGGCTCAAAATTTGATTTGCGCGGGGGGAGCGCCCGGTACGCACACCGCGGAGCGTACCGGGAAGCGTTCCATGGGGAAAAAAGAATGATCGTTTTAAAAAAATGTAGCCTTTTTTTTATAAATTGGAGGTAGTTCTAAAAACTGTTTTTTTCTTCTTTTTGTTTTATATTTTTTTATGTTTTTTGAACATTTTGTACTTTTTTTGGCTTTTATGAACTATTTTATATTTATTTGTTGTTTTTATGGGGAGAAACAAAAAACAGGCAATTGAAAACGGCTCAACTGGAGCAAAAAAAAATCAGGAAAAAATTAAGGATTTTTGGGGCATTTGTGGTTGTCACCAGCACGGTGCTGAGCGTTATGCTTTGCTCACCGTAGGTGATGGTCTTGCCACAAAAAATACAAGAGATCTTGTATTGCCCAAACTTGTGTTGAATGTTTGGGACCATCTCCCTTGTTTCTGGTCCCGATGGAGTGGGTTGCTTTCATTTGGAGGTGCTGGGTGAAGATTGGGGAGGGATGCTGGCCAGTTCTCTCACCACTGCAGCAGCGTAGTTGTTGGGATGCTTGCGCTGCAAGTGCCGGATCATGGTGTTATTACCAAAGGAATATTTTTTATTAGGGTTCCCCCTTGAAAGTTCAATGCCACAGATTTGATCAGGCAGACTTCCATGAGGTCCGGCCATGCTGAGAGGGGGAAGGCATCCCGGGGCCCGACCGCCAGGGGCCCGAGGATGCTCCTGCCTCTCAGGCCCCTAACCGATGGGCCTTTTTCTCCGAGCCTGCTTCCTCTGGGTGAACGGGCAGGCAGGGGATGCCTAGCCAGCACCCCCCCATCCCCGTGCGCAGGGATGCCCCGGCTGTACTCTGATTGATTGGGCACTCTTGGTCCGTTTAGGGATGGACTGCTTGGCCAGCCTCTCCCTCCCGTGGGAGACGGCTGGGCCTGCCGGTGCCCATGTGACCGGCGCACCTCTCCACACCCCTTCAGTGAGCCCTCTCGCCCAGGTGGGTGGGCTCCTTCCCCTGACAGGCTTCCGAGAGATGGAGGGTTGCTGGTCCCAGCCAGGGCTCCAGGAGGTCGGGCACGTTTGCGCCCTGGGTCCCCTCTGTCACCTCGTGTGCACGGGTTACAAGAAAGGGGGGTCATTTTCCTCCGGATTACTAGGAGCAAGGGTATGCCCGGATACCCTCCCAGGGCTAGCGGTCCCCTACCGGGGACCAGATGGGCTGTGCCCCGGGCAACACCTCCCAGGCGTCCGGGGCTCCCTCCTCCGGCCCGCGGCGTGGAAAGAGCCCGGGACGGGCTCCATGGGTCCCGGGCAGTCCTCCCCGGGCCCGAGAGCTCCAGCATACCCACCTGTGCCCGAGGCCCAGCAGCCGGGCTCTCCTTTTGGTCCCGGCCATCTGGTCGCCCCTCTCCCCTCGGCCATCTGGTCGCCCGCAATGCTTTCCTATCGGGGTGCGACCAGATGGCCGGGCTTCCCTGGAAGTCCTGATGAGGTGCCATTCGCCTCCCGGATCCCAGCCGGTGCTCCAGGAGGTCGGGCACGTTTGCACCTAGAGTCCCCGGAGCCTCGCGGTGCGCACTTGTTCCCAGAAAGCGGGGTAGCCTCCCCCCGGATTACTAGGGACAAGGTACTCTGGGACCCCCTCTCGGCCTAGCGGTCCTCAGCCGGCAGCCGGAACTGGCAAAGGGCTGGGACGGGGTTCCGTGGTGCCCGGGGAGCCTCCCTGTGCTTGGCTGGGTTCCAGAGCCCCATCCGGGGTCCCTGAGGGTCCCGGGGAGGGCGGCCTCCCCACCTGGGTCCTGCCGCGGGGCAGGTTGCCCGGGACGGGGTCCGGCGGGCCCGGGGAGGCTCGCCCCGCGCCTCGGGGCCTGGGAGCCCCAGCTGGGTCCAGGGGCCCGGTCGGGGCCCCAGGTGGGGTGCTCCGGCCCAGGGCCCTGTCCCCCGGCCTGCCGCACTGCCAAGGGCCCGGGGCGGGGTTCCGTGGTCCCCAGGGAGCCTCCCCCTGCTTGGCTGGGTTCTGAAGCCCATCCGGGGCCCCTGGGGAGGGCGGCCTCCCCACCCAGGGCTCCGTCCTGGGTCCTGCCGCGTGGCAGGGTGCCCGGGACGGGGTTTGGCGGGCCCGGGGAGGCTCGTCCCGGGCCTGGGAGCCCCGGCTGGGGCCCCGGGTGGGACGCTCCGGCCCTTGGCCCTGTCCCCCGGCCTGCCGCTCGACCCAGGACCGGGGTCCGTCGTTCCCTTGCAGGCCTCCCCCCGCTTGTCAAGGTGTAAGCAGGCCCCGGGTCGGGGGGCCCGCTGGCCCCTGGCAGCCTCCACAGCTGGGGCCCTGGGCCTCTGGTCCGCCATTCCCGGGTGCCCGCTCTCTCCTTCGTTGGGGCACAGGGTGACCAGATGGCGTCCCTTTAGTGCCCGGCCATCTGGTCTCCCGGATCCCCTCGGCCATCTGGTCTCCCGGATCCCCTCGGCCATCTGGTCTCCCGGATCCCCTCGGCCATCTGGTCTCCCGGATCCCCTCGGCCATCTGAAAATGCTTTCCAATTGGGGCGACCAGATGGCCGAACTTCCCTGGAAGTCCCGATGAGGTGCCATTTGCCTCCCGGATCCCAGCGACACTCATTCTTTAAGATAAAATGCAGTTTATTGGGGAATTGAAGCAGCCAGGCTCATGTGAATTCGTTATGCACAGCACTGAGTTATGAGATAATCAGAAAAAATGCAGTTTTGAAGGTTTTGCTTTTTAAAATGCACTAACTCACCAACAGCAAATAATTTCAGAGTTTGCTTGTTCCTTAAGAGAGGTCATCTTCCAAATTTCCCCATGTGGCTGAATGTTAATACACGACCTTTGACCCTAATACATTTCTCGAAATATACCAAATGTAATTGCAAGATGTGACATCACAGGAGGTAAGTTTACATTTTACCCAGAGTATACAAGGGATGAGGCCACTTTATAAGAACCCAGACCATCGCGGACGGTCACACCTTATGGTAAAAAAAGTGAAAAACGATAAGGCAAAGGTGGATGGAATGTTCTACACACAGAAAAACCTATTAATTGCTGGAGTGAATGATGTGCATAAATCAGTTACAGGTTTTGCTCCCGGCCGCGTCCCACTAACGGAATTGCAGTCATCCACCCGGACGTGTCGTCGGGCGGGGCGTGGTTGTTGAGGCAGGTGGGCGGAGCTCAACGGAGGTCATGCAGCAGGATAGTGGTAGCTGTGCTGCAACCGGGGGACCGAGCTGGTTTCCGCCCTCCGGGGCATTGTCGGCTCCCCTGGTCTGAGTCCGGGAACCGGGAAAGGGATTCTGCGGCGGCTGCTGACACACTGGTAAGTTGGCAGGAGTGTGCAGGAGAGTTCGGGAGAGAGTGAGGGCGTGGAGAGGCGTGAGGCGTGTCTCCGCCCCCATTGTAGCGGGGGTAGTGGGAAGTACACCTTGTTGGCAAGATCATGTCTACTTGTCTTCCCTCCCCCCCCCCTCCTCCCCGAACTGCTCATCGCCACACAGACCCGCAAGCCCTTAGCATCCCTGTACTCCTGGGTTACAGTCCTGGTACCCCCCGTGCCTGCCCTCAGTGGTCCCTCCTGCGCCGGTCGGCGTTTTGCTCACCTGCGCTGCCTCATTGGCGCGGGTGACACAGCTGTTCTTCCAGCTCTGGGGCTGCTTCCCCCGCCTCCCGTCCCCGGGTTCGCTCAGCGACAGCCGGCCTCGCCACCTGCTTAGGGCTGTCGACTGGTTAGTGGTTGAGTCGTTGACTCAGTTCTACCCCACCACTCGCCCCCACAAGCCAATATAGTGGTGGGATTCCGACTCCGACTCATAGTTCAGGCTTACAGTCTAGGCCCGAGTGGTGCGAGAAGCAGGCGGCCGCGCGGGCTGGGGTTGGGTTAACAAAAGAGCGGGGGGTGCCATTACTTGGGCAGCATTGAAGCGACGAAGAGCTGCGAAGAGCCGCGAAGAGCTGCAAAACCACTGGCAAAACTGGCAAAACCACTGGTGTACGCTACAGCAGTGCAATAACTTAACTTCATCTCTGTCAGCCCTCAACCATCTAGGCCTATGACCAAAGAATCACAAACTAGCAGCACAGCATCAGTCGACCAGTTGGTCAGCCAGCGGGACTCAGGAGTGGCAGAACACCAAGACATACCTGAGTCAGCAGAGCCTCGGAGTTTCAAGACAGCGCAAGAGATCGCAATCTTTTCCATACTTTCAACAGTTCCGGCTGTGCCACACCAGCGCTACCCCAGTTATTTCAGTTAATCCAGCAGCACTAGCCTCAGCTAACTAGTTAACGTTGTGCCATATCAGCGTTACCCCAGGCATTTCAGTCAGACCGGCAGCACTAGCCGCAGCTAATTAGCCAACGCTAGCCAACGCTATGAGATCTGGGAAAGTAAGAAAAACTGCGGTGGCAACAAAACGGACGAAATCGAAACAGCCGGTACCCGACTGGGAGCCTCACCCGGGTAACCATATGCCTACCCAGGCCAGCCAGGAAGTATCGACTGCGGTCGTATTTTCACCTAATGGCTATTGCAACTCCAGCCAAAAAAATCAAAAAGGCAAGATCACGGGCTCGGACATGTCAATCGCCTTAAAACCAGCGAACTTGTTGGACTACTTTAAAAAAAATTCCAACAATGACCAACATTTCTTCGCAGTTCCAGTCCCAGTCCCAGTCGGCATCTAAGTGTGGAGCTTCAACCCGGCAGCCGGACACAAACACGCTTCTTCCCCAACCGCTATCCCCCCAACAGTGGCCGACTGAATCCAAAAAGTTAGCCCAACCCGCGGGAGTATACATCTTCGGCTCAGTATTTAACGATCCTACACTGGCATGGCAGGAGGATGCAAGCTCCAAACTGTACCCTCTTAACTATCAACCTGACCCACAACAAGACCGGCAATTAGGACAGCGAGTTTTACCAACGGCAGTGGACAAGCAAGGAACAAGCCTGCTGCAGACTGCTTCACCAAGCTCACGGGATAGCCCGAGCTCCACCACTGGCCAAAACCAGAAATCGGACACATCAACTACACCTTTCCGACAAGACTTTGTCACGGCAAAGGTAGCCACAACGATCCCACACTGTCAGTCAACTCTTGCCCAAATCCATGTGCAAAGCTCCGATTCGAGCAATAACACCTCTCAATTGTCCCACCCGTTTCAAACTGTGAGCACATCCAAGGAGCCACTGACTGTGTCAAGTCTTAAGGATACCGTATTCTCATCACCAGTAATAATAATGACATCGCCTCAAAAGACGCCCAAAAAAGCTGACACAAATGATCAGCTCTTAGCGGACCTGTCATTTTTCTTTAAAAATACTCAAAATCCTACCAAAGACACGTCAAACACCAAGTCCAATCAAGAAGAGCCTATAGCAACTAGCGTTTGGCCTCAACTTCTCCAAACATTCCAACAAACAGTCCACGCACTAAATTATCACTCGGACAAACTGGACGAGCAGGTTGACCTTTTTAAATACTCAAGCGTTGTTCACGGCAGGAATTGACAACAAACTCGATAAATTGAATAACCTAATACTTGGAGCGCAAGCCTCGACAAAGCTCGTACAGTCGGTCTGTTGCTGCTCCCCAATAATTGACTCACTCTCTTCGCTCCCAGACTTCCTAACTAGTGTTATAAATGAAGTTAAGATGCTGAAAGGAGGTAACTCACATACAATCCCCTGCCCGCAATTGCAAAATCCGTCAGACATGACCCAAGACCCAGCTAACTTGAGATCCATCGCAAATTATAGCGCCAAGCCAAGCGGGGGACCAGTTCTCTGTCCAAATCAGCAGAGCGAGCAGCTAAAACCCGGTCAGTTACAACCGGACCTGGCCAAAGCAGCAACTGAAAATGCCGGGAGCCCAAGTGGGCGTATCACCCGCACGGATCACTTAGCGACGGGGTTAACGGCCAGCCTAGCGATCCTGGCCTCTCCTAAACAGGAAGTGCTGCTGGCTCCTGAAACCCACCTCAGTAAGAGAGAGCGTAAACGCCAGCGCAAACACAGAAACAAAGCTAGGGCAAAAACAATAGCTATTGACCCGGAATACTACCCCCTCTTTGCAATGGCAGCTAACAAACAGGCTCTAAGTAAGGCAGCCGTACTTCCACCCTTAGGAACCCCCAGTGCGATCAATCTAAAACAGGGCCGGACTGAGAACCGCAACCAGCCCTGGAAAAGTGCTCGGCCGGCCCCCCACTCCCCACTCGTGGGGGGGAGTGGGGGTTGGAGGTGCAGTCGAGCTCTTTGCCAGGGTCCGGTTTTCGGCAGATTTTGGTACAGAGCCGATTTTGCAGCTATGCTGCAAAATTGGCCCTGTAACAAAAACGACCCCCAGGGGCCCAAAACCGGCCCCCACCCATGCGGCGCACCGGGGGATTGCCCGGTGCCCGCTATAGCCAGTCCAGCCCTGATCTAAAAGGGGACTCACCTGCAAATGATATTCAACCAATTGCGGAGAGTTCACAAGAGGTAAGCGAGCCAGCAGTGCGAACAGCAGCAGACGAGTTCAGCACTGCTTCAGTAAAGTCAAGTACGAATATCGAGGAATCCAGTGCATTGAGGCCCAAAGAGTCCCAAGCAAAACTAAAAGCAGTGCCACCTTTAACCTCGCCTCGGGTGGTCACTACAATAACAGGAAGGATCCCAACAAAAACAATTTATAACCAAAAAACAACTCTTCCCATAAATCGCCAGTGCTCGGGGGAAGCCCGCCAATGCCAGACACAACTGGAGCAGGAATCGGAGGATGGTCCGTTACTTAACAAATCCAATAGATGGCTCCAAGCCCAATATACAAGGAGACCAATAAGGAATTACCACCCTTTCACATCTTACTGGCACCTGAATACACCTCGAAGGGTCGCCAGGATATGCTCAACAGATCGAATATAATAAAACTAGTAGATGGCATTCAGGGGTTCGCAGGTCTGGTATCGGACGACATAGAATCTATCGAATTCCTTCCACCAAGAGGTGCCCAACCATCGGAGGGAACCCCGGTGACCCTCAAGTCGGCCAGCTGGGCAGGTGTGTTTTTGGACCACAAGGCCACACTGGGGGAATGAGTCAGAAAAGGGTGTGGTGATGAACAGAGTGTCTGAATTAAGCAGACCACTCTTACCCAGTCCAAAGATCAGGGCTTGATCCATCACCGTTTTTTAGCTCACTGCACCATCCCAGCTCAGAACTTGGCTATATGCAAATTAGTCTGACCCTGGCCCAGTGCATCATGGGAACAGGGCAGACCAAACTACCAAGCCAATTCTTATACTGGGAAGGAAACAAGCTACCGGGGACCGGTTTCTGGCATTTCAGCCGTCTTCGGCCCGGCTTGCTTGAATCCTGATGGTGCAATGAGCTAGGGACTCACATCTGAGTATACCCTTCCACGCTTATGGTGGACAAAAATGATTCAAAAAAGGGGGTGGTGATGAACAGAGTGTCTGAATTAAGCAGACCACTCTTACCCAGTCCAAAGATCAGGGCTTGATCCATCACCGTTTTTTAGCTCACTGCACCATCCCAGCTCAGAACTTGGCTATATGCAAATTAGTCTGACCCAGGCCCAGTGCATCATGGGAACAGGGCAGACCAAACTACCAAGCCAATTCTTATACTGGGAAGGAAACAAGCTACCGGGGACCGGTTTCTGGCATTTCAGCCGTCTTCAGCCCGGCTTGCTTGAATCCTGATGGTGCAATGAGCTAGGGACTCACATCTGAGTATACCCTTCCACGCTTATGGTGGACAAAAATGATTCAGAAAAGGGGGTGGTGATGAACAGAGTGTCTGAATTAAGCAGACCACTCTTACCCAGTCCAAAGATCAGGGCTTGATCCATCACCGTTTTTTAGCTCACTGCACCATCCCAGCTCAGAACTTGGCTATATGCAAATTAGTCTGACCCTGGCCCAGTGCATCATGGGAACAGGGCAGACCAAACTACCAAGCCAATTCTTATACTGGGAAGGAAACAAGCTACCGGGGACCGGTTTCTGGCATTTCAGCCGTCTTCGGCCCGGCTTGCTTGAATCCTGATGGTGCAATGAGCTAGGGACTCACATCTGAGTATACCCTTCCACGCTTATGGTGGACAAAAATGATTCAGAAAAGGGGGTGGTGATGAACAGAGTGTCTGAATTAAGCAGACCACTCTTACCCAGTCCAAAGATCAGGGCTTGATCCATCACCGTTTTTTAGCTCACTGCACCATCCCAGCTCACAACTTGGCTATATGCAAATTAGTCTGACCTGGGACACTGGGGGAATGGGCATTCGAGTGTACCGATATTCCACGCCAGGCTACCCAACCGCATTACTAAACCAGCCAACAACACCCCCAAAAAACTGGATTTATAAGATGGAAAGACCACCCGAAACCATACTCTATATTAAAAAAAACGCCAGGACCGGAAGAAGATCATAAAACCTCACCAAAAGCGGTCCCTAACAACGACATATGTCAAGTATGGGGATGGCTCCCAACCATCTTGTCAACGAGAAGCAAAGAATGACCTCTCGAATCAGTCCGTGGGCCACAACCACAAACGCCTGGTAAAGTCAAACCTCCCAGTAGATGTACTAACAACCGTATCTAATCCACAAGCGGACCCCATCTTCCAAATGTGTTCCTGGAACATAAACGGCCTTCATCAAGAAATTACGAATCCCGATACTTTCGCCTTCTTGTGTGAGCATGCAGTAATAGCTCTGCAGGAAACTTGGGCCATACAAGGATATCCAGTTATTGGCTTCATTGAGTTATGGAAATTCGGACATTCCAAAGGCGGGCTGTCAATATACATATCAGACACCATAAAAGGTCCAATCTCACGATTACCTCTTGAGGCAGACTGGCTATTTGGGGGTAAAAATCAACTCATGGCGGAAACAGCGCCCACTCTTTATTCTAAACGTGTACATCAATCCCAGTATACGTACAAAAAAAGATCTGGCACGCCTAACGGAAATCATGAATGACTTAACCACGGAACACCCCAACTCAGACTGTATTGTTACGGGGGATTTTAACACCAACCTATTCCAAGGGGAACTAGCAGATCCTGATGGGCCTTTCCTATTTCCTATCACTGAGTTCATGATACAAACTAAACCGCCCAAGCAAGCTCAATGCCGGTTGGGCGAACTCTGTGTGATGAGATTCTATAGCGCAGGATATCTTGTTATTAATGGTAGGTCGGCGGGCGACATCCCTCCAAACTGGTCTTGGACTAACGGCAGCAAGCAATCCTACCTGGATTATACCATCTGCAACGCTGCCTTGCTTCAATGTCTAGCTAACTTCCGTATCTGTCCACGAACCGAAAGTGACCATAGGCCCCAGGTCATATGGTCTGGAACGCTAACAAACCTCTTCAACTACGCTTTGAGAACAGCAACAATCCCCGACTCATGGCGGGGCGCCATAATCCATCCAATTCCCAAATCAGGATCACGCCCCTCGCCGAATAACTACAGACTCGTTGCTCTTTTGGACATCGAGGCCAAGCACTATGCAGGCCTCCTTTTGGAGGACCTGAAGCTATGGGTAAAAGACCACTACTTGATGCCGATGAATCAAACAGGGTTCGTTGCTAACTCGGGGGCCAGGACTAATTTGTTAGCAGTATCAACCATTGTCGACAAAGCATTTTTAACATCTAGGTCAGTGTTTTGCTGCTTTGTCGATTTCAAAGCAGCATTTGATAGAGTCCCCAGGGCGGCTTTATGGGTAAAACTAAGGAAGTAGGGGATTCCTGAGAATTTGTTAGAGGCAATCATCCAACTTCACTCCCGCACCAGGGTCCGAGTGAAGTTGGGGTCCGGCACACATCTCTCACAGAAAATTATGACAACCAAAGGCGTGAAGCGGGGATGTGTGCTGGCCCCCCTTCTCTTCAACCTGTTCATAGCAGACCTGCCGACGACCTTGGATGATACAAATAGTCATCCTCCAAAGGTGGGAGGCTTGGCACTAAGCAACCTTTTGTATGCCGACGACCTGGTTCTTTTTAGTCTTACGAGAGTCGGGATACAAAGGCTCCTGGACAAATTGCTTAGCTACACGATCATGAACCAGCTGGAGGTCAACCTAAAGAAAACGCAAGTTGTCCCCTTTGGTAAGAAACGTTACGCTGGTGGCGGGTGGTCATTTAACAACGCAAGCCTCGTCACAGGTCAGTCGTATAAATACCTAGGTGTCCATCTGGATTCTAGACACAATCTCACAAAACAGCGTAGTGAGATCGCAGTCAAAGCTACGACCCTTGCGGTGTCACTAGGCAAGCTCTCAAAAAAACTCTCAGGCCCAACCCTATCGCCTCTTCTAGAAGTAATGAGAGCGAAAATTGGACCCACTTTATCATATGGGATAGAGACATTCAGCGGAAAAATGAACACTGCTTTGAATAGGCACACTACTAAAATTTATAAAAAGGTTCTCCAGCTACCAAAGTCCGCATCTGCTGCACAGATAAGACTAGAGATGGGGCTATTAAACTATGATGCCTCCGACACCGGGGCATACCTGAACCTTTGTCACAAACTGAGGCAGACGGACCCTGGCACATTAGAATCCCTAGTCTGGTTAGAAATCTCCCAGGAAAATCCAGGCGAAACGTTTGGTCGCCTTTTTAAGGACGCAATTCAGCAAATGTCAGCGAGTGACCTATGGGCCCATAACCCCAGCCAGACAGCTTTTAAAATGGGGATCAAAAAATGAAATCTCTCATCATGGATAAAGCACACTTTTCAAAACGCAGTCCTGCTTTGGCTCTTTTAAATTCGTACAGTCGGCTAGCCCCTGCCACCTACCTGGCCTGTACATACTCACTGTACCTAAAACGTAGTCTTACCACTATCCGAATGGGTGACTGGCGATTTCTGCAAGATCTACCTACATGGCGACGCATGGCGGAGGATCTAACTTGCAGAGGATGCGGCAAAGCAGCTGAAACTCTGTTGCATGTGGTCTGTCTTCCCACCCTTATTTCCGAACGCAGGTCCAAACTTAAAGCTGAATGGTATAGGCTGGGTGTCCGGTCCTGTAGGCAAGCAAATATGGTGGCTTTGAACCCCGAAAATACTGTTTTAAACATAAAACTCACAAAATTCATTCAGCTAGCATACCGTAATTTTAATCAAAATGGGTCCTGCTAATGCGCCCCCCCCCTACTCTCTTTAATGCACCTCATAACAGATTCTAATTTTAAGGGGGGATGAAATGAAATTTTAATATAGAGGTTTAGGAATGTTGGTTGTCTTTTATACGTACAATACCATTGACAATGAGTATAACATAAAAGGGTTGATGTGAAAGGTTATCTTGCACAATATGTTTTAAGCTATCCTTTCTCTTATCACTACCACCCTGTAAGGATCCGGTCACGGTTTCCGCAGGAGTGCCAGGAGCCGACGATAACCCCAACCCTTTCTCCCTACACCACCTGTGCCTATCAAACACTAGGACACAAGGGTGATATGGAGGGAAAGGAGGGAACAAAACAAGGAAAGTAGGAGGAGACAAACACTGGACTCATCGGACACTGCTCTCTTCTGCCTCTGTCGGTATATGAAGCTACAAGGAATAATGGGTTAATACAACAACAGTCAACCCACAAACCCCACAATGTTAATACATAGACCACCTGTTACCTGAGAGCACAAGGGTGTGTCAAGGAAAATAACTAGGACAGCTTCTGGAAACATACTTGTAATCATGGAACTTTATGGATATCCAATATGGCCTAGATTGAGGAATATGGTTTGTTACTTCTGGTATGACACTGGTATGAACCTATCTACGGGTATGAGTCTCTCTCTTACCTAACCAGAATCACTTCTCAGCTTAATGGATCTTGTATGATAAAAGGTCGGGATGACAGCAATAGTTGCCTCGAGGGCAATAAGTACATACATAAACACCCATATAATATTTGACAAGAACACAATATAAATATAGTGCGCTAGAAGCGCTTTACCAGTTCTTCTTGTCCTTGCACTGTGATAAATACCAGAATCTGGGAAGTCCAGAGAACGAACAAATAATATGGCAAAAGTAAATGAGGAAACTCGCCAGGCGGACCACAAATCCCACAATGCCATGCAAACCCCTCACACCACTGCTCATGCAAATACCGGCCGTTCGGCGGGACCTTAGTCCGGCCCAACGACGGGTCCACAAGAAACAGGGTGAAGAAAGTCAGTGTCACCGGGGTAAGACAGCCGGCACTGGGCGAGAGAAAGAATAAGTAATAGCACCCACGTTACAACAGGACACGTGGGTCTATCGGGTAATGAGGCAGGGAAACTCCGTACAGCCCTTACGGAGCGATTACCGAGGAACTCTCGGCGTGCAATTATCAGAAACGCCGGTTTTCAACAAAGGGATCGTGTAAGCAGCAACAGATCCAAGAATGGCTGCTCTGGTGTCCGGGCGATAAGAGAGGTCTGCAATGCGGTGACCCCAAGCCAGGATTTAAACAAAGAAGCAAACAAGCACAGCAAAGGAAAGCTGTGCCAAAACCAGGAACAAGTGTCCACTAACAAACATGGGCAGGTAACGGGAAACGGCCAAGCGGAAGTGACGTCTCGACAGCGAAGAGACTAGAGCGCAAAGCGCTGAGCGCCTGGGGAAGCGAGCTTAAGTTCCGTCTCGAACCCCTCGCGCATGCGCATTCCCTCGAGGCCATCTTGGATTGGTCTCGGTAGTTCGTCTGTACCTTCCACAGAGGCTAGGCAGGCATGACACACCCTGTCTTTTTACTTTCCTTTTAAATTGCTATGGAACAAAGAGGCCCAAGAGTGGATAACTTCTACTTTTATCACGGCTGGTTAATTGACTGTTATTTGTTTTCTCTTCGCTTTTTAACAGTTGCTACACAATGTGAACTTTGTAATTTTCTTCTAAAGATATATGTTTATATCTAAATAAAGATATTTTTGATTTTTTAGATTTTTTTTAAGTTACAGGTTGTGCATGTGCCAGGGGGGTGCATATTGTGCCTCCAGCAGAGTCCAAAATATTCTAAATCTGATAGATGCCTTCATAGTTGGCTTGTACCGCTGAGTTCTATAATGTCATATAACCTACTGTCTTTTAGTAATAGACTGCTCCAGGGCAGTTTAGGGTCAAGCCTGGGGAGAAACCAAATACAACATAAGTAGATAGTCATATCAGAATTCGTTTGGAGTCAGGCCTTTAATGGTCAGAAAAAGTTCATTATCTTTGGTTCCTAAAGTCATGTCATCCAGTCTTTTATGCGGTTTTGCCTTGGCTTTTGAGCTCCTTGGAAAGGATATCGTAATAAAATCAACATATATCAAGTCAACCATCATATTACCAAGGTAGGAATTTAGATATGGTGTGAAACGTGGGTTTCAGCCGTGCAAGTTTAGGATGTAGGTGGAGCCAATGGAGTAAGTGGGTTGAGCCAGTGAAGGAAGTGGGTGGGGCCAGGGGGAGTGGGTGCCCTCCTACAAAAATTTGAGCACCTGGACTTCCTATTTTATAAGTTAAGCTCTGGATCATGCAGTTTACAAGAAGCCTTCAAGAGGCCAGTCGGTGTGGTGTAACGCAGCAGTCTTTAGTCATGCTCAGGGCCAATGGAAAGGGAGAACCAAATTATGTGGCAGGGTTGACTAAATGATATGGCGACAAAAGGTAAATTATGCTGCTTTCTCGCAGTGCGAGAAGCCGAAACATAAAATGGTAGTTATTACCATTTTATGTTTCTGCTTCTCGCACTGCGAGAAAGTAGTAAGGGCAACTCTCCTCCTCCCTAGTGGAGGAGCCGCCCCTGTGGGAAAGCATCCAAAATGTAAAAGTTTACACTGTTGGGGGTGTGCAGGGCTGTTTTTTTTATTTCAGTCCACATTGCGCTGCATTCTTAAGCAGTGATGCATTTTATATGTTTAAAAAGTTTTAAAAGGTGATTATCAAAAACTGATTTCATAGGAGTGGAAGGGAGGGCCACTACTTAAAATTGGCACAACCTCATTGGCTGTGTTCAGAGCCATTTCTGAGCCACCATTTTAGGTTCGCACTGTAGTTGATAATTTTCCTCTAACTCTGGCCCATACTTAATGAAGCTGGGGATGCGAACATGCCACTGCACACTAAAAGTGCACCAAAGACACGCTTATTTGCGTCCGTCCGTGACAGCCACAGCTCAGAAACCGGGATTGTTCCCCCCCCCCCGCGAACCCCCCCCCCCTTTATGGGGGGGGGGGGGTCGGGGGAGTCCCCCTACTGGATGTGCTCCGTGGTTTCAACTAAACCCATTGAATTAAAAAAAGTAAGCAAAAAAACTAGAAAGAGAATGGAGAAAATAGTATGATGGGCCCAGCAAGACATCATATAAAAAAATCCATTAAAAAATACAAATATGTGATGAGAAGTAAGAGTCTCTTACTTCAGCGCCAAAATAGAAAATGCCCCAAACTCTTTAAAAGAGTTATTCAAACTGGTAAATAGCCTTATGAAGCTAGCAAATAATCAAATCGGCCCCACCCTGTTAGAAATTGGGTCTCAAGTTGACAAAAGCCTGCACCCTGACATAGTAGGGACCACAGTCCTAGTCTGGGTAAGTTACAACACAATCCAAAATTATCCTGTGCTCACCCCTGATAGCTTGGCACAGAGCAGACAGGCTTAACTTACAAGGCAATGTGTAAGGAATATTTGCAATAACTCCTACAATGACATAGTAAATACATCACAGAAAGCCTCCAAAACAGTTTAGAAAAATAGAGAATATTTAGCAAGACCAAAAATATCAAAGTCCATTAAGTAAGTCAAGATATAGAAGGCTGCAGAAATAAATGCAATAAAGCGCTTAGAAGCAGGTAGTGGTAAATATGTAACTTCAGGTCGCAAGGGACCGGTGCAAATCCAAAGTTCTGGCCGATGAGAAGGAGCACTGGGCGGCTACAGAGACCCACTTGGGCTCACTCAGCACAGTACCTAGGATCCTGGGGCGCACTCTGCACGACTAGCTTGTGCGTCATCCGATGTTGGTTCTGAGAGGCATTGTAGCGAGACGTTTTAGGACTTCACACTACTTCACGTCAGACTTGGCCAAAAACTCAGCTACAGAACCCACTTCTAAAAGCCCAGAACTTGAAGGGGGCACGTCAGGCAAAGGTAGGACTCACAGAAGCCAGAATCCAGCAGCATAAGCGGAACTACAGGAAGTTATTTGTGTCCCTCGGACTTCAGAAACGGGAGGCAAACTAGCAAGCCCTTAGAGATCACTTTGGACGGAAGAGAGAGTTCTGCTAACCTTCATCAGTCTCTGACGGCAGCAGGGCAATACGCTGGCAGCAGTCCTCCCAGGAAAGCAATCCAGTTGAGTTCTAGGAGCAGCACCAGTGCTTTAAATGGGGAAAAATAAGTGCAGGTACTCATTAAAATGAGCTAGAGGTGTGGCAGGTGGGCGCGGTTAGGGGCGGGGCTAGGGGCGGGGCCAAGGGCTAGACATAAATATAGATAATAACTTCTATGGAAGTTGCAGTACATATTAAAACACGAGAAATGTGTTTATGTACACAAAACAGGTTACCTCATTACACAAAAGGAAAACCAAACAGGATATCTCTCTCTCTCTATATATATATATATATATATATATATATATATATATTCCACGATCCATCCAGCCCCCATCAGAAGAAGGCACGCACCCTACAACTGAATAGAAAGGTTTTGGCTACCTAAGCAGCCTTTCTCAATCTGGCCAGCGCCATACACGTGAGATTAAATAGCTCTACCCCCACTGTTAGACATGGTAAACATAGAAATTAGACGTTCCGTGGTGCTTCAGACACATGAAGTGAATAATTCACAACTCGGCACTCAAACAGTGTGGCTATTTAGAGGAAAAATTGCCAAAAACATAATTAAGCAAACTGCAAAATTATAAAATACATTTGACTGCGTGGAACGTAATCCAGTGAATATGAAAGAGCACATGAAAGACCAAATTGCCTGCCAAAGTTTGGGCATATACTATTAAAAACCGAAAAATTGGTATGAATGGACTCATAAGATGGTGCTTACCACTTCAGTAAATATAACCTCAATAAAAAACATGTGTTAAAACATATAGTAAAAATATTCTGCTGATATATAATTAGACCTATTAAGAGGAGAAGGAATTTAATTTGGGATAAAATCGGAAAATGACATACCAATAAGGCTTACTTTCTTATTAAAGCATTCAGAGGGAAGCGATATTCTGAAGCGCCCAATAAACAGCGTGCCACAAGATACTACACATACTCCCTCAACAGGTAGGGGCAGTCTCATATTAAGCTTAATGAATACATGCAGGAGGCTGAAAAACACAAATTTTGTAATCTTACATACAAAATTGTTGGCCTGCATGTTAACATTCATACACGACCGGGACTACTAGTCCCTTAATGCTTCAGGTTAAGTTATGTAAGTCTCGACCTGAAAAAAAGTCAAATATGAGGCATAACCTACTGCAAATTAACATAAGCCTTATGTACAGGGCAATTTTATCATAAAAATAACTCAGTAGAAGCCATATGTTAAACCGTATTTCTTCATGATTGCCTCATTAAGTTCCTCATGCCGATAATTGGCAAGCAATCATAGCAGGAAAAACTGCAACTCACAAATCTGACGTTTTCAGGGGAAATGCCAAAATGTCTCAATGTTCCTCTCCGAAAAGCAGCATACAAAATGGCATTTGAGAAGTTCACAATTACGGGGTCGAAGGAGGCCAGTAAACAAACAAATGAACATGCCATTGAAAAAAACGCTTCCACAGTGCCCAGTCACCAGCGAGACGCCAGTTTGCTGAGCCAGGCGTTTCTAGACACTGAAGGTGCAGACCTCATGCTGGCAGTTAGCACTTTCACCTGAATGCTCGTTGCATGCCTAATTAACAGTGCAGGGTCTGCCTAGACCCTGTCCTGTTAAACACAGCGTGACGCAAGCCTTCTCAAAGCCCTGCAGGGCGGGGACATTCAAAGGGACGCCTCTGGACTTTAGCAGCCTCTCTGCCAAAGTCTACTTCACAGGCTCAGTGCGACTGAGAGATCCGGGAGCAGAGCGACATCTGGAGAAGATGCCGAACCCGAGCCTGCCCTGCCATCAATCAGAGTACCGGTACTCTCCCTGACTGAAGGAAAAGTGCCGGTACTGACGGGTAGAAAATTGGGAAGTGCCGGTACTCAGTACCGGTGAGTACCGGCCCATTTAAAGCACTGAGCAGCACCGCAGTTCTTCTGTCAGAAATTCGGTGTAGGACCAGAAGTGTCTGACTTGGGAGGGTCATAGACCCAGTACTTATACTCTAATGTGCTTTTGATGTGGGGAAAACTTCAAAGAGTGGTTTTGAAGTGCACGGGTTCCCCTTTTAAAACAGTCCTGTCTGCCAGGTTATCTATGGGGATCCCCAGACATTTGTGTGGGGTCAGGTCATTATTCACTGATGTCCCCGTGTGCCCAGAGCAGCCATCGGAGTGCAGATTGATGTCGATGGGTGTAGCCACCTCTAGCCTTCCTGTGTTTATGGCTGTCTGGGAGGAATGCATGAATAGGAACTGTCACCCCATCTAGATGTTTATTGGAGACAGGCTGGGGCACAGAGAGCAAAGTTAAGAGCAGAAAATGCCCAATATCGAATAGTGACATTTCTGCACGAGTAGTGTTCAATCCTCCATTACCAGCATGGTTCCCACTAACCTGCGTGCCTGAGCAGGCGTGCACACCTAGGTTTCCCTCCACGCAGACACCTACAATGGGCGCGCACTACAAAGGATTCCAGGCATTCAGAAAATACCCGATCCTTATCCTCTAAAGTGCGGCTCATGGTGATGCTGCTGCGTTTCCAAATGCATTTCTAAAGACGTGTTTTTCATCTTTAGAAATGCTAATGGAGACTTTAAATGCCTGCAACACTGTCATTAAACAGCAGGAGAGTATTTACAGAGCTTTTTCTTGCAGCCTGGGGCGTAACAAAGGCCCCCCGCAGCCCCCACAGTGCGGGGGTAGGGGAGGCGAGCTCCAGGGGCCCCCTAAGCGCGCTGTACACTTACAGACAGGGTCCGTCTGAACTCTGGGACCGAGTGATGTTAATGTTAACTCGTCGCTTAATGCGCTGAAAAAGTACAGTTTTCCAGAGCAGCAGCTGGTGAACGTGGGCGGCTGATTGGGTGCACTCATCTGCCATGGCAGTAAGGTGGGAAAGGTGTTGATGGGGCAGTGCAGGCTCTGGGCAACTCTCTCCCTGCCTGCTGCATTATCACAGACTCCTCTTGCACCACTAAACTGGAAGACTGCTATTTATAGCGCTAAGAATTAGGCAGAAGTTGGGTGTTCACACAATATAGATCACAGGTTAATATTGCATAATGATAATAGTAACAGTTCGATGTAAATTGCAGTGGCAGTGAAATCACTAATATTGTGGGGGTTATACCACCGGCGGCTTCTCCTCTGCGTTTCTCTTTTCCTAATTAGAAGAGATTGTTGTCCATAATCGCTTGGGTACATACCAGAGCCCATGGATTTATTTCTGATGTGGTCTCAGAGCATCAGCCTTAGCAAGGTCTGTGCCAGATCTACCCCTTGTCCTGGCAGGTGGCATTTCTCCTGTGCATTGTTGTACACCATTTTGTTTGGACCAGATTCCTTTATTTGCACCTCAGCCTCTCTGCCAAGTGGGATCCTGTGATGCCTTGCGCTAGAGTCACACTTCCATAGGCGCATACAACTTAGCTTACTTTTACCCCTCGGGTATTTAAATGCCTCTTTCCTATTCCTCCTCTCTCCTCCCTTCCACACCTGGTGACCTCCCTCACTGGGGTCTCTTGCCTGTCTTTTCTCTCTTGGAGTAAAGGTCTGATGAGAGGACTGGAAAGCAGCAGGCACTTGGACACATCACATATTCTTGCATTGCCACGGAGTGCCCCACGTTGCGCATTGCCATCAGCAAGGCAGATCATATATTACAAGGTGCATGCACCAGCAGCGGGCGCAGAGGTCTGAGGGGCCCACTGACCAGATTATTGCTGTGCTTTTCATTTAGACGAACGTCCAAGGGACCCGTTAACTCCTTTGCACCAGGGACCACTTGCCGCACATGTATCCATGGTGGGGCCGGGTCCGGTTGCAGCTGCCAGATACCGCATGTGTGCAAGCTACTAAAAGTAAGCCATTATTGTTTGTGGCAGTCAGCCATGGGGATGGTATCACGATTGCTCCATCAGCCAACTTTGATCTGTGTGGCGGGCCACCTGCTCCGCCTCAGGAAGCTGGAGCAAGGCCCGTCTAAAGTCACTTGTCAGTCAAGACACTAGGTAGCAATTGGGCTCTGACCCGTCGTCCTCTGACGTCAGGGATATTGCAGCACTTTGGTGTATTTGTAACTTTGTAACATTGTAGCACACCACTCTGTACAGCTGAACTAAGCTATAGCTCAGCCAAAGAATACCCTCAGTTTGCTGGCAGCAGCGCACACCACGCGCTGCCACTGCAACTTGTATGGTGCTTTATAATTATAGCAGCGCTCTCAGCTTTACAGCTGAGGCGCTATAATGCATGACTTTGCATTTCAGTGCGGTGATGCGGGTCACCACACTGAAATGCGTTAGTCTAAAGCCTGATGTGTGGTACTTGACAAAGCTGCCTCCTTCTTTTGTTTTCTCCTTCTGTGTCTGGCTGTGGCGTCTCACATGCTTGTCTGAGGCCTTATCTGTCTGTATGTTGGTTGGTATCAGTTCAGCAGCCTCTGCTATTTTTGCTGGCCATTCACCTCTGCAGTGACTTTTTAAACACTCTTCACCAGCATGCTGCACCTTACATCACTGCCTCCGACCAGGGCACCTCCTGATTTCTCCAGTTCTTCTCTTTTTTTGCACTGTGTGGAGTCACTGGCTTCACATGTGCTTTTACTCTTTGTAAGATGCTTCCATTCAGTACAGCATCTTCAGCTGTTATTGTTAGTCAGTTACATGTGCAATGACTCATAAAATGCTGCCATTCACATTAGTGTCTCCCACCTCAAACTGCTCAATATGTTCGTTTTTCATTCCACTTCTCGAAACTGCCAGGAGCTCTGCAGTATGTGCTGTTGAAACTTAGGCAGCAATTACACACACAGCAGCAGGGCTAGTTCTAGGGTTTTTGGTGCCCCAGACAGATTAGGAACAAGTGAGTGCCCTTTTCATATCTTTTATTAGTGAAACAGGTTATTGCCAACTGTATGAAAGAAAAAAGCGGCTGACCAAGGTTATGCACAAAGTATTTCAGAGTTTGATACGTAACTCTATATGTTATGCCACACCAAAACTCTCCTGCAAAGCAGATCCCAAAGTTCATATGTAAAAGGACGGTGCACCAAAGGGAGTGCTCGAAAGCTCCAATTCTTATTTCAGATTTCTTTTATTCCATTCCAATTAAAACAAACTCCTCAGCCAACGCGTTTCGTTCACAATGAACTTCGAGAGGGCTATCAGGCGAAGAAAGTATCCCGTAGAGTTTAACCCATCGTTGGGATCTAATGAAAGTGTGACACACAATAATTCCACAAAAGGGCAATAAGGTAGTTGGCCGCTGGACAAGCAAAGTAGTGGTCGTCCGTTCTAAATTAAGTCGCCGATTAGGTCCCCGTGGTATGATAACATTGATTGGGTCTGACCTAAATCTCGGCCGCCAGTTAGGATAGCTAGAAGTGTAGCAAGTGAGTTATTGCCAACTGTATACACATGACAAAGCAAAAGTTGAACAAATAGGGAAAACGTTTTAGCCTTAGCAGAGAGTACACTCCAAGTGGCCACTGAAAATACTTGCCCAGGCACTAAGTACTTAAAAGGTCATCAGGCATTTAGGGGCATTTGGGGAATAATTTTGTAATATTACTTCAGAACGTGAGCCAGAAAGCAAGGACTGGCAGTGGACTTCCCAAACAATTGGCCTTTGCCTTTGCCCACAAACCAGTTCACCAAGTTCTCCCACTCACCTCCATTAGAAAAGTTGCAAATCAACATTATTCAAACAATCATAACCTTTTGTAAAGTATCTTTATTTGAATCAATCTATCACTCAGTTTTTTTTGTGTGCAGCCCGGTCCCCCCTAAGGATATATGGGTGCTGGGATGCAAGGCCCCCATCAAAAAGCCAAGTTTAGAGTTTGTAGCTGAACTCCGCCAGGGAAGGTGTCCTGGGGAGAAGGAGGGGCGCTGGGCAGCGAGAGGAGGAAAACGGTAGGAAGAGGGCAAGAGACAAGCAGAAAAAAGCAAAACAGAGCAAGAAGTAAGCAGAAAAGGCAAACCGATGGTGGGAAATGAGCAGAGAAGGCAGAAACAGAGGGCAAGAAGTAAACAGAAAAGGAAAAAAGAGGGCAAGAAACTAGCAGAAAAGACAAAAAGAGGGCAAGAAATTAGCAGAGAAGGCACAAACAGAGGGCTAGAAACAAGCAGAAAAGGCAAAAAGAGGGCATGATAATAGAAGTGAAGTCAGAAACAGAGGGCAAGATAAGGGCAGAAAAGGCAAAAAGAGGGCAAGAAACGAGCAGAGAAGGCACAAACAGACACAAGAAATGAGCGGAGAAGGCACAAACAGAGGGCAAGAAATTAACTGCTTTGTTTAACTTTATGATTGCACAGATATGTCTGCCATTTTTAGCCAATAGCATGTTGTATTTTTTCTACTTTTATTCTTTCAATGTATCTTTCAAATGTGTATGTGCTGTATTGTGGTTGTGTAAGTTGATGAATGCAAGAATGAATAAGTGATTTATGGATTCACAAGTGCAAGGATGATTGACAGGGTGCATGCGTGATGACTTATTTAGTGCTTAAACCAATCAGTGACCAAGAAATCCTTTTAAATTAAAAGCAAGGCTTATTGACAGTGCCAATGCTTGTTGTTTACCTATAAGTTGTAGCGGATCGACTTGCCTTGTTGCACATCTTATCACTCAGTTGCGCACACAGGCAATAAAAGAGTGCACACCAACATTCTATTACTGCACATAAGAAAGAAATATTAGAGGGAACATTGCTTACCAGTAAAGTGTATTTAATACAGCTATTCCACTCATACCAAACATGATAAACCTACTCTCCTAGGATCAGGAATTATCACTTAGAAGCATGTAAGGGAATTTCCATTGCTTAGTATACGAGGGGAGTAGGCCTCACAGTACCAAAAATTGAGATAGGCTACTTTTCACTGCCAGGACAAGTAAAACCTAGTACCATGACCTTTGGTTTATCAAGTGTTTTCCTTAGGGGTGACTTATATGCAACAAAAGGGGAGTTTAAGGCTTGGCAAGTAGCTTTAAATGCCAAGTCGAAGTGGCAGTAAAATGCACACACAGGCACTGCAGTGACAATCAAGAGACATGGTTAGAGGGCTGCATATGTGGGTGACACAAGCAGTTCTGCAGACCCACTAGTAGCATTTAATTTGCAGGTCTGAGGTACATGCAGTGCACTTTACTAGGGATTCATATCTACATTTGATACGGCAATTGGGTATAAGCCAATGTTACCATTATTCGCGGAGAGAGCACAAGCACTTTAGCACTGGTTAGCAGTTGTAAAGAGTGCAGAGTCCTAAAGCCCGCAAAAACGAGGTCTGAATAAGAGGAAGGCAAAATGTTTGGGATGACCATTCAGTGAGGGCCATTTTTCAACACCATGTTTGCAAACCTTTTCCTAGAAAACATGAACAGTCTTCTAGCCCTACCCAAAGATACCCCCAAAGGTCTGCACCGGTCACAGCTACAGCAGCCAAAATCACACTGGAGGCCTTTCCTCAAATGAGTGCAATAAACAGATGAGATCCTTGGGACCATCAAATCGGGTTCGCCACTCGATCCAGCGCCCAATATATTAAGGAGAGGAGGAAACACAATCTTAGCCACACAGACGGATATATTCAACCATTCACTACTTAGCTGCACGCTTCCTTTGCCTTTAGCATGGAAATATGCAGTTGTTAAACCCTTCCTGATAAAGCCCTCAGCTGATCCCCTTCATGCCCAGAACTATCGGCTCATTTCCCTACTCCTGGGGATTAGTAAGATCCTGGAGAAATATGTCAACAAGCATCTGACTGCCTTTTTGGAGGAACCATCCTACACCCAACTCAAACTGGGATTAGGCTGGGTATCAGAATAGAAACTCCATTATTAGCTGCAATGGAAGAACTCAGAGCTATTCTCAGGGCTTCTGGAATTATGCAGCAGGAGAGGGACAAATTATGCAGCAGGTTTGAGTACATTATGCAGCAAGAAAAAGTAAAGTATGCAACCTAATAATGCTGCACATTTTTAATACTATTACTTTATTTTTTGTACTTTTTACAGATGTTAACACTGTCTGAGAATTGGGTGCACCTCATTAGTACCAGTTTAATACCCACATATAGCAATAAGCAACAGAAAGGTAACTAGTCGACCTTTTCAAAAGGCCTTCCACTGCGTGGCTACTGGTACCACTGCATTGTGAGTATCATTTGAACCATTTGAGCTACAAACAAATGTATTTTGTTAAAATTTGCAGATTATTCAGCAGATGATTGACTATTTGGCAAACACCGCAAATATATAATTATGCAAAAATCTTCACGGTAGCACAATCGGAGTCCAAACATATCATGGAAGAGTATGTAGGATTAGTATATATTTTTGATTCCTCACCTTTCTCTACATTAGTAAAATTAGGACAGCCCTAAAATATGTACGGGGCTATTAACTAAGGAATTTAGGAGTAGTACTGCTGAACTACTATTTTATGAGATGCAACCTGCCTTTATTGCCTTTGTGAATTGACCCCACAACATCTAAAATGAAAACGTTCAGGGAGTTTTCATATATAATTAGTACAAATAGTAAGGACCATGCCATATTTGCACTTTTACTGATAGAGAGTTGGGCACTTCAGTGCCAATGCACAAAGTCCTAAAAGAGTACTCTTAAAAAAAAAAAAGCAGACCATTGCATGAGGTGAGAAGACACATACCCCAAGGATAAACAATCCTATCCTTTCAGGATGGATTCCAAAAGTAACTACATTAACCTGCGCTCAACCACCCTGGTAGATATGCTTAACTTAGAGCAATGTGTAAAGTATTTAATCCGTATCAAAACAGCAATAAAGTAAAACACCAAACAATAAAAATCCCAATCAAATTAGAAACATAGAGTATGTTTTAAAAACATGACAAAAATCCAATAAGGGGACCTGGAGATATGAGTTTTTAAAGCTCTAAGTAAAAATGGCATCAAAAAGCACCAAATGCCGCTGATAGTCTATAGTTGAGGTAGACCAGGACGGAGGCACACCTTTTATGGCCAACCAAATTGGATCCTGTGGTCAGATACACTAAGCGGAATGGCCTGGTCAAGGATTTTACCTTTGGCTTAGCCTGCAAAATAGCAGTCAGAATCTCTCAGCAGGGCAAGGCAGCAGGCTGTGTGCAAGAAGGTCTCATCAAAGTCGAATATATGCATTGGGGAGGGTCCCACTGAAACTGATGATTTTGGCGGGAAAACCTCCATGCAGGAAAAGTCAATTTATTTGCCCCATCATCTTCGTGTTGGTTTGGAAACTTTGGTGCCTTCCCTTGGTTATGATTTCTACCTAGGGACTCGGTCTCTGAAATAGAACTTGGATTTCTCCAGTGTGATAAACTGCATTCAAAGTTGGCTCTATGGGTGCGAATACCTTCCTGTATCTTCTTGCTGATGGGACTATAAACGTGGTCCGGGACCAATTTGTCATGAGCTAAATTCAATATATTCAACAGTATGTATTGTGTACATTACTACAATACTGACAATCCATATCTCAACATATTTTCACATCACCCCACTCCAATCATAATTTAGGAATGCAAGCATTGAGAGACCACACAAGTAGAAGCGCCAACCAAACCATAATTATGTACAAAATATTTATTTGTTTGAGGTAATTTGTTCAATGAATAAAGGTTGCACTCAGAAGAGGAAAGGGGAGTGGTAGTGGTGGGTGGTAAGAGTGTAAATCAAGGGAATAGGAAAAAAATAACAATTCGAT
Organism: Lissotriton vulgaris; assembly: GCF_964263255.1. Classification (NCBI taxonomy): domain Eukaryota; kingdom Metazoa; phylum Chordata; class Amphibia; order Caudata; family Salamandridae; genus Lissotriton; species Lissotriton vulgaris. The sequence continues at coordinate 1,770,534,610 of NC_141685.1, read as the reverse complement.
GCTTTTTGAAACACTGGTAGTCAAGCCCAGTAAAGAAAGACCAGACCAAATGAATGTATAACATTCATTTACATGTAATCTGTAAATTTACAACGTGCACCCAATGCATTTTCCAGGGGTATGAGGTGGAGAAAAGGTACAGGTCTTGTACAGTGGAAGGCGTTGACGTATCGACTCGGCTGATGCTACGAGGGAATTTTGGACCTCAGCGGCGAGTCTTCATCAGGACTGGGTATACCTAGACCTGGTGCCAAGTCTGGCTACTCAGGTATGAAGTTCAATCACGAAACCCAATGGCCCCTTGTCGCTGTTCAACGGATAAACATGGAACAGACGGCGCTCTCCGTCATTAAGGTTTGTGATTAATTCACACTTAGTCTCCACGGCGGAACATGATGAATGGTGTCGAAGTGACTACTACCATCGACATCTATGCCTGTGGCGACAAGGGGCCATTGGGTTTCGTGATTGAACAATTTAGCTCATGACAAATTGGTCATGGACCACGTTTATATTCCCGTACTGTACCCTGGTTCGTTTTGACTTATTGGGTTACCCCATTATCTATAACAACCTTCTTGCTGATGGCCCTTTGAAACAGATTTGCTGTTGTGGAGAATCTCAAAGTGGAACAAACTTGTTTCTTTAGCCCACCGAAGTTGTGCCTTCCCAGATTGGCCCCGGTTCTAAGGCGACAGGAAGTCAGAATATTTCAAACTCTCGACAATTTGCAGTGGTAAGCCCCTTTTCCTCCGCTCTTCACCAAGGCTCTGTGGTTCAGGGGGTGCTCTGAGGACTTCAGGGCTTGGTTCAGCAAAGGCCTTGTGCAGGTTCAGCTGTGACTGGACAATTGGTCATCCCTGAAAAAGTGGTTCTTCTGCTTTTTGTGCCTCTGTAGCCATACAGCAGGTCAGCTGACTGAACCGTCAAGTCCACTTCTTTGTCCTGGGTACAGGTGGGAGCAAAACCAGACCTTTAGAGATCCTCTCAGGTTACAGCAATCCGGGTCCTGCCCTCTTCTAACCTTCTGCAGGGCCAGAAATTGTTATGATGATTGAACCTTGAGGTGCCACAGTTATGGTTGATACAGGCTAGTGTGTAGGGGTGACTCTTGGCTCCTATCTAACCAAAGGGTAAAATATCCCATGGGCACATTTACCCACTTTTCAGATGTTCCTGTTGATCCCACTGCAAATAATCCCACAGTGCACCTTACTACTAAAATCCAAGTTGAGGAAATCCTTTCTCCCTTGTGCAGAGTCTGTGTGTCCTCACAGAACTGTGCACAGAGAATTGAGTAGCTACCTCCGTTGTGGTCACTCACAACTGATTCTGGGGTAGCTTCCATCCCACTGGCTTTAGATACAGTCTAATTGGGGAGAACACAGGTTTTCCTTCCCCAGCCCTCATTGCAAGTTAATGAAGTTCCTGGGCCCACCCTAATTGTTTTTTTCTGCTAGGGAAAGTAGAACACCTCCCTACTCCCAGGTCATTGTTTTTGCTATGGGTGTATTTTTTTGCACCTCATTAAGGTCACACCTTGCAAACTAGCTGTCAGTTGGCTTACCCTAATTAGTCTACTGGAGGTTCAAGTAAGAAGTCGTTTCTAAAGGTTTATTTTACTATTTAAAAAAACAAATCTGACTTTAACATTAAATTGGATTTTTCAGACATATTAAAAATAGTCTTTGAATGACTTTTGTAGCTAGTTTCTGTCAAAAGTAAGAAATTAACGTTTATTATCCTGAGAAATTGACACTTTCTAGGATTGAGCTACAGACCTGCCACTGAAAACAACTTTTTGGGGCTTGTCACTGGAGGAACAGGTGGTAAAGCTGACATTAGATGTCACTAATCCTAGTTTCATGGATTAAACAAACCAACTGGATCATTTCCAGTGGCTGGGGTGGGTAGTGGACAATGTGCATGGTAGATACTGATATTTACCCTTGATGTGTCAAAGCTTAAGACTATTTCATTTAATTTGAATAGCACAGTTAGCAAATTTCTTAAATAAAAGCTTTAAAAATGACCAAGGCGAGCACTCAAAACTTACTCCAGGAGGCGGAAATAGGGATTAGAATGCAAATATAGTATAACTAATAATTGCACTTGACTAAACTCAAGCTCCAGGTGCGTTATAATCTTTTAAGTTTGCCTGATTTAGAGGAGGTGAATTTACATATGTGTGTCTGTGTGCAAAGTCTCTTGCGACGGGATAATGGAAGGTTGGCCACCCTACCGATAGACCCTGGCATATGATCAGGCGCGCAACACAGGCCCCAGCCGCCAAGCTCCGGGGGGGGGGGTCCCCTCAGCACATCACTCTGGCTGGAGAGATCCTGATTGAGCCCAGAGGGGCCCCCTCCACGTACCTTGCAGGGAGGCCCCCTCAAGTTTCGTTCTGCCAGTGCACATGATACAGCTCCGACAGGGTTACACTTTGTGCCCTTGTTCTTAAAAAATCACCACAAAGGTGACTTTAAAAATCAGAAGCAGAGATACTTGTTCATGATTTTAGGCACACACATTGCAGTGGATTCTTGTACCAGAGTTATCCATAAAAAATTGCTAACTCTTTGTTTTTATTTCTTTTGTGAGCCTGCGTTTCCTTAACAGACACTTAGATACAGCAAATACCGTGAGCCAGAACAGGTAAGTTCACTGATTTTCTTTGCTTCTGTGGGTTGTATCAGGCACACCATCAAGCATTCCACAAATTAAATTGTCTCTAGGTTGTTTCTGTGCTGGTTGTTTAGTATTTGTTGTACATCTTTTTGTAATGTTCCTCTGGGCACATCTTGGCAATCGAGAAATGGAAGAAAACTTTCCTGGGAGCACAACATTGGGGTGTGCGGGAGAGCATCATTAAGGGGAAGGCCATGAAAGGGAATACTATATGGAGCAAAGTGAATCGATGGCAGATTTTGAACTATTTGTTCTACAAATTCTCCCCTACCCACCCACGCTCCCACTGAAATAGACCACAAAGAAAAATGTGATAGTAATGCTGGATCATGATGCAAAAGAGACATTAAATTTGCAAAGCCTGTGGAGCTATATCAATGCACATCTAAATTTGCATTGTGATTTGTAATTACTATTATGAATCGTAGTTCACAGATTTAATGTTGCAAGGGAAAGTCGTCATTTGGCTCCTATTGCAACTTGGAATGGCATGCAGAAATACTTTACAACTGTTGCTGTCACAAATCATGGAATGAGTTATACCCTGCTGAGTAAAGACGTTAGCCTTTCCCAACATAGTTAACAGCTTATATAATGCTTGTGCAACCATCATACTTTTGCATGTAATTCCACTCAAAGGGCACTCTCCTCATCAGTTGAGTCTTGTCTTTTAAAAAAAAAACTTTTAAATTGTAATGATTTTTCATATTTGTCATTAATACATTCATTTAATGCTAGTTCCTTTTCTATTCTTTTATTCATCCCCCTTCTGTTCATAAGGCATCTACAGTCTATGTATAATGCCAATAGAAAGAGTAAACAAAGCCCTTAAATTTTCTTGATTTTGTCTGATATGTAAGAACCAAAAAGAGTCCACCCGTATTTTAAAAAACAGTCCTACCAATGGTCTTAGTAATCGTTTAAGGAAAAGGATGAGTTTCCCTAAAATAACCCACACCCACCAAGATTTCCCATGGTGGCATACTTCATCATCAGGTTCTTCCCGCTACGAGACAGGGCATGCTACAACCAACGGAGATGTGGGAGCACTTTGTAGGGTGTTGGACTATTAGGCGAAGGTGATATGAGAGTGGGAGGGTCAAACAAGTGAGTTAAAAAATACCTGGCTAAGTGGAACCTATGATTTTTTAAATCCCGTAGCTGGTATTGTTAAAAAGGGGGAGAGCGGAGAAATAGACTATGATGGGTGTCTGTCTCCTGGTCTACATGTTTCAAGCCTATCCCCTAAGGCTTTTCATCAGGACCAGAGTAAATGATCCCTTGTTCCACTCTTTAGAACTACCATGTTGATCTTCTTAATTATTATTAAGGTGAATAAAAAATATATAAATGATGAAAAAAAATATTTTCATGCAAATACAATACCCAATTGGTATATTCCTTGTTATAAGATTATTTTTTAATAATTAAGGCCCAATGAGCTCTGCACGGGAGGGAAGGGGCGCTTGTAGTCACCTAGTCTTCAAAGCTGCACCCTTGCCCTGCAGAGTCTGCCTGCCCTTGGCTCCGAAGACCGGCAAACCATTTACGTAAGTTAGGAGGCTGAGTGAACAGTGAACCTGACCTCTTTTTCCCCCTTGTTTGATTTGTGATATGTAAGAACAACAATGCTGAATTTGGAGCATCTTGCTAGTAAAGTGTCCAATGCAAATCTGTTTTGCAAAACTATGGACCTGATAGCTTCATATTCAGTGTTTAGTACCAGTAAAGCTCCAGAAGTGCTAGTTGCCAGCTCATCAACAATCTAATCTTTTCATCATTCAGTATTACTTATACTCATGGTAGTATTGCACCAAAATGTTTCCCAATAACTGGGTTCCATCTTCTGCACTTGTGGGTCTGTGTGATGGTGTCATTGTTAATCCATCTATATTATATATATGATACATCTTAGAAAACAGTGTGGCTAAATAGCAAATATGCCCCCAATCATCAGGTCACTGGAAGTAAGCGTCTTGTCCACAAACAAAATAAACTCCAGGAATTGCACTTTTTTTCCTTGTAAATTTTGCCATGTGCCTCTCATTAATTTGAATGTATGTTCCCAATGTGCTTGGTTCTACTGTGTGTTCCGCTTTTGAAAACATTAATTTTCCCTTTTTGACAGCTTTCGGTAAACCATTTTCTTTTTAAATTTGTCTTCTTGTTTCTTCAAAACATTTTTTAGCAAATCATTTTCTATAACCTTATTTGAATTGTTAATGTTCCTTCTATCTTTCGCCATAATAAAGACTTTCTCTAAAGGTCTCAATAAACAGGTTAGGTTGCTTTGGTAAGCCTTAACACTATCTATTGGCATATACGAAAACATTCAGAACCTTAAAAGAAGTAGCGGCCTAGTTGCAAACTTCTTTAGATCCAAATATAAATTTCACATTGCAATGAAATATCTGATAGACTGCTTATTTTACTCAAATCAAAGATATATATATATTTTTTTTAAAGTTCAAAAACCTTTATTGTAGTTAAATGCACGGTACATCAATGCAATAAATTCAGGCAGGTTTACATAATATAGGTAAATGAAGTAGTGGCATTGTTCCACAGAAAGCAGGTGTTAGGAACAGTCTATTACATGAAAGGGCTTTGCAGGAGATGTTCCCTAAATCCCACCCACCCCAAATACCCCAGTACACAACAGTAGATAACTATCCGTAGTATGAAGTATAGATTAATCCTGAAGTCTCAACCTGGAAGGAGGGACCCTCTCGTCCCACAAAGAGCAAGCCGGGCAAACAGTCAAGTGGGCACACTATCCAATAATGTTATAGGTAAAGCTTCCCCAAAGGGCTATAGTTAATCAAACAGGTATTTTCTGAGCTATATAATAATCTAGGAGCTAGACAATGAGAAGTTGCAAAGTACATTTAGAGTCAGGCATTACATAACAGGTAAGTGTGATACATTGTCAGTGGGTGCATCCACCCCCTCCCGTTCGCCTTCACCCTCAGCCTGCAATTTAAGAAGATATGCCATGAATGGTGCCCATATATCTTTAGGCCGTGATCCCGGGGGCTGAAGTTCTGAATAATCATGCAATCTCTCCTGCCAAGTGGTCATAGACTGAATCCAACATTTAAACTTGGGGGGCCGACCCCTGCCCCACCGACAGGCAATTAGGCGCTTGGCCAATAAGAGACTGAGGGCCAGGAATTTTTTGTGAATAGTGACAACTGTCTGTGTTAGCCCCAATAACGCCTGTAGCGGGCATGGAGCTAGGTCTACGCCAAGCATGCTTGAAATACCTGCGAAAACCTGTTCCCAAAATATAGCAACCTGAGGGCAGGACCAGGCAAGGTGCATAAAATCTGCACCAGCAGCGCCACAGCGGAGGCAGCATTCAGACTCCAACAAATGAAACCGTTTCAGCCTAGCAGGTGTGTGATATATACGATGGAGGAATTTATAATGTAGGAGCCTTTGTCTATTATTGCTAGTGATCGCGCGTGTTTGAATGCAAATCAATTCCCATTGTTCATCCGACAACGGCACAGCAAGGTCTCCATCCCACTCCGCTCTGGCCCTGACGGAAGTGGCGCTAGGTGTGGTCTGTGCGTGTTTGTAGAGCGTAGATACGACATGGCGTGGGGTTTCGGGTTGCACTATGGCGTGAAGTGGAGCAAACGTGTCAGGCTCAGAAGGAAAAGATGGGGTAAGGGCTCGAACATTTTGCCTCAGTCTAGTAAATAAAAAGGTATCCATAACTGAGGGAGACTGCTCCCCAAAAAATTGAGCCGGTGTTCGGAAAGTGCTATGGATATATAAATCTCCCCAGCACCAAATACCCAGTTTCCTAAGCAATTTATGACATATGGCTTCGCAGGTGACTTGTAATCTTGGATCATTTATCAAGGACAATTTGGGGGAATAGACAAACGGGCTGTCTAGGGCCCGCACCAGTCGGTTCCAGGCCTGCACCGTACAATCCACCTTGGAGAGGTCACAGCTTCTTTGGCTCACCGGGATGTGGATGTAGCCAGTGGGAGCTGCGGGAGCCATATAACCCTCCTCAACGGCCAGGTGCGCCATATACGGTGGTGGATGATACCAGTATACGGCGAAGTGCGCCTGGGCGCAATCATAGTATTTTTCAAAATTGGGTACTTCAAACCCACCTTGGTTAAATGGAAGCATTAGGGTATCGAGGCTAAGACGTGCTTGCTTCCCACCCCAGATTAGTCTAGTGAGCTGGGACCTGAGGGAGCGAAAAAAGAAGCTGCCAGGGTTGTACGGAATGTTTACAAAAAGGTATAATAATTTCGGCAGCAATGTCATCTTTATTAGCGCTATGCGGCCGCCATAGAGAGAGGGAGGCGCAGCCATTTAGTAATATTGTCCGTGATTTTATTCAGTGCAGTGCCATAGTTGGCTCGCATCAGTGCCTCCCTGTCCCTGGTGATCCGGATGCCCAAGTATGTCAATTCATCTTGCTCCCACACTAGTGGGTAGTCGAGTTGGAATGGATGTGTATTGTCTGTGAGCGGGAAGATCGCAGATTTGGCCCAGTTAATTTGCACTCCAGCAATACCCCCAAATTTTGTAATTTCGCACAGTACTGGATTTAAGTTATCACAGGGCTTCTCTATATATAGCGTCATATCGTCCGCATAAAGCAAAATGAGGAGTGGCCGGGTACTGTAATTGAGGGAATGATGGTTATGTTTTTAACGGAGCGTAGCCGCTAAGGGTTCAATCGCAATCGCAAATAGGATGGGGGCGAGAGGGCAGCCTTGGCGGGTGCCTCTCTGAACAAGAAACAGGGCGGACCTAAAGCCATTGAGCAGTACATTGGCTGTGGGCTGGTGATACAGCAGCTTCACCCAGTCGAGTAAGGTAAAGGGCATCCTCATATACTGTAAAGTGCCCAGCAGGTAATCCCATTCTAGCGAGTCGAAGGCCTTGGTGGCGTCCAGGAATGCTGCCACGGCATCGCACCTGGGGTTAAGGTCTTGAAGCACGGCATGAAGGGTGCGGAGGTTGTGGGAGGTAGCTCGGTTGGGCACAAATCCAGCCTGGTCTGGCAGTACCAATCGTTCCATGAGGAGGTTGAGTCGTGTAGCCAGTACTTTGGCGAGGATCTTGGGATCGCAATTTAATAGGGACAGCGGGCGATAAGAGTCGCAATGGGAAGGGGGCTTACCAGGTTTGAGCAGGGAGGTGATGAGAGCTTCACGCATAGTGCGGGGTAAACTACCCTCCTCAAGTGCGGTGTAATATACCCGCTTCAATATAGGGGCCAGTATAGGGGCAAAGAGTTTATAAAAATCAATAGGGAGGCCATCCGATCCCGGGGCTTTGCCTGATCGCAGGCCCATAATAGCTTCAGTTATTTCATCCAGTTCAAGTTCCGCATGAAGGAACTTCTGCTGAGCCTCACCCAGCCACGCTAATGCAACATCTTCAAAGTAGGTAGGGAGGTCGAGGGGGGTCTGTTCTGTGTGAGGAGTAGAGCGACAGATAGTGGTCTCGGAATATACAAATCAGGTCACGGAGATTCCTATGAATATTGCCAGCCTCATTGTGTATCTCAGTGACATAATTAGCGAATCTAGGGGGCTTAACCGTGTTCGCTAGCGCTTTCACAGGTCTGTCTCCCTCCCTATACACCTGGGCCATGTGAGGGCGTCCCAGGAATTTGCTTTCCCTGTCCGCCACCTGTGTGTATTCTGAGAGCTTATCACGCATGCGGGCATGAAGCTCGAGGTCTGCGGGGCAGTTGTCAATAGAGCGCTTCAAATCCCTTAGATCAATCTCTACACTGTGCAGATCATTACGCAAGGATTTTAAGATGCCTCCTCCCTTGGCAATGCACCATCCCCTTACGGTTACTTTAAAGGCCTCCCAGACAGTGATAATGCTGGCCACAGAGGAAATGTTGTGCTCGAAAAATTCCCGAATGTCTTGTTCCATTTCGGCCTTGAAGACCACGTCTCGGAGATGTGCAGGGTTGAGCCGCCAGGACAGTTAAGGGGAGCTTTTCAGTGGGACCTGTAATTTCAGGAGGACCGAGGAGTGATCGGAGAATGTGCGGGCTAGGTGGGATGCGTGTAAGAGCCAGGGTGCAACTCCCGCAGAGATGAAAACATAATCTAGACGCGCCCAGGTAGAGTGGAAGGTAGAGTAGTGCGTACCTTCCCGCAGTGTGGGATGAGCGTATCGCCAAGCATCTGTCAAGTTATTACCCCTATCACGTCACAAAGCGTGCGTTGCGTGTTAGTGTAGTGGGAAGGAAGTGGTCGTGATCTGTCCAAGCTTGGTCGTAGCAACAGGTCACATGTGTGATGCCTAGTGTTTGGATCTTACTCCATAATGTAAGTAAAGCAGAAGGATCGTCTACATTGGGGCAATAGAAATTTGCGAACAAAACATTGTGTATACAAGCGCCCACACACTAGACAAAATCTGCCCTCTCTCTCATTTTCAATCCCTTGGGGTGAAAAAGCCACACCACGCTTGATTAAAATTGTGACACCTCTAGCATAATTGGAGTAGGACGAGAAGGTGCGACTCGTGTCCCATCTGGTGGCAAATTGCGTAGTGTGCCCCGGGGCAAGGTGCGTCTCCTGTAGGAGAGCTATATTTATACCGTGCCTGTCCAAGTACCTTAAAACTTGTCTGCGCTTTCTGGGATCTTTGAGGCCACAAACATTCAAAGAGGCTAGTCTAATGTGTTGGCGTGTCTCAGTATCGTCCATAGTACTCATTAGTGTGTATGATAAAAGGTGGTGGGTAAGCACATGTCAGAAAGTTGGGCAAGGAAAGAGCAGAGGAATTAACTCTCTCCATGGAGTACAATGCAAAGGTCAAAGATCCTACAGAGTAAACATTACTAATATACCCCCCCTCTCCTCCCCCCCCCACACCCACACCGGCTACCCCAACTTGCCAGGAAAGAAGTACCCTCCCCCCTCCAAACAGTGCACTGGGAGAATGCTCCCAATCCAGAAAAACCCAACTTTCAAAACATATTAGAGAACAATGCGTAATGCCCTCAAGAGGGGCCGCCAGGGGCTCATGCCCTTGCACCACACCTTCCTATTTCACCCATCCACAACCACCTGGGTCACACGGGGTTGATCTGACGGGATGGAAGTGAGTGGCCAGGAGTCAATTGGTGCCTTCGAGTCAATAGGAGTATTATACATCAGCAGTCAGTTGATCGTCTATGCGCCATTCAGCCCACCTCCAGTCCTCGGTTGATACCATACAGTTCCCACTCCTCAGGAAGGCTCCGACAAGGGGGAGTGAGAACGCGAATGGCGTCTTGCAGCCGCTTCTCATGAGGATGATAGCCTGTCACGTTTCAAATATTCTTCAGCTTGTTGGGGCGTCAGGAAAATGTGTTGTCGGCCTCGATGGTGGATCCTCATTCTGGCCGGGTAGAGCATTGCATATTGAATACTGCGAGATTGGAGTTGTTTCTTCATCGCAAGAAACTTTCGGCGGCCTTCCTGAACCGACTGGGTGAAATTTGGATAAAAGGACAAGGTGGTATTTTCAAACTTCACATCTCCCTTCTCTCTCGCCAGTCGAAGTAGGGTGTCCCTGTCGCGATAATTGAGGAATTTCATGATGATCGGACGTGGCGTTGCTCCCGGAGGAGGTTTCGGTGCCAAGGAGCGGTGTGCCCATTCGATGACCAACTGCGCAGAGAAAGAGTTGCGTCCAAAGAGATCGCTCAGCAGTCGCTCCATGTAATCCTCCAGCCGGCCCGTGTTGGTCGTTTCGGCAAGGCCCAGCAAGCGGACATTGTTCCTACGAGAGCGTGCTTCCAACTCTTCATTTTTATCTGCTATTACTTTCAAGAGTTTGTTCATGTGCGCCATCTATTGCCTACTTGTGGTCGCCCCGTCCTCCAGATCCGACACCCTCTGTTCAGCTTCTTTAACCCCTTCGATGCTGGTGACAAAGCCAGCTCATCATGGGCGTTACCTGCGCAGCGTGCATGACGAGCTGGCTTTGTCACGTAACCCGCGATTTTCAAATGTCAGCGCACAGCGGGAAAACCCGCTAGCGCGCATGCGGTTAAGGAGTTCTTCGTGCCCGTCAAGTTTCGCCACAACATTATCTAGTCGGTGATTCATGGAGTCAATTTTGGAGTCAATAGAAGTGATGCTTTGTTGCATGCTCACAATCAGAGTTTTCCAACTGTCATCCCGCGTCTCCAGCGGGTAGTCATCCCCCTGGTTTTTTGAATGCACGCCCGATGTCTTGCGCGCATCAAACGGCAATTTGGATTGTCTTGGGTCCGGTTTGACATTGTGGCGGGTTGCGCAGTATCGGGCTGTGCCGTAGGGGGAAGGCAGGGAGCACCGTCATGCCTGCCCGGCTTCTTTCGTAGATCCAGTGTATGCGAGCCCTCGCTCCAAGTCAACTCAGGCGCGCGTGGCCCCACCACCACTCAGCCGTGGGGGGGGGGGGGGGGGGGGGGGGGGGAGAGAGAGAGCGGCCCCGCAGCACTGCCCACCCCGAGCTGCCAGTAGCCACTGGTCTCTTTCGCTACTTGAAACGACAGTGTCAATGCGAGGGTTCCCGCTCCAGTAGAATAGGGTGAGAGTTTGAGGCCCACCAGCACGCAGCCAGACAGAGGTGCGTCGTAGCGAAGATCAACGCCGGCCCCCTACACCTCCAGGAGACAGCCGTCTAAAGGGGTCTCCACCCAAAAATGATGACTGTAATGAGCCCGGACCTGGCAGCGCCACGGGCAGCGGGGACAGTGATGCAGGAGCAGTATCGCGATCTGCCTCAAAATGGCGGCTAACCTCAGCACAGGTCTCCACAGTACACCGCTAACCCACTTCACACATCCGTCCAGTCCCAGCCGGCTGCCCCTCATGCCAGCGCTCTTCTCAGGATGAAAGGGCCCACAGTGTATTCAGGGCAGTCTGCAGTAGGATGACCCCCGGTGGGGGGGGACGCACGAACCGGAGCAACAAAATAGCGGCCAGTCCCGGCCGTCGCTCCGTCCCCAGCCCCAGCAGAGGACACTGCCCCGCAGCGACGCAGCCAGCCGCCCGAACCCTCCGCGAACGCGCCCCAGCGAGCAATCGGGGGCCAAAGCAACTCACATAGCAGCGAGGGGCTCACAGTTGATGTCAGGCGGTTCCCGCCGGGCCCCTGGTATGCCAATCCTCCGGCCCACAACACTCCGACCTCACGTTGTTCACCAGGCCGCCCGAGGGGACCAGCCGTCGTCCCACCTTCGGTCCGCAGCAGCTCATCTAGCCGAGTTCGGGCTCACCCGGGCATCCGCAGAGCTGAAACTTGCACCGAGTCTGCAGTGCAGGTTGTCCGTCCCAACGGTGATGTTTGCGGCAAGATTTAGAAGGCAGGATGAGGATTACGTTGGACCGTTATCCCGGCTAGGCCGGAGCCTTATGCTGGAGCGGCCATTAAGGTCCAGCGCCACCTAGAGCCCCCCCAAATCAAAGATATTTATTAATGCAGCACAAACAGAAGTAACTAGCTTTTACATGGTCTACTTTCAAAGATTTTTTTTTTTCTTAAACCACATGGCTGTAATCTGAAAAGCGCAATAAACCAAGGCAATGTCCACATTACCAAGTTATAAGCTGCTTATCTAAAGTTTATTTTTAAAAAATTCACATTACTTGCATTGATTGAACCTGTATGATTGGCAACTTGATCTTTTTGACTAATCATCTACATAAAACTGTAAAACATGAGGTATCAATCATTCTTTTAACTCTACTTGGTACTTTTGCACTTTAATGGACTTGATTGTCTAAGTAAAGTATTTTTGATCTGATTACAGACATGTAAAGAATGAATACTTCCATATAGCACATGAATCCCCAGGAGCGTTTTGGCGCTGGTATCTGCTAAACCTAATCATTGAGGCAAGAGCTTATAACAGAGCAAATCACCATGTGCAAGAAATCACCAGGTCTTAAGGTGTTTTCTGAAACTGAACAAGTTGGCTTGATGCCTGGGCTGTACCAGTAGATTATTCCAAAGTTGGCATATGACTTGGATAAAACATCTGCCACCACTTGTGATTCTCTTAATTTTAGGCATGTCGACTGTTCTCCAGGTAACTGAATGCAAGGTTCTTCTGGGGTGATATCAGGAGAAGATCCTCTTTAGGTAGGCAAGACCTCTGCCATGTAAAGTCCTTAAAAGCAGTTCTATTCTTTACAGGGAGCCAATGGAACTCCACTAGAATCTTTGAAACTGGCACAAACTTGGGAACCTTCCTAAGGAGTCGGGCTGCTGCATTCTGCAGAGTTTGAAGTTTCTTTAGTGCTCATTGAGGAATGCCTATTAATAAGGCATTACAATAGTGCAGCTTGGATAACACCAGAGCTGTAACCAGATTTCAGCATATCATTTGGTGTGAAGGGGAGAACTTTTCTTAAAGTGCACAATAAAAAGAAACAGGATGAGGTAAGTTTGTTGATATGAGCATTGAACGACAGGGTGGAATCAAAAATGACCCCAAAATTTCTAACAGGATATCGGAGTGGGAGGGTGGGCTAGAGTCTGAGGCCACCAAGATGTGTCACTGACAAAAATAACAACCTCTGTTTTATCCGCTTCGTCGCGGGCGTAATTCTGCCATGGCCCAAATTCCGCTGCGGTGTTGTTCATCCACTCAACCACTGCGCCCATACAGCCAGAGATTGACACAACAACTTGAGTGTCCTCTGCGTATGCAACTGATGAGCAGCCAAATGTATGGATTAACCTGGTCAGAGGGGCCATGTAAACATTGAAGACTGTGGGGCTCGACGACGACCCCTGCGGAACGCCACACTGCAATGTGAAAGGCTTAGATACAAAATCCCCCAGTGCAACCGATTGTTCCCTGTCGGAAAGAAAGGAGCATAAAAGATCGATAGCTGAACCACTGATTCCAATCTTCACAAGGCAATCCAGTAGAACATAGTGACTCACGGTGTCAAAGGCTGCAGATAGATCCAATAGGATAATCACAGCCTTCCGCTCATTGTTCATGATGCTCTTTAAGTCCTCTGTTGCCACTACCAGAGCTGACTCAGTGCTATGATTTGGCCTGAAGACAAATTGAGCAGAATCAAAGACTTCATTGACCCCAAAAACTCGGAAAGTACAATGTACTTGTGCTGCTCGAGAATAATTCTTCATCTCCTTCGGATTCAATGAAGGTTTCTTCAGCAGAGGGAGCATGGAGTTACAACATCCCTGCTATATCTTGAAAGATTCTTGGTGGTCAGGGATCGGAAAGGGCTCATGATTTAGTTTGTCTAACTTGGTCTACTACTCCTTTAGAGGAGATAGAAGGAAAATTACAGAAGAAATTCCTATTAGGAATTAGGAATTGCCCTGTTTGTTTCCAAGACCAGGCTAGTAGTCACATTGCTGGAGTTCAGTTCCCCATATATTTCCTCCACTTTGTTTTTAAACATAGACAGAATAAATAATACCAAGATGTGTCCATTTCTTTTGCTTGTGGGTGTAAATTCATGCTTTGCACTAGTGGTACTTTAGAAAGTATTAAATCCTAGTTTGAAAAAAAATATTCAAAATGTCTTCACCTATATACAAATGTGAGCAAAATGCTACATGAGACGCGGCTGACAAGGGGATGTGATGGTAAATAACCTCTTCTGCTGCTGATTATGGTAAGTTGGCGCAAACATAAGTCTTGTGCCTCCATAGCCTGTGTGTATTCTTGCACTAACCTAGAATAAATGTTAGTTGTGTAATTATCTTTCCTGTAGCTTGCAAATGATGCTTTCAAGTGCTTCTCATCTGTTGTGTATGTAAATGTCTTAGTTGCATTAGTAGATCTAAATTCTTTATAATGTTTGAAATAGTACCCCACTAACACTATTATAATCATCATTACTGTTACTACAAAAATAGTAGCCATAATAATCTTGCATCTCTTTCAAAGGCAACACATCCTTGTTTGTAACCAGATCTTTTAAGCAAGGTGTACAGATATAGCTTAACAGTTCAACTCCGAGTTTTCCCAAAAACATCTTGCAAATTGTTTATTCAAACAGTCTCCCATCACATAGTTTCTTTAAATTCAAAATCTTTTAATAGACAACCTTAGTTCTACTCCGTGTTCTTCTAAAAAGTTATCCCTAATCTTCTACCACAACCTTGTGCATAGGTAAATCTTCTTAAAACAAAAAATAGAATATTTATTTTCTATATTTTGGCACTTTAAGCAATTTTAGTTTTTTAAATGTTTCTCAAAATTTTCTACAAACCTTAATTAAACTTCTTTATCCAAATTTTATCGAACTGACATCATGAAGTTTAAACAATTCAGATTTTATATCGCACAGTTCATCCAATGATACATTCAGTACTTGCTCCACGTAGTAAGTCCATTTAGGTGCAGAATACCTTCAACAGTGCACTCTCTCTCTTTTTGATCTTCCTGATCTTTGTTGTTCTCCCTCTTTGTCACTTTAACTGATCGACTCTTGTCTCCTTAGTGATGGCCAGTAGTATTCGGTCAACTGACACACTTGTTTTCAATCTTCATTGACCATAGTTTCATGGTCATTGAACATTGTGGGCAACTTCTCTTGTTTGTGTGCTTGTTCCTTCACCCAGAACCTCTATCTGTGTTGATGCTGTTTTATTAGTTTTCTCAACTTGAGGTTAAGTCTCTTCTTTGGCAGAGACATCAATGCCATTTTGTGCAATAATAGGCACTTGATTTGGTTCAACTGTTTGCAGTGCTTCACCCTTTTCTTTTCCTTGCTGCTGTTGTGATCTTTGCGCCGCTGCTTTTTGATGTTCAGCTTGCGATGATGTAGTCACCAGTGCTCTTCATTCAAGTTCAAAGAACACAATTTCCTCATATGGATTTCTTACTCTTCTAGTATGCGATACATGCACCCAATTTGGTATTCCAGCAAACTTAACAGCAGGGTTTGTGACCAAGATTACTTGAAAGGGGCCTATCAATCTCGGTTCCTGACAAGTCTTTCAAATATGCTTCTTGATCACTACCCAATGTCCCAGATTTAGGTCATGGAGGCAGAACTCACTACATCAACTAATCACTTGCAGTAATTGAGTAACCTATCAGCTGTGTTGCTCACAAGTGTATTTGCAGGCACAGCAGACAGTCTCATAACCCACTGCATAAAGATCGCTTGAGGTGGTAAACCAGTCTTCCTATCAGGAATCCTCATGAGTGCTAAAGGTAAAGCATCAGGCCATTTCAGTGATGTTGAAGCACAAACTTTTGCCACACGAGAGTTTATGGCTCCATTGAGTTGCTCAACGATCCCAGAAGATTTAGGCCGATAGCTGCAATCTAATCTTTCTTCAATCTGTAGAACTGCACACAACATCCTCAGGACCTCATTGTTAAAGTGAGTCTTTCGATCTGACTCCAGAAAAACAGACATACCATACCTGGGTATCAACTGGTGCAATAACAGTTTGGCTACATGAGGCTGTTGTCCTGTTTCCCACCGCTATGTAACCATTGCCGCTTCAGTGAGCTGCGCATTTAAACACTGCAATTTCAGTAGGCAACAGCAGTGCTTCTAAAAGGTTCCTTACATGTTTGCCATTGCGAATGATGATTCAGAAGATGTCATAAAGCAAGTTTCTTGAGCATGAGCCATCAACAAAAATTATATAATCAAACTCATTCAAAGGTTCCTCTTTAATGTCGTGTCTTGGCTTTGTGCATAAATCTGTGACATCTATGCAACCCTGTTTAACTTCATCACAAGCATTTTTATTTATGGTCAACAAGTTTGATGGTTTAATGTAGTGTCTTGGCTTTGTGCATAAATCCGTGACATCTGTGCAACCCTGTTCAACTTCATCAAAAGCATTTTTATTTATGGTCCACAAGTTTGATGGATTCAAAATATGACTATGTTTTAAACTCGCATTTTCGGCAGGTAGTATCTACTGCTTGTAGTTTGTAATTCTATTGGGAACCATGTACAGGGTTTTTATTTGTGTAAGCAATATCTCTACAGAGTTTGGAACCATTATAGTTAAAGGATGTACCATCACTATGCTCTCCCTCTTTTCGATGCTTATACTAACGGCCGCAACCGCTTCGTCAGATGGACAGTCATGTGGCTACGGGGTCGAGAGGTTGTCCGAGTAAGCTATAGGCTTTTGAGCATCTCCATGCATCTGAATAAGCACTGAGAGAGTGCGGCTCTCCCTCTCACTGCAAAACAATGTAAACATCGTACTGTAATCAGGCATTCCTAGTGCCAGGGCACAACAGACTTTCTCTCAGCTCTAGGAAATCTTTCAAACCATTGTTGTCCCATGGAAGCTGATCAGGCACATCTTTATGTGTCAGCCTCAGTGAAGACTTAGCCACTAGGGAAAGGTTGGGTATCCACTGCCTACAGGAGCTTGACATTCCCACGAACATCCTGACTTCTCTCTGTGTTCAGGGTGGTCTTTTTCCACCCTTTCTGGTGACACTTTTCCGACTCCTTTCTCAATGTTATGTCCCAGATACTGCACTACTTTTTGACAGTATTGCAATTTACCTGGGGTCACTTAGGCATTTAGAAGGTCAATCGTATCCTGCTTACTAGCTTCTAGTGTTCCCGATGCCACAAGTAGGTCATCTATATATTGCACGCGAACTGAATTTCAGGGCATATGTAATTACTCCAGATTCTTTTTCAAGATCTGGTTAAAGATGGGATGAATCTCTGTATACCCTTGTGTAACTCGCACCATGCCAAAACTCACTCTTGAAAGATAAATGAAAAAGGGTATCTTCATGCAATAGCACAGAGAAGAAAGCCTGACAAAGATAAATATCTGTGAAGCACTCTGCAAGATCGGAAAAAGTATAGTGGCTGGATCCAGTACCATGGGACAACATGGAATAACAATACTGTTAATCCCTCGAAGATCCAGCACAATCCGATATTTACCATGAGGCTTCTGTAAACCCATGATCCGAGAGTTACATGAACCTTTAATCAATTCCCTCAAAATCTATTTGCTCAGCATGTCTTCAATTACGGGTGTTATTCCTACACTGTTACTGGTGTCAAATTATATGGCGGTGTTCTTGGATACACTGTGTTTTGTTTTAATGTGACTCTGACTAGTTCTAAACCTTTGATTAGTCCTATATCTTTCCCTGCGACGTCTTATATATCTGGGTCGGTTCACTGTTTCTTGCAAAACAGTAGGTAACTCTTCAATTTTTCTCACTGGGAACAATCTTGTCGGGCAATTTTAAACTGAAAGTCCTCATCATGAGTCTGGGACTCAACACCGTCCAGTGTACAGTAAATTGTGGAATTTAAATAGACAACAAATCTCTCTCTAACAGGTTTGCGGGATTTGAATCACAAATTACGAATTGGTGCTTTTCCCTGAATGAATCCATTTTAACAGGAACTCCCTCTTAATCTGGGTTTGTGATCAATTTATTTGAAGCTCCTGCAACTAGTATCTTCCCGGGAGGGTTTAGTCTGGGAATTCCACTGTTCTTACGGTGGATCTGGCAGTGCCGGTATCGATGAAAAAGGATACTGGGTGGCCATTCACCTCACCTTCTATGATTGGACTACTCTGGTCTACCTTTAAGGCTGTGGCAAGTATGCAATATTCCTCCCCCTCAGGCACCACCATTGAGAATTGCCAGAGCCAAATCATATTTATCAAATAAAAAAAACTGTTGAAATGTGTTCTGATTTTGAAATGGGTTCAAATTTTGCTTTTGGCAACTGATTCGAATTACATTTTGGGTTTCCCATATTAAGTGAGACTTAGACTTGCATCATCGGGACCTGTTCCAGCATTGGCACTTGAATCGTCTGAACTGGCACATTTTGAATTTGCTTTTCATCTCCTCCCTGGATTTGCACATTTCTGTTTAATCTATCAGGATTAATTCTACACTCTCTCTTCCAGTGCATGGTCTTGTTACACTAGTGGCAAGGAGTCATTTTCTTCAGAGTTCCAACATCCAAACCAGAATGTGGATCAAATGGAACACCTTTACCAAATCCTCTTTAAATACCCTGTATTCCTTCCTGTATTCCAGCACCTTTGAACCCACCTTTTTTCCTGCAAAGGATTGATTCTGAAAACCTCTATGAACAAACTTCATCTGGGCTAACATACAGTTTTCTCTACTCCACTTCTTGTTCATCTCTACAATATTTGGCATATCTCAGAATTTCATGCATAAATTTAGTCTGCCAGCATATTACACTCAGTTGGATGTGCGTACTAATTTCTGGTCTCAACCCAATAACAAACTGAGATACAAAATCTCCTATCGCTGAGGTTGGGATTCTCTTGCACTGTGTTGTTGAAGCACCTGTAGCAATTGCTCATAGTAATCATGCGCGCTGTTTTATTTTTTTTTGTGTCCTTTTAATTTTCACCCAATCAGTGTTTTTCAGAGGTACTATGCTTTCAAGAAAGTAATCACTGCTTCATATTTTTACATGACTACAAGGGATGGTTCATTAGTGTGAACCTCTCTTGTTGGCTCTTCACTTGGCCATTGTAAAACAAATTTACATTTAGCCCACAAATCATTTGACACCACAATGTGAGAGAACGTATTCAAATCAATCCAAAACACTTTTGACATTTTGACAAATTTGTCAACCTGTGTATATCACTGCCCTGGCTTGTATCTCAACTTCGGAAAATTATTTGGAAAATCTGCAAGATTACCTCTGGTACATGGACATACACTACACACGCTATCTCTCTCAATGGATAAGCCGAAGCCTCTTCCTTATCTTGTGAACCAGTCGAGGACTTTTTATTTTCCCCAACTACTTCTGACTGTTTCTTTTTCTTTTCATGCTTCTTAGACCATTTGATTTATAATCTCTCAAAATCACTCCGTTTAGGGATGCATTTTACTAATTCAGTAATGTGTATACATTCCTTAAGAACGCATCGTCTCAATTGCTCCATCATCTAATTAAACCCTATAACTTCTCTGCAAAGGAACACTTTTTGAAAGGTCAACATCATACTTTCGGGCTAAATCAGTCGATTTGCCATGAGTGATCGCTGCATGTCTTGTAATTTGTTTACTCAGCTAAATCAATTCTTTCTCCTGATACTGGTTCAAATTCCAAACATCCCCATATGATTTCTTCTAATCCCACCTTTAGTTTTGAAACATTCAGTGGTCTCTCCTTTTCAGGTTCTGCAGTAATTTTACATTTTCTTTCTGTCTTTCTAAGCCCTGCAGCTTCCTCAAACCATTCATGGAAACATTCCATCCTGAAATAAATTTGCGCCTCCCTGGACGATAGCTGTTATAAATGCAATACTTCCCCATTCTCTCAATGGTTGAATCATTTGGGGCTGGTTTCCATGCATCAATCTTGTCCGGAGAGACCCCAATGCAGTAACTCCTCCTACAGCTCCTTGAGCTCCTGTAGTTGGGACAATGTTCATTGGGGCAGTGGTAATTGGTCTAGCCCCCTTGTCTGTACTGTTGCAATTTGTGGTAATTTTACCAGAACGGTCATAATTGAAGCAGCAACACCAGGTGTAATCACAGTTGGTGTCTGCACAACAGGTGGTGGGGCAATCTAGTGTGTCTGAAAAGGTCTCTCAACCTGCATTATTCTTGGTTCAACAGGGCAGTATCCACTGTAGCACTTGTAGGTGCTCTATTTTCTGTACTAGCGGTGGGGGTGCGGTTGTCACATAAGGTGGTGGACGTATGGCTAACATTTCTTCTAATATTTCAACCCCTGAATCACCATCTGTCTCAATCTTTTTCTCATCTTTAAAATGTTCTTTTTCTTGTGTCTTATTCATTTTTCAATTTCTCATGTCCTTTAGTGGTAATAGCTGGGTATAATCTAGTTCCCTCAACTACGTCTTTTCTCCATCTCTGTCGTGCTTCATCCCATCCAGTATTTGCACTGCTCTTCTAGTCTTATTCTGATCTGTCTCTTTCTCAGTTTCATGCTACACTCTCCCACATATTCCTTGCTTCATATTGTGTGAGTCTAGGTGGTAGCTTACTTTTGTACAGCTTCGCCTTCAACTTTTCAATAATTCTAAATTTGAAAGTACCATAGCTAGGAAAACTCAATGGACCCTGTTTTTCAGTACTTGACCCGAAGTTATCGGGTATCAGAACGCTTTACATGAGCACCAGTTGCATTGCATAAGGACACATTAATTTTTGTTAGGCATGGGGAGATTAAGTGATTTGTGCAGAATCACAGGATGTTGAGCATCGTTGCTGAGACTCTAACCTGGTTCCCCAGATTTGAGGTTGACTGCCTTAGCTGTTAGGCCACATCTTCTCCCCTTGCATCATTGACAAAGCCACAAACATGTATTCAATCCCATTTCTGTCATCATATAATAATAATAATAATAATCCACATTTGTAAAGCGCACAATCACCCGTAAGGGTCTCTAGGCGCTGGGTGCCGTCGAGAAGATTAAGCAAGCGATTGCCCAGAGTCACATGGTGCTGGGCTAATCTGCCACCAGTGCCGGGGATCGAACCGTGATCCCCAGGTTCCGGAGTCAGTTGCCCTAGCCGCGGCGCCACACCTATAATGTACAGGTGTAACCTCAAGAGGGGCCTCTTTACCTTCTTGTATCGGAATTGTAACATCACCTCCCACAAAACACTTAAATTATTAAAAACCTTTCATAATTTTTGCCAAAATGGACAATAACCATTTCAAATATGCAATCCGAATTCAATGTTTTGATTCTGTTCCGCAAACGTAAAATCTCCTTCTCCAATCCTTGCACAATTTATATCTTTGAAGACTTGTTAACCAATCTCAATGTGGTATTCCCAAAACAAATGACCTATCACAGTGCAGCACTTTGTCGTCATCAACCAATCACAGCGTACTAGTAAGCCAACCAACAGATCTCAGTGCGGCACACTCTGAGGTATGATGAAATGAAAATAAACAATCTTTGTCTGCTCCACTAAAGAAAATCAAAAGTGACTCAGCAATCAGAATATTAAGGTTTTCACACTGTTCCGACTTGTCATACAAATTATTTTTCTCATTCACAAGTGAAATCTCTACCAGTGGGAAATCGCCCTTTGCGCAATCTTGGTGTGCTAACATCAATCGATATTAGTACAATCACAACAAATCATAATCCCTATCTCAATTGTGTAGTCAATGGTACCTCACAATCTACACCTCTCAACCATTAGCAGGGAAAAAAACCTAACCTGTATTCTACACTTTTCTCTCACAATCAATGCTAATATCCTGGGATCTTATGCTATGCCGAGTGTGATAACGCTTTAACTTCTTCACAACAAATGTATAAATTCATCAAAACATTCATCTCACGTACCCAATATTACTTCTCAATAAACACAACAAATAATCTCAAATCACAATGCATCACCCCATTAATACTCACTCCTTCAAAACATGCATCTGCCTTCGAAAATCACATCTTGTCAGCCTTCAAGTTCTGGGCATTGGGTTTTGGGACTCAAGCATTATTCCAACTCAGGCATGAATTTTATAGCTCCTCCTCTCAAGACGTAAACAGTCACTGTGCTACCAGATTCTGCTGAAGCAGGAATCAATTTAAATAATATGGTTTATTGTCTCACACAGGGCTGACACCTGCTCCTTGTGTGGAGAATTTCCATTTCTTTTTCTCCTCCCCTAAGAACATATGTGACCGATATTGGCCATCATATATGAGAAATCATAATCACAAAATGTAATTCCACGTTCAGTCAAAAATGAGAGTTCGAATTAATTTTAAGGCTTTTGTTTTCATTTAAGGTTTAGTAAAATCTTTTTGTTTGATTAGTTCAATACCCTAGTCAAATAACAAAATTGATTTTAAAAGTATGATTAGATTAAAATAATTTCCATATATAAAAGCTTCAAGTATGTTCCGAAAAGAATCCCTATTCTAAGAATGGGGCTGAAACTGGGTGTGTTAAAAGGAATAAAGAGTTCAAGTTTGAGAGGAAAGAGTGAGCTAGAGCATAATGCTCAAATTCAGTTGATCAATACCAGCAGAACTTCCCATAAATAGAGGTTCATAAAACTCAGTTTCAAGCAACTGCTGATTTCAAGTAGCAATAGCAAACCACAATCAGCAATAGGTTAAAGAAGGATGGCAAATCAGTGTTCAGCCTTAAGCATTAAGCCTTCAGCATCCAGCTTCCAAGTGGTATGTGTATGGCATATGGGAATAAGCATAAAGGGGAAAGTGTTAACCTACTCTAGGAACACGCACTAATGTAAACAGTTGAAAAGAAATGTTGCAGTCTATGTTGCATCTTCTTCTCTACTCATCCGATCATCTTTAGGTATTCTTCTGAGAACAGGCTCGCCTCTTCCTTTCCCAGGTAACAGAAAATGAGCTATAGGCAGTTATCGTATAGTGTGAAACAAATTCGCAATTGTGACTACATTCGAGGCCTTTTGATTCAGACCTTCTTTTCCACAAAGCTGACAACATTTGTAATCTTCTAATAAAACAAATTGCATGTTAGCTGAACAATGAATTATGTAAATCAGAAACATCAGCAGTAACGAGAAAATATTTTGCACCATATCTTTTGTTAGACAACGAGAACAGAATATGCTATGTGCTCAACATTGCTATTCAAGTATTGTGATAAAGGTTTTTTAGCAAACATTTCAAAACGTTATTATGAATCAAAAACATTTTACAGAGTGTTGTGAAACTTTCATTTAAAGGCCTAGTCATTGAAAGGTCAACTAGTAACCATTTAATGCTGATATCTGCATATCACGTCAAGCCATTTGTGAAGGAAAGCTGATTTAAACATTTGAGGCCTAGTATTAATAAGTATAACTGCTTACTAGTTTTGCACATTTTAAACGTCTTTTCAGTTCAGAATAAATTGCACGTTAATGGTGCACATATGATTTTATCTATTGTATTTAGCATTTTTAATAAACCCCTTATCACTATCCATCAATCTCAGAGCAATAGGAAGTCGCCTCAGCTGCCTGTCGCTTTCCTGTTCATAGTGACGGTTAAATTCACCAGGCTTATGTAAAATCATGGTTTGAAGCTTGGAAAGCATACTTTTGGTTTATTATGTATACTCTTTTCTTTAGTTTATGTGCCTGGATGGGAACAGTTTGACAGCAGAAGGTTTGGTCAACTTAGGAAAGGGACTTTATAAAATTAAGGTAAGTGCTTTTAGAAGCTTAATTTATTTATGATTGAACGTAAATACTTGGCAGAATGTTGAAACGTTTGTCTTTTTCAGCTAACTCCTGAAGCTGAGAGGAAAGTGAAAGAATCTGGAGTACTTATAGAAAAAATTGTCAAGGAACAAAAGGGTAATTGAGTCCTATTTCTCAGAATATGTAGGGAAGATTTGACCCATTATATTTGAAGTCTCACCCTTTGTCCTTTTTCTTTCTAGTGGTTTACGGAATCACAACCGGGTTTGGGAAGTTTGCCCGAACTGTTATTCCAATTAGTAAGCTCAAGTAAGTTTTTTTTTTTTTATTACTGACGGATTCTCAGAAAGACTTGAAAATGCAACTTTAATTTGTTGCTGCAGCAAACTCAATAACAGCACACGCAGATGTGTGTGCCAACTTTTGAAAATATGAGAAATGTTCCAGTGCTAAGGCAGAGGGATCAAATTGATTGTAAAGGCGTTTTCAAAAATATGCTTTGTAAATTGCACAAGGAAAATCATTTCCTCCCTATGTGATATTTTCTCCCACCCTTTTGTTCTTTATGAATTAGTCGCTGTCGAACATCTTCACCATCGGCGGGGCCCCACTGCTTCTGAGCAGTGCAGCAAGGAAAAATGAAATACCGGGGTGTTATTATCATTTTTTTTTCTCTACGGAGCCAGGTTGTACGGGGCTGGGCTTCTGTGACAGTGCTGGAGAAGGAAAGGTATTTGCACCTTAAGTGTGCGTGACTGTTTGGCCCACCATCTTGGACCGGCCAAACATTCATGTGTACTTAGCATGTTCCCACAGGGCTGTAATTCACAGCCTGGATGAAGATCGTGCACAGGCTTACAGTCCCTGTCTGAATGCCGTACCATGGCATGGCACTCAGACCAATCATGATGCTGCTGTCTTGGTGACAGCAACGTCATGATTGGCTTAGGGGAGCATGGGTGGTTCCTGCTTCCGGTAATGAGGAAGAGCAGAGGACGACGTGAACAGGTAAGTGATGTTCATTTTATTTTTCATCCCCCGTCATCCCCATTCCGCAGCATCCACCACTGATCTTCACTTCATAAAAATCAACCTTTAAGCCTCCAGAGCCAGTTCCTGTGATCTGCAGGACAAGTAAAAATATGTCCAGCAGTGTTTTTTAAATTGACCAAATGACGGTTTAATTTCAATTCTTCCCTTTAGAGCTTGTGTTTACTAGGTCCTGGACGTTCTGTATGGCTTGGCATCAGGACAGAGTGGATTATGCAAGACTTCAGCCTGGGTCCTTACCCCTCAAAGGAGCACATGGGAGCTGCTTGTTTTGTGAAATAACATAGAGGGGTTGGGAGGTTCTTCCCTGAGGACGGTGGAAAGTAACCTCAAGGGAAGCCAAGAGAGGCTCCTCAAGCCGAGAACTTGGAGAGACCAGAGTCCGTTTCTCATCCTCTCCGTGGCCTGACTACCTAAGAGTGAGGATGTGTGAGCTGAGGACTGCATCTGGTATGGCCAGAGATGAGCACTTGAGGATTTCCCTGCACTTTGGGATTTCCCTGCAGTTGTACTGCAAGTTCATGCCAGGGGACTGGGGCAATAGAGAAACTGTATGTCGGTCACTGCTCTCAAAGACCTTAGAGCATAACCTCTGGCTGCCAGATGCCAAAGGAAGATGATGTTTTTCATGAGAAGTTCTTTAAGCCAAAAGGTGCATTTTTTATTTATAAATTATTTTATTAGTTTGAATGATAGTCTAACTAGTAGAGAAACACAGTACTCAATTGCATGGTTAGTATTCCAGTGCAAAGATACCCAGCATAGATTCCACATTGTAACACTTTGTACCATGACTGCCATCTCCATTATTTAATGTAGCCCCTTCGTTGATCCTGAATCTAGGGATCCCTGTGACTTTGACATGTGTAAGAAAAGATTAAGTGCAAGGTTAAATATCATGTGGTCAGTATTGTACTTCCTACTCATAGAGCATAGCTGTTCAGTAGTGTTCAGGAATGTCATGGTTGGAGCCCCGTTTCAATAGCATTCTGCCTTCTGTGTGTGCTTGTGTGCCTGCCTTTCAAGTCCACAGAGTGGTGTATTAATATGACTACACCCTAAGAGTAGGAACTAAATTAGCCAAAGTATTTGTTACACCCCCATTTCATGTCAAACGTGTTAGTGCATATCCGATAAGGGGGATCTTTTATAGAAACGCCACATCTATCTTATACCCGTATAAATATTCAATGCTTAAACACTACATATTGGGATTCCCAAGTCTGCTGACATTCGAGAAGCACAGCTTACCTATGCCCTAGGCTTCCATGTATTGTTGTGCCCATAATGTGGTGCAATGTGTTAACACTTGATGTCTGGCTTTGATCTGTAGTAATATATTGACTCTATCATAACGGGAAAACATATATCCCACTAAAAACTGTCCCAGTGTCACTCGCCACACGGAAACTGTCTGCTATCAGTTAAGCAAAATACCCTCCCATAAACTGTAAGAACGTTACCAAAAATGCAGTGATACACACAGGGTGTAGTGCAGAGACACCACCCAGAGCCACTTGATAACTAGATACATCAGCAACAGAATTTGCCATTGGTTTGTTGTGCACATTTTTGCAAAAGTGTAGTTTAACATGTCGTACTCCATTCCAGTTACAAGGGAAAGTTCTTTCCATCATGGCACTGTGTCATTCATCATCCAATATCGATATAATAAAGTGGAGAAGTGTGGCTCAATGATTAGAGCGGCAGACCCTGATGCAGAGGTCTAGCCCGGGACCAGGATTCAATTCCCCGCCTCGGCGGGTCTTGGGCTCAAAGTTCCAGGGACCTGATAATTCTCGCCTCGGTGCCTATTCTAATCATAGAGTCCCACTCTGCAACTCTGGGCAATAGCTTGCTTAATCTCCACAACGGCCCCCACAACGCTAAGGATGCCTGGCCTCCACCTTGGGGGTGCCCAGGAGTGGACGCCTCCCAGGGAAAGCCAGGATGGGTTCCACAGCGGTTTTCGTACAAGCGCCTTGAGACCCTTGCGAGTGAGTAGTGTGCTATACAAGTATCAATTTACAATTTACATATATATAATTTGACTGCCTCATAGCTTATTTGATATCCAGTGAGCATATTTCTTCCTAGACCTCTGTGAAAGTTCTTGTGACTTCTCGCAGTGTGCCTGTGTAGTCAGGGACTATTCAGATTGTAGTTCCACGGCATTCACTCAGTCTTACCCTTTTCCCTCTCCAGTCAGGGCTGGGACCGATCACAATAATTTAGAAGTCTGGCAATTATAGGTCCAAGAGAGGAGATGGGGGTGGCCCTTGGACATGGGTAGAGTGTGCTTGCTCAATACCCTACATTTCTGAGACCTGCCAAAGACCTCAGCAAGCAAGTCTTCAACAAATAGGTCAGTTGTTGCCATATTTGTGGTCTATACTAGACAAACAATTGGAGTATTATTTGATGTTCTTCTGTTTCTGTATGTCCACCCTCCTTGTCAATCCTTTCCTTTATCCATTCTAGTCTCTCTTTGAAGGTATCAATTTTGCCATTAATGTCTTTGAAGCTGATGTTCAATTTAATAGGATGTCTCTTGATTCATCATTAAAACCGTTCGCTGTCTGCAGCTGTAATTTCTCAAAATCTTTAAGCGTGCTTCCTCCTTGTTGTTCATACATTCTCTTTTGCTTGAATTGTAAGTTGCCTTGTTTTGGGTCTGCTAGCCCCATACTGTGGTCAGAAGGAGACCGGCCTATGGTTTCATGACTGCCCACCTAGAAGATGGTTATGGCTGATTGTTAGACTTGGTCCTCTCAGCAGCGTCATCCTCAAACCTTTTGCCTTCACCCTCCTATTTCCTGAACCCATTGTTGATGGCTTTTAGGACTTTTTGCACTTTGTCATTGGTAACCAATGCTATGGTGCCTATGGTCTCTTCCTAAAACATGGTAGTATTGGCTTACACCCAATAGGCACATTTGATATCCTTCTATTGTAAAGTGGTACTACATATACCCAGGGCTTGTAAATTAAATGCTACTAGTGAACCTGCAGCACTGATTATTCCATGCACCTCAGTAGCCCTTTAAACATGTTCATCACAGCTCGTGGTGCAGTATTTAACTGTAATTTTGACCTGGCAAGATAAAGCTTTTGTCAGACCAAGACCTACCTTTTTAATACATTTGTCACCCCCAGGGCATGGTGCCGTGTATTTGAAATGTGGGACATGTACTTTTAAGTTTGACATATGCTGTTGGTTAAAAACTCTTAAATAAATGTTTCACTACTACAAGTTCTACCTGTCCCATAGGATAACTTTGGGTTTCCTTATTACATTTAATAAGTGATAACTTTCCAATTGTGGTGTCTAAAGAATTGTAATGTAAAACTCTCTTGAATGTTAAAGTTGCATTTTTAATTATAGTTCTGTAAATGCTACTTTAAGAAAGTTGCCATTTTCTTGTCCCAATTATTTGGTTCCTGTATCCTGGGTCACAGAAATAGGTGTAGCTGGCAGTTGG
This sequence comes from Lissotriton vulgaris, assembly GCF_964263255.1. Taxonomy (NCBI): domain Eukaryota; kingdom Metazoa; phylum Chordata; class Amphibia; order Caudata; family Salamandridae; genus Lissotriton; species Lissotriton vulgaris. The sequence continues at coordinate 1,770,506,226 of NC_141685.1, read as the reverse complement.
TCTTTGTATATTTCTGTAGTGCCAAGATGCTCTCTGGAGTGAACGTCTGGCTTTATAAATACTATTGTTCATTCATTCTCCCATACAGTGAGACAAATGAGCATAGGTGTTGGCAGGATGGGTCATCTCTGAATTGATGAGGGGGCTTTCACCCACCACTCTTGCACATCACAAACACTCTGCCTCAGCCCCCTCTGAAAGGGTTTCATATCAGTAGTTTTTGCCCCCAGGCAAGCTGGGGCCCTGGCAAGGATGAAAACAAATCCAGTCACCTATACAGGGGTAGGAATCCAGAGGTTTTTCCGCTTCAAAGTGGGCACCATGCATAAATACTGGACACTCTGACAACTCTTTAGTACCCCTATGGACCTATAGTACCCCTCTGGACCTGTAGAAGACTCAGAAGGACTGCTGCTCTGCTGCAAGAAGAACTGCTACTCTGCTGCCCTGCTGTAGGATTTGTTGTGTGTTATGTCATCACTGTATTACTGTTTGAAATGCTGCATAAATACATCACACATTGCCTCTAAGTTAAGCCTGACTCCTTTGTACCAAGCTACCAGAGGTTTAAATACAGATTAATTTGGGGTGTGCTTGCGACAAGCATTGTGGTTACTACTTGAGTAGGGTTTCACGCACCTTACCAGTAGCCCAATTTTTTACACAGAGATTGCATCGTTCTCTTTTTCTCCCTCCAGTCAGACTAGCATCCAATTGCTTGAAGCAGTCACCACAAAAAGTGATTCTTAGGTGATTTCACTAGAACATACTAATAAGCTCCATTAGCCAGGATCACTCAAGCGATATGTACCATAAGATGAGGCGGTCTCCAGTAAACAAAATCTCCACTGTCCAGGACTCCCCGCCTCATAATCTCGACCCCAGGAAAGTCAGAGAAGAAGCCAAAAAGATGAGGGATAGGATTAATCTGCATTGGCTGGAATGAGTCATCTGAGTCATGTTATCTGCTTTCCTATCATTGAACGTGGTTGTCCCAGCCTCCATTTGTCTGGAGAGAAAGCAGTGCTGCTCTTCACCTCAATGAGGGCCCAACACCCCAGATGCCAGCCTCAGTTCTGGCATAGTCACATCTGCACCACTTTGAATGGGTCATGGCTCAGCACCTCAACATCCACGTCTATCCTTCGGCTCAGTAATCTCCAAATCCCTGAGGACAATATCCACTTATTCAATAAAGACTAACACATTTCAATACTCCCAAATGGTACAAAGTGGAGCACATCACCCTAATCACTTGCTAACTTCAATGTGCACCGCCACTGATTGTAAACTTAAGAACAAGACATCGGAGTGCACCCTTTGGCTATTGAATACACAGATAAGCATCCACATGACTTTCATAACTTTTACAACTACATCCACCTTGCTCTTCAACAGTCTTTCTGTCGGACAAAAAAGTAAAGAGCGTGAAGCTTTTCCTAGTCTTTGATAGAACCCACAAGACACCACTTGAAACAGAAGAAAATAAAGCAGTGCTTTACATTTAGTAGTTGAATGTTGACCCAGTGAATTTCTTCATATCACAAAATAAACTCATTTAACAAAGAAGTGCAAAAGCCTATGATAAATAACATGTATATTTGAATGCAATGTGTAGTAAACCATCATACTTGGACAATATAAGCATATTTAAGATATAATAATGTGCTGATTTAAGTTGGCTTAACTGACAATGCCATATTAACTATAAAATAATACACTAGCATTGAAAGGCCTGTTTTTCCATGTTGAGATGTTTTGCACTAAATGTATTTCTCTTCTGCTGCACATGCTGTAATTTTCCAGAAGCCTTCTGTTAGTTGGGGAATAGGCACTTGTTTTGTATTATACAACTGATGGTAAGGTTCCCACTGGGAGTAGAGGAGAACAGAGGAAGGAAGATTCTTGGGAAGAACAGTCTGAACCGCAAAACGTTTATGAAGTATATTTTCAAGGATCTGTGTCTATTGCTCAGTGTGCAGATGTGAGAAATTGGGGAGTTTTCCTTTCCCCAGAGTTTTCAAAAACCCCACTGGACACTGTGAACAAAGAAAAGAGACTTTACCATCTAGAATATTGTGTGTTTATATTAGTGTGTGTTCCTAGAGTAGGAGAGCTTATCTCACTCGCATTTTGCTGGAGAATCATCTCTGAGTTTCTTGAGATTCTCTCTTCATTGGGGATTACTTAGTCTATTTCCTTTATTTATTAGATGTCTGCTGATTTATGGCTGAGAATACTTTCCAGGTTAATCTTTATTTTAGTTAATGTGCAAGGGCTTTGTTTACTCATTTATTCTCTCATCAGTACTCTTTATTGGATTTCTGAATTCCAATTTAACTTATGTTAGGGAACTTCCTTTATGGAACACGTTTTTTTAATTATCTCAATATTAATGATTAGTCTGGCAAATAGTGTATTCTTTATATAGAAATATCAGTTATTGGATTATATTCATTTTTAATGCTGATACTTACGACTAATACTTAAAAAAAATTTAAAACAAAAATTGAAGCATAAAACAGTTTTTCTCTTTGACTGTACTAAAAGTTCTTAATGAAATGATTGCCTATAAGTTTGATGTAGATCACTGTTTCACTTTTTCTTGTCGGCGAACAAAGGTCTATATGACCTATGGTGGGGGTTATTTAAAGATTATACCCGAAAATTAAAATATAGAAAATATTTTTTTTAAAAATATAGAAAATATTGCTGCGACAGTGTTCACTTTGCATGACATGCCAAATTCATACTCCACAGTGAAAGCATTAAACCATAAAAAAAATGATGGCCTTAATAGGCAAACTTTTACTCTTCCCACACAAATCCTTACCATAAATATAATAAAAACGCACCATGCTCATGCCAAAATATGTTTGAGTCTTTCAGCGCTAGTGGCTTGTCTCAAGCTTGCTTTCCCTGTGCCTTAATTTCTCATCTGTATGAAGCGAACTATAAGAAATCTTCATTAGAAGTAATTGGAATTTGCTATCATTAAAATAAATACTAACTGCAGGAATAAGGTCTGTCTGGTGGTGCTGGGATCAGTGGAACTGTTGTTCATAAATATGTAAACAAACAAAAACAATTGTACTGTCTCTTTTAATATATTAGCACCCTTCCCCCTCATGTCTTGATTTATGTTTCTAGTTTTGACTGTACACCACACACCTTGGTTATGTGCAGCTTCTGATTATGTGGATTCTGGATAAGTTCAATGAATATTAAACAATATCTGTAAAAGTGTGGAGGTGTTTCACTCTATACACCCGTTCTCTAGCCCACCTGTTTGTGATATGGTCTCAAAATTGGTGTTTCTAACCCGGTCTTAAAATTTGGAATTTGAGACGATGACAACAGTTCTCACATGAGCACACCTGTAGCATTTATTGTGGTTCTCTTAAAATTGGAATTGTATTTTTTTTATTTACAATTACATTTTTACATTTTTCCTTCCCCTCTTTTATTCCTATGTGAATTGTATACACTTTGATCTGAATAAGAAATATATTCTCTCTCCTGTTGCTAATAGAGAACTTCAGGTGAACCTGATCCGATCACATTCTGCGGGTAAATATGCCAATATACATATTGTTCCTCTGAATGCTTCCGGCATTAAGTTGACAGTGTTTTTTGAGACTTTGTCCATTCTTTATAGGCGTCGGCAAACCCCTGAGCCCAGAACGTTCTCGCATGCTCCTGGCCTTAAGGATCAATGTCTTGGCAAAAGGTTACAGTGGAATTTCTCTTGAGACGCTTCATCAAGTCATTGAGGCATTCAATGGTAAGTTAGTGTTTGGAAGATAACAATGAAGCCGTTGAATTCAATGGCCTAGCAAAGTGGAAATGTAATGTGGAGCTACATCATGAATTTCGGAGTAACCCTTCATATAGACCGTTTGATGTTTAAAGGGAACTTTGGCCTATGTTCACACAAGGTGATTGTATTGAGTTTGGTAAAAATGATTATTCCTTGAAGATCACGTAGGCTTTTTTTCTAAATTTCTATTTACTGGGGAGTAGGGAAATTTAGGATTGCCTAATATAATGCATATCTGTAGATCAATGCAGGAGGGGCATGGGAATAGGAATATAGGATTAGGGATGTGCTTCCTACTTCTTCTGATGTCTGTTTCATTGATGGAAGGAAGTTCATAACATAAAAGGTAACTCACCTTTTGTTGATCTGGAAGTCCAGGGAAAGCTAAAATGTTAAGGAAAAAGAAAAATATAGTTAATGCACATCTATTAGATAGGATTCATATTTTCAAGGGTCACAGCATGAAACTGCTAAATTCACATTTCTTACAAATCAGGGGCTTGTTCTCTAAATGAGTGACGCTTGAAGCTATGCTTTTTTTTAAAATGTTGTATTTAAGGATTCGACGCTGGACTCGCGTCTCTTCAACTCCTGGCTAAGCCCAGTATGCAACAAACCTATCCCCCCAGAGAGACCTGATAAGTACAAGAAACCAAAAATTCAGAAAGTCCCCTGGTTCACGCCCGCCCTGGCACAAGCACATCTTCTGTGTAAGCAGCACAAGCGTAAGTGGAGAAGATCGTACAATGATGAAGAAAGAATAGCTTATAAAAATAGTAAAAAGCTCTAGCACCACCAGATCAAACTCGCCAAAAAAGAGTACTACTTGAAGAAAATTCAGGTGGCTAACCACAACCAAACAGTCAACTCCTCGGTCATAAAGTCCTTCACAAACCCGAAAGTGCTACAGAAAGAATTACCCCCTCGCAAAAACTCTGTGATAAAATGTCAGTGTTCTTCGAAGAAAAAATTCAAAAGGACTTTTTAACGGCTTCTCTCCAGGACTGGGATGCCAGCCCCGAGCCAGTTCCTATGGCCACTGCTCACTCTATTCGAACTTTTGAACGAGTCTCACTAGAACAGATTTGCAAGGCCATAAGCACATGCAAATCAAGCTCACCCTTGGACGCCTTCCCCCCCATGATTCTCCACAAAATCACAGATCCGGTCAATCCAATTATAAATCAGATAGTTAACTCTTCCTTAAGCTCAGGCATAGTTCCAGATGAATGGAAGCTTGCACTGGTAAAACCACTGCAAAAGAAACAAAACATCGACCATTCTGTGCTCTCAAACCTCCACCCTATTTCCCTACTCCCCCTGCTAGGCAAAATCACAGAAAAATGTGTTCATAAAGAACTAACCAAATTCATTGAAGACAATAATATCCTTCACACCACAACAATCTGGCTTTCGCCCCAAGAATTCCACTGAATCGGCTCTCCTGGAAATAACTGGCGCACTAAAAACTATAGCCGACAATGGCAAGAAAGCGGTTCTGATCCTACTCGACTTGTCGGCCGCGTTCGATACCATCTCGCAAAGTATCCTGAAGGGAATCAAACAAGGCAGCATGTCTGGTACCGCTCTGGAATGGATAAAATAATTTCTGACCAACCGCAGACAAGCGGTTACCCTTGGTACTTTCCTCTCAGTAGAACGCAGAATAACAACAGGAGTCCCACAGGGCTCATCCCTGAGCTCACTTTTGTTTAATGTTTATATGACCCAGCTCATTTCCCTGATAGGATCCTTTGGGATTGAAGTTACATCCTACACAGACAATACCCAAATGATCCTTTCACTGGATAACCATTCCATAGAGACCGAACTTAACTTTAAACACTGCCTAGTTGCAGTCATCCAGTGGATGAAGGACAACCACCTTAGATGCAGCACCGACAAAACGGAAATCTTCCTCATAGGGAAAGATGTCCTATTCCAGCCTTGTAAATGGAGAGGGAACATCACCCACGCCTGACATAGTCAAGGTAGCCAAAAATGTAGGAGTACAATTTGACACTGCGCTCTCCTTCCTTCCACAAGCCACAGCCGTAGCAGGGACCTGCGTTAGCCTTATCAAATCGCTAAAAAAATTCTATGATCTAATTCCACTTGCTTCAAGGAAATCAGTGGCAGTGGCCTTGAGTCTCTTGGGCCTAGACTATTGCAACAGCCTCTTAGCAGGAGCCAACAAACCCACACTAAAGAAGCTACAAGTTGTCCAACACGCAGCGGCTCGTTTAGTTCTAAAACTCCCACGAGGATCCCCGGCATCTGTGACACTAAAAGTTCTTCACTAGCTTCAGCTGCACAAAATAATTATTTTTAAAGCCCTCCTAATCACCTATAAAGCCAGGCTTAAATTGAAACTCAAGTATCTCACAGCACAGTTCACTCCTTCCATCACAACCAGGACTCTTACGTCCTCATCAGCTAACCTCTCAAAAACCCACTTTTAAATGTAAAACGAAAGGAGGGAAAACAGTGACTGCTTTGGGAACCAAAGCCTGGAACCTGCTATCACCTCATCTGAGATTGCTGAATACAGAAACACAGTTCAAGAAGGCTCTGAAAACTCGTGTATTCAACACCCCAGTCTGCGCTTTACAAATACCACTTACATTACATTACTACCACTTTGCATCGGGTACCCTGTGTTCGGATCCATCTCAAATTGCTAAATATTGACCTAGTCTGGGTCCCTGACATGTATTTATTTATAGTGTTTATAAAGCGCAAACATGACTATCACTGTAACAGAAATCTACAAAGCTTATGAGGGTTGCAGTACAGTAAAGACACCTGACACTTGGATAGAGTAGGTATGAAACAATCATATACTTTATCAATAGGTTGAATGGCAGTTTCAAAAGTGTTCACATATGTAGAATTCGAAGAGCTAGGCATAAAACAATTTAATCTAATGTCGCATAAGGTGCAAGGCAAATCCTCTTAAGATGCATGTTTTTCTAGAAGGAAGGCTTTACCTTTGTTCTAAAGACTAAAGGAGGTAATTGCTCTTGTTGAGGGTGGTAGGAAGTTCCATATTTTTGGGGAAGATCCAGCGAACGTGCAGCTGTGTGTTTTCCTTTTTTGAATCTGGCTGGTGCTATTATGAGGGATTTAGCACTTCTAGAAACCCTTCCACCTAATGATAGCTTGATCCTATTCGCCATGTATTGAGGACCGAGATGGTGTAGAGCTTTGTCAGTTATGTATATACTTTTCAGTTGAATCCTAGCTTCAACTGTGAGCCAGTTCAGGGCTCTGAGTGATGGGGAAATGCAATAAAAATATGTATGCGTGTTAAAAAGTCTTGCTGCTGCTAGGCTGGCTTTCGGAAGACCTATGGGTGTGGTGTCCCCATAGTCCAGTCTTGAGAACACTAGAGCTTGCACCTCCATTTTGAGGTCTCCTAGCGGTATGAAGGGTTTTAGTTTTTCTTAGAATGTGCAGCTGTAGGTTGGCGCTTCTGGATGCTGCTTGTATGTGACCTTGTATGTTAAGATTTGAGGCTAGTGTCATGTCGAGTGATTTTTTTTGAGTCACAAATGGTTGTGTTGCTATTTAGCAAATTGAGATTCTTAGGCCATAGTTGAGGCTGTTGGGGACTGCGGGGAGGGGGGGAATAGAATGAATTCAGTTTTCTCTTAATTTTATTTTAGATGGTTGTAGGCTAGCCAATCTTTTGTTTTCCTCAGGTAATCATCTAGTCTCCAGATGTCCTCAGGAATTGAGAGCTTGACGCAGAGTTGGGTATCATCTGCATACATGTGGTACAAGATATTTGATTGTTTCAGGATTTCAATGAGTGTTTCCATGTATGGATTGAAGAGCATTGATGACATTTTAGATACCTTTGGGACGTCCCTATCAATGTCTGCTACATCAGATAGGGTGTTGTCGATTTTGACTCTTTGTTGCCGGTTCTGCAAGAAGGAGGCGAAACAGTTGAGGATAACTCCTGATAGGCCAATTCTACTTTCAAGAGATTATCTGAGGCATTTGTGGCTGACCGTGTCGAATGGCGCATATAAATCCAGTAGTATTAGGAGACAGGATTTTTTTGGGTCTAGTGAGGTTTTTATATAATCTATGATGTTTAGCATGGCAACCTCCATATTGTGCCCAGGCGTAAAGCCTGATTGATATTTGTCTAATAGGTCAAAATTCTTGATGTGTTCACATAGCTGCTTGTGGGTACATTTTTCTATCAGTTTTAGCCAGGAAAGGCGGACTGGATACCGGTTGTAAGTTGTTTAAGTCTTTAAGGTCAGTACCTGTTTTTTTAAATTGGTGAGGGAAACGCGGTTGGGACATACGTTGTTCGTGGCTCCTGAGAAGGTGCATCTCTTGCAGGAAGATTATGTCTGGGTTCTGCATTAAGATGTATCACCATATCTGTTGCCTTTTGTTGGGGGAATTGAGACCCTTCACATTAAGGGACAAGATTTTCAAAGAGGGTGCAGAAGTCATCGTCCCATATCGTCAGGAAGGGTCGCTGTCTCAAACAAGTGGTGCATCAGGCTGGATAGACTCCAGGGGGTCTCCCAGGAGCCCAAGAACTCCCCCCGCCAGGATAGGAGGTAGGAAGGGGAAAGAGGGGTAAGGGTAGTTGAAACATCTTAACTACTGATACGGCCAACATGGCCAACAGATTCCTAGTCCTGTCTAGGGAGTAGCCAGGCACCACGGCACAGGTTGCCCCGGAGAGGTCACTCTCCCGGGAATCCAGGAACAGGAGTGAGGGCTGGTCAGCACGCTGGAACGGGCGCCAAGGACTCAGGAACACAGCTCCGGGCCACCGCCGCTAGAGAGGGATCTCTAGGATCGTCAATGTGTATGCCGGTGCGCCGAGCAACAGGGTGCATCCATAACATAGCAGTGGTTCAGAGCCCATCCCGGGGCACAGGGCAAGTGACAAGCGTGACCATGAAAGTTAAGGCAGGCCGAGTGACAACAATCATGTGTGGGTCTGGAGGCGATAGCTCTCCGCCAAAGTATCACGCTCCTTGTAGCACCTCTAAGTATTGATGAAGTAATCTGCCCCAGTCTCTCGTGGATAAATTTCTAGCGCAGGAAGGGTCAGTCCATATTAATCACTTCACGCTTCGATAGGCCAGGGAGACCCTCGCAGGGACCACCAAAGGAGCATCAATGAAGTGCAGCCCCTGGACCACCCCCCCACCTGTTTGCTGAGCCTCCCAATCGGGAATGAAGAGAACCTTGTGGCTCAGGCTTCGTGGGCAAGGATCCACCCCACAACAAGTAACATGGAATTGTGGTGCTAGCAACACAGCCAACAGTGTAAAAATAATCTTGCAGACGCGCAGAAGACAAGACTCCTACCGGGATCCATGCACACTGCGATAAGTTCTGCTTGCTATGCGTGAACTTGGTGCGACCTGATACAAGAGCTAGGAAGGAGCGTTGTGGTCCACCCAAGCCCCAACTGAGCCCAGCCTGTGTCAGCAGACGCGCAAGACTCTTCAATAGGGCATCCAGGTGGGTGACAGATCAATAGTGGAGGATATTCCAGTGCGATGGGTAGTATACTTCGGGACTTGCAGGACTCTGAGAGTCTGTCTACTTAGCGGCAGCCGTTTGTGAGCTCGAGGGCGACCAACCGCCTTCTAAAGATTTGATGTGTTTGATTATGTCTTCCTTCTCCCGAGAGGAGCTGCTGCGACCCCTGGAGGAAGGGCGCAGAGAGCGGTGTACTACGTTCCACTGTGGCTTTAGTGGAGTCTGGGGGGGGGAAGTCCGGGATCTGGAGCAGTTGGCCTAACTCTCTATACAACCTTAGTACTCGCCGCTTGGACTTTCACTGGAAAATAAGGGCGAAGGGATGTCCCCATTGGTAGCGGATGTTGAGTTCACGGAGCTTCCCGGTGATGGGTCGGAAATCTCTTTGGCGTCGAAGCGTCGTGGGGGCCAAGTCTTGGGATAACTGGATGGGCACACCGTTCAGCCGAATCTCGGGTTTGTCTCGAGCTGCTTTGAGGATTGCTTCTTTCTCTGTGAAAAAATTGACCTACGCTAGGATGTCAGGGATGAGGCCGGGCATCCCCGGGGGTCCAGTCACTCGGTGTGCACGGTCTAAGGCCGGCGATGCGGCGTCGTCATCTCCTCGGATGTCACGTAGTAGGTCCGCCACAATGGTCAGAATATCAGCACCTTCAGCTCCGATCGGAACCCCTGTATGGGTATGTTGTTCCGTGGCCCTCTATTTTCCAAATCCTCCTGTTTGATCTGCAACTCAATGTGCTGTTCTTCCTAAGTAGCCAACCGCTGTGCCGACGTCCAGGGTTCGTTCCATGTTGTCTACTCGGTCGCCCAGCTCCCCCACATCTTTCCGAAGATCTTTGACGCAAGCCTGAACCTCCCTGCACACAAGACCCTATCTCAGATTTGAGTTCTTGCATGAAAAGCGACATGAAAGTTTGTGTAACTGGTTCAGATGGGCCTCCAGTCACCAGCACCGCTTCAGAGGCAGGAGGTGGGGCCAGTTTGTCCCCCATGTTCACGGTTGCAGGCGCATGCTTTTTAGGGGTCATTGAAGCATCTTTTCCAGCTCTGGACCGTGTTGTAGCCATATAGGAGGGCTGCTCGGCCGCTGCGGGTCCCTCTGGGGTCGCCCCTTAGTTTGAAACTGTTACCAACCCACTGAGACATGCGCTTTCCACCATACAGCCCCAGCACGAGCAGCAACAGAGAGGCAGGCCCACTAGCGTGCTAATGCGGGGTGTTGGTTCTGAAGACTGCAGGCTATATGTGGGTCCCAGGGGCTAAGAGCCAGCCAGCGACATGAAAGTTTGTGTAACTGGTTCAGATGGGCCTCCAGTCACCAGCACCGCTTCAGAGGCAGGAGGTGGGGCCAGTTTGGCCCCCTTATTCGCGGTTGCAGGCGCATGCTTTTTAGGGGTCATTGAAGCGTCTTTTCCAGTTCTGGACCGTGTCGTAGCCATATAGGAGGGCTGCTCTGCCGCTACGGGTCCCTCTGGGGTCGCCCCTTAGTTCAAAACTGTTACCAACCCACTGAGTCAGTGCTTTCCACCATACAGCCCCAGCACGAGCAGCAACAGAGAGGCAGGCCCACTAGCGTGCTAATGTGGGGTGTTGGTTCTGAAGACTGCAGGCTATATGTGGGTCCCAGGGGCTAAGAGCCAGCCAGCAGAGCAAGAATCGGACCATTCTCACAGCAAGGCAGTCTCTCCACAGCCTCTGGGTGTACACAGTCCAGATATAGCGGCCAGCAGGGATAGAGCCCCGCCCAAAGGGAAGAAGGTGGAAGGAGGGTTGCAGAGATGTTGGGCCAATGACCAGCCCCTCTATGAAGGAACCAGCACCCTCGTGTCCTGAGGTTTAGTTGTGCAAACAGGAGGCAATATTGTCAGCCAGGAGGTGGGCCCCAAGCACCCGCCCCACTTAGGCAAGCAGGTGCTCAAAAAACTTATGCAACTACCCCCAGCCCCACGAAGATCAATCTGGTCAGCGCCAAGGAAGAAGGGAGGAAGGGGCTCCGTCTGCGGCACTGTATTCCCACTTCCGGCTACTAACACAAGGCGACGTCGATATCTGGGAGGCTGAGGGGGGCGCGTAACTCCATCAAGGGTCGCAGTCAGAATGACAGAAGCAGTGTCCAAAGTCAGCAGATACATACAGGGGCAGTTTGCAAATGCTAGAGCTGACTCTTCCGGTGGGGGAGGGGTGTCGCCGCTAGAGCCCAAGACTAGGCCTGGGGGGACTTCGGGGGCTCAGGGGACCCACTCAGTACCTGCCAAGTTGCTGCCCCCCCCCAGCGGCGACTTCGACACTTTCTGCCTCCGTACCTGTACAGGGCTCGCTCTCCTGAGCCCCGCCATCGCAATCCAGCAATCAAAGAGCAGGCAGGGCCAGTGCAGTTCTCAGGGCGCAAAATGGCAGGCAGTTTCTAACCTCCGCCTTTCGTGTAGAAGGCCTTAATGTGCCAGCTGGTCCCGGCACCCCCAGCACCTCTACAGAGCAGGGCTGATATTGCAGAGCGGGCCCTGGGCACCCAAAAGGGCGGGTGCTTTGTGGAGGAGGGGGCAGCTGCTAACTGCACTGCTTAAATTCAGCCGCAGGTCACTTCGCGTGTCCCTGGGCAGCGCCGCAGGCCCCCAGCACAGCAAGGCATCCAGCGCGGGGCAGGCAGTGCATTGTGGGCTCCGTGTGCTGATAATGGCGGGCGCCTCGTCCTTTAATCTGTCCTCACCAGCCAGGCTGTCCCCTCTCCCGGCGGGGAGCCGCTGGGAAGCCTCAGTATCAGGGGACCCCCGGGTCCCGTCCCATCTCCTCCAGGACACCCGGGGTGGTCCCCGTGTCCCCAATCCACACAGAGGGAGGCAAGCACCGCACTAGGCCAGGGTGCTTAAGATGGTGGGCCCAACGGTCGTCTCCCGGCTGCGCTGCCCGTGGCGGCAGGGTCTCCGTTCACAGGCGTCACCAGGAATCTCCAAGCCCCCACCGAGAGGCACTGACCACACCGCAGTGAGTGCACCTCGACCAAAGCTGCTTTCAGCTCGTAACAATGCTGGAAATAGTTTTTAGCGGCGGCCCGGAGCTCTAATGGAGTACGTCTCACTCCATGAGTTGCGAGACCACACCCCCTACGGATGTCTTTGTTGTCTTCTTTCATGGTTTATGCTTTGGTTGAACCATGTTCCTGATTGTTTTCTCTTTTGCCTTTTTAGTAGTAATGGGGCAGCCTTCTGAATTATGTTGGTCACACTGCTGTTGTAGAGATGCGTTAGATCTTGAACAGATGTATGGTCAGTCAAGGGTGCCATGGAGGTTTAGCATTGAATTACCAGTTCTGATCTGTTTACGCTCCTGAAATCCCTCTCCCACGTTTTCTCTTTCTCGTTTGGTCCTTGATTTTAGTTTCTTGTGTGTATATTTGGAAAATAATTTGGCGGTGGTCTGACCAATCTGTTGGGATGGTGTCTAACATGTTTATTGATCTTAGCGATGATGAGGTCAAGTGTGGTACCTTTGTTATGGGTTAGTCCCTTACATGTTTGGATCATGTTGAGGTCCTGGAGCAGGTTGCGGAGTGCTGCCACTTTGGGGTCTTAGACATTGTTCCAATGCAGTTCCAATATAGTTTTCCTTTTAGGTAACCTTGGCCCATGTTACAAATAAGTTGCCCTGGAGCATAAACACAGCACATCCATTTCCACCAGTTTATGTTGCTTCCCTAATAAGAAAAGGGACAATTCTGCATAGCTTCAGTTTGCATGCTGGTTTCTGGATGCACTATAAAACATTTGTAAGTGGTGACCTTAACATCTAATCATACCTCATAGTTTTCCTTTGTTGAAAGCCGATAAGGGACAATAAACAGTGTATTTCCTACAAAGAAGAGAGATAATCATGAGCATCATTATTGTTGTCAGAGTCTCCGTCTGTATTTTGCACTTAATATTAAGTTAATATTACGCTGTAACTGTTAGAGCATGTGTTTACGACAATCCCTTTCTTGTTTTCCGAAATTGTGTTAGAAGATGTTTTGCCTGGAAAACATTAGGCAGACTCTGAGACCAATAAAGCCTGAAACTGCTCACAGCATTGAAGGTTCAATCAGGAGTACTTGCACCTTTTCCCTAGCCTTCCCAATAGGTTCTCAATAACATAAATCTTTGGATATGTTACTTTATGACTCCATATGATAAAAACACCTTGTGTTCTGTTAGGGGCATTCATTTATAACAGCAGTGCCTTCTAGAACATGAGGGTCTTTTCTATTTCAATTAAATCACTTGAATATCCAATTTAAAAACACAGAAATATGTAAAAGTAACATTAACAGGGGCATGGCCAGCAATCGTGGCAGCGAGGACGTGACTTCAATCGGCTCCGCGGTGAGCCCCGGGAGTTAGCCGATTCAAACGCTCAGTCCCGGGCGAAGGACAGCTGAGAGGCCGGGACTGAACATGCACAAATAAATGGGCACCCCTGGTAGGCTGCAGAAGTGGAGAGAAGGTCCAGCAGCGGCCATTTGGCAGATGTGGGGAGCGGCGCTGTTGACCTAAAATAGCGACCGTTCCCAGCGGAGTCTAGCGCCACCGTAGGAGATTCCTGGGGGCATGAACCCAGCAGCAGAGGGCCCCCGGAGCAGAGACTAAAGGAGTCTCTGCCCCTCTGAGATGGAAAAGGCCTCCAGATGCAGTGGCTCTTTGACAAACCCGGGGAGCAGTGCTGCTGACATAAAATGGCGGCCGTTCCCAGAGAAATCCAACGCCGCTTTAAGAGATCCCTGGACCCAGCAGCAGAGGGCCCCTGGAGTGGAGACTGAAGGCCTGGGGGCGTCTCGGCCACTCTGAGAGAGCGAAATGGCTCCCAGACAGCACACAGGAGGCGGGGTAGTGAGGCGCTAATGGAGCAACACACAAGCGGTAAGGACAGCCGTCCCCGCAGCGCTCACGCCACAAAAGGCGAGGGGTAAGCCCTGATGATGCGGTAGCAGGGGGCCGGTGAGGTGCCCGTGGCGACCCCCCCTGCCTGTGGTGCACATCCGCGGTAGCTGAGCTCAACGGGAGGGTTGCAAAGGCTTATGCCTGACTTTAAGATGGTGCCTGATTTGCCTTAACAGAGAAGCAGACCATGCAACCGGGGCACAGGCCCAGCAAAATGCTATGAATGTCCCAGGCGCCTGAGAGGCAAGAAGAAGAACCTAGAAGGCTGGCCCCTAGAACAGACAGAGGGGCTCACAAGAACCCTTGCGTCATTGAGCTTTGTGGTGTGACAAATCGCAACTTCCACTGAGCCCACACCCCTTCACTCGACAAACAACCTACACAATGAGAAGTGCAGTTTTGACCGTATGACCTGCCACCGAAAAAAGTGCAACCCAGCAACCCAACAAGGTCTCCAGCTACTTTGGGGCATCCAGACTGAGTGGGGACAAGAGGAAGAGGGCAATCTGGAGGCGGGAAGGATGGTGCTCACTTGAGAAGACTTTCCAGCAACCCTGAAATATTTTAAAAGAGTGCTGCAGGAAGACATCTAAGCAGACCTGGGGGCATCCTATGAGACCTTCAAAGAAGAGATGGGGACCAAAATAGTTGCGCTCCAGGCGGATGTGGATTCAACTGGAACGCACACCCTGGATTTGGAGGTGAAATGTCAGGAATTGGAAGGCCGGCTCCAACCTCTAGAAGAGGGTGCAGACTCTCCCTCTGTTCTGCTGAACTCTGCTCTTCTCAAATGCGAGGATTTGGAGAACTGCTCCCGGAGAGATAATATCAGAGTGCAGGGCCTGTAAGAAGGAAGAGATGGATCTGATCTGGAAGCATACATGGTAGGCCTGTTCTCTAGCATGCTAGGAGAGAACACAGCTGAAGTGCGACTGGAATGCTTACCCAGGGTAGACACCTGAGAGATATCCTGGTAAAATTCAACTCCTTCAGAGTCAAGGAACTGATCCTTCAAAAGTCAAGAACCAGGGCATCAGTGGAGTATCAGGGGGTGTCCTGTGCTTTCTTCCAAGATGTGACCCAGGCCACGCTCATGAGGCGTCAACAATTCTGTCTAATCACAACAAACCTACGGGAGCGCCAGATAAAATACAGTTGGACTTACCCATTTGGAATAGCCTTCTCTTTCAACAAAGCAGCACTTCACAGATGTGGAGGGAGCGGCGGCCCTCCTCAACCTTGGGAGGACTTCTCCACAGAAGGAAGCAACAGCAGGGGGCGCTTGAACGGAGCGGCCGTCTGGGCAGGAGGCCCCCGGCCCATGGTAGACACCCAAGAGGGGAAGCAAGTCGGTGCCACTCGAACAACACCTCCCTGTCTGGCTAGTGCGCAAGGTAATAGGATGTCTTCAACTACTCTGCAGAGGGACATGGTTGAGAGAGGGGACCTCATTTACAGAGTATTTTATCTCAGGGTGCTCGCGTGCTCTGGGAAGTCGATGCAGAGAAGGCCCCCTCTTCTCTCTTCTGCTATAGACCCAGTCTCTCTGTGTGCAGCCACTATCTGCTTGACAAGGACTCTGGCTGGGATCCCTCCAGAAACAGTGTCCAAAAAGAACACTCGCAGGGCTCTGGGAGAAGGAATGGTCTTACCCCAGTAGCCGCCTGAAGCTGAAGTCCTTTTGGGACTTTGTGAACGTATTCTGTTATTTGTTTTGTTAATTCAATTGTTGATGTTTTTTCCAGGGTGGCCATCTTGAGGATAGTGCGGGGGCAGGGGTGGTGAGGGGGGCTGGGGCACCTCAAGTGACAAGGGAGGGCATGTTGGAGCTGGGACCCTTTAGGAAGTAGCGTGTGTGCCAATATAAATGGTAGTGAAACTTATGTCATGGAGTGTTAGGGGGGCTCAACTTCCTTAACAAATGGTAAAGTTTATGGAAATGTTTGGGAGCTCAGCAATCACAGGTGGTGGCCTTGAAGGAGACCCACATTAAGAAAGGGGAAGAACAGAGGCTGAAGCATAGTCAATATCCCATGATCCTTCTGTTTCTCTCTTCTGTACAGTTTCAGCCTGAGGACACCAAATCTGATAGGGAGGGGAGATTCCTGATGGTCAGAGGGATGTTGATGGGTCACCCCTGCACAATCGCCACAGTTTATGCGCCTAATGGTGGACAGGCTGACTTTCTCTGTTCCTTTCTTGCAGCCCTAGAGGGGTTCGCATCTGGAGAAATGATTTTAATGGTAGACTTTATTCTCATTTGGGCCCCCAAGCTAGATACCACACACCCATAGAGAGCTATGGGGGGAGTTTTTAGTAAAAAGCTGAAATCATCCCTGCAACAAATGGGGCTGCTTGATGTATGGCGAGAGCTTAACCCTGCTACACAGGACTATTCCTTCTTTTCTCATGCCCATAGAACATACTCCAGAATAGACCATACCTTTATTAGTCCATCACTCCTACATGCATGCACGGCCTCCCTTTTCCTTCCCATTAGTCTCTCGGACCACACTCCCTTGACTTGCCTACTAAATTGGCCAGCGCCACTAACAAAGCTGACCAGATGGTACTTTCCCAACGTATTGTCAGGACAGGCTACACAGAGATGATATCCGAAAATAGATTAGGGACTTCTTCACGACTACTGACCCTGCCGATACCTCTCCTGCAAATAATTGGGATGCATTCTAGGCTTTTATAAGAGGGCACTGCATCGCATTCACTACCTCCCTGAAAAAGCTCAGGACTAAAGTAAGGCTATTGCTGGAAAAAGAGCTACTTGACACAGGAAAATCACACAAAGATTCTCCATCTGTTCCAACTCTCAGGAAAGTCACAGCCCTCAGAGGGAAAATGCGAGCCATCTACACCAATAGAACTGAGAAAACAATTCTGAGGCTCCGGGCATATGGCTATGAAGGGAAAGATGAGGTAGGCCCAATTCTAGCACAACCACTAAGGGCAAAACAGGAAAGGGAATACGACAAGCAGATTATCGACAGGAAGGGTGTTATACATAAAAGCGAGAAGGGGAAGGCAGGAGCATTCCACGATTTCTATAGCGCCGTCTATATGGCTGAACCCCCACTAGCTTCGGATCAGACTCGATATCTAGACTCAATGGAGCTCCCTCAGGTCTCTGCAGCTGCCAATGAAGACCTAGGGCGCCCCATAACTCAAGAAGAAGTCCAGGCGGCGATTGATTGCCTCAAACGACATAAAGCTCCAGGCCCGGGTGGGTTTACGGCACAGTTCTACCGCATTTTTGCCTCTGAACTAACCCCCCCAGCTTACTGCTCTGTGTAATGATATTGCAGCGAACCAAGCGGTGTCCCCCTCCATGGGAGAGGCTTTGATCATATTAATCCCAAAGGCAGGGAAGGATCCCCAGGAATGTGCCTCCTACAGACCCATCACCCTGTTAAACCTAGATGCTTAAATATGTTCTAAAGTCTTAGATACCAGACTGGAGGAGGTCCAACCCAGCCTTATTCACCTTGAGCAATCAGGCTTCATCAATGGGGCCAGATCCATGATAATCTTTGTAGGGTGTTTCACCACATAGACAAGGTCCAGAAGGAACATATACCTGCAACCCTCCTGTACCTAGACGCGGAGAAGGCCTTTGACCGGGTCGATTGGACCTTCTTGCTACATCCCATTTTTCACTTTGGGTTCTGTGAGGCCTGCCTGGGGATGGTGAGTGCTAACTACAGCTCCCCAAGGTCCAGGGTTTTGGTGAATGGGGTTGGGTCTGACTTTTTTAGGTTGGTACGAGGCACTAGAAAGGGCTGCTCCTTATCTCCAATGCTCTTTGCCCTTAGTATCCAACCGTTTGCAGCAAGGATAAGAGTGAATCCAGAGATTAGCGGTATTAAGTTTGGCTCTGACGAACACAAAATCTCATTGTTTGCAGACGAAGTTCCCCTGGCAGATTCCAATCCCGCTGAATCCCCGACGGCGATACAACTTGAATTAGTGCAGTTTGAAAGGGTATTGGGTTCAAGGTCACCCTACCTAAATCTTTCCTATTGAGCCTGACGTTGCCCCAGAAGTACAAAGAGATGCTGAGAGGATGTCCCCCCTCCCGCTGTGCACATAAGGCAATCACATACCTGGGCATCCACATCACTCCCAAACTAGGTGGCTAACTTCAACCCCTACTGAGAAAACTCAAAGCAAACCTCAAGAGATGGAGCGCAGCATATCTATCATGGATAGGAATAATTACTGCCATAAAAATTAACGTTCTCCCCCGCCTTCTTTACCTCTTTCAGGGCCTACCTATCACACTCGAGCAAGATCTATTTAAAGAGCTACAAACTATGATCATAAAATGTATTTGGCTAGGCCAGAGGGCACGTCTTCCTTCACCCCTTCTTGTGAGTTTGGAGGGGGGCCTGGCTATTCCAGATTTTCTGCTGCATTTCAGAGCCACTTAGTTTCGGGTCCTGGTCGCCTAGAGCTTCAGAGAAACTGTGGCTTCACATGGATAGACATGTGATGGGTAGAGCCATCTTGGACTTGCTCTGGAAGCAAAAGGTTGGCAGACCAACCAACGCCTAAGTATCCCCACAGCGACTACACTTCAGGTATGGGACACTAACCAAAACCCTGCCTCTGACCACTTTCCCGTCCACCTACACCCCTGCCCACTTCAACACTGCCTTCCCCCCTGCGCTCAGAGAGGGACCCTTTGATAAACTGAGAGGAAGGATGTCTCATGGTTTCGGACCTCTTCCTCAAGGTAAAGACGAGGAAATTCTCTGACTGTGCAGCCTGCTTCCAACTCCCACCCAATGAAGAATATCAGTACGTCCAATTAAAGTACTGGTCCCAGCAGCTACTCCTGTGACAGGTGGCCACCAGAGAATTGGTCCCAATAGAGAGATGTGTTCAAACTGGCCCTACAGCTAATGGCTACATCTTATTTTTATATGCTTTCCTGCTCTCCCTTAGCCTACATCAGACCCCGCGTTACAAGACATTTTGGGAGGGCATCCTACAATCTCCCCCTTCGGAGAAACAATGGGAATCCCTTTTTTAGAGATATCACCAAGCACAATCACTCCATGTTTTTGAGGGAAGCTCACTACAAAACTATGTATGACAGGCACCTTCACCCACAAAAATGACACTCTGTCTTTCCTGATACCTCTGACCGATGCTGGTGGGGATGCAGATTGTTGAGAGATTTCTGACACATCTGGTGAGACTGTCCTTCTATCCAACCCCGCTGGAAGGAAATCCTATCCCAAATTAAACACATCTTAGCCTACCCATTTGCTGATTCTCTAGAACACTTGCTCCTAAGTATTCGGGACCCCAGCCTCAAATACTAAACTCAGGGCGACCACTCCATCATGTGGCTGTGTTTGGGGGCAGCCAAAATGGCTATTGCAGTGGCATGGAAGAAAGTGGAGGCCCATCACTCACACAATGGCCCAGGCCCTCGAACGGATGACGGACGTTATTGAGCACTTTGATTACATCTGGAGCCCCTGGTGAGCTACTTGTCGGAGGGGCTGCCACTGCTTGGCTGTGGTCCTCAGCTGAGAGCCCTCCATCTCTTCCTGATATAGTTGACTGATGCTCTTTTTGGGGGCTCTGGACCCTGAACCCCTCCAGGCCCTCTCACACAGGTTGTGGGGGGACGCACCCCGCCCCACTCCTAGCTAGTACCGAAGCCACTAAAACACCCTGGAAATGTTTGGTTTTTCTTTTCTTTTTGGTTTCTCTTGTTCATTTCTTTTCAGCGTTCATGTACTTCTGTTCATATGATTTGGGGACATGTCCTCTTCTTGAATAAACTGTACACGCTCTTTAGCTATCTAATGCTCTGGCTAAGTGCCTGTGGGACGAATTGAACACAATTGTGGTTTGTTTTTAAAGTTTGTATCATTGAAGAAAATTCAATAAAAAGATTTTGACAAAAAAAGTAACATTCACGAGGGATAAAAAGTTGTTTGTGTTACACAATGTCTTATGGTGAAGCCAATTTACAATATTTTATGAGCTGAAACTCTAAAGTAAAGAATTCAGAAAGGGAAGGATTAAGAGAGCTAACTTTGGCTTGAGTTTAAAATCAAATACCTTTCATGAATCCATTCCAGCCTATGCACTAGCAACACAACAATGTAAATGTGTTAAATTAGGACAACCTGGAGACTTATCAAATATCGCATTGTTTCAAAACACTCAGCAGTAGCACTGAAAAAGGAGGAGAGGGGGGGAAATTGTTTACAAATTAATGAATGAGTATAATGCAAGGTGTTTTACCTTCATGCATCTTAGGGTTTTTGTGCTTCATGATGAAATAGAACAGAGATGGGGTTTGTCTCTTCATATATAAGAACATTTCTGCCCAAGGGAAGTGATAGTGCATTGTGGGTTTGTTGTAATTGATTCTGGGTAAAGTCATACAATCAAACAAGACCTGACACTTTACCTTGAATCCCTTGTAAATTTGCACCATGTCTTCTATTGCAATTTAAAATTATTCATTACATGGACACAAAGCTAATGCAACCCCTATAGTAATTTGATGGTACATTTGCCCTCACCGAAAGCCTCTCTGCTGTCTTCGTGTCCCCTGCCTTAACGGAATGCACTTTTCTGCACTTTGTCCCTTTTTTAAATTTTGAACACATCCACTAGTGACAACAGACATCATGCTGGTATTCATTTGGAAATGCTTTTGATATTTTATTGATTTAACATAGCCAGTGTCTCTGTTGCTTGCTTCTGTAGCATCCTGCCTGCCATATATTCCAGAGAAGGGGACTGTTGGCGCCAGTGGAGACCTTGCACCTCTTGCTCATCTAGCTTTAGGCCTGATTGGAGAAGGCAAGATGTGGTCTCCAAAGAGTGGATGGGCTGATGCAAAATATGTAAGTATGTCTAAAGTTGTAGTAGACTACAGATTACAGTCCAGGAATCAATGGTATATTTACTGGATTAAAATGGGATTCAGTGAAAACCTGCTTGATAGTTTTGTTTGTAACAAAGAACAGATTACATAACAAACTGAACAAATATTCTTTATTTTAAATTTGGACTAGCACAAAACAAAAAATATAATTTGAAAGCATGCTCTCTTTGGGATTATTGGGTAAAAATTGAACTGGCAAATTGGGATTATAGTAGAATTTAAAAGTGATAACTGCCTTGGTGCTAGGATGGGTCCCAGATAGTTTACAAGTTGGTGTAATGTCAAGTCTTAGTCGGATAGATCAATGACTCTGCCAAGGGAAATGAATGGCGAAATATATACCAACACAATCTGGTGATTGATAAAATACTGTCAACCAAATGAGTATATGCTAACTAAACCGAACAAATCACTGCATTAAAATAAGCAGGGTTTTTTTACAACAAAACCTTTTCATGGAACAGAAATATTTTTTAGCCTTAAGAAATACGTTAAATCTTTCTCAGTTTGTATGCAGTTTAGGGGTAAAATAACCTAAAAATCAACCAGCAGAATGCTCTTTAAGTACACGGGAACGTAAAAATTACGTTTGATTTAAGACCACAGATAGTTATGTGGAGCATCTACTCTGTGTTTAAATTTGTATGTTGCAGTAGAGCTAGCTTCAGACTGATGGTTACAGGGTAATAAACATTTTCTTTTGTGATTTTATTGGGACATTGGACTGGACGTGATTCCGTAAATATGCTTAATTTCAGGAACCATATCTTTAATAGTGTCACCTAGAGAACAGTGCTGCTATGTATCGCTGTTAGCCACTACCCCAGCCTGGATTGTTAAAGTCTGCACCAACTTGTCAACAGTTGCACAAGGCTGAATTAATCAACCCCTTTTCATGGATTTGTTCCTCTGTGTTTGAAAGGAAATTATTAAAAACTTCATAAAATAACAATCTTTGATCTAACAAACAAGGAATATTTTATCTAAGTTACAAGACTGTAAATGATGGCAAGTCTTGGAGGCGCCTGTGCTCATAGTGCTCCAGTCTCACCCGGAAAATTCCACAAGCTCACCCACATCAAGTCATCATGCAAACCAAGACACTGAATAAAGATAATAGCAACAACAACCTGGTTTATTTTGTTCTGCACCCAGCACTTCTGCAGTTTTTAAGTGCATAATGAAAAGATATTATAGGTGTGGTGACTTTACTTGTGGTCGAGGATGGTGTTCTTTCTAAAAATATTTGAATGCTACAAATCTTATCTGATCTCTTGGAACATTTCCATGCATTTTTGATAATTTCGGCCATCACATTTTAATAGATCGGCTCGGATTAATGGCATAATACTGCTGATATATTGCTTATATTTATATTAGTCTAATATGAGCCATTGATGTGGCCAGCAGTGGATCTTGGACAGCTATTTACAGCTCAATGGGCAAAGCTGAATTTATCCTTTTCAGTCTAAAAGTCTAATTACCCCTAACCTTATTGAGTAGGGATGGTTCTAGGATGTTGGGGGCCCTGGGCAGAAAGGGACGGTGCGAGGCCCCTCTAATTTGCATATAACCTGACAAATTCAGGTCTACTATTTGCATCTCTTAAGTGGACCCTGCTCCCGAAGCTGCTGGGTGCAGACCCCTCCTGAGCTGCAGCCACTCCCTCCCAGCCACCTACAAGCCCCTCTTAGCTGCTCATAAAGGGCTGAATGTATGAGAGTTGCTTTTCATCAGAAACTGCTGTGGGACAATGGGCATCCCATGGAGGTGCCTCTGAATGGGCAGCAGGATAGGAGGCCTGATTGCCGGACAAACCTGCAGAATGTGTCTCATTTCAACTGGGCCCATAGGTGGGGCCCGCTAGGTCTCGCCTCACTGTACCATGGTTGCGAGACCCAGAGGCCCTTCCCATGGGCACAATTGCAGGGAGGCACCTTGCTCTCAAATTAGGTAAGCAGAGGTCATGAGCGGGCCAGTGTGCTGTGGCCTGGCTGTAACATATTGGTGTGGTGCCCTGATTTTGTGGGCTGAGAGTGGGTCCCTGTGCAACTGCCCATGCCCAGCGCCGGCCCTGTTGAGCAGATACAAAGAAATTCTAATCTGAGATGATAGGCTTTGAGGCCTAACTCTGGGACAACATGACTGCTTCTATCAGTCTAAGAATTCTTATTATCATATTAGTGCTTCACTGACTCCTAGATGTCACTGTCAGTTACTTAACTGCCAAATTCTGAAACATGTTGTCAAATGAACACGATTCATTGAGGTCAGGTGTTTCTCACCTGACAACACAACCAAATGATATTTTGCCATGTTCATAGGGATGCTTCCTTTGAAGTCTTTATATTAAATTAAAGAAAGTTAAGAGGATGTCATGTCACAAATGGGCATAATAGGGGTGAAAGGACGTATATGTAGAGTGGTTATCTAAGTTCTGACTACTTCTTAATGCCGCCACAGCTCATGTGTTAATGCTTCTGACACGACTCTATCTCAATTTTAATCAGAGGTGTGTTGAACTCCTACCCCCACATCTGCATTGTCTTTCATAAATATTTCTAAAATAAATTTTGCTCAAAGTAATCACTTTATCTATATTATTGTCTTCTATTTACACGATTAAAAAAATAGTGCCATAGAGGCAACCATATTCTCCTTAGGGACCACATGTTTCACGTTGTCCTATACATTTGCCCAGGAATCGACTGTATCTGATAATTTAATTGTTTATGTTCAGAACAGCTGAAAAGTATCATCCATTGTCAGATGGCTAATCTACATTTTCCCTCAGCAACTCCTTTTTCTTTCAAACCATCACAATATTAGGTGCTGGTTGTAAAACTCTTGTGGGTGTTGGTAGATGTCGAGTTGAGTGACTATGTATTTCTTCTAGGTGAGGGTCCACTGCACGTCTTTCTAGCTCCGATAATATTTGGCAAAAGCTAGAGTCTCTCTCCATATTCCAGTAAAGCTAGAGTCTCTCTCCATATTCCAGTAAATTCTCCAAGCTATTAGCAATGCGGCTTTTAGAAGCATACTGTGAAGGTTTCAAACAACCCCTTGTTGTGTTAGTCTGATGCTGTTGTCACTCCTTCATAAGGAAAGGATTTGTGCCTCTAGCGATGGTAGGAACTACCACTCAAGCAATGTTTCCTGGGTTCTTCTGCTGATGGATTGCCACTAGGTTCGATAAAGCTGAAGCCAGCTTGAAACAACATCAAACAGCTCTCGAGGAGGGCTTCATTGGTATATCACTTCAGTGTCGACAGATGTTTGAAGAACTTATGCTTGGCAAAGGAGTCCAAGTCTAGTTAGATTAGAAATTAATTTGCTTTGAGATCTCCCAATCCTTCCTTGCATGTGAAAGTATCTGGGAGAGACGTCCCTCTGAAACAAGTTGCAGTATATTCAGATGGACTCCTCTGAATTTCAGCCACTGTTAATTAGATATAAACCTCTAGATGGAACCACTTGCCATTCTCCAATAAATGAAAGACATGTATCTTTACTTCAAGACATCTTCTCTAAAAGATGTACATGCTGTGAAACCATTCCCCATTCAAATCTTGGATGTTAAATGTTCAGTTAAAACTATACCTGAAAAAACGAATTCCTACTTATAAGCACAGATCACATAAAACTATCTATCCTAGATTAGCATGGCTGAATGTAGTGGAATGTCTGGTTGCCTTCTTCTTACCCCTCTCCTCTCGTATCAAATCCTTCGGTTTCTATATTGAACTTGGTCTCTCCATCAAATATTCTATGAACAAGACAATAAGGAACTTGGTACAAAAACAGCCTCTTGTGTAAAATAAAAACATTTTTATGCAACCCATTACTTCCGCATGACCACAATATATCTTGTTCTCTCTGACATTGACTGAGGTAATCTTCTAATCACTGCTTATCTGCCAACACACTTTTCCCGCTCAACCCAGCGCTACTTGCACCTGCATGCCTAAGCGTGAAGAAAGCGAATGTTATCACATAATACATGCATTCTGCAAACTACACCAGCAAGCATTACATGTAAACCCCTCTTCCTTTCCTACATAACCCCCAAACACAGACATCTGCCTAAAAAGCAAACAGGCTTCATTTTAAAGGCTGTATTTGAAAATCCTAGGGCAATAATGAAGTATTCCTGGAAATACCAAAAATAAAAATGGGAGACTACAAGAAAGCAAGCGTTTTCATCCCCCTCTGTCTCAAATGAAAATTGGCCTAATCTTACTTGTGCTTCAGAAAATAACTCTAAACTCTGTTCTCTCTAAAACATCTAATTTCCAATTAATCCCATGTACTTCCCAAACTAGACTTATGTTATGTTTTGTTATTTGGATTTCTAACACGCACCGCTACTCAGGAGTGTCTTGGCGCGATGTCTAAAGCGGATAGAGGAGACTATCAACCGAAAAGGTAAGTTTTCAAATTTTTCTTGAATACTGTCGGGTCTTTGATATTGAGTAAAGCCAGAGAAAGTGCATTCCAAACCACCAAGCCTCCGGTACTTAAAACCACGAACCAGTGTGAGGCAATGGGATGCCGATCGCAACTGTCTCGTTGGCACATAGAAGGCAAACCACTTTTTGCGGCTAAGATGGTCCAAGGCCATGAGGAGCGCGATGGGCTAGGACCAGCGATTTAATCTTCACCCATTTAGCTACAGGGAGCCATTGAAAGGAACACAGGTGATGACGCAAGCTGTGCCTGGCAGAGATGCCCAGAAGAAGTCTAGCTGCCGTATTTTGGACCACCTGGAGCTTTTTTATCAGGTAGCCAGGGATGCCAATGTAGAGCAGGTTGGCATAATCTAGCCGGAACAGGATGAGAGCACAGGTGACAATTTCTCTTGCTGCTTGGGGCAGGAGAGGAAAGAACTGTCTTAAAGTCTTGAGGAGACAAAAACATTTGCCGGCCAACTTCTTGATGTGGAGTGAGACGAAGCTCTCGTCAAACCATACCCCCAAATTCTTGGCCTGCTTCCCTACAGAGGTGGGCAGGGGAAACTCAGGTGGCCAGAGATTCCCGGAAATTGGGAGGGAATTTTCTAAACAGGAGAATCTCTTACTTCTCCTCATTACGTTTTAATTGTGCAGCCGATAACCATTTAAAAATGGAGGAGAGACAATGGTGAGCTGAGGAGACAGAATCATCATCATCATAGTCCCAAGTGAAGAGCAACTGGGTGTCATCGGCGTAGGCCCTCACCCTGGCTCCCAGGCTCTCGGCCAGATAGACTAAGGGTGTCACATGAATGTTAAAGAGAAGAGGGCTAAGGGAGGACCCCTGAGGAACTCCCGTAGTCACAGACTAAAGAGAAGGGGAGGGCGGAGGCATCCAAATCTGCTGGACCCGACCCTCAAGAAAGGACCTAAACCAGTTCCAGGCAGTACCCGACACACCTATCCTGGTAAGTCGTGAAAGGAGAATAAAGTGTGGGACCATGTCGGATGCTGCAGAGAGGTCAAGCAGAATCAATGCTGCCTTCCTGCTGGCGTCCAAACACTCCTGGATGGCCTCTATGACCTTCACCAGCACCGATTCAGTGCTATGAGAGGCCCGGAACCCTGACTGTGCAGGATGCAACAGACCCTCCCTCTCAACAAACTCAGTAAGTTGTTTGGTGACAACCTTCTCGCGCACCTTAGCCAGGCAGGTAAGAGAGAGATTGGTCTGTAGTTCCCTGGACTGCAAGGGTCTAATGACGGTCTTTTTATAAGTGCAATAAGTGGCAAAATCGAGGCCTGCTTCCAGGGCGCTGGGACACTGGCTGTACGGAGGGGCAGATTGATGATGCTATTCACCTCTGTGTTAATTGTCTCTGCTGCTGCTGCTAGCAGTCTAGCAGGGTAGGGGTCAGAGGGGGAGCCAGACTTTAAACTCATCAGAATGTTAAGCGAATCCGGCAAAACCACCAGCATAAAAGCTGCCAGACGATGTTTGGCGCCCACCGGTGAAGGCGATACAGTTGCCTTGATCCCATGGTCACCCGGTAAGAAGGCCGCCTGGATCGTGCGGATTTTATCCAATAAAAAAGTTGAAAGGGTATCACACCAGGCGACTGAAGATGGGGATGCGCTACCTTGGGCTGAAGGCGACATAAAGCTCTGAGCAATTGCAAACATGTCTTTATATACGGGTAGCGTAGAATTCCTTTTTAGCTAGAGTTATGGCATCATAATAGACTTTTTGCTTGGTTCTGAGCTTCAGCTTGGTTGCGAGGCAGCTACGGCGCTCTAGCATCTTACATTCGTGTTATAGTTCTTTGAGTTTTAGACTGTACCAAGGTTTAGAGGGAGAAGCCCTAGACAGCCTAGAAGAGCACTGCGGGGCGAGAGTATCAACTGCCTTAGACACCCAGCTGGTAAAACCATCTAGTCAATTCTCCAGGTCGCCCGAGAGGATGGGTCAAGGGGTTTCCAGGGCTTGGATGAATGCACCTGGGGCAATTTTTCAACACTGTTTGTGTTATACTCTGTACATCTGGAAGCCCTGAACATTCCTTTAACAAACCTGTCAAAAACCCTGAACTGTATACAGGTGACCATGTGAATTGCACTCAGAGCCACACATCTGCCGGCTCTCTGTAAGGTGTTCTGGTAACGTTTCCTAGTTAGGTTACCCTTTGCTATAGGAATACTTAAAAATAAAAATCAAATAATAAAAGTGTTGTTAGTGATACACATCAGGGTGTGGCCTGGTATTCTAGCAAGTTTATATTCTTGGTGTGAATGTATTCTAGCAAAAATACTTTCTGATTTACATCTTCATATGCAATAACTCAAACACTGATTCTATGGCTGATTTCTGCTTGGACGTAAAAAGGAGCGCCACTCTGTAGGTTATTTTTAGCAACTAACATATGTTACCTATTCCAAGGTTAACCAAAGGTTAACCAATGAAAGCCTCAATTAGTGTTACATCAAACTTTTTTATTAGTATTTCTAATTTCTGGGTCTTAATTTAATCATCAAACTGTCAATGTAATTCAGTTATTTAATAGTTGATAACCGTTTTGAAGAGTAAATGGACTTCTCTTCAAATGCTAAGAACAGTCCGTTCTAATTACCTCAGAGAATTTAATATCATCATAGTTGTTATTTGAATCATAGTGCACTCTCAGGCCTGTCATCCTGTGTTTGTTCTTCTCCCAAATGTTTTGCTTTCACCCCTCCTGTTTTCTGCACTTCTTTTTTGTTGGCATTAGGACTAGCCATAGCTAAAGTACTTGTGCCCTCTCCCTAAGGTGGCTTACTCCTGATTGACATATTTAATTTACTTATAAGTCCCTGGTATGTGGTACTACATGTACCCAATATCCGTAAATTAAATGCTTGTAGTGGGCTTGCAGCACTCATTTGTCACACCCCTAAGTAGCACTTTTAAACATGTCTCAGGTGTGCCATTGTAGTCTGTAGTGCAGTTTTAAAACTGCCACTTTGACCTGGCAAATAAACCTTCTTTTTGAAAACATGTAACTCACATAGAAGGTACGCCTATCAGAAACTAACCTGATGCCAATAATTCCACAGGAACAGAATAATTATCCCTATTCCTGTGTACTCCTGCATATGCAGCGTCTCTACTTAGAAATCTCTTCCTAGTACACACTTTCAGAGGGGAGAAAAGAGAAACTGCCTCTGATATCTTTGACACTGAGCTTCTAATTCTCACAACTAGGGAATATCTTCCTTAAAAATGCTCCTCAACATGAGGTTAGCAAATATTCAACATCTTTTAGTCCCAGAGTAAGTTGCCTCTCTAGTAGTTTCTTTACAAATATTCAGTTGAGCTCCACAAAGTACATCTCATTTCTTTTCTAGAATTGTTTCAATCTTTAGTAAAAATATACATAAGTCTTATTGAGTTTCTTTTCTAGAGTTTTTCTTTTGAGGAAATGATTCCACTCTTAAAAACAAGTCTTTTCCCAAATTGTTGTTGGAGGGAATAATCGTTAAATAGTAATGCACCCTACTGTATTTTAGCCAAAATTCACTGCTTTGATATGATTTGCAGCCACTCGAAAAGTACTCTTCCCAATGCTCTAGAAAATCCAGGGAAAATGGGGAATACCCTAGTGTGCACATCAAATCAGCAAATAGAGGCGGAAATTGGAGCTTCAGAAAGCATGAGCGTTGAGGAGAAACATTACTTGTGTAGGTTGCTCTGGTTTTCAAATAGACTAGACCACTAACCATAAACCTTAATTTGGGTGGCCACCATCTAAGAATCTCGCTTGCTGTGCCCACAGCAGAATTTTTGCATCGACCTGAGGAAGTGTAACAGGTGCGTCTTCTGACATCTCTAGCAGGGATCCCGTTTAAATTTCTGTTGTTCCCCAGGGCAGAGGGCAGCAATCTTGTGGCTCTCCTTTGCAGACAAAGGTAGAGATAATCTCCTCACTGTAAGAGAAGAGGATCCTGACAATTACACTGTCCTGAAGAGTGCTCTGATAGATGGGTTTGGCCTAACCACTGAACAGTACAGGTTGCAGTTCAGCGATACCCAAAAGGCACAGATTCAGGACTGGGTTGATTTTGTAGATTGTGCTACTAAGGCTCTGGAAGGCTGGTTGCTGGGCAGTAAAGTGTGTGACTATACAGGATTTTATAATCTAATCATGAGAGAACAGATTCTTAATAGCGGTCAGAACCAGCTGTAGCATCAGCACTTGGTTCTCTCTGATCTAACCTCGCCCCAAGAATTGTGAAAGAAGGCAGACAAATGGGTCAGAACCAGGGTGAAGCAGAAGATACAGAACGAAGGTGGTGACCAGAAGAAGCAAGACCAAAAGGGTGGGGATAGGTAAAGACCTGAAGTCTTCACAAGGTCCCCAAAAGCTTCTAATGGTGGGGGTCCACAATCTAAAAAGAAAGAAGGCCCAAGAAAACCATGGTGCAAAGTTTGTAAGAATAATAGTCACTGGACAATTGATTGCACCAAAAAGGAGCCAGCTCCAGCCACCATTGCCCCTAAGGCAATTGTTCCCCCAAGTACAGCTACAAGTGGTTGTTCTCAGCAGAAGGGTGTAGTAGGGTTAACCCTGGGATCTGAGATGGACTCTGGCCTAGTCAGAGTACCAACTCAAGTTGTTTTGACCTGTGATGGAGGCATGGACATGAACTCCTCTGTGAGCCCGAGTAATCTGGGCAAGTACAGACAAACACCTTTAATCAATGAGAAAAAGGCTGAGGCCTACATGGACACATGTGCCAGTGTCACCATGGTGCTACCAGACTTTGTGGACCCTGGACAAGTCATACTTGGTGAGACTTACCAAGTGGTCAATGCTAGCAATGTCAGTACCACCCATAGTATAGCAGTTGTTCATTTCTCCTGGGGAGGGGAAACTGGTCTTAAGAAGGTTGTGATCAGTGCAGGCCTCCCTGTGTTTGCTTGGTAATGACCTAGAGACTTCAGCCTGGTCTGAAGGGGAGTATAGGACCCATGTGGAAATGTTAGAAATCTCAGCACATGTCCTTTCAGTGACTAGGTCACAGGTCAGAAAGTCTCACACTGGACAGGCACTGGATTCTGGAATAATGGACCAGTTGCCTACCAAGAAAAGGAGCAGTAGGGTTAAGGCGCAGTGCCTTCCCCCTGACTCAGTGAGGATCAGCCTTCTGAGGAAGCTGATTGTGAGCCTAAAGAAGGAACTGTCCCAGAGGAGCTTGAACCTGATCAGGTTTAGTTCTTAGGGTAGATCTGAGTCAGGCGCAGTTAAGCTGCCCTGCTCTTGAACCCCTCTGACAGTAAGCTGCTGCTGGGAATGCTAGTGGCACCCACATAATCTATTGGGATGAAGGGCTCCTGTATTCAGAGAGTAGAGACCCCAAGCCTGGTGCAGCCAGGATGTTGGTCATACCTTTGGCATTCAGGGGCTTCCTTTTGACACTAGCCCATGATATTCCCTTAGCAGGACACCTGGGCCAGAACAAGGCTTGGGACAGGATTGTCCCTCATTTTTATTGGCCCCACATGTCTGAAGACACCGAGGAGTTTTGTCGCTCCTGTGTAACCTGCCAATCCAGTGGTAAAGCAGGTGGCACTACAAATGCCACCCTTATACCACTACCTGTGGTGGGGGTTCCCTTTGAACGTGTAGGGATTTACATTGTTGGACCAATGGTTCCCCTAACTCCATCTGGGCACAGGTTTATCCTGGTGATAGTGGATCATGCCACCAGGTACCCAGAGGCAATTCCCCTTAGGACCACTACAGCACCTGTTGTGGCAAGAGCCCTCTTTGGAGTTTTCCCAAGAGTGGGGTTCCCTAAGGAGGTAGTATCTGACAGAGATACAAACTTTATGTCCAGCTACTTGACTGCAATGTGGAAGGAGAGTGGAGTGAACTACAAGTTCACCACACCCTATCATCCACAGTGCAATGGTCTAGTTGAATGGTTCAACAAGACCTTAAAGGGTATGATTAACGGTCTCCCAAAAAAGCTCAGGCAGGGATGGGATATCCTGCTACCCTGCCTTTTGTTTGCATACAGGGAAGATCCACAGAAGGGGTTGGCTACAGCCCATTTGAACTTCTGTTTAGGCACCCTGTTAGAGGGCCACTTTGTCTGGTGAAGGAGGGATGGGAGTTATCTCTCAAACCCCCTAAACAGGATATTGTGGACTATGCACTTGGTCTCCGCTCCAGGATGGCAGAGTACATGAAAAAGGCAACTAAAAACCTTGAGGCTAGCCAGGAATTACAGAAAGCCTGGCATGACCAAAAGGCTGAACTGACTGCTTACCAGCCAGGACAGAAAGTGTGGGTGTTGGAGCCTGTGGCCCCAGCCGCTCTCCAAGACAAGTGGGCTGAACCCCACACTATAGTTGAACAGGAGGGAGAGGTTACCTATTTGGTAGATCTTGGAACTCCCAGGAGCCCCATAAGGTGCTTCATTTCAACAGATTGAAACCATATGCTGACAGAGCAGACATGGGCTTGCTCATGGCTACTGATGACGTACAGGAGGAAGAGAGTGACCCTCTCCCAGACCTGCTCTCTCAGAACCCTGATGATGGGTCAGTTGATGGAGTAGCCTTGGCAGGCAGCCTCACTGATCAGCAGCAAACTGATTGCAGACAAGTTCTACACCAGTTCAGACATATGTTTTCACTGACTCCAAGTCAGACTACCTGGTACACTCATGAAGTGGACACTGGGGACAGTCTGCCTGTTAAAAATAATATTTACAGGCAACCTGATCATGTCCGGGACTGATCAGGACAGACGTCCAGAAAATGTTGGAGCTGGGAGTAATTAAATCTTCAGATAGCCCTTGGGCTAGTCCAGTAGTCCTAGTACCCACACCTCACACCCAGGTGGTAAGTTTTGGGTATACAACAGAGGTCTCAATGCAGTCACTAGGACTGATGCCAATCCAATTCCCAGAGCAGATGAGCTCATAGATAAGTTGGCATCTGCCAAATTTCTGAGAACATTTGATCTAACAGCTGGCTACTAGCAGATCAGACTAGCTGATGATGCAAAGCCAAAGACAGCATTATCAACCCCTAGTGGACATTATCAATTTGTGGTAATGCCCTTTGGTCTGAAAAATGCACCAGCCACATTTCAAAGGTTAGTGAATATAGTCCTAACAGACCTGTGCAGCTTATCTTGATGATATTGCTGTCTTTAGCTCCACCTAGGAGGATCACCTTACTAATATTTTGGAGGCCCTGCAGAAAGCAGGCCTAACCATCAAGGCTACTAAGTGCCAGATAGGGCAGAGTCGGATTGTGTACCTGGGCCACCTTGTAGGTAAAGGCAAGGTTCAACCATTGCAGAGCAAAATCCAGACCATAATGGACCGGGTTGCTCCAACCACCCAGACTTAGGTCAGAGCTTTCTTGGGCCTGACTGGGTACTATAGAAGATTTGTCAAGGGGTATGGTTCCATAGTGACACCCCTGAATGACTTAACTTCTAAAAGAATGCCTAAGAAAGTTCAATGGACAGTCAGCTGTCAAAAAGCATTTGATGACCTGAAGCAGGCTATGGGCACTGCACCAATTCTGCAAAGTCCTAACTACTCCAAAGAATTCATTGTCCAAACAGATGCATCTGAATTGGGGGTATGGGGTGTGCTGTCGCAATTGAATGATGAAGGTCAGGACCAGCCAGTAGCTTTGATTAGCAGAAGGCTGACCCCTAGAGAGAAACGTTGGTCAGCTATTGAGAGGGAAGCCTTTGCTGTGGTTTGGGCTCTGGAGAAGCTGAGACCATACTTGTTTGGCACTCACTTCACAGTTCAGACAGACCATAAGCCCCTCTTATGGATAAAACGGATGAAGGGTGAAAATCCCAAACTGCTCAAGTGGTCCATTTCCCTACAGGGGATGGACTATAAAGTGGAACATTGACCAGGGAGTAGACATGCCAATGCAGATGGACTCTCCAGATATTTCCACTTAGAACATAAAGACTCAACTGGTCAAGGTTAGTTTAATGTCCCTGCGTTTGGGAGGGGGGGGTTGTGTAGGAGAGTAGGGTCTGCTTCCTCTGGTTACCCCCACTTTTTGCTGCATTTCACTGGTTTTTCGACTTAAGTCTGGCTGTGGCCTTGCTAACCAGGACCACAGCCTAGATGTTCTCTCTCTAAATTGATACCATGTACTTTAGGTACATCCCAGATTGGTTACAGAATTACCTTGTAAGCCCCTAGTATATGGTACATTAGGTACCAAGGGCATAGGTACCCCAGAGGCCTACCAGGGGCTGAAGCATGTATTAAGCCACCCCTGGTAAACCTTCCAAAATGGCATCACAGGTCTGCACTTGCAGCCTGGGTAAGGTGGTGTAAACACCCCTTACTTATATAGTATACCTATATCTACCTATGCATATTGACACATATTAACCTATAAGTCACTCCTATGGCAGGCCTTGACAATCCTGAAGGCAGAGTGCTTGGCTTTGTGTGAGAGGGTGCCCTAGCATGAGCTGAGCCCCTCTGCAACTTTCGAAATCCCTCTTTATAGCTGTTCTATGATTTAGCCATACCATATAATCTTAAATGCATTATAATCCTTGCGGTTATTGCTAACTTTGGTTTGGCTTTATCAAAACATGTCGTATAAGGTGTCAAACACTTTGGAATACTACCCCCCCCCTGCCAGTTCTGGCAGCTGGGGTAGCATTCCACCCTTCTAGAGGGAGAAGACATGTACACACTGGTATACCCGGGGAAAGTTTAGAAGAGCCTCAGCCTCACAAAATGGATGCTGCTACCACAGACACGAGTTTGACCTCCTGCTGCTAGACGAAACCGTGGCAGGGCAGGCCTGGACAATAGGTTTCCTGTCCAGGAAGGTGCCAGCACCTCCCCAGACAGGCTTTAGTGCATTGGGGCAGGGTGGGTTGCATGCAGTGAATGCTTTTGAGACACTGCCTGGGGCACACAAGGTGCTCCATGCATTTACCAGTTCAAACCGGTTGCTGGGGCACTCAGCCGCAGCTTTGGCACGAAACTGGACAAAGGGGAAGGGGTGTAACCACCCCCTCCTCAGGTCCTTCCATAGGTGGGACCTTAGAGTTAGTCCATCCCCTAAACTTAGTATAAGTATAGGAACCTAGTCCCTAGGACTTTATATTACGCTGGACGAAACTCTGAAGTTGAGATCCTGGACCTTCGACATTCCATATCGACTGGAAGACAGAAGAAATCTCCCTTGGGGTCAAGGAGTGACCCCCCTGGTCAAACAGGCACCTAAGAGCATCTTGCGGGTCTGCATTTTTGAGGCTCCTGCCGGATCCCAAAGAATCTGTGACACAGGAGATGGACTTCCAGACATCTCAGAGGCTGACACGAGTCCCCAGCAGAGCTGAGACATGTAGCTGACATGAGAGACGTGGGGCCGGAACTCCTGGACATCCTGCAAGTTTGCAGCTGCACCTACTTCCTGAAGATTCCCTAACTTGTGCATTGGGCTATTTGTTGCCCTTGCCCCGAGTACCTTTTGCACCGATGCTGAGAGGCCAGCGCTGCACGAGTGTCCCGTGAGTCCCCTTTCTTCACCACAGCTCAAGGCTCCTTTGCGATCTCTAGTCCGTTGGCTAGTGGGTCTCCACAAAGGACAATCCTTTGTTTCTTGGGCTTTCTTGGTTGCTCCAGATGTGCCCTGACTCCCCTCCACAGGGTGAGTCCCTCAGACCTTGCTGGTCTGCACCAAAGCCAATCCTGTCTTCTAGCGTGGGTTGCTGTTGCCAAGGCTTGTTGGGTCCAATCCGGATTCTGATGCTGCAGCACTCGACATCCTTTGTGGGACAGTTCAAATCCAGTTCCTGGTCATCGTCGACACCTCCTGGTTCTCGTGGCTGAAGAGTCGAGCTTCACCTACTTCACTTTAAAGCACCCAACATCTGCTGGCATCTTCCTGTCGCCATCCTGGTCACTGGCTAGTGACCCAGACTCTGTCCCCTCTGCTTTCAGGTTCTTCAGATCTCTGATCAACCCTTGGATCCACCCGGACACTTTTCCTCTGGTCGCCTGCAGCACTTCTTCGCAGCTCTCCATTGGAATAGACGACGAAACCCGACACCAAACAACACCTATGCACCTGGATTCCTTGGGTGAGGTAACACGGGTACTCCGGTGCTAACGTGGTTCTTGACTCTCGAAGTGTCTAAGTCTGAAAGGGTTCCATTGTAGTTCACTCCCAAGTGTCCTTAATCTTTAAAATTGTAACTTGCTTTTCCTCCATAGAAGTCCATAGTGATTCGCGGCTGTGTTTAGACACTGCATGCATCCCCTGTGGGTCTCCTGCGTCCCTACCTTGGGTGGTTCCTGGTTGCCCCAGCGGTTCTACAGACACTAGGCTTCACTTCTATCCCTCGCATGGTTCTTATACCACTATTTTAGTATATGGTTTGTGAGGCCCCAAGGGCAAAACGTATACTGTGCTATTTACTGTGTGCTATTTAAAGTTCTTGTATTGTACTTTTGCCTCTAGCCTCATAAAGAGACTAGAGGGGTTGTGTTCAGAATAAATACATATATATTTGATCTATACCTTGGGTTGTGTACTTTCATTTGATTATTCAAGAGATTATAGACTGGTAAAACAGCTGCTTTACATTGCTTCAAGACTTAGCCTGAAGGCTGCTCTCCACAGCTTCCACTAGGATAGCCTTCTATAAAGGTTGTCTAAACCTACCATCAATAAGGGTCGTTTGGACTGGTGCATAGTGCCCACTAGAATCGTGGACATCATATGCAAGGCCAACTTCTCACAGAGACTTCTAGAAATGTACCCTCCCTTCATCTATTGCGAAACCAAAGCTGACCATACCGGTCTGTTCCAAGGTCAAGACGGAAGCTGGTCAGCCCTCTGTGTTTTGACTCCGAGACAGAGAAGTGCACTCTACTCTCACGCTTTAAAACACACATCCCACATATTCCTTTTCAGCAAGGCTGTTTTGCTCTGTGCTGAGAAAAAATGAAAACATCATACTCTGCTGTAAGAAGACACAAAATGTTAGTTTACATTCAAAATGGAGTAAGTAAAAACACATTGTCAAAGGTCACCACAATCTCACTATGTAAAAATACATGTAGCACTACACTAACTTTGGGTTGCATTATTTATATTTAATAAACACTAACTTTTGATTGGGAACAGATAGGAATGTTACATTTGGGCTCAAAATAATTGTAATAGTATGTAATCCCTCTTTAAAGGAAGTTGGATTTTAAGTCACAGTTCTGAAAATGCCACTTTTAGAAAGTTGTAATTTTCTTTTGTGCCTTCTGCCCATGTCCTGGGTAACATGACTCTGAATAGCTTGTCAGTTGGCTTGTGTGTATTCCTCCCAGGCAGTGAGACAAAGGGGTACTAGGTGTGGTTAGGATGGGCCTGTCTGACAGGATCTTTGGGGAGGTTATTTCCCTGGTCCTCTTAGCTTTCAGAGGGCTGCATCAAGCACTCACAGAAAGGAACCTGACACCAGTCGCGTCACCCCAGACTACCTGGATCCTTGACAAGGGAAGGAAAGAACTTCCCAGTACCAGATGTGAGAGTATTGTATGGAATCCCCCCACTTCAAAAGCTGACGCCAGGTATAAATATTGGACCTCATGAACCACATCTTTAGTACCCTCCTGGGACTGTGGAGCACAGAAGACTGCCCTGTTCACCAGAGGACTGCCCTGCTGCTACCAGAGGCGTGCCCTTCTACTCAAGGCTTGCCTTGTCCTCCGATGGACTGCCCTGCTGCTTGAGGCCTGCCTTGCTCTCTGTAAAGAAATACTAGACATGCTTCCCTCATCCCAGGCTAACCTAAGCGAATCCACCGGTTAGTCGGCTGACCTGTTCTGAGCTACAGGGACGCAACAAGCGCCAGAGTACGTCCTGCAACTGCCTAGCTGATGTGCTGCAACTGGACCTGCCTGAATCTGCAACTGGACTCTGCGTCCCGGTGGCTCTGCTAGAGTGAGTCCCTGAACCCCCCAGAGGTGCCTCCCCTGGTGCCAGTCCCTTGGACAACTGGTAACACACAGAAATTACAGCTAACCTGAAAAAAAAACCACAGCAGACCCTAAAGAGCTCACCAACTACAGATCCATCTCACTCCTTCCCTTCCCATCCAAAGTCATGGAGATAGCTATCAACAAACAACCCTACAACCATCTTGAACAACACCACTTAATAGAAATCTCGCAGTTTGACTTTTGCAGCAACCACAGCACGGAAACCGCTCTCATAGCAGAAACTGACAACATCCGAACTATCACGGACAAAGCGGAAACAGTAGTACTCCTACTACTCGACCTCTCAGCAGCCTTCCATACAGTCTCCCACAAGACCCTCATCACAAGTCTCCACAACTCCTGAGTGCATGGATCCGACTTGATATGGCGGACTTCTTTTCTCTCCGACAGGTCCAATCAAGTCCGGTACCATGTCTACACTTCCGAACCCAAGAACCTCATCTGCAGAGTCCCCCAGGGATCATCGCTGAGCCCTAACCTCTGTAATGTCTACATGGCTCCTCTCTACCACGTCATAAGATCCCACGGAATCAATATTGTCTCCTACACAAACACCCAGCTCATCCTCTCCCTCACAGACCACAATCACACCACCCGGGTCAACTTCACCACCTGCATGTCAGACATAGCAAACTGGATGAAACCGAACTTCCTAAATGTAAATGTATGTATAGGCATTTATATAGCGCACTACTTACCCGTAGGGTCCCAAGGCGCTTCGACCGCTGCGAAACCCTTCCTGGCTTCCCGGACAGATGGTCCCTTAATGGGTATCTCCAGGGTGAGACCAGGCATCCCCGGCGGTCTGGTGGGGCCGTTAGTGAAGATGAGGCAAGCTAATGCCCAGAGTTGCCGAGTGTGATCGCTGATCAGAGTGGGCACCGAGGCGAGAGAATTATCGAGTCCGCTGACCCTGGTCCAGAAACCTGCCGCGCTGGGAATCGAACCCTGGTCCCGGGCCGTCCTCTGCTCTCGGGTCTGCCGCCTCTAACCAGTGAGCCACACTACTTCACTAAAACTTAACATGGATAAAACAGAAGTTCTGATCTTTGGGAACGAGCTCTCCATGGGTGCCTCCTGGTGGCCAACAGACCTGGGATCCATGCCCACCGTGAAAATGTCGGCATCATTTTGAATAGAAGACTTGTGATAGCCAAACAAGTGAATGCCTTCACCTCATACAAAGACTCCAGACTCATCCTCAACATCCCTTGCAGTGCACACCTCAGAGGGTACACTGGATACCAATTCAGAAGTGATGCCAATTCAAACTACTCACCCATGCATACAAAACCCTTGACGACATCAGACCTGCCCACCTCAACCACCACCACAACTTCCACCAACCCACCAGGAAACTGTGCTCAGCCACACTCCCCCTCGTGCAAAAACCCTGCATCCACAGGAGCAAATCAGGAGGCTGCTCCTTCTCCCACATCGCTGCCAAATCCTGGAGTGGTCTTCCACACGACATGAGTACCTCTTCTATGCCTACTTGAGTTCTGCAAGAAACTGAAGACCTGGCTATTCATCTTGGCGCTCGATAGGCCTATTCATCTACTCCAGCACCTGGATACCCCTTGGGTGATCAGCTCGCTATACAAATCCCATAACATACCATAACATTGGCTGGCATCAGACTGCACTCTTCTGTGAAGAAAGCAGAAATCCTGAAGTTTTATTCTCTTTGCGGCTGCGGATGGGCCAGTTCGCGCCGAGACCTTGCTGCCTGCGACTGCCGTCAATGCGAAGCTCCTGTGAACCTGACTCTTCATACTACAGCGACTGCCAGCAATGACTTGCAATGCGTGCTCTGCAATTAACACTAAAGCAATGATAGCCTGCAGTGAACATCAGTGCGAAACTCCAGCAACAACTGACCGCAACACCCGACCAGGGGCGTATCATACGTACAGTGCATTTTTCTTGTTTAAAAGGTGCACCCAATGCAAATAAGGAAAATGCACTGTATTTGGATGAATGCACTGCCACCAGGGCAGCTGCGAATGTGCAGCTTTGAAGCCACTCCGTGTTTCACAGTGCAGGTGGCAATCCACCTGCACTTTTAAGGGGGATTAAAGAGCCACTTATAGGTGGGTGCAGTGAGTGACGGCACTCGCCTGCAAGGGGATATCTGGGGTGTCCATGGCACCCCCCTCCAGAGGTCTGCCGTCAGGGGGCACACTGTCAGTTTGCCTCCTGACAGCTTCTTTGCTTCTGCGCCTGCAATACGGAGTAGGTGCAGAGGCAAAGAGATTCTCACATTTGCATTGCTCCACAGGCCATGCAAACTAGAGAACAGCCTCTGATGATAGCCCTGGCACCTTATGTGCGCAAACGCTATCTGTATTACAGACTGGGATGTACAAGCATCTGCAGCCCCTTCTGTAATACCAAAATACCCCAGGGACTTGCAAAGTGGGTGCAAACACCCCTTGCGCCTCGGGGCACTTCTGTAATACAGCCCCATATCTTAGCGCTACAGCGACTGTTCACGACGCCAGACGTGCTTCTCTCAGCCTCTTCCACTGTGAACTAGACTCTTCACACCAGACTCTGAGAAGGTAACTTTTTCAGCGGGACTAACCAGGTCCCTGTGTCTGGCCCACACTCTATTATGGTTGACCTGAGCGTGTATCTTTCTCCTGGTCTAGTATAAACGTGAGTGGCGCCTTGTGCTTCTAGGTGCTATGCTTAAAATCACCAGTTCTAATGATTGGATTTTTGTTGTTCTGGTGTCATTTTATTATTTAAAAATCACTCAATTTTTCGAAATTGGTTTTGGATTTTAATTGTGGTGTTTTCACTTTATTACTATTTGTGTGCTACATAAATACTTTGCATATTGCCTCTAAGATAGCCTGACCGTTTTTGTGCTAAGTTACCTCAGGGTTAAGCACAGGTTAATTTAGTAACTTTTGTGGTTCATCCTGATAAGAACGTTGGTTGTTGCTTGAGAAGGGTTTACACCCACCTCAACCAATAATCACATTTCTTACAAGCTTTATCTCACTGTATGGTTATTATCTCATGCAGTCATTGAGTTGTATCCAGTATATCAGCCTTAAGTAGGTATACCCCGATGCCTTACCAATGAAAAGATATGTGGTTATATTCAGCCATGATCCTTTAAACAAAGTACTCATAAGTTCATAATTACTCATAATAAATCACAAACGAGACAGCAAATCTCTGTACAAGTTCTTGATTCAATGCTTTTGCTTAAATTTGGATAATTTATTTTACATTAATAAAAACATTATATTAATGGTAGTGTACTTGCAGGTAACGACTTACTTGAAGCCACTATGTTTCAGGGCAAAATTCGAAATAATTGAACAAAATAGGCACAGGCTTTCTTCAGAGTTTAGCCTTGGATTTTTCTGCGAATTGCACCATAATCAATTTTCCTTCTATTTGCCAACATTTCCTCCAGGGTCCTGTTCCCACTAATTAGAATATTTTTTGCATGCAATAGCAAATAGATACATTGTCTGCTGAAATATAAATAACATCTGTATTTCATGGTACAGCATTTTCTGTAAAAAAATCTAAAAATTTGTTTTAGAAGAGCAGTGAAAAGATGTGACTGTTTTCCATGCTTAGTTAGCTAATGTTTCAAAGACTCCCTCTGATACCTCAGTGGGAGTGGGTATGCATTCAATGAGCAGTGTATGTTAGTTGTTGTAACAGATAGGATGCATTTGAGTGGAGAGTCCACGTTCACAGTAAAAAACAGTTATGAACTGTGACTGTGAATATTACAATGTGTATGCAAAGACAACTTGGCCATTCACATCTATTTGTAGAGGCTGACCTCTAATCTAATTTTGTGGGGACTTGATTTATGTTATCTTCACTTTGATATGTTTAGCAGTTAAAACAGTCTTTTTTGTATCCTATTTATCTTGATGCAGGTACTGGAAGCACATGGATTGAAACCTATATCTTTGCGACCAAAAGAGGTAAGATCCTACTAACGCTTTCTCGTACTCAATCTGTTTCTGTACTACATATAGACTGCCAATCTAATGTCTGTATTTAACTCTATCTTGCACTCTGAAATGTCTACTCTTTGATTTAAATGAGCATCAGAAGTCCAACTTTGAAAAAGCCAACACTCATTCCTTTGTTCCCATCAAAAGACTTACCATTTCAAATCTTTGGAAATTATCTGTTCTGATTTGTAATCCTAGTCATTCAAAATTCCAATCTGGTTTCTGGCCAAGTCATGCTTCTACTCTTCTTACTGTTGCACACTAATAAGACTAAGGGCCTAATTAGGAGTTTGGCGGTCCATCGGACCGCCAAACCTATGTTGGCAGTCCCTGGTTTACCAGTTTGGTGATCCACCCACCATATTACGAATACTGCAGATCATGGATCCCACCACAATGGCACGGCAGTCAGAGGCCCTTATATGCTGATGGTGCCGCTGTGGCACTGCCAAGCATATTAGAAGTTTCTTCACTGCTACAGTGTTTATGACGGTGAAGCCACCATGCAAACTGTGGCATTGAGGAAACAAAGGGTGCCATACAGGACCCCCTGTTGGCCCAGGGTAAGGGTAGCCTGCAGAGGGGCACATGTTGTGCCCCCTGTATGCAGCCTTCCACTTTCCTGCACGGCATGGACTTTAAAGTCCATGCCATGCCGGA
This sequence comes from Lissotriton vulgaris, assembly GCF_964263255.1. NCBI lineage: Eukaryota > Metazoa > Chordata > Amphibia > Caudata > Salamandridae > Lissotriton > Lissotriton vulgaris. Next base: position 1,770,463,867 of record NC_141685.1, on the reverse strand, counting down.
ACTGGTTTTGGCCTTCCCGTTGCTCTGCCTTTCAATAGGCACTACTGTGGGAACGCCAACGGACTACCCACCAGACCAGGAGATTTTGCAGAGTGAATCTTTATGGATTCACTATGCTGTGCATTATTCCGTGGTCTAGTGGTATTTTTCAGTTTTTTTTGTATCCCAGTTGGGCCTCGAAGTCCCACCTCTTGGTGTCCTTCCTGTGACGTTAGCACGCTTCCTGCAGAAGCTCCCACCTTTGGGCGCCATCTTCAGTTTCTTTTTTCCGCCGTTGGGTCTGGATCGTCACCGAGAGGTTTCAGAGTTTTTGGAGAAAAGAAGACTAAGACAGAAAAACACTGAAAAAACATGGAGAATACATCTCGCAAGCAAGACCACTGAACCGGGACGATGAAGAAGGAGGAGAACTTCAAAAACTTCGACGTCCAACGGAAAATGCGCACACAGGGGGCCCCCTGAGTGCAGGAATGGACAAAACACCCTTCAAATTCTGCTGAAATTGCCCCCACAAGTACGCGCAGAAGGACCAGCATCCGGTTTACAACCTCTGCCTGCCGGTTGACCACGAGAGCAAGGATTGCAATGCCTGTTCCGTTTTTACCCGGAAGGCGCTCATGGTAAGAAAAAGACAGAGAGCCAACTACAACATGCAAGGCCAAGGTCAACCTCCATCGCTCCGGGATTTAGGCCTCTCTATGTGGGGAAGAGGACAACATCACCGAGGGACCAGATGACTACACGGTCACAGAGACCGATGCGAAAACAGCAAAGAAGGTAAGGAAGAGACGTCGACCCCTAAGACCCCAACAGACTCTCGAGAATCAGTTAGACTTTCGAAAAACAGAGTCTAAGTCCTCGAAAGGAGCACTGGCACTGAAACATTCGACAGACGTAGCTGCATCCAGGGACAAACCGCCCAGCGGATCCTTCAAAAAGGACTCCCAGTCGGCAAAAACACAAGACAAGCCCAGGTCGTCGAAACACGTCCCCGAAAAGGCATGCTCGACGTTGAAGGAAAAGGTCCCGAAGGCAACTTCGACATCGAAAAGATCGTCCATAATCCTCGACGCCGAACAGGCCGCCAAAATGGAGAGTAAAAAGAGAAGGTTCGAGGCCGAAATGGACAACATCCTTCAAAGGAAAAGGGAATTCAACGAAGGGATGAAAAGGTTCACCATCCTGTTGAAGCCGGCGACCAGCGTCGAGGTCGAAGAGGAGTTCGACGCCGAAGAGCCGCCAAAAACTCCGGAGCCCCAGGAACACCAAGAGGAAGAGGGCCTATACTACTGCGAGGAAGACCAGCGAACAAGTTTGGGCTCAGCATCCTCGGTGGCGCAGGACCTGGATTGGCAGGACCTCGATGCCGTAAGCCCGGAAGAGGCCGTGTAAACGTATCCTTCAAGACCTTCGTCGCCAGATGACATTGGGATCTACAATATAGTCATAAGGAATGCGGCAACAGCATATGGGGAGAAACTGGAGGAAGAGAAACCAAAAGCCTGCTTCCTCTTGTAGAGATGAGCCTCAGCAAGGCCTACCAATGCAAGGGGTTCGCCCTTCTCTGCAAAGAGTCCTCAGACCATAGGAAGAAGTTGGCACAGAAACTGGAAATAGAAAAACAGCATTTATTACACCTCATGAGGGGTACTACAGTCCACACAACACCCTTCAGTATTGTATGAAGTAGCACACCACACAAAGGAAGCATGCTTCTTTTATACCCTCACAGGGGCTCAAAAGAAGGCGGTACAAAACACAAGGGCACACATTAGGGACATATAAGGACATTTTGGAAGGCACAATCGATGAGTGGTTGGAGTTAACAGTTTTCAGAAAGTGGTAAACACATTCCTATCTGAGACTAATCAGTAACAGCTTCAAACCCTACTGAGCATGTCTGAAAGTGGGGGATGCTAAATATAGCCTGTTGCTGGGCAAATATCATACGCAGTTAACAAGGAGGTAGGACAAAGAGCATGGTGAGCACATGGCAATATGTGACAGACAAAATGGCTGCCGCAAATGCAAAATGGAAGCTGTGCAATATTACAATAGTTGCAAAATAAAGCATGTCTTCTGCTAATGCTTAACCTGATCGCTGCTAAATTACAACAGACGACCCTTTCAGCATTAGCTGAAGACATCCGTTTTTCTGGGATAGTCCAAATATTCATCCTGTATGTTAATGTTCATCATTTCAGCTACTTCTTTGTCTAACATATATTGTACTTTCATTTCTGCCACATCTTTCTAAGTTGGTATACAGGCAGTAATGCATGTGGAACAAAACATTGGACCGCACTGAATACACATGCAGCATGTGAAGAATATAGCAGTTATTATACACAAGATAGTCAGTAGTTTCCAGCCCCAAGTAGAAATCAAACCCCAGAACCAGCCCGCAAAAGTCCTGTTACCATTTTCTGTATGGATCTCTGCAGCTATTTTATGCAGTTTAGAAATCGCACCATATACTGAAGGTGAGCGATCCGGGATAAAAACACAACAACTACTTCCAATGATGCGGCATGCACCACCTCGATCAGCCAACATCACATCTAATACCATTCTGTTTTGGAGTGCTATAATTCTAGCAATTTGTAGTTCCTCAGTAATATTTCCAAGTGCAATAGCTGCTTGATTAGTAACAGCTTCCACAACCCTAGTCAATCGTCGCACCTTCCTATTATTTAATGCAGCAACCACTAAGAAAAACAGTCCCAGATTGAAATCCACATATTGCTGTAGACTAGTATATGTTTGATCTACATCATCTGTACTTAGTGTCCTTTTATATCTATTCTTAGTAATGTCATTAAACAGTTAAAGATCTCGATGGCATGATGCAGGTGCCAAGAATATAGGAGGCAATAAGAACGATACATAACATATGCCTGACCACCCAATTGGTAGTCGATAATATCCATAATTACCACACACAAAATAAGAAGTATGCGAAGCTATAAAAGAACTATTGTTCACTCCATCAATATTTAAAACTACAATACAGTCACTTATTCCTACTGGAATTCGTCCAACATTTTGTACACATAAATCTGCTTTAGTCTTTGTAACAGAAATTATAAATTGTCCATCTTCAGCATAGTCTCTTATGTGGGTGAAGACGTATGGTGCTGAAATATTGTCCGGCTGGTACTCTTCCCATTCCCACTCGTTTCCATTAGCTTGGAGGTACCCATCTTTATCCTGGTAGCATATTTTATTAAGGCGGAAAAGAAGTCCACCTACTGTAGGAACTTTAGATGCAAACAAGAGCGTATACCAGGCTCGGCAGGAGCCATTATGCGAGAAAGGAAGAGGTATAAAAGGAGTTCCTCCTTTCTTTTGATGTGCAGGTATCATCCCACATACCCAACAATTGGTCATGTTTGTAGCATTATGGGTGTGGTGCAGCATCTGAATAAAAGTGTTGTTGAGATAAGACTGGCGATGCATCCGCTCATGATAAGGAAGTGTAAAAAAGAGATGTTCTTCCGGTATCGGTGTAGTAGCAACAAACAACTCACGAGCAGGGGCCATCTTCTCAACAGATCAGGCGATTGCTGCCATAATCACCAAAGCAGCAATAAACCCTACAGCACAAAATATCAGCTTCCTCGTTTCCATTCTAGCAACAAACCTAATTGACTCTTTCAGAAACTAAAGTAGTTGTCAGAACTCTTACCCCTGGGCAGCCTCTGATTTCTTCACCACGGGCCAAGACTGGTGTCACTACACTAATGCATGGCTGATCCCCCCCCCCCCCCCCCCCCCCTTGCCACATCGGCTCTCCATTTCACTAACCCAGGGACCGCTCAGACAACTTTCAAAAGCACTGTAGACTCCTTTCTCGGTCTCAAATTATATCTCGTTGCTCCAGGGATTGTCTGGTCCGGGAAGAACTCCTCAGATCCGTCAGGTGTCACAGCGTGGCCTTTCTCCGCAGTCTGAACCTCTCAATGGTCAATCAACACAGCAGGCTCCACCAAGGTAGGAAGTACTGGCCAACAGGGGGTACTGTGGATCCATTTCCTCCGGTTCGTGACTCAAACTGCTGTCCTCGTGGCGAGTAACACTTGCTCTGGTCCACGCCACCTCGGCTCCAAGCTGCTCGACCTCTCGAAGACCTTGATCATCACATGGTCGCCAGGTCAGAGCTCATGACCTTCACCTGTAGATCTATCAGGAAGTGCTTCTCAGTCCTGTTGATGAATAGAAACCAAGCTATCCGTTAATTGTGCCAAATAGTCATTCATTAAGACACAAGGTATATCATATACAGAACTTGGTTTAGGAACTCCCCATATATTCATGGGTCGTCCAAACACAATCTCATATGGTGTGAGACCTGTTCGAGAATGCAGCACTGATCTGAAAGACAATAATGCCAGTGGCAGCGCATCTGGCCAAGTCAAAGATATGTAAGCCTGTATCTTTGCTAATTTCAACTTCAGAGTAGCATTATATATTTCCACCAATCCTGCTGATTGTGGATGAAACACTGCATGAAACTTTTGCTTGATCCCTAATACTTTCAGGACCGACTTGATAACTTCTCCAACAAAATGAGGTCCATTATCATTCCACAAAAATCTGCAAACACCATAGCGAGGAAAGAATTCCTTCAAAAGCATCTTGGCTGTAGTAATAGCAGTATTGTCCTTTGTGGGGTACGCCTCAATCCATTTACTGAAGGCGCATACCACCACCAAGACATGCTTTAGATTATTGCAGCGTTCAAGCTGAATATAATCAATTTGCAAAACTTCAAAAGGTGCAGTTGGTGTAGCAAACCCTCCTTTAGGAGTTCGCGTCCCTTTTCCAGGATTGTATTGTAAGCAGATCAAACAAGACTGTACTACTCTCTTAGCTGTGCTAGCAATCTCTGGATGCTCCCAAACTCGCGTAAGCAATTTCGTTATCGCTGAAGCTCCAACATGTGCTAGCCCATGTGCCATCTGAACCGTAGGTTGTACAAAAGCTATGGGCAACTTCCATTTACCCATCTGCTTATTCCGCCAACAACCCTCATCATCCAACTCCCCATCTTTAGACCATTGCTCCCGTTCTTTCTCAGAAGCGGTCTTCTGTATCTCTAATACTTCTTGTCTAGCATTGTGCCAACGTTCAGCTTGCGACTTCACTACATACATGGAAGTAGTACTTCGCTGCATCGCAGTCTCACGTGCCACACGGTCTGCAAAAGCATTACCCTGTCCCACCTTATGCGCACTACACTTCACAATAGCTATTTTCTTTGGGTATGTCAGTGCAGTCAAAAGGTTATGCACTAGTTCTCAATGCATTATTTGTATCCCGTGGGACATAAGACAGACCCCCCAGGATATAGCGGCATGGATTAGCAAATTTTGCGGCACAAAAATGGAAATTTAGCGGCACAAATATGGAAATTTTGCGGCATTTTATTTGGCCATTTTTCCTACAACAAACACGGATATCTTCGTTTTATTTAGTTATTTAACAACATGAAGCTATGTATATTTGGTCTATTTACAATGTAAACACTTTGTTTCCCTCGAAAAGCAAGACTTCCTCTCCAGCAGAACACAGAACGTCCGCCTTCCGCTCCGAAGCCACCAAGATCATCTGCGGCATACCCTAGGGCTCATTCCACAGCCCTACGCTGTTTAACATCTACATGGCACCACTCGCCCACGTCGCCCGACTGCACGACCTCAACATCATCTCCTACGTCGATGACACCCAGCTAATCCTCTCCCTCGCCAAGGACCCCCACACCGCCAAAACCAACCTACACGAAGTAATGTAGGCCGTCGCTGAATGGATGAGGAACAGCCGACTGAAGCTGAACTCTGACAAGACGGAGGTCCTCATCCTCGGATCCACCCCGTCGGCCTGGGACGACTCCTGGCAGCCAACCACACTAGGAACAGCTCCAACACCCACCAACCACGCACGCAACCTGGGGGTTATCCTCGACTCATGGCGCCGTATAGTGGGTGGTAGGATCTCTCCCCAAGCTCCACGAGGGGTGCAAGTGGCAGGAGAGGAGTGCCGCAGAGAGGCCCAGCCGGGGTGGAGATGGCGAAGCACGTGGAGCCAGAGGAGCGCCCGACGAGAATCCTGAGGCTCCAGGGTTTCCCTCACTGGTACAGATATGGTGTTGTCTACCGGCCAACAGGGGGTACTGTGGATCCATTTCCTCCGGTTCGTGACTCGAACTGCTGTCCTCGTGGCGAGTAACACTTGCTCTGGTCCACGCCACCTCGGCTCCAAGCTGCTCGACCTCTCGAAGACCTTGATCATCACATGGTCGCCAGGTCAGAGCTCATGACCTTCACCTGTAGATCTATCAGGAAGTGCTTCTCGAACCTGTTGATGAATAGAAACCAAGCTATCCGTTAATTGTGCCAAATAGTCATTCATTAAGACACAAGGTATATCATATACAGAACTTGGTTTAGGAACTCCCCATATATGGTCTAATGCAATTCTACCAGTAGCAATACAATAACATCCCATTGCAGCAATAATTAGGCATATTACTGAATTTCAATGCACAGCACCGAAATACGATAATTTAACCACTTACCATTCCCCCACCCCCTCTCCTCATATAGGATATCTTTGCAAACAGACAAACAAAACCACACCTCACTGAAAGTATTATAATATCTGGGTTTGGGGCACTATCTAGTCTTTCACAACACATACTTGGTGCCTTTCAGTGCCAGAGAGCATTTGACTCACAGCTGTACGGCTGGTACAAGTTTAGGCCTAACCCGGAAGTGAGACATAAGCCTGCTCCATGGGGTGCACTTGATTCTCAAGAGGCGACACAGCGCTGTCTGGTTGCCCTTTCTCATGCAAGGAAATGGCCGCTTCCTGTGGTAGCGCCTTAGCATACGGTTTACAGGGAGAGACACAAAAAGAGGGGAAAACCTAGTAAATCTGATGCTAATGCGCACATTTCGGAACTACTAAAAGTGAGGCCTACAGGCTACCCCGAGGCCCAAAGGTGAGATGACAATCGTGGTCCTGAGGCCAGAGGCTGAGGCCGGAAAGTCTGAAGTCAGCCGCAAGTTATGATGGGTGCAGCAGGTGCAGTGGAGCCTGCGCCTCGCAGCGCGAGGTGACTGTTTCCCCAATGTATGGATTTCTTTTGCTACCTCAGGAAGGGACCTGTCACTGCATGGATTGAGGTATGTGGCTTCCTTCTGAGGTGTGTGGTGTCGTAGCAGGGATGGGGAGGTAGGAGTCGATTCTGCGGCCTTTTGGTGGCAAACTTTTAGAAACAAGCACGCCCCTGTCGCCCTGCTAGGTGAGAGATGTCCGGTGCCCCTGCTGAAAAACGAAATGACGCCCTAAAAATATAAATGAAAAGCTACTTTGAATGAAGGGATAGAAATGGTCCAGTTTGCCAGCGGCCTCCTTAAAAACAAGAGGCTGATGCGAAGAGGGGATCAGTAGCTGAAATGACGCCCTTTGAGTATCCTATTTTATAAGTAAAATGGTGAACAGGGAGCACGTCGCACGCGTTTGTGATGCGACCGCTCAGATTGTGTAGTGCAGAATTCAGGAGAATATGCATGTGCCAAACAGCTATTGGCTGAGCTTTAGAACTATGTATTTCTTAGCCACAGAGTAGCCATGCTGCGCACATGACTTTTATGCGGACAACTCACTGATTTCATTAGACCTTCCGTCATTGCTATGGTACTATAAACCCCTGCACTCTGCTTCAGGTCGGTGGCATTTTGATTGTATGGATGTGACGTCCCGTGGGTGATAGGGCACTGCGCGTGATGGTCTGATATGGATGCAGGGTGGTGACGGTCGTCAGACAAACATAGGACTGTATTGCTGCATGCTCAACAACTCGTGTCAAAGACGAAAGAGATGAGCGTGGCTCTGCTCCTTAATCAGACGCCCCAGGATATAGCAGCTTTTGTAAAAATGCCGCGCGATTTCTACAAAAGTGCCCATTTCGCTGGCACTTTAGTAAAAATCATGGCATTTTTACAAAAGTGCTGATTTCGCGCCAAATCGCGAAATCCTGGAGGGTCTGATAAGAAAGCCTCTTTCCTTCCAGAGCAGGCCAAAATCGTGCGCCACTCTAAAAGCATAGCGGCTATCTGTATAAATATTCACACACAAATAAGCACGTAGCTCACATGCTTGTGTCAAAGCTATAAGTTCAGCTGCTTGAGCCGATTTCTGTGGTATGCGAGCTGTCTCCACTATTGTGTGAAGCGTAGTGATTGCATAGGCAGCTGAAGTTGTACCACCTGGCAACTTCAAGCAGGACCCATCAACCCACAATTCTCCATCTACATCTGGAAGGGGCGTATCCTGTAGATCCACACTACCCTTTGTCTGTTCTTCAGTAAGAAATATGCAGTCATGTGTTTCTTGTGACTCAGGTTGAGTACCGGATACGGCAACAAAGTGGCTGGGTTTAGTGTTGCACATCTCTTCAGTGTAATGTGAGGAGCTAGCAGTGTCAGTTCATATCCTGTCAAGCGGGCACTAGTCAAATGCTGCGTCTTTGTTTGATTTAAAAGGGCATCAACAGCATGGGGTACCAGCACTAACAACTTATGTGACAAAACTATTCCTTCACTCTGGCGTATTGACACAGCTGTTGCCGCAACTGAACGGAAACACCAAGGCAACGCTCGAGCTACAGGATCAAGTACTGCTGAGAAATATGCACAGGGGCGTTGCTTATCGCCATGTGTCTGTACTAAAACTGACAATGCACATCCATCTTTCTCATGTACATAGAGTGTGAAGGGCTTCATGTAATCTGGGGTACCTAACACTGGTGCTGAACAAAGGGCTTGTCGTAACTGTCTTAGAGCATTTTCACATTCATCTGTCCCTAGGAGGGGTATTGGTGTATCTTTTGTCAAAAGTGCTAACAAAGGATTAGCAATGGATGAAAACCCCAATATCCATTGCCTACAAAAGGAAGTAAGACCAAGAAATGCACGAACTTCTTTCTGTGTAGAAGGTACTGGTGTGTCTAAAATTGCCTGAATACGATCTGATGTGAGTGCACGGCCCTCCTTAGACAAAAGGTGACCTAAATAGGTTACCTGTGGTCTACAATATTGCAGTTTCTTACATGACACTTTATGGTGGTGCAAAGCAAGGAAAGAAAGCAAGGACAAGGTGCATTTTTCACATTGTTCAGGAGTATCGGCTGCCAACAAGATGTCAACATATTGTATGAGAGCCACACCTTCAGGTAAGACAAAAGAATCAAGTTGTCTTTTTAACCCTTTGCATACTGATGACGGAACCGCTCCGTCATCAGCTGCGGTGGCGCTGTGCTGATGACGGAGCGGTTCCGTCATGGCCCGCTCGGCGCTCCTGCGTGGCGCGAATTCCGCGCCTGCGCTGAGCGTTCCATTGAGCGGGGCGGGCCATGACGGAACCGCTCCGTCATAAGCACAGCGCCACCGACGCTGGTGACGGAGCGGTTCCGTCACCAGCATGCGGCCGCCGCGCGGCCGCCCCGCCCCCTTAGCACTGCGGCGGAATAGCCGCCGCAGTGAAGGGGTTAATGCTTGACTGTAAATACTAGGACTTTCAGTATAGCCTTGAGGAACTCTACAAAATCTATACGATCGATTATTCAAAGTAAAAACAAACCAATATCGGCTATCAGGATGAATAGGGATCGAAAAGAAAGCGTTCAAGTCTATCACAGAAAGCGTAGTTGCAGTCGGGGGAACCAAGGTAAGAAGTGTTGTAATATCAGAGACCACAGGATATTGTGGTACCACAATCTTATTCACTTCGCTTAAATCAATTATAAATTTGTAAATTCTAGTGTCAGTATCTTTTTCCAAAATAGGAAGAATCGGGCTATTACAAACATTAAATGGAACTTCCTCAACAACTCCAACTTCAATAAGATCATGAACAATGCGTATAAGTGCCTCTTCTCCCTCCTGTGAAATTCTATACTGAGGTAAGCGTGGCATCACAGCTCCCTCCTTTACACTAATATGCACCGGTGGAATAACCATCCGTCCTACATCAGTGTCTGAAGTAGCCCACAAAGTACTAGGGAGTGAAGCTAATGCAATATCCTCTTTAACAAGACAGGCTCTTTCCATCACAGGATGGTTATCATTTAAAATCACCCGTACTCCTTCAGGAGAACATTGTATTGTAGCCCTGAAATGCCTGAGCATATCAAGACCCACAATATTGTCTGGTGTATTTGGGGAAAGCAGAAACTGACATGGAGCAATGAATTTATCAACATGTAATGCAAGTGGTTGTGACAATTGGCTAAGGGAAGGTGTTCCATCGAACCCTATCGATGTAATCGTCAAGCCAGACAGGGGAGCCCTTGGAACCAATTGTTTAGACAGAGCGCTACGAGTAGCTCCAGTATCAACCAGAAACTGATCAGTAGAACCCAAAACATGTGCTGTACCATAAGGACCCCTCTGATCTACTGGGACTTCAACTGATTCCTTACCCCATACCAGGCAATCCTATGCATAAGCAGAGTCATGTGAGTCAGGCTGCACATAGTCAGACATTTGATATTGGTTACGCCTGTCAAAAGTATTAAACCCATTCTGTGTCTGTGCATTAGAATCAAACCTAGCGCGATCATTCGGATTTTCCCTAGGCCCTGAATATCCAGCGCGATTCCTCATTTGTCCCCGACCACGTGTATACTGCTGTGAGCGTAATGCTGGACACTCAGCTGCCCAATGCCCAAATTTCTTACAATATGCACATTGATCAACAGATAGTCGAGCAAGTGTAAGAAGAACCATAAGATCCATGTCCACCTCTATCATTACCTCTAGAAGGCGGACCATAAACTTGAGATAACATAACCTTTTGTTTTTAATTCCTTAGACTTCTTTTCTTCATTACCCTTCGCTTCTAATTCCTGACGCTCATAATATTGAGCCATCGTCTAGAGAGATGCCAGAGAAGACGTAGACCAAGAGCTTTCACTAGCTTTTAAACGGCTAGCCACTCCTGGTAATAAGTTTGCTACATACTTATCTACAAACAGATGTCTATCTGTATCATCTGTTAATGACTGGCCACTAAAATCATGAAATGCTTCCTCAAAGCGCGTAAAGAAATCAGAAACCGATGCATCTGCCTTTTGCTTTCATGACGCTAAAACTGTCCAATCTATCTTTTTAGGGGAAATAATCGTTTTTAAGTTAACTAATATGGCTGCTGGAAGATCTAAAATCAACTGACACAGCTTTTGTGCGGGCTCCCTGTCTTCATCCGCTTGTTCTATTTCTTTCCACGATGCCCCATAAGCTGTGTGATCGTCAACTTTACGCACAGTCCTCCACATGTCTGGGGGTAATATCAACCCGAAAAATAAATCAACATCAGGCAAAGTCATAGTGCATGAGTTAATGGCTCCCGCCACTTCCTCATAGAAAGCGGCTCAATTTTTCTGTGGGTCAGGCAGTGCAGCTTTAAGTGCCATTACATCTGCCCTGTTCCAGGGAGTATACACCCAATTATGAATAAAATAGCCTTTTGCATCAATAGAACTCTTGTCCTCACTGGTGCCCACTCCTTTAGGAGGGACATATAAAGGCGCAGCCTCTCGCATTGGTTTCGCATGCACTAGTGCAATCTTATCTGTTCCAAAGATAGGTGCTTGCACCCCGCCGGTCTGAGATGCCTTCGCAGCTGCATCGGCAATCTTTTTCTCCTCTCGCAAACGGACTGCTTCAACACGCAGTTTTACCAACCGCCTGATCATGTCAGCCACCTGAAAGGGAAGAAAAGAACCATCACGCAAATGCTTAATATCAGCTGCCACATCATTAGGTTCTAATTCCTCTGAGTATTTCCTAAACAGCTCAAGAACCTCCCCGAAAACACTTCAGTAAAATACAATTGTTCCCTTTCCTGACACCCTTCCATATTGTCTAATAGGTCAGATGCGGGGGCAGTATCACAAAGTGCTTTGCGGGCGGCCGATCTAAGCTGGGATGCACGGTCTGCAGTTAGCATAGAACGAGTGTCACGTGTCTTTTGTTGCTCTGAATCAAAGTCCTCATCCTTGCCAGCTGGGGAGACGGAACAGCATACGGAGGCAGAGGACGATCTAATAATAAAAAAATCATCTTGCGGTTTATTAAGGACAGGATAGAGAGGTTGCCGAACAGCGTATTGGCCAGATACCTGTAATCTGCGTTCTTTCTCTTCTCTCTCTTTCAATTCTTGCACCTCTTTCTTTCTCAACTCTTGTGCTTTCTCATACACACTCTTTTGCTGCTCTTTCTCAATCAAGGCTTGCTCACGCCTCTCTCGTTCACGTACCTCTTTCACCCACATTCGTATGCATTCAAACAGATCTTGTCTGGATTTCCGATCAAACATACACTGCCCACATACTCAATCTTTCGCAAATGAAATGACCCATGCATTGGCCATCTCAACTCTGGATCCGCACGAGTGTATTTGTTCCATGATGTGCTGTACATTATAGAAGAAAGACCATATTTAATAAACATATCCTTATTAAGCGTCCCCTCTGGGGGAGCCGGCTGTGATTTCTCAAGTCTTAATCTGGTACCACTACAAAAGCAGCACATCCTACGAAGTGCGCCAAAAACAGGCATGCCAAAAAATAGTGCAGAATATGCAATATTATAATCAAAGTAGCACTTAAGGTACCTTTAGTACGTTGTGTCGTTCAAATCAAAATCAAGTTTGGAGAAAAGTCTCCTCGTTACCTGCCTATATGGGTTGCAACTCATATATTTACACAAACATACAAATATGACATGTCTTCCAAATCAAATTGCCACGGCAAGCATTTCTAAAACTGCCTTGCCAGTCCCAGGCTTCCAAAACCCACAGCAAGTGTCGATAAACGGCTCTTCCCAGTCACAGGGCGTCCAGATTCCAAGTGCCAAGTTCTAAATTCGATCAAATGGTCACTACACGGCGAATCAACAGAAGAGATCTCAGTCGGGTACCGGCGCCACCTGGATGGTCAGATCGGAAAGAAGGGAAAAAACGCCGTGGGTGCCAAGACTCTGGTCTCCTCTGGCATGCGATCGCGTCCACACCGAGATTCCAATCCTTCGTCGCGACCAATCCTTCAGGCATCCGAGTTGCTACTGACTAGAATGTATCACATCCCCAACATTAAGCTTCAAGCCACACCCTCAGCAGCAAACAATTCACCCTTCTGAAGGAAGAGATTAAAGTGCTCTTTCAAAAAGGGGCAATAGAACCAGTTCCCCCTCACCATCGCAGGGCAGGAGTTTACTCTCTTTACTTCCTCATCCCCAAGAAGAACGAGTCTCTTAGGACCATTCTGGACCTCAATCCCCTCAATCCCTTTATTCCCTTTGAACACTTTCCTATGGTAATACTACCGGATGCCATCTCCGAGTGATTGCATAACAGTACTAGACTTTAAGGATGCCCACTTCCACATCCCCATCCATCTAGGCCACGGGCGCTACTTATGCTTCATAGTAAGTGTTCATCAATATAAATTCAAGGTACTTACCTTCGGCCTCACCACTGCTTGAAGCAGTAGTAGCAGCATTCTGAAGGAGGGGGGCATCCATGTTTTCCCCTATTAGCTGATGAAGATCGCAAGCAAGCACCAGTTCATAGTAGAAACCCAGGCTACAAGCTCACTCCTAAATACTTTTGGTTCATGTTAAATGCCACCAAAACCCATCTACAGCCCCTTCAACTCCAGCCATTTGTAAGGCCAGTACTAAGCTCAGTTACAGGCAAATTCTACCATAGTCCACAGAGGCTGTCACTTTCCAGTAGCTCTTGCCTCTTTCAGCCAAGTCAGAAACTCTCGGTCTGAACCATTATTTACCACCTTGGCATGACTTTCTGCAGCTCCATATGTGTCTAGTTCGAAAATACCTTTCAAATCAATGGTCGTCATAAGCAGAGGGTCAATGAGAAGATGTAGTGTTGGTAAACGCCCGGTGGTGGAACAGCAACAATCGCATGACAGCCCTTCCTAATTCAGATGCCACAAGTCACCATGGATAACTCTTGAGCCAGCTGGGGAGGGCGGGCAGATCTGGAAAAATTACATATAAGGAGGTGTGGGTTCCTCATCACCAGAAGGACTATGTCAACTACCTTGAGCTCCTTGCTATGCATATCATCTTTAAAGTTTTCCATTCCCTCATTCAGGGCAAGGTAGTTATAATCAAAACAGACAATATTTCAGTCATGTACTGCCTTCAGAAACAGGGTGGCACTTACTCTCTGCCCCTGTTTCTACTGGCAAAAAATACAAGGTATTGGGCACTTCACCACTGCATTAATCTCCTGGTAGAATACCTTCCGGGGGTGAACAACAACCTGGCCAATATTTTCAGCAGGACACATGGCTATAATTGAGAATTCCATCTGCAATTCCTACTCCTACTTTTAGCACTAGGGCACTCCTCACATAGACCTATTTTCCACCCAAAAAAAAATCAAAATACAGACACTTTCTCTCCAGGTAACCACACCTCTAGTCCATGGGCAATGCACTATAAATGACTTAATCAGCGATCTATGCTTACGCTTTTCCGCCTCTCCCACTCCTATTTGTGGTCTAGAAGATGTGGCAAACCTCTCAGACTCAAGTGGATAGAATCAACCTGCACACCCTTTTTAATGAATTTCTGCTGATTGTGCACTACAATTATATAATGAATCGGTGTGTGCTGCTTTATTGATGGGATCTGCCACTTTTCCTAAAAAATACTTTGGTAAGCTGAGTAAGCAGTAACCTGCATTTCGTATTGAAGCACACTACCAATGACTCCAAAGGGTTCAGCAAATATTAGTAACATAATCAATAATAAACAAATTTACATACAACTCCAAGACCATGTCTAGTTCACTCACACATGCATTTTTCAATTCAAAATTTCATGAAGTGAATGAAAGTTGACACTTAATTGAAAAATTCCCTTCAAATAAACAATGATGTCACCTTCAAAACAGTGATGATTACATCAAACGGAATCCGCGAGCCTGTGTTTTCTGGCAGCCCCAATGCATTTCGGTTTCGTGGAACCCTTCTTCAGGGCAAGATTTCATGCAAACTAAGAAACAATAATTGGCCATCTGCCGGAACACACAAAAATAGTGCAAATTGTAAATTTCCGAGGAAAAATAGAAAATTGCAATGAAGATGCAAAATTACAATTGAAAATTAAAGATTACCACTGCATGTGTCCATCTGTATCAACCCAAAACATGGTGCTTTCACCAAGACCGGAGAGTGAGGTGCCAAAGTGTCCAACGAATTGTAAAATAGATATAAATGACAGTGCAGCATTGTGAAATGACGATTTTGCCAATCCCCTTGCCAAAGCATATTATAACCGATTTTTCACTAACGTGTGATTCCATCAAATAAACTGAAAATTCTAATTCAATGCTCTTCACAAGATGATACTAAATAATTTTCATGCAAAAATGTGCAAGACATATCAGACTGGGTAGGTTATTCGCTCGTGATTACCACTAGCAAAACGAAAGTTCATGAAACAGTGTGTCGAGCGATGTGACATGCCTTCTTATAACGATTTAGTCATTTCAAAATCTGTGAAAAACTAAAAGTGAGAAGTCCAAGTCAGTATCAATCAAAACAATGGGGGTGATCAGGGCAAAAAGGATGTCTTTCTCGAAGCTGACTGATTGAACACAGACATTTAATCAACCCAACAGACTTTACTAAACATTATTGTGTGGCTGTCCTAGCCAGACAACATGCAATGCTTGGCCAAATTGTCCTTAGGACACTATTTCAGATATTTACATTATCCATACACTAGCCATCACTAGTAGTGGAGTACCCTCTAAGTAAGCCTGGGTGGAGTTCGCAGAGTTCCGATACGTGGAACTCCACGAAGTGATAAAAAAACTCCACCAACCTACTCTGAGTTCCGGCAATGGTGGATTGGGTTACCTTGTGCTGTTCTAACTGATTTTTAGCGCCAGGTGTTTGTCCCGCGCTGTAAAATCTGCGCGAACGGCATATCTCACAGTACAAGAGGGCGCTATTCTTTCTGCCACTCTAGTAGAAGTTCTACTCGAGCGGCCACTTCCTCAACACGAACGGAAGGTTTCTCAACGCAAGTGGTAGCCAGTTCCGGACTGGGACCCAAAACCGGCCCTGGCCAATTTTGTTACAGGGCCGATTTTCGGCACTGTAACAAAAAATCGGCTCTGTGACAAAATCGGCCCCCAGGGCCCCAAAACTGGCCCCCACCCATGCGGCCCACCGGGGGATTGACCGGTGCCCGCAACGCACAGTCCGGGCCTGGCGATAGCGACCATACGTGACCGCCCACATTGAGAAATCTCCCTGGGAAGTGGTCTCGTGTTGGATTTTGTGCACTTGCCAACATAAGCTTTGGTGAGCATGAGCGAGAAAATTCAGATCTCCGCGAACTCCGCAGGGTACAGAGTGCAAAAAACTCCATCAACGGAGCAGAGTTCCCCACCCAGGCTTGCCTTTAAGCATTGGTGCATAGTGTCTAGTCCTGTAAATACACATGCGTCCATAATCCTTCCAAGAAGCTGGTGGCTCTGATCACAGATCTCGCCCTTTATTAGCTAACTTCCCCGTGCAATACACATGTGCACCACACTGCGTTTGCTCACCACTCCACACTGCTCTCACTCACTGTGCGAAAAACAATTTAATATGAAGTCATTGTCCATGCATGGTGTCAGCTAAATGAAGAGTCACACTTCACTTTGTGACTCGAAATACTTTCTTAGAAGAAAGACAACTTTCAAACACCCTAGCCCAACACTAAATGGCAGGAGTACACAGAGAATGTGAATCTACAGCGCAGCACGCTATGGCCATATGCTTACAGCGTAAGTATAATTTTCCTTTTTGACTACTGGTCCTGGACTTCCTCAGGATAAATATTGCATATTTCTTGCACTATCCATATTATGTTTAAGGAGTATTCACTAGAGAAGCTTATTACTTTTTTCCTTGGTTCCTATTACATGTATTTATATTTTTCTTGTTTTGATAGTCTTTTTTTTATCCGTGTCCTTATTTTCTTGTCTTTAGTTTAGTTTATGTACTATATCACCAGCCATGTATTACCACACTAGACTTGCTTTTTATGTAACCTAATGTGTTGTTAATGGTTTTGCAATAAGGTCTTGAGAGATGTGCTGTCTTTAATAGTTCTATTGTTCCTTCACCCTCCCCCTAATACCTCATTCGAGTGATTATTCACAGTTTACAGAACAGGTCAGACCCCCTCCTTTATTTTCCTTGTCTGTTCTAATTCAGGTGGTCAAATGCGCTGCTTTACCAAAATGCTCTTCTTCATCGCCATCTTTTGCTGGAAGGTTTCTTCTAATAAATCTTTGCTTTCCCTCTCAAATCACACAAGATGACCTACATTTAAAAAATGTTCTAAGTGCTTCTAATGGGTGCACTGTTCCTCCGTATGGTGACTGCATGATAGCATAAGGTACCCGTAAAGCTTTCAAGATGACTGTCACTGTGACCCAGTGGGCCTTTGGTGGACATATCGCTTAACAAGGAGTTATTGTTACCTTAAGCTCTGCTGATAGACACCCAGTAGTACCCTCGACTCTAAATAGATTTGGGGAACTGCCTGGTTAGCAGAACTGAAGGAGTGCTTGTTTATGGCATTTCCTCCTGCTCCTCCAAACCCTAAATAAGGTCTAAGTTAGCTTGCAGCTTTGATGTGGACATAGTTAAGATGTATATTTTCAAAGTTAATATCTTTTAAATTGTCTAATGAAGTATTTCTCTTGAGCAGGACAAGCAAACATCGTACATATCTAGTAACAAATTAGCATGTCTTTCTTTTATTTCTTATAGGGCTTGGCTTTGATCAATGGGACCCAGATGATCACCTCTCTAGGCTGTGAGGCTGTAGAGAGAGCCAAAGCCATTGCGCAGCAGGCTGACATCATAGCGGCTCTCACTTTGGAAGTGCTGAAGGGCACAACCCGAGCCTTTGACTCTGGTGAGTATGTGGGCGCTATTTCTCGAAAAATCTGTATAATAGAAATGTATAGTCAAGGGCGGTGTTGTCCTCATGAATAAATAATGCCATGTGTACCTAAAGATAAGATTGAAAACAGCATCTCAAAAATCAAAATCAAAAAGGCTTGAGATCAGTAAATTATTAAAACCATGAAGGTTTAATCAAATATTAAAGTGCTATACAGAAGGTGAAACTGTAGTAAGGCTCTTTACATCAGTCCTAAGTCTCAGAAATAAATTGCCATGAAAGCTCTTAGCATTTAAAAAGATGCAAAAATGAGCAAAATCTGACAAATGGTGTAGCAAATCAGTAGAAAATCGGGCAGCATTTCTAGAGGCTCAAAGAATTGTCACATAGAGCCCCGAATTCAGGGCTTTGTATAGCAAATTGTACCATAGAAAGTATTGGAATTCGCAGTGTCAGTGTAGTGTGAAAATATGTTATCATGGCAATAGCAAATCACAGTTCAGCATTGCTAGAAATCAGAGTCTTCAGTTGGCAGTGGTTTGCACCCTGTCTAAGTAGGGACCCTTCCTTCTAGTCAGGTTAAGGGAGTTGCACAACTGCTCAGACCCTGGGTAGCTTGGTACAAGCAGACCGGCTTATCTCAGAGGCAATGTGTAAAACATTTGTACATAAAACACACAGTAATTCAGTGAAAACACTACTAACTGACACCAAACCAGTTTAGACTAATAAAGTATCTGTATCTAAACCAAACAAGACCAAAATAAAATAAAAAAATCCAACATACACAATTCAAAGTATGACTTTTAAAAGGTTTCAAGCAATCCTGTCAATGGAAATCTACGGATGTGTGATTTTTACACAAAGTACCTTAAATGCGTCATAATCCACAAGACAAGACAGCCAGGAGGGAAGCGTAAAAAAAACCAGCGATGCGTCAGTTTCTGAGTCCTTCGGGAGGCGATGCAACAGTTCTGCTGCACCCAGGAGAAGTGATGCATTAAATCCATACTTTAGGTGGAAGTGATGCGTCGATGTACCAGGTGATTCTGCTTTGCGGGTGTTGCATCGGAAAAACTTGCCGCACAGGAGCAATGTGTGAAAAAATCAGGCTCTACAGGCACTGCGTGGATTTCCATAGCTGCGGACCGGTGATGCTTCTGTTCTTTTAGCCGCACAGCAGGGCCTGCGTTGCAGTCATTGTGTGGCGGTTTCTCAAGCTGTTGGACAGGGGCTGCATCGATTTCTTCGGCGGCACAGGGCCTGTACTGTGGACCTGCATCGGAAAATTCAGCTGCAAGAAGTGCAAAGCGTCGATTTTGTATGTTTCTTCAGTTCTTCACAGCTTTCTGTAGCAGGAACATTCTCCAGGGGCCCAGAACAGGAATCAGCACCCCCAGGTAGGATGGCACACACAGCAGTTCAAGAACACTGTAGGTGAAGTCTTTGAGTCCCTGAGATTTTGGAACAGGAGGCCAGCACACACTAGCCCTTGGAGATTCCTCTCAAACGGGTTTCAGAGCAAAGTCCAGTCTTTGTCCTCTACTTGGACGTAGAAGCAACTGCACGCCAACTCAGTAAAGCAACACAGAGCAAAGAGGCAGACTTCTCCTCACAGCTCTTCGGCTCTTCTCCTTGCCAGAGTTTTCTCTTGAGTCTAGAAATAATCTAAAGTTCTGGGCTTTTAGGTCTAATACTTAGATCCCTTATTCCCTTTGAAGTCTTTGTTCAGAAAGTCTCATTTGCTCAGTAAAACCAGTTCTGTCCTCTCTAATCCAGTTTCACTGCAGGAAGCAGAGACAGCATTGTGCAGAGCAGCCATAGCCTATTCAGGTGTCAGTGACCACTCCTCCCACCACTCTAGCCCAGGATGGCCCATCAGCATATTCAGGGCACATCTCCGCTCCCTTTGTGTGAGTGTCTGGAATGACTGCACAAGCAACCCCTGTCAGTCTAAAACCAGACAGTAAGTCCACACCATCTGGTCAAAGCAGGCAGAGGCACACAGGATGGTTAAATAAGAAAATGCCCACTTTGTAAAAGTGCAAAAGAAACAAACAAAACAATTTATGGACGGAATGCTGAACAATACAATCATTCAACCCCAGGTACAAGGATTTGGGTTTAATCGATCATTCTTTTGCTCACCACGCCACCCCAGTTTGGACCCAGCCATATGCAAATCCCTCTTGACCCTGTTCCTTATGGGAACAGTCCAGCCCGAACTGCCAGGCCAGTGGCATTGTCAAACACACAATTTAGAAATCACCTTTACTAAAAGTTGTGTTATTGAATTCTGAGTTCAGAGAGCCTAAACTTCAAATCTTTAGCTGTTTCGAATTAAAAGTTACACTTGCAAAAAGTTATAAGGCAGCTCCAATGATAGCCTATGGGAGAGCTAGTCCCTGCAGTAGTGAAAAACAAAATACACAGTGTATCAGTATCAGGGCATATAATACACATCAATAGAGGACTACCTTTAACCTACACTGTGCCCTGCCTATGGGGGTACCGTGGGCCTACCTTAGGGCTGAGGTACATGTAAAAAAGGGTTAGGGCCTGGCAAGTGGGTGCATTAGCCAGGTCTACATTGCAGTTAAAAACGGTGTTCACAGACACTGTAGTGGCAGGTCTGAGACCAATTTGAAAGGCTCATGGTGTGGGTGGCACAATCAGAGCAGCAGGACCACTAATAGCATTTGCTTTACAGGCCTTGGACACACACTGTGCATTTTACTAGGGACTTACCAATAAATCAAATGTGCGAATCATGGCTAACCAACCAGAGTCACAATTTACACAGGGAGCACTTGCTCTTTGGCACTGATCAGCAGTGGCAAAGTGCCCAGAGTACCTAAACCAGCAAAAATGAGTTCCAGCACACAGTCAAAAATACAGGAGCTAGAAGCAAAAAGTCAGGGGAAACCACACCAAGGATGCCAGGTCTACCACGCATTATAAACATCATATAATAGTACCTTCCTACCACTGTCCCACCCAGTTGATATTAATGAATCCACTCTGGACCTAATGTCATCAGACGTGGCTGAACAAATTGGTTACATACACAATGGAGAGTCTTGTAATGAATAGCCTACATTGAGCAGACAGGAAAGGCCTTGAAAAGTGTCTAGAGACTTCCACCAGAGTGCTTCGAGAGCAGCATGTCAACACACGCATCAGTACACATTTTGCTGCGGGGGGGATGTGAATGTGAGCATACAGTCCGAATCAGAATCAGAAAATGCTTTCTTCGATTTTAGAAAATTGGTAAGATCATAAAAGCAACAGTTAAAAGGACAAATTCATACACAATAAAAACAGCAGTTACACATTCAGGTTCATACAGATAAACATTAAAAGAAAAATATATTCCATGTATAAGCAGCAGCCCCATCAGTGCGTAAATTCATTTTTTGTTTTTTTTAGCATACAGTCATATTATGATTGCTGTTTGCTTTGAATTAGTTATTGCTACTTTATGTGCAAAGTCTACAGAGCTTTAGAAGGTGGCCAGTTACTTCGATTTATGTTTTATACTTCAAGTGTGCAGTGACCACTTGCATTTTTACTCTTACTAGATATTCACCTACTACGTCCACATCCTGGACAGATTGAAGTTGCCTCTCGATTCAGATCTCTTTTAGATTCTGACCACCACCCATCTGAGATTGCAGGTAATTCTCACTTTATGGAGTACTTACATAGGTTGATGATAAAATAATTTCAATACAAATGCCGTTGGATCTTGCCTTTGCAGACAGTCACCGATTCTGTGATCGTGTCCAAGATGCATACACGTTGCGTTGCTGCCCTCAGGTACAGATAAACTTCACTTTCCACAAATGTCACTGCTTTCCCTCAATGTCCATTTATTTATCCATTAATTGAATCGTAAAACCTATTTACAACGATATTCATTTATGTCACTCATATAGGGATTTACTCTACCTTTACCTCACTCACCATGCAACATTATCTAGGCACAGTCCAGCTTACTGAAGGATATAAACATTCCTGGCACTGTGTCCCACTAAAGAAATACATAAAACTGTGAGGTCACAAAAGTAGGAATTAGGATAATGTTTAAGAAAATGGAATAGAACATTACCCAAGTTTGGGACGCTAACATTAAGGGTTATAATTGCAGTAACATTTTGGCCTCACCAACAAAGCATCTTCAGTTTTTAATATTGACATATACAGATGTAGTAGACCATATCCCCCTCAACCTAAAATGCACCATTACCTCCCTCTCTGTAAATGATCTTGCTGCGTCTTACTAGTTGCTCCTTAGATAGATTTGTGCTATATTAATACCTTCACATATCATCTGCAGTGAACAGCACAGTGACTGCCAAAAGGCAGAGGCAACTTGCCTTTTTCTAGGGTTAAAGATCTGTGTACTCAGTCTTTCAATAAGTGCACTATTCAAAACTGGAATAAGAAAATGTAATAAAACCAAATCGCATGTACTTGACTTCTCTTCAATGTATTCTTCAGTAGACCCGATTGGTGTGACCACAATCAAAGCTCATTTGGGGTAGAATACAAAGCTTTATTTATTTTTAGTTACTTCGTGCAATCTGCAACATGAAGCACCACCTCCTGTCACAGTAACATAGTTTCAATGTTGACAGGTCACAATGGGGATAATTAGAGGTTTCTTTTAAAAGAAGAATTGAGAGGGGCCCCTTGACACCAAAGTAATAGGGTTCAATACAGCTGTATTACAAAGTGAGTTTCCTTTTGATTGCACTTAAGAACTCATTGAAAATTATGATCTAAACACCCAAATGCTTACCTTACTCGTACACATTTAAGCTCTCACCAGTCAAATAAGGGAAATATAATCATATACCCAAGGTCAACAGACTGGAATAATTTTTTTAGGTAAAAAATATATAAATCTATTTATTCATAATAGTATTGTACAATACATAAATCATTTGATGCATAGCCTTTCATTTGTAACATCCCTGACATAAAATCTAAAATTAAATCACGTTATACACATAAAAAAAATCAAAATTAAAAAAGAGAGTACATGCAAAAGACAAAACAATATGTTGTTAAAAAGCATACATCCGTGATCTCACGATAATTGACGCCTCTCAGCGCCTTGAGACCCTTACGGGTGAGTAGCGCGCTATACAAATTCGATGATTGATTGATTGATTGATTGATTGATTGATAATTAGGACTAGAATCTGCAATATACATCTGTAATTCCAGCCTTTACACGGATTGTGTTTCTAAAAAGAGCGTTTCGATAGTACACTTTAGAACATCATCTTTATCAAGACTGTATTTATTACTCTAAAACAAAATGGTTTTGCCCGGAATCTTTAGCAACACCTGTATGATAAAACACAAATATCAGCATGACTGTCTACATTATTATTACACCTGAAATTATCAATACATTTTACAACAGTTTCCAAGAAGATAACACTTAAATAAATGTTGCCTGTTTTTGCATGTCCTGATAATAGCTCGAGGCTAACACATGGTATAAAATTTACCAATAGTCAAAGGCTAACACATCAAAACAAAATCTACCAGTCCTTATTTATTCTTACAAATATCCAAAAAGACTGTCACCTAAATAGTTCGCCTGTAGACACACATGCTGACATTTGTGTTTTATCATACAGGTGTTGCTAAAAGGTCCGGGCAAAACCATTTTGTTTGGAGTGATAAATACAGTCTTCATAAAGATGATGTTATAAGGTGTAGCATCGAAACGCGTCAACGCTCTTTTTTTTTGTTTTTGTTTATTTAAATCATTTTTATTAACTTTTTTTGTTTGTTTTGCACATTATCAATAAAGCATGCAGTCAGGACAGTGCTCACGTAGCAGGTGGAAAAAGAAAGAAAAGTGATTGTCAGTAGCACAGTGCACAGTAACTAATAGCAGCAGGAATACAGAGATTTAAGGTATGGTGAGTACATCAAATCGTGAGGCAATATCTCAAGAAGGATAGAGCAGTGCTGACAAATCACGGCACCAGGTAGCATGTGAATAATTCAGGTACAGTGCAGTTCAAACTCAACCGCGGACATAGGGCACAACAAAATGAGGACAACATAAGCAAAGGATGGGTACGGGAGAGTCGCTCATGACCTGCTGCCGCATCCAATGTAGCCGGGGGGGGCCAAGGACTTCCACGACCTACTGACAGTGGGACTCCGAGACAGAGGGGCTAAATCAATTTGTGTGTCGGCGCTAGACTGCATTCACGCCAGTGGCAGATATACCCTGAGTGATAACCCTTTGTGATGTAGTCTGGTTCCCTGTATCAGTGCCCACCCCTAGGAGTTTGGAGACCATTGCATCCCATTGAGGTGCCAGGGGTAACATGCGAATGCCAAGCAGGTCCTCTCTGCGTAGCTCCTCACCCTCCGCTTTCTCCCAGTTAAGCAGGGATCAAGCAAGTAGGAGGGGCGACAGTGGGATTACCCTCGCTTGGTGATCAAGCTTTTGGCCGTTCTTAGACCCAGGTCTAGAAACCACGTGGCAGCTCTATATTTCTTGTTTTTGCTGAAGAGGTGCAGCACATGGGCTTCCCAAGTCCGGGGAATGGTACGGGAGGTGCAAGCTGTGAGGGTGAGCGTTCCAGTAGTCATAACCGAGCAGCCCCAAAGCATATCACAGGGAAAAGCCAGGACTGGTTCCCAAGGCAAGCGCCGGGAAACCTCCGGGTAGCTGTGCGCTCAATAAATGCAATAATAATAATAATAATAATAATAATTGGCATCTAATTGCCGGCAACAGGGACAGGCCGCATCTATGCGGAGGAAGTACTTGTTGATTTGGGTTGGGGTGAGGAAGGCCTGATGTAATATGAAAGATGTTGTCTGCTTAAATCGCTGGTTGCGGTATGCAGGTTGGGCTGCCCTGGGCGGCCGCCCACTCCCTATCTGTAAACGCCCTCCCCAGGGCTCCCTCCCAATGAAGTCAAAGTCTAGTGAGATCTACCTCTGTGTGTTGTCGAAGTGAAGATGCGAACCAGCGTGTGTGGTGTCTTCCTTTCCCCAGCACGTGGAGGTACTGCAAAGTGTGGTGTGTGGGAGGTTCCTAAGCGAGTGCACCCCATTTGGACTCCGAGGAAGCTATGAGTGTTCTGTGTAAAGAAACTGCCCAGGGCGTAGGGTCTTCTCTGCTATGAGTTCTTGGAACGGGATGCGAGTGCCCTCCTGCAAAAAGTCCCCCACATCCTGTATTCCTTCCAAGGCCCAGTGATGCAACTCAGCCGCCAACATGTAGGTGGCCCCCGTGGAGTTCCCAGCAGTGAAATAGCGTGTGCATAGGGGACGGTGGTTCTAGTGAGGAAAAGACACCTATGGAAGCATTTGTATGCTACAGTGAGAAGAGTATCGGGGGTCTGAGTTTGGAGCTAGGATGGAAAATTTGTAAAAGGCTTCTCAGGGGCAGCGGAGACCGTAGAGAGGCCATGTCCGGTAACGGGAGGACATCCACCTGGCAATCCATAGCAGCTGGGAGGCCTGGTAGTAATGTTCGAAGTTGGCTCCCGCTAGGCCACTCAGCTCGGTAGGCAGATTAAGCTTTTCCATGGACACTCTGTGGCATGATGTCCCCCATATGAAGTCTTGCACCACCTTTTCCAATTGTTTGAAGAAGGGGGGGGGAGATGATATGTGGTAAAGTGGCAAAGTAATAGAGAAGATGGGGAAGAATCCCCATTTTAACCAGGGCGATTCTACCAGAGATCGCCAATGGGAGAGTGTTCCAGACACCCATCTGAGACCAAATCGCCCTGGTAGCCCGGAAGACATTCCCGTCAAAGAGGTCGACTTTGGTGCGATAAACTCGGACCTCCAAATAGCGAGATGGGTCGATGCACCAGGTCACAGGCGTCCACCCTATCGTGTAGCCTGGATCAAGAATAGCCTCCAAGAACGGAGAAAGTATGGATTTTGCCGGGTTAACTCAGTCCCGAACCATGCGCAAAATGGCTAAGGGCTTGATCAAGGGAGGGGGGGGGGGGATGTCATGAAGGTCTCTAGCATATAGCAGTAGATCATCTGCGTAGAGCAAAATGGTGTGAATGCCATCGCCTAGCTCAATCCCCATATCGACATGTGTGCGGATATGGGCCGCCAGCGGCTCGACCGCCAATGCGAACAGAAGCGGGGACACTGGGCATCCCTGTTGGGTTCCACGTCGCACCCTGATCGGATCTGAGACATATGGGCCTGTCCGAACCCGAACCGATGGATTATGATATAGTAGTTGCACCAAACCAAGAAAGTAGGGACCCACCTCAAAACTAGCCAGAACAGCAAAAAGGAAGTTCCAGGCCAGCGAATCGAAGGTCTTCTCAAGGTCCAACACCATGCAACTTGAGCGTGGCCATTCGATTGGGGCATATTCCGCCACCCGAAAGTAGCGGCGTATGCTCAGGGCCGTATTACGGTGCGGAACAAAGCCATTCTGGTCAGAATGTACTATATATGGGACTAGCGGAGCCATCCGGAACTTTTGCCAGGATCTTATAATCCGTGTTCAATATTGCAATCGGTCGATAGGAGCCAGGAGACGCAGGGTCCATACCAGGTTGCAACAAAGACACCACATTAGCGGTACGCATGGTTGGGGGCAGAGTCCCGTCCGAGATTGCCTCCATGTACATCGAGTGGAGATGCGGTGCCAAATATTCTGCCTAGGTTTTGAAAAGGGAGGCCGTCTGGTCCCAGAGTTTTACCAGAGGACAAGGAACCCACTGTCTCGTATTTCGTCTTCAACTAGAGGGCAGTCCAGCTCCAGGGATTGGTCCATCGTAAGGGTGGACAACTCCACTGTGTCCACATCTTGGGTGTTGCCCGTCAGGAGGGTCTCATATAGGCGAGTGTAGTGTTCAGTCATCAGTGCGTGAATGTCTCTTTGGGTGCTTTGCTCCCGGCCAAGTTCATGAGTAAGAACTGTATGGGGCACTGGGGATGCTCTTGCCTAATCAAATAAGCCAGCAGCCTCCCGGCTTTGTCCACGGCAGTGTGAGTACAAATCAAATACACCAGTTAAATATGGCTCCTCAGGTGGTCCACAAGCGCCTCCCGCTCGGTATGGGCAGCATCCAGGCTCTGTGTCGAGCCGGGTTGGCGACAACCTGTGTCCCGAGTAAGAGCAGCCGTCCCTCAATGTGGACCAGTGAGGTGTCTGGTTGTCTGTGGATACTCCAAGTCTGTCACAGACAATGACCCCTAACTACAACCTTAAAGGCCTCCCATTCAGTGAGAACCGAGTCAGTGAAACCGGTATTAAGTGCGAAATAACTAGCTATCACTGATTCCAGTGAGCTTCGGAAGAGGGGGTCCTCCAGAGAGGCGGTCTGCAGGCGCCAGGCCAGAATCGTGGGGAAGATGCGCCTCCTAGGCCGGGCGCATCACCAAGGGATTATGATCAGAAAGTGTCCAACCAAGGTAATCAGTCGTCTGTATCAAGGGGAGGAGGGCTGCGGATGTAAGTACAGTTGAGGTGCACATGTACCACGACCAGATGTCTGAAAGTGCCCAGTTACCCAACCAGGTTTTTAAAAGGTGAGCATTAGGGGAAGCTGTAGTACTAGTGAGAGGGGGAAAGTAGCGGTAAAGGGAGATGTCAAGCACTGCGTTAAAATCCCCTCCCAGGAGCCACGGGACATCGGTTGGCCATTCAGTCTGCCACTCACCAGGACGTAGAGCTCCATTGGGTCTGTCAGGAATTCCTTCTCCTCCGATGGAACCCCTGGTTTAATCCATATCCTCACCCCTCTAGCCATGGACGAATAGTTGGTACTGTATACCTGGCCACGCAAACGTCCGCGTAATCGGATATCTTCAACGGCTGTCAGGTGCGTCTCCTGCAAAAGCGCAACACTCGTCTTGTGACGCTGCAAATAGACGTAAATGGCAAATCACTTAGAGGGTGTTTGGATGCCCCTGACATTCCACGTTATGACATTAAGATCAGTCATCGGGGCAAGTGAGATCAGTGTGTCCTGCCATTTGTGCTGTGGGACCCCCGTGTGCTGTGGGACCCCTTGGATGGGAGGGACGTAGAGGGAGCAGGTCTGTAGGGATGTTTATGTTTATGTTTACAGATTTCTAGAGCGCATGGCTGCCCGTAAGCGTCCCAGCGCTAGTGATAGATTGAGCGAGAACAACAGAGGAAGGGTTTAAGGGAATAGCCAGGTCTTTAAGAGTCTGCGAAAGGAAAGTATATTGGGCTGAGCGCGAATATCTAGTGGAAGCGAGTTCCACAGTTTGGAGGCATTATACGAGAAGAGACGGCCTCCTGATCGGGCCCTTTTGATCCTAGGTATTGAGGTCGGATGGAGATGCGTGGATCAAAGCAATCTGTTGGTTTTATGGGGAACAATCAGGTCTTTTAGAATGGGGGGCCTTTCCATGCAAAATTTTGTGAGTGGTACAAAGGGCTTTAAAATGTACTCTTTCCAGGATGGGAAGCCAGTGAAGTGACCGGAGGGCTGGTTTGGCAGAACAACGGTTGTTGGCGCCCGTAAGAACCCGGGCGGCAGTGTTTTGTACAACCTGTAGTTTGCCTATCACTTTCTTTGGAGCACCTAGGTATAGGGCATTACCATAGTCCAATCTGGAAAATATAAGGCTCTGAATCAAGAGCTTCCTAGACTGAGTGGGGAGCAGAGGCACAATTTTGAGAGAGGTGCGAAGGAGGCCGTAACAGGCTCCGGCGGTTTTTCTAGCTTGGGTATTGAGCGTGAGGACTTGATCCAGCCAGATCCCCAGACTTTTAATGTCTGGCTTTGGGGTCGGGGGCATACCCATACACGGGGGCCACAGAGTCTCAGGGCGAAAATGTGAGTGATTGCCTATGACCAGAATCTCCGTCTTATCTCTGTTGAGCTTTAGATGAGACCTGTCCATCCAGCTAGCTATATCCCCAAGGCAGGAGTGAAGATCGCTGGAAGAATGGTCCTGATGGCTTATGGATACAACAAGGTGGGTGTCATCGGCATATGTCAGAAGCTTGATCCATATGGATTGACAAGTTTTTCAAGGGGGGACATATACACATTAAAAAGCGTAGGGCTCAGGGATGAGCCCTACGGGACGCCACAGTGAACTAAAGTAGTTTTGGAGATGAAATTGCCCTCTGCCACATGAAATGAGCGGATGTGTAGAAAAGATCTCAGCCAGGACAGGGCGAGTCTAGAGATACCCAAGTCACTAAGCCGACGAATCAGCGTAGAATGATTCACGGTGTCGAAGGCCGCACTCAGATCCAGGAGGATCACTGCCACTGATCCCCCTGAGTCTATGATCTTTCTGGCCTCTTCGACAACCGCTATAATCGCGGTCTCCGTACCCTGGCCCGGGCATAAGCCCGTCGGTGAGGGTTTGAGCCGGTCGCTTGATTCAAGGTAGTCAGCTAACTGACGATTAATAAATGGTGATGGTGATGTGTAAAGGCAGCCAGTCTGTGGGCACAGCGACACCTGCAGAGGGAAAGGAAATAATAATACTAGTCCATAAAAAACCTTGAAACTGTAAAGGAGCAACCCCCCCAATGTGAGGAATCACCCAAACAAGTAAGCCATATCATGGCAACGGAACGAGCTTCGTTATACGACTTCGGGGGGAAGCGCCAGTATTATAGAGCAAGGAAGAGGTGTAGAGAGGAGAGGAGAGCTGAGCTAAGAAGGGAGAAGCAGAAGAGTTTGTATAAGAGAAATCCCCCTTAGTTACCCTGAATTAACAGGAGGCAGGGCATCAAAAAGCAAGGAAGCGGTGACACAACTTAGCTTTACATAATGCCCTAGTGAAGGCCATGCTCAAATAATGCCATCTGCTGTCTGAGGGGTAATGTCCGGAAGCGGGGGAAAGTCTGTGTCCTTGGACCACTCGGGCGTGGAGCTAGAGCCTCCGGATTTTGACAAGGAGCCAGCAGATCTGGTTTGGGATGGAGATCTGGTAGACTGGACGGCTGCCACCGTCTGCAGGGCCCCCTGACACTCCAGTCTGATCTGGGCAGGGTTCGGGCGTTCACGGCTGGCCTTCCGCCTTTATTTCTGTTCCCGCTATTCCTTGGCGGGATTGTTCATGTGACCGGAATTCCTCCGTCGATTTGGGTGCCACCACCAGCTCCTGTTCCTCGAGCCAGTCCCATGCCTCTGTGGGGGAGTTAAAATATCGGGTATTACCATCTCAGATGACTCGCAGATAAGCAGGGTAGAGCAGAGAGTAGCGGAGGTCTAGGTCCCGAAGCTGCTTCTTCACTGCACTGAAGGTGACTTGTCTCTGCTGAACCAGGGCCGTGTAATCCGGGAAGAGGTAAACTCCGACATTCTGTATCATAGGGCTGGGGGGCTTGCCAAGCTCCCGAAGTATAACATCCCTATCCCTGAAGTTCATTATGCGGAACAGGAAGGGACGAGGGCAGGCCTGTGGGCAGGTACCCTTTGAGCCCACGCCACTACGAATTGTGGGAAGAGCGATCCGGAGGGCATCAGGCTTCTTATCTAGGTCTCTGTGAAGGCCTCCAGCGCCTGACCTTCCGCTCCCCTCCGGCAGACCAACCACACAAACATTATTACGGCGCAATCGCCCTTCACAGTTGTCCACCATCTCCTCCAGGTTGCACACATGGTCGAGCAGATCTTGTAGCGCAGATGTGCAGCTCTGAGAGCGGGGCTGGAGGTCCACCAGGGTGGTGTCCGTTTCGCAGATCCTGTCGGAGAGTTTGTGCTGGTCAGCATGGAGGAGCGTAAAGTCGAAAGTGATGGTGTCCATTCGGCCCTCCAGGGCATTGCTGGTCCACTCCACTGCCGCTAGGACAGTGTCTAGTTTGGTGGCAATGTCAGGCTGGTTCATTTCCATCGCCAATCCTTGAGTCTGAAGCGGCGCCCCAGTCTGGCCCCCAGGGGATCTTCTCGGTTGGTATTATTATGTAGGCGGCCCATGACAATCTGCTGGGCACTTCCCATAGGGAGTGAGGTAAGGACGTCAAGCCCCAGTGGCCTCTCTATTTCCACCCAACAGCTCTTCTATCAAGTCAATGGCCACACTGTGGTCCAGTGCTATGTCGTCTGCAGGGTGATATTTTTCCAGTCAGCGAGACAGCTCAGTGTCCCCAGCCACCACAGGGCCCCTCTAGACGTCACAGTACTTCTTTGGGAGCCGCGGCTCACCTCTCCAGACAAGCTGCAGCAGTAGAAGCGAAGAGGGGAAGAATCCCGGTCTTCATAGGCATATAGCGCCGATGTGTGGGCTCTGGGGACAGAAGGTATCACTGGAGCTGTCTGGGCTGGCCGCCTCCAGGAACCTCACAGGCAGAGCTCCTTGATGCACACTCGTCTCAGGGATATACCCCTATCAATGGGCTTGAAGGAGCAGGCTTTGCGGTGAGGCCTCTTGGTAACGTAGGACCTTCACCATGACGGTGGCCCCGGACCACACCAAGCCGCGCCTACACAACACCACCATGGACAAGTGAGGGTCCTGGGGACAACAGACCCCTGTGGCCCCCACCACCTGATCGGCTGCAGCAACACTATACAGGCCCTCTACAGCAGCAGATCCCTCCACAAGAGCCGGCAGGCAAAGACTACAATGGGTTGGGCCCCTGCTTTATTCGACCAAGAGGAGCATCACCCCTATGTCAAGAAAGGGCCATCTCACAGGCCAGTTCAACATCCAGCACGCAATACTGCTCCACAGATCTAGGTCCCGGAGGGAGGCCACAGCAGACGAGCCGGGGGTCCCAAAGGACGGAGCAGCGCAGATTCAAGGCACCTCCTTATCTCCCGACGGTTTCAGGTGAGGAGCCCTAGGCCTGACTGACCCCTTGGCCCCCACACCAGCCCAGATGCCGCAGCCTCTGCCCGTAGACCGAGCGCAGCAGCCATGTCACAGAGTGTGCATCGAGTCCAGGTGGGGGCACTAGGTCCGACCAACCGCCACGGCCCCCCACCACAGGGCAGTAACAACAGCTGCAATCGGCCTTGCCCTCTCCAGGGAGCCCCGCCGACTCAGGGGGCAGCAGAGCTTAGCAGTCTTGAGTTCTCTGCAGGAGCCGTCGTGAGGTTTTAATGCAGCCTGGGACGTGCCTCCACATCGCATGCCCTGGCATCTGCCTCGCGCGACCCGGCTCCCGCAGAGTTACAGGCCGCAGCGCCCGGGGCTGTCACAAGTGACCTTCGGAGCTCAGGAGGCCCTCATCAGGTGCCGCCGAATCTCGCAGGCACTGTAGATGCAGGCAGTGAAATCAGCCAATTCCATCGGATGCACAGGATAAACGGGGGATTCACTGCAGAGCATTAGCAAGACATAACACAGATTGTGGAATTCCACCCAACAAGAAGTATTTTCCATAATAGTGACCTTCAATCAATAATTAGAGTCCATTTTAAATGAACAGGTCCGAACTTGAAGTTCTGCAGTGACTTCCACTGTTCGTGTTTCTCATGGTTACCATGCCGTTTTTTGGTCCCTTCTGAATACTCATCGGAATTGACAGACCATTCCAATATATGCTTGAACTAAAGAAACTTTCCTGCTCACACTATATTTCACAAAGACAGGTTTTTGAGCCCTGAAGAAGTCTCATTTTGAGACGAAACGCGTTGGCTAAAAAAGAGGCTAAGAAAAAAAGAAAATCTGCTGTGAATTGGATCGTTTTTCTACTGTTGAAAATCACAATAAAGAATTGAAAGTATACTACTATAAAGTTCAGACCTGTTCAATTGAAATGGACTCTAATTATTGATTGAAGGACACTAACTATTATGGAAAATACTTCTTGATGGGTGCTGATTCCACAATCTGTGTTTTGTATTTGGACTTTGTCCTTAAAGGAACAGATAGGGTTGTGTTCCTTGGTTTCCCAAGCACCATCACAATATTTGTAAGTCACCGGCCATAACAGGTGCAGGTTCTTTGCCTCAACCCTTTTGTCTGCAAGTGTTTTTCATTAGCAAGACATGTCCGCCATCTTCGGCGCTTGGCCACAACCGCAACACGTCAACACTCTTTTTAGAGAATCAATCCGTGTAAAGGCTGGAATTACAGACGTATCGATATTGCAGCTTCTTATTCTAGTCCTAATTATCGTGAGATCACAGATGTGTGCTTTTTAATGACATATTGTTTTGTCTCTTGCATGTACTCTTTTTTTAATTTTGATGTTTCTTTAATGTGTATAACGTTGTGATTTAATTTTAGATTTTATGTCGGGGATGCTACAAATGAAAGGCTATGCATCAAATTATTTATGTATTGTACGATACTATTATGAATAAATAGATTTATATATTTTTAATCAGAAAAACTTTCCAGACTGTTGACCTTGGGTATATGGTTATATTTACCTTATTTGACTGGTGAGAGCTTGAATGTGTATGAGTGAGGTAAGCATTTGGGTGTATAGATCACAATTTTCAATGAGATCTCAAGTGCAATCCAAAGGAAACTCACTTTGTAATACAGATAGAGTTTGAGTTGGTGAACCACCATAAATGGCCTTTTACTCTGCCTCCTAAGTGGGAAAGCTGTCGGGTGTGATCCAATGAAGCCTCAGCAGCCTCTGCCAACACAAACACCTTAGGTCTAGCTATGATCTAGCACATGACTGCTATGCCGGAGTGAGGATCATCCCATTTGCTTATGCCTGGGTGATCCTAACTCTGTTTCCCTGCCTATGAGGACCATGTGTGGCATGGCCCTGAATCTCAGAGAGAAAATACGCTCTTCATCTGGGCTGTTGATGATTTGTTTTTCAAAAACAACCTTCTTCTTTGTAAGTTTGTTGTTGAAAAACAACAGAAATGCTGTACGGTGCCAAAACAAAGTTTCTGTATTCCTTTCTGTCTACAGTAAAGGAGCCAATGTGGTAGATCCACTGTTGACTTGGATCTGTATGGCATATGGGCCTTTGCCAGGAGATCAAAGGCATTACATTGTCATATCTGAGAGCTAAATTAGGTGCGGGGTTTGCAGTCCAGGCTTTTCTGCTACAAATCATTGTTATCCCATGCATTAATCACTTGTTTAAATAGAAGAAAGCCAAAACTGCAAATCCCAGCAGAGGCTAGTTTGTTAAATGAA
The DNA here is from genome assembly GCF_964263255.1 of Lissotriton vulgaris. Classification (NCBI taxonomy): domain Eukaryota; kingdom Metazoa; phylum Chordata; class Amphibia; order Caudata; family Salamandridae; genus Lissotriton; species Lissotriton vulgaris. The sequence goes on along the minus strand of NC_141685.1, from coordinate 1,770,429,770 downwards.
AACCCAGTACATGAAACACTGTGCCCTATAGACAGCGAGGCAGAAACCCTAACATACGTGTGTTTTAGAGTGCATGATTCCAAATCATTGTTTACATATGTACCTTCTATAATACACCTCATTGACCGGTAACAAATAGCGAATGTCTTGTATTACTAGCATAATTATCATCACTGTGTAGATGACGTGTACTACTGCTTTATATCCTTTAGGGACCAAATTAGTTCATATAGTGGAAGCTACCCACTAATTAAATTTGCTATTTTCCAGGTTCATGGTGTGGTCAATGACACAATAAACTTTGTAAAGAATATTATTACAACAGAAATCAACAGTGCTACAGACAATCCTGTATCCTTTTGGCATGCTCACTCAAATCTTTGAAAATGTAATAATAAATGAATTGGGTACACTTAAAACAATCATAACAAATACACTGAATTACTGAGTGCAAAACAATGTTCTTGTTTATGGCTCTCAAAGAGAGCATCTATTGTTTATTTCAGTTTCTGAATCTCATAACCCACTGCTATGACATAGTAACATTTAACCACTGTTGTGATGTCATAAAGGTCTTCAGGCCAGGCTGACCGCCTTTCCTGAGAGGAATTAAGGCAGGAAAGGTGTTGGGGGTAGATCAAGAATGGCAAGTAAGTCTTTTTTGTTTTCTTTTTAACCATTTGAACAGGAATACAGAGACCATGTTATGTATGGTCCCCCCATTCCTCACTACTGCATAGCTGTTCAAAAACGGGCCAGGAGATTTTGGGGGCCATACATAACATAAAATTATAGATGGATAAAAGTGAATTAGGGGGGTGTTTCTCACCTTGGGGTTCTTAGTGACATCATAGACCACTAGCGCTTCACTCTGGTTGTCCATTTTATGTCACTCAGAACCCCTTGGTGAAAAACATCCCTGTAATTCACTATTCCCCAACCATAATTCTATATGTTGGTGAGTCAGTGGGATGTATTTGTTAAGGCCTGCAGTGTTTATGAAAATTGCTGGCTGGTTACCCGGATCCTGGACAGTTTGGATTGCGAGTGTATGGAAAATCTGGGTAAAGCTGGGGCTGAAGCAGTCTGGGCTGATCGGTCTGTTAGCAGAGTTTCTCAGAACAATATTTAGATAAACTACTGACAGTAAGTTGACATATTGCTGTCACCTAGGCCCCGAACACATGAGCATCAAACCCATATGATGAGTGGAGGAAATGCTCATCACGTGATCTAACCCTCTGAACGAAGTTTATTACCTCTCATGCTCTTGACATTACAATGTGTCCATGGTACCTGAAGCATAAACATTTGATCCAATAAAGTTACAAACAATGAAATACATTTTATATCATTTTCCCATTAGTATTAGTGGGTGGGCACATTTCATTTTAAAACATGGTAAGCAGATGCAAAACCTCAGGCATATTCACACTCGCCTGACATAGATTTATAAAAAGGCAGCATGCAGGTGCAAAACATTGTACTCCTTGTTCCTTTCAGAAGTGGGAAATGTGAAGTGTGTGTGTGTTTTACAGTACCGCCCAGCACTGCCTCTTGCTGGGCAATGTAATTACCTTAAGTCTATTTGAAACAAGTTAATTACACTAACAGTACCCTGCCAATGCCTGAAACAAACTTCTCCAGCAGGGGGAGCCTGCAAGTGTGGCTTCTGCCTGCTAGAGCTCCATAAAGGTGCCTCATAAAGAGACCCCAGCTTGGGAATTTGCTATCAAGATCCCTGTCGGCGGCCCAGGAAATGTTATTATGTTAATGTAATGACATGTAAGATGATTAAAATGCATGGTTCCTGACCATGAGGTTTTAAGCTTTTTCCTTTCTCCTGCACATTGGCTTTGCAAGCAGAAGAAAACAAGCAATGGCATAGCCAATAGGTCTCGCCTTTTGGAACTATACGTTTTTAGCCGTGCAGCATATTATCTTGGGTGCTGTGCTATACAATTTCTGCACACTGGGTCATGCAGTCCGATTCAGGAATACATGTGTGCCTTAGGTAACAGAATTAAATCTTGGTTGGTGCAGTGGAGAATAGAGACTTGTGTAGTTTTTAGTGCTATGAGGTCAGAACCTGTGTGAATGTAAGTTATTTAAAACTTGCATTACACGCAGTATAATATAGACTGCTACAAAAAGGTTTAAGAAAAAATGGTTCTTTCAAAATATAGATTTTAGTAATACCCAGACTGTACATAATGCGATTTTCTTTTTTTATTTTATTTTATAAAACTGTCCCTTCAATCCTTAGTCAAGGATAAGCATGCACTTCATAGCTCAGTTGTTGCACTATTAATTACAAATAATAATTTTTTGTCATCACAAAGTTTCCAGTAATTCCCCAATTAAAGCCAGTACGGACTCATCATTTACATTTGCAGTTATTAATGTAACCGTAATCTAATAAAAATGCTTACCTATAAGGATTGTGACCATTTGTTTAAAATAAAATACGTCAAAAATTAAAATAATAATAAATGATACCTAGAAAACAAATTGAAAGAATAGATTGGACTATCAGCTCTGACATTGAAGCAGGCTTCTTTCTAAGCAGATGTGAACATTTAAAAGAGAAATGCTCTCACTCCTAGTGAATAAAACCAATGGCAGAAGTGGACTGATCTTTTAGCTCGTGCAGAAGGCTGTAGTGGGCAGACACATTCTCATTTTGAACAGACCAATGATTGAAGAGGGCTGACCAAAGGTCTGCGTGTATGATACATGTATTTTTATTAGGATGTATTTCTTTCTTTTAAAATAGGAGTTTGGAGAAACAGCAAAAGCAGGCTCTAAGACAGGCATGAAAAAAACCCAACAGGCTCACAGCATAGTGAATGTGCGTTATAGTCTTTACATATAAATAGAAGTATGAAACATGAAGAATTGTTTGTTTTATACTATATTGAACAAGAGTGCCCTGTAAGGAGTTCTTGAAATCAGAGATACAATGAAAAGCTTCCATAAACAAAGCTACTTATTACAATCCAAGGAGTGCTCTGAATCGATGCAAGCTGCAGTAGTGACTAGTATCAATGCTATACGACTTCCCTTGACCAGTTATCTAGCAGAAACGTCTTGATTTAACGTGCTACTGACGCTTCTGCAGAGGAACATCTGAAGTACAATAGCATGCACCTTCGAGACAACAGGAAATTCACACTGCACAAACGATAGTCCGGAATTAGAAAAAATCCTGCTGTATATGTCCTTCTGATTTTGGATGATGGGGTCTAGGTGGGAGAGGGGAACTCTTCAACAGCCTTATTTCTTCAGTAGAGTCATGGTCATGTTTCCCTTAAGTAATGTAGAGTTGATTGGTGTCTGCACAAATGTATGAGACGTAAACGTGCACTGGGGTGCTTTACTCCCCATTATCAGGCAAAACCCTCAAGAGAAAAATTGGGAGGGGCAACCCTCACAGTAAATTTAGACAACCGGTGACGTGAGCCAACCCACTACCCCAAAGTATATGCTGAAATGGGCAATAGAAAAATGAAAATGATACTACAATAAACAAATGGGTTAAGCCAGGTTGGTTTCTCATCAATAAATAATTTTATTAAAATCAAAAGGTAATGGATAAATCTAGGACTTTTTGATTGTACTAAAATAAATTGCCTAACGCCAGACCTAAAATGAAACAAGCATTTACAATGCAACGGTCTCGCCTTTGCAAAAGTTAGAGCTATTGGCATTGTAAATTACAACATTTTTATTTGTGTTGGTTTTGAAAACAGATAAATAAATGGCATTGTCATTTACAATGCCAATAGCTTAATCTCTCGCAAATGCCACACACAAACACAAAGACCCACACACACAGATCCCCACACACCCACACAGCCCCCCACACACACACACAGAGCCCCACACACACACACAGAGAGCCCCCCACACATAGAGAGCCACACACACACAGAGCCCCACACACACACACAGAGCCCCACACACACACACAGCCCCACACACACAGAGCCCCCCACACACACACACACACAGCCACACACACAGAGCCACGCACACACACACAAATCGGTTGAAGCATGCAGAGGAGTAACAGATACTGAATCGCAAATGAAAAACCTGCGTTAACCTAGCTGGTATTTAACAGCGATGCTTTAAATCTAGAGTTGTCAACTGACGGACCATAGACCTTTCGTTAGATGGGTTACTACACTAGAAGCCTGGGGCTCTGCCTACATGGAATTATTTTGTGGGGGGAGGGCTAGGAATTAGGAATGCTCAGCTTGTTGCGTTTTAAGTCCCTGGGCGGGGGGGAATGTTCTGGAAGCAATCTGAAAATATAGCAAGGGGGTTAAATCAACCTGGTGGTCTGTTCTGGAAGGGCGGAGAGAGAGCTCTGGTGGCAAAAGAAAAGCCAGTTCATGCACGTGATGTGTGGGCTACACAAGGGACAATGTTTGGGATTATAAATTGTCTACATGGGAGTGAATTTAGTCAATCCCCCGCCCCCCACCGCTTGTCAGTCTGGGATCAGTGTTCTGCGTATAAACCCTACAACCCCAGAGGAAGCACGGTAGTGGGCAGCTATTGCAGGTTACTCGGATCAATGCAAGACAAACGATAAAGGTATCCATTTACAGGACAATGCCCAACACATGAACAGCCGTATATTCAGAGGATCACGCAGCAAGACCTAAATGGTAGCTAGGATCCCTTTCAGGGGGTGCATTTCCGAGGTTGCTAATCTGCGAGGGTCCGTCCGCTGACAGCCACACCCAGTGCAATGCGTACGTGTTTCACCACCGGTCTTGGTGCAGATTCTGGGGCGCCCGAGTTTGCGGCGCTTAGAGGACCCCGGATGAACCTCTGAGCATAAAGGACTAGATGCCGAAGCAGGTTAATGCATAAGGGACAACGAATTCCCCGGGGCGACACACCCGCATGGAGGGATAGACCAGAATCTATGTGATGTAGGGTTGGGTTTGGGCGGGATCGGCTCGCTTCCTTGGAGGACTCTCTCCACACAGAGTTGTGGGACAGGAGCTCTGTGAGGTTCAGATGAGGGGATGGCGTGGGCGAAGTCAGCCCTTTTCTGGGGTGGAACCGCATCACGTGGTCAGCGGTGCGACCCTCTGAAGTCTTCCTCCTTCCCCAATCACCTCTAAGCGCAACACAGCACAGGAGCTGTGCGAGGCACGGATCTTGTTGCTTTAAGGGTTAAATCTTACAACTTGGACTAGAGACTTGTCACCTCTATTGAGAGGGTTTACATAAGGCAAGACCCAGCACTTCACTGTGCGTTACAATAGGGATTAAAAGACGGAAATTGTCTCTTCATTTTTAAAAACCCACTCTAACGCAAAGGGGTGGAAATATCTTGAGAAGCGAAAACGGTTAAACAAGGCTGTAACACTCAGTCCTAAAACACCAGCGACGGGGGGAAAACTGAAGACTGAAAGAAAACCGAAGTAAGCGCAGACGCACAGTAAGATTTTTGTGGTGAAGGAACAACACATGGAACAAGCAGGGGGTGGACATGGTGCAAACAATAATTAAGTTAGAACCGAAGGTGGGACACTGGGACAGGTCGAGGCTACATCTTTAAATACCCGGAATGCTACTCTTTTTTGATACAAGCCATTTCAGATCTAGAACGGTGTCTTCTTTAAACATCCACAAACTCGGGAATAGCAAGGACACTCAAACTCTGGGGGGGGGTGGAGAGTATAGTACATTAGAGGAGAATAGGGGTTTGAAAAGGCGCTTAATTAGATCCATTAGTGGGTCAAAAACCTCAAACCAAACATGGTTCAGCGTTCTAATGCAGTAGCTACACCCCACAAAAATAAAACAAGAAATACATGGAAAACAAAACTGTATTGAAAATAAGTCCCTGGGTACATGTCAAAACAATTACAAGAACATCCGCTTACAATACACGGGTACAAATGCTCTAAAATGCTAACAAATTCAGGACCATGTTGTGAAGTTATAACAAGGCAGACGGGGGGGTGCTTTTGCAGTTTGATTCTCGCTAAAACTATACGGGGAGTATAACCTGGACGTCAGCAAGCGCAGGGAGGGGGAAACGGAGTTCTCGTGAGGAGGGAGCGTTGAGGCCCGACTTGCTAGCATAAAAGGTTCCTTATCTTCTGTATGGGGCCATCTGGACCCATAAAAAAGATAAGAAACATTTTACGCAAGCAGTAAGTTAAGGAGCCCCGTATGGAAAGGACGGGGCTTAGCAAGAAAGGAGAAAATCACTAGGACCTCTTCTCCAATTGCTGGCCACCGTTTAGGAGGCCAGCCAATGGAGAAGAGGGGCGGGGCTTAACCCTCGCTAGTGAAGTGCACTCTAAAACATAAAATCTTGCGAGCTCGACTGGGCATGTAGCTCGACTGGGCATGTGCGCAGTACGCCACGTGAGACCTAAAAACAAACCTATCAGAGGAAACTGGCAGAAGCTCCAATCATATCCAATCATACCAGGAGAGGAGTAGGGAGGGCTATAAAGGCATTCGCTAGGAAATAGATTACGGTTAAAATCCGCCTGCCAATTATTCAGAAGTCTGTTTTTTCGGACCACAGATCAGCTGAATTGCAGCATTAATTGGTTGTCATGGCATGCATTTGAAGTTGACAGTCTTGTCCAAAGACAATTGATAAGTCATGCAGAGCTGCTTTCACCAGCTGCTACCACTAACATGAGAAGATGCCCAATGCCCACAATCCAACAGGCCTAATGAACGACGTAGCAACACGGAGAACACTTCTACTTGCCGTATGGCACCAGCAATACATTTATGTTTACAGTCTACACAATAGGCACAAAGTACAGCCAGCCCAACACTCGTGTTCTCCAAAGTAATAGGGCAAAGCCAAGGACACCCTATTCCCAAACAGCTCTGAAACCTGTAATATGACAAACTACAGTGAAAAGGAAAAGCAACAAATAGAGTGCAGTCTGTGGCCTCCGTAGTTAAGACACCACTTTCAAATATCAGCCACCAAACCATGAACGGAAGTTCATACACGTCGAAAAATGAATGTAATGAACAGGCGTTCCCATGCCTAGGGGAGGGGCACCCTTAGTTGCCCCATGGGGCTAAGCTTCCTCCTCCGGGCCCCAGTACAAAAAGAAGGGGGTTGGTGGTGAGGTCTTCGTGACGTGAGGTATCATGAAAACGAAACCTATGAGAAACGAAACTTAGCAAGTATTTAAGGCTGGGCCCAGGGGTGTTTCATTCTCTTTGTCCCCTTGGGCTGCAGCCTGAGCTTCAGGAGCGTCGTCGACCACCTTCCCACCCGGCAGAAGAGCGTGGCTTCACGGAGGCAGAGCGCTGACAGTTAACAACAAAGAGGGATGCACAACAATGGAGGTGCAACCATTCCATGGACCCCAGGAGGGGGTAGATTCCACGGGTGTAGTGGGTCAGCGGGGAGGAGGGACCGACCTGGCGGTGGTCCTGGACTCTACTGCCCTAACCCACAACGTATGGACTCAGTAGTATCTTGGGGAGGTGGCCTGTGTTCAGGTACCCTGGTGGGCCGGTGCGGTATGCGGTGCCCTGAATGTCAAGTAACGGTTGGCTGTAGCGCGTTGGGGCCTGACGGCGCAATGTGCGCAGCACAGTTGGACATTGGTGGCCGAGAAGGCCAAGTTCAAATGTATGTCCAAGTTCTAGTGTTCGGCCGAATCTAAAAGTTAAAGTGCAATGGTTAAATGTACAGCCAAGCTGTGTACGGTCGAATTAAAGTGTGATCTTGTACCTAATTTCCTTACTGCCGTTGACATGTGATGCAGCTAAGTGTGATGCTGTGAATAATTCTTATATACAAGAAGCAGATCTTTGTTTGGGAATGGTCTGTGGTAAATTGACTAGCGTAATGTGAATAAAAAGGCTACGCCATGGACAACCGACCCTGAGTCTGAGAGTTATTGGGCGTTGCCGGTGGTAAGGTGAAGGAATTTTGGGAGGAGGGAATGTCACGTTGTGCGCACACTATAACAATCTTTCCACTCCATAGGCCCCCGACAGTTTTTAAACTTTATTGGGCCGAAGATTTAGTCTGATGACCTTCCTATTTCATTAGAAAAAGGATGACAAAGACAAAAAGTGAATATTCCTTTCACAGAGAAACCTATCCTGTTCAAAGAAACACCAGGCTGCGTGAACGCCTCCCAGGTAAAGATTGGATCGTCTATGTTTAGCCCCCTGCATTATATTCACTGCGAATTTCAAGCTTTCATGCCATCAGCCAAGACTCCTGGTATTCCTTGTCGCTTCTAATGCAGAAGCAAGCACAAACAAAACAGCCCGAGCACTGCCAGTAGAACCAGATCAGACTTAATTAAACATATCTAATTTCCCAATCAAGGAATGCAGGATGCAGTCACAATAAACCTTATTTAGAAAAGTAATTCAGGAATATTCAAGTAAATGTAATTGCAAAAAGCAACCAAAGTACGTGCGTAAAGCATACATTTTCTGGAGAAAAATTCAAATAAATCAATTGACGGGTCCATGAATGATAGGTAGCATGATCGACTCCTTGAGCGAGTTTACATAAATGCTCTGTCTTTACTCTTTAAATCACTTTGATTTATTTAATTAGGAGGAATTTTATTTGTTAATCACAAACCATCCATGCCTTTTAAAGTGTACCAGTAAGGCGATTTGTGCCCCTTGATTCTTCTTAGTTGGAACATTGTGGATCCTGAATGTTAGGATCTGTATCCTTTTGGTCAAGATTTTGTGATTGAAGCCTGCCTATTTTTGGCTCTCCGTGGGTTACTAATTCTGCCTACGTCCTTAAGCTTTGTTAAGTACCTTGTGTTCGATCAACAACCCTTTTCTTAATGGCTTAGTAGCCCTGAGGTAGGAAGACTGTCAACACAGAAGGCGCATAGACTCTATTGACCCCCCTTCCCCCATATAAAATACATATTGGAGCACCGGTTCATGTGTCATCTTATGTATAGGCACTTATCACTTTTTTCTTCACTTTTTTTGGGCACCCTTCAATTCTTTTGTTTGAAATATTTATTTGCAATTTTCATTGGTTTTTGCAATTAGTTATTTGAATATTCCTGAACTACTTGTGTGAATACAGTTTGTGTATGAATTATGCATCCCTTCATTGGCAAATTATGTATGTTTAAATAAATCCACAGTGAACCAATTTGATTGTGATACTTTTATTTGCATTTCAAACACCTCGGATTAAGCCATTAACTCTGTGTAGTTTAGTAAATGCCAAATACATTTTTAAGATGTTCTTAAGAAATTATGAATTTATTAGCATTTTAAACACATCTTTAACATTTTCTTTTCTTTAGTTACTCCTGTGTACAATGATGGGATGTTATGTGAGGCATTTATAATGTTTGACTACCCATGAAGAGAAGATGTGAGAGGACTGATCTTTACGCTCCACATTGAGCATGAGTTGTATCAAAGAATATCAGAGATGGTTACTTGGTCTAGCCAATTAGACTTTAATTTTCTTCCCGGGGAAAGTGGCCATGTACCTAGAGGGATTGAAGGGAGTAGTGTGCATTGAGGGGTGTTAACGTTTTATGGCTGGTGAGTGGGCAATTTAGGGGTTTAAAATCTCCACATTTTCTTTCAACGTGAATAAGTAGTTTTCTGCACATGAGGGGGTCAGTTGCTGTCCTGATGTTTGCTTGGCGAGAGTTCCTGAGACGTGGACCTGCTCTGAAAGTTATCTTCTTACCAAACAACAAGGGATCATATTGGGAGACCAGATTAGGTCTATTTTGAACTATATTCCGTTTTTCATGATAGGGACTGGTTAAAATAGACTTTAGTGGAAACCCAACTAAGTAATATGAAATGGATCAGATTGTTCTAGACTCAATATTACTTCAGGTTCTATGCAAAGGGCAACAATTGAGGCCATCCATTCTCTAACCATTCTTAAAACATAGCATATTACGTTTCTTGCTCGTAAATCATTCTTTGTGCATAAACACGTTTTTTTAACAAAGGAACCTTGTTTCAAAGGGGAGCTTAACAGACGTGGCCCAAACTGATTAGTGACTCAAATTTAGTCCTATCTTAAATATTTGAAAATTAGACCGATATATTTAAACAATTCTTTATAAACTAGGGTGAAAATGTTCGGTTTGTTTTGCTCACTTTGCAAATCTGTAGCTTGGAAAAAATCTTTTTACGCAATTTCCCAATATATAAGCAATGAAAGATAGCTACAAAAATGGTACCCAGTGCTGCTGCATATTTGTCACAGGTGCAAAACTGTATGGCTTAGTCTTAACATATTCAACATTAAAACACTGGGTAATACATCACCATTCACCAATATGCATATGAAACAACCAAATACCTGACAAATATATTCTTATGACAATTTGGTGCTACATTTACTCTTGGAATTCTAGAAATGTAAGTGGACTCCTTTTGCTAATATTAAATCTAAACAAAATATAATTTATTATCCCTAACCTGAGAATTCCTTCACATACACAATTCTGACTTCAACATCTTACTACATCCTTTAAATCCATCTTGCATGTGATTGGTTGCTTTTTTTAACAGAAGCCCAAAAATGTGATTGTGGAACTCACCGCTGACCAATCTGCTAAGGTCATAGATTAGAACCAGAATCTATTTTGAAATCTGCATTAACACCTAGACAAGCCCTTAATTGAAATTCCCAGAGAAAAAAAATAATCTCTTAAATTAAGCATTCACAGACCGAGTCCCCAAACTCCAGAAGCACGAGCATTCTCTGGATCCAGCAACAGCTGCGCACTCTTCCATATCTCAAGCTGTCCACTGATGACTACATAAAATTCTAATATGACGCCTATTGGTCGAAAAGGGGATATGGAATAAGGGTGAGAAACCGACACTAGACGCCAAAACACTGACTGGCCACTTTTGCTGGACACTGATATTTGCAGGGCTAAGTAGATATATAAAGGCAATAAAGCCATTTTAATAACATGCCATCACAAATTTGCATCTAACTGTAATAGTGGAAGGATATACTACAGTTCTTTCTCTGTGTAACCACTCTGTGTTCTGATGTGAAACGCACTACTCCTAAAACTTAAACATTAGAGATAACTACCTTACATATACACTCATCATCACTTCTCTATATTAGTGAAGCTAACTACCTTGAGCTTCTTGGCTCCACTCTGTGGAAGATGAGCTTAGTTCCTACTTGACTCTAGTGCCACTGCAAAACATAATTAATATGTACTAATATTCTGTGATGCCCATCTTCGCTATTTATTTATACTGAAACCCTGAAAAATGTGCAAACAATCATGTGTACATTTTCTGTGTGTTATTGTCTTTTTCCTGATAATTCTTCCTATTCTGTCAAAAGATGAAACCCCAATTGTAATGATAAAATCTTAGTCTTTAGAAATGTGAAAAATTAAAATGTTTAATTACTTTAAGTTCATTTTTGCCACATCTACTCAACCCTCAGAAAGCTTCTCTGTATTCTGAATTTACCTCAAACAAATTCCAAAGAGAGCAATTGTTAATTTCTCTTTGAAATGTAAAATCCAAAATCCATGCAGCCAGGTCTTGACTGCTGCAACATTGTATCACAATTGCTTAGCAAGGAACACTAGGGACAAAATCATTAATTCATGGACTGGAGGAGAATGTAGTACGTTGTTGGGCCAGTGTCGGATATTGTATTCTCACATCTGTACACACCTCACAGGAAGCAGAGCTGAAACTTCTCAAGGATAACCAGCCTTTCCTTCTCTGCAATGGGCTCAGCACTAGGGGATCTGTAGTATTGCTCCCTGTGTCTGCCAAATCCTAAGCTGTAAGACGTATCTCTTGGTATTCATCCTGATGCTCTCCGGAGGGTGTAGAAAGCTCACCTCTTCAACATTCATTACGCAGATTCTTTGCCTTACTGCATCTCTCTGTAGGATAATCAAGTCTCTGGCTGCTTCTCCTTTTCTGATAGTATTAATTCTCCTGTGTTGGTAGTGAAGTGTCACTATCCTTCTGGGTAGGTTTGAACAGCAAAAAATAAGAGTGATGGGTGTTGTCTGAATGGATTTCAGCAAGGCCATTACCTAGATTTTACATGGATGCTTCGCATGAGTGGGAATCGGTGAGTGGGTATGAACTTACTGCTATTGGTGTGTCTGTGGTTTCAGGAAAGGTAACCTGAAATTTGGAGTGGGCGTATGAAAGATTATATTGGAGTGGGAGTAGGTGCAGCAAAGATTATGTGGATGATGTCATGAGTGATATCATTTGAGATGTCATCAGTAATGTCATCAGTGATGTCACTGACCATGTCATGAGTGATGTAATATGTGAACTCATCAGCAGTGCATTGCAGGGGCGTGAGTTGTAGTTAGCTCAGCTAACTACAACGGCTGAATTTCACAGGTTCTGTGCAAGTGAAATGTCAGTCTATAATGTTCCTGTGACCTGTGTTTTTTTTTCCATGACTTTCTAAGGTTTTTTTAAATTCTAATTCCTAACTATAACGTACCTGTAACCTTTGTTTTTTTTCTGTTCATTTCTAAGTAGTATTTGCATCTGCAGAGTGGTGGAGAAAGAGGGCTGGGCCTCCGACCATCTCTCAGGAATTCTGTTGCATATGACTTACAGGCGGTACCAGGAGGTCTTCTTGGCCCCCAAGATCCCTCAGAGATAAAGTGGACTTCATCCCCCAACCAGTAGTGCGCCAGGAGGCACGTTTGCAAAGTGGTGGATAAAGGGGGGCGTGGCCTCCGAAGACCTCTTAGCAATCCCACTGCGGGGGACTTACTGGAGGTTACAAGAGGGGTAGTTGGCCCCAAGGGCGTCCTTGTGGGCCAACTACCCCTCATGTTAGCTCCAGTAAATCCCACACAGCAGGATTGCTGAGTTTTGCTAGCAGGTCATGCCCCCTTTCTCCACCAGTCTTCAAACGCACCTCCTGGTATGCTCTTGGTTGGGGTATGTAGTCCCCTTCACTGCTGGAGGTACTTAGGGGCCAACTAGCCTACCTGTTACCTCCAGTAATCCCCACAAAGGATTTGCAGTATATGCTCGGATTGCTCTAGCTAGTGGCTTAATAAAAAAGGCTAAAAGGATAGGGGCACCCCTGCCTCATGCCAAGCATTCAAGCATTAAATGTATTTTCCACACTTCTACTGACTTGATGATGACCCCAGCTTCGGCTTTACAATAGATATTATATATATATATATGTATATGTATATATGTATATGTATATTTATATATATAGGTATATACACATTTTTTCTGTGGAATAAAAAAATCTGGAAAGTACCACCTTGTGTACGCCTCACTTTATGCTCCAGTAGAGAAAGGAGCGTCGTACAAGAATATATATGTGACCAAGAGCCTGTGTGCTCGAAACGCGTCTTCTTTGTGCCCAATAAAGAATACCTTAAAACTTACCCGGCTGGTGCGGCTTGTCGTTCCCTCACGGTGCTGTGCAGGAAGTTTGAGAGAATATATATATATATATATATATATATATATATATATATATATATATATATATATATATATATAATCTTACTTGTCATTACTGTCTGATTATGGATTTAACCGGTGATTTATTTTTGTGGTATGTTACCGTCAGATGTATTTATTTATATATACTGTGGCAGTATGTTTTCACTATCTATCAAGTCACATGGCTCACTACGTCACTGTGAAGGGGTGGTCACCTTTTGAAACTGCATTTAAAAAAGCATTGAGTCCTATGTACATGTTGCAGCGTGAACAAGGACATACCTTGCCAGAAACGTGTAGCTGCTTTCTGTGTACCGAATAAAAATACCGATATGCTGATGTTGCGTGGTCCGTCTCCCTTCTGTTTGCTGGTGTGCTGAGCAGGCGCCGGAAACACTGAGAAATTCAGAGGAGTCACGTGTTTCATGTTTAACTGAGGTGGATTTGTCTCCGTAACGGACCCCTTCCTCGCGTTGTGGAAGCCGCCTTCAAATCGCTTTGTTTGGATACGTCCTGTTGGGAATCCCGGCGGCTGCCCCCTGGTCGGCAAGTTACAAACGAAACACTGAGGCGCGTTGGCGGTTGAACTGCGGTGTGGTTCGTGTCGGCTGGCGCGGCATACCGAGCGGATCCTGCCTATGCTAATCGGTGAGTAAAACGGAGCCTGTACCAGGTGGGGAAGTCTCACAGCATAACTCTTTGTGTGTACGTGCTGCGGAAATCGGGTGGCTATCCGGTGTTAGACTGAACGCACTACACTAATTCGGATAACATATAACACAGAAAGAAAAACAATATGTCAGACGAGCTTGACAAACAGCGAGAGGAAGCTGCTGTTAACATGTTTAATGATGTAACCAACGAGAGTAGCAATACTAGAGTGCCTAACAGAACTACTCAAAGTGAACAAACAAGAAATTTGAAAACTATATTCAAAGAGTTAGAAAAGTTGAAGAAACTCGAGTGCACAAAGTGGTGGGAGCACAAATCTCTAAGCAAGTATGAGGAGGTTGGACGGGTCCCTCGTGGACTACGTATCCTTTTGGCCCCAAGCTTTGAGAAACCAGATCCCGCCATGTTGCAGGAATGGGGGGAAAGCAATTTGGCGGCCTCCATGAACTTGGTCTGTATTCTAATAAAGTATGCCGCTAAAGACCGAATCAGGCTGCTTGAGGAGATCAGAAAACCGAACTATCCACATATGCTGAAGGGGAAGAAATGAAAAAACTATCGGATACTATGAATGAGAGGTTGAAAAAGCACGAGGAAAAAATTAAAATTCGAAAGGCAACTAAGTTTACTCTTGACGCTAATGATTACCGTGATGGGAAAATATTTACATTTTCACGGAAGTATGATTCAGTCAAAAGACAAGCCTTTAGTAAAAAGAAAAATGCCATTGATGGATCTACTACGGCTAAAACGGTCGCTACTATGAAGGCTAGTACAAATGCTGGCTCATATAGTGGCTCTATACAATCTACCAGCACGGGTGAAAATGCACAGAATGATGAAACTGTGGAGAGCAGCAGCTTGGACTCCGATGCGAGCTCATTGTTAAGCAACTCCAGTGAAAATTTAACCTCCTCTTCCTCTATAAATTCGGATTTAAACTTGGAAGGACTAACCAAACTCAGCTTGCAACAGGAAATGGATTTTATAGTGGAGGAAAGATTACAGACTTTGAAGCCAGGGCCAAGGCAATAATTACCGCCAACAGACAAAGAAGGAACAAGCGAAGAAAAGAAAGGCGCAAGCGGCAACAACGGCGCCCAAACACAAACCAGAAAAAAGAAACCATGGGTGAGACGCCGCTAAATGATAATACGATAATAAACCTTTCTAATGTAACACTAACCAAAGCAGAGAAACAACTGCTATCATTAGGCTTGAATTTTTGCCCTGTTCAGAGTTTTAATTACACAATGACCAGAGTAGATCTGTTCTTTTTCATAAGAAAATTAAAACTAAAGAAACATTTTGCGCTCAAAACCATCAAAGGCTCATCCAATGATAATGACAATGACACATCTGAGGAATCAATGATTGACAATTTGAACATGTTATCAGCATCGGATGTACATACCTTCTTGGATGCAAATGACCTAAACACCTCCACTAATGATACTGAGGCGGACTTAGATGCCTCCACACAGGCAAGGCTTAGCAGAATATCTGTCTTGCAAAAGGGAGCGGGCCTCAGTCCGTTTAAAAGCAAATCCAAATTTGTTCCCGTAACACCCAAAGACGCTATCGACGTCTTCCATGACTGTGTAATAAGTGACATCAAGAAATTATACAAGCAAACTAATTCCAAATCGAAAAGGAAAGTTTCATTTATGAGAAGAGAATATGGCAAATTAATAAAGAAACTTGGAGAAAATCATGAATTAGTAATAAAAAAATCTGACACGGGTGGTAACCTCGTGATTTGGCCCAAACAAGATTACATTTCTGAGGCCAAGCGACAACTTTCAGATCCCTTGTGTTACAAAGTCTCCAGCCAGAAAGAATACCTCCATGCCAAGAGTGAACTACAACGGTTGCTATCCCAATGGAAGAGAGAAGGACTGATTTCCACAGAGGAATACAAATTCATGAATACAGAATTTCCAATAATGCCATCTTTGTATTTGATTCCGAAGGTGCATAAAGGAGTTACACCAGTACCGGGGAGGCCAATTGTTTCTGCCATTAAAAGCATGGGCGAAAACGTTGGCCAATATATTGACTTCTTTCTTCAAGATATTGTGAAAAATCTTGATAGCTATGTTCGCGACACCAGTGATTTCTTGGACAAGATTGCCTGTATTGATTGGGAAGACAACATGTGGCTGATCTCGTTGGACGTTGAATCGTTATACATGAGTATCAACCACGAACAAGGCATGAATGCAATCAAATATTTCTTGGACAAGAAACCCATGGCTTTCTACGAGCATAACAAGGTCATATTGGGACTAATTCACTGGTGTTTACATAATAATTTCTTCACATTTGGCAAAGACATTTACAGACAAATGAGAGGGGTGGCGATGGGGGCCTGTTTCTCCCCCAGCTATGCGTGTTTACACGTAGGCTGGTGGGAGGAGCAGGTCCTCACCGCTTTACACTCCACTACCATGAGGGAACATGTTGTTTGTTATCTGAGGTATATAGATGACATATTCATGGTGTGGAAAGGGTCCAAAAATGAGGTTTTGTTGTTTATAGAAGATATGAATGATAACTCCATGAATCTAAAGTTTTCTGTTAACATCAGCCAAATCAGGATGCAATTTTTGGACGTGGAGATCTATGTGTTTGATGCCAAGCTTAGCACTACACTCCATAGGAAGTCCACTGCTGGCAACATGACTTTACATGCTGCCAGTATGCACCCGAAACATACCATCATGGGGATACCCTATGGAGAGATATTAAGACTCAAACGAATCTGCAGTTCCCCTTCTGACTACAAACAATGTTTAGATGAATTGTTAGCACGATTAAAAGTCAGGGGTTATTCTGATAATATTCTTAGGAAAGCAGTGGAAAAATCAGAACTTAGATCTAGGGAAAGTCTATTTCCTTCACCACAGACACAGTCAGAAGACAACAAAATTCCTGATACCCAACAAGATGGCCCAAGGATGATTACAGCTTTTAGCAGCAAGGACAGGAAATTAAAGGCAATTTTTAAAAAGAATTGGCCTATAGTGTTAAGTGACCATATACTGAATACCAGGTTGCCAGCCAATCCTATCATCACTTTCAGACGGGCGAAAAGTATGGGGTCCGCTTTGGACAAACCTGCCCCTGAATTGAAAACTAAAACCCCTTGGTTAAAACCTTCAAAAGGTTTTTTCAAGTGCTCCAGCTGCCGCGCTTGTAGATTTGGCATTAACACCTCGCAATATTTAACTCCTTTTGCTACAGAGCCAAAAAAGATCACAGGCAACTTTAATTGCAAAACAGACTTTGCCGTGTATGTCCTGACGTGTACCTGCGGATTACGATATGTTGGTAGTACCAAGCTGCAGGTACACGTCAGGATTCTACAACATTTGCGCGCGATTTTGCACAGTGACCATGCCTATCCGGTGGCCCGGCATTTTAAAAGAGCACACAACAAAGATTTATTGTGTTTAAAGTACTTTGTGATCGGTGCTATACCACCCCTGAAAAGAGGAGGAGACAGGGAATCACTTCTAAGACAGCTGGAGACTAGAATGATATTAGAGCTAGATACACGTTGGCCGAACGGATTGAACAATATTGATGAGATGCATCACTTTTTGTAATATATTGTTTTGTTCTTCCGTTTATTTTTGCCTGCATATTTCCCCAGACCCGTACCCATTGTCTTTCCTCCCTCTTAGTTAGGTTCCCTATTTTGAGGTTGAGGGCGGGTCTGAAAACATTTCCTCTTGCTGCTTCATGTAAATAATTTGATAATCTTTCCTTTTTGTAAATATGAAGATGTAAATATTTTGTACAGAGAGATATATATATTTCATATGTCTATATCTGTATATACTTGTGTATTTTTCTATTTTTCTACTTTTCTATATTGCATTCTATCTTTCTATATTGTTTTCTACTTGATAGGACGTAGGATATCTTAGATACATACATGAAATCACCATATATAAATTTTTGTGGGTTTTACATTCGCTAATAGAGGTGTATATATATTCTATTTAATGGTTTGTATATATATATATCATCAATTGATTGTCACCAATCTAGGTGTATTTATAGGATTTCATAATATTTTAATTATTTATGCTATTTATTATTATTAAGGTACGAACCATGCACATAGAATGGAGTGGTAATCAGTTATACCCATATGAAACTGTGATGTGCTTAGATATGGTCTTTCATACTTGGATTAATGAATGGTATTGCACTTTATCTCGTACAGCTTTCTCTTCCTTGCACTTTTTTCAACTTTGCACTTTATCTTTAACCTTCACTTAGCACTTTATCAACTGCCATGGTTATATGATCAGACAAACTAGTTGTACATTTATTTAATATGGGAGTTTCCCAGCTTTAGCAACTTGGTAGTATTCTCCCAAGAAATGAGGTCTTGTCATATTGAGATATTATGTGATGTAAATAGTCTTAAATACATTGACTGCCTAAAAATGTACATGTAGAATTATGGATTTAACCAGTGATTTACCTTACTTGTCATTACTGTCTGATTATGGATTTAACCGGTGATTTATTTTTGTGGTATGTTACCGTCAGATGTATTTATTTATATATATACTGTGGCAGTATGTTTTCACTATCTATCAAGTCACATGACTCACTACGTCACTGTGAAGGGGTTGAAACTGCATTTAAAAAAGCATTGAGTCCTATGTACATGTTGCAGCGTGAACAAGGGCATACCTTGCCAGAAACGCGTAGCTGCTTTCTGTGTACCGAATAAAAATACCGATATGCTGATGTTGCGTGGTCCGTCTCCCTTCTGTTTGCTGGTGTGCTGAGCAGGCGCCGGAAACACCGAGAAATTCAGAGGAGTCACGTGTTTCATATATATATATATATATATATATATATATATATATATATATATATATATATCTGCAAATACCTCGCAGCAGCGCTCCTTGCAAAGAGACTCGAGGCAAGGACCAACTTTCCTTCAGCATTCTTTATTTAGCCATTAGGTAGTGTGTCATGACGCGTTTCGGCCGTCCCAGCGGCCTTGGTCACATGGCGATACAGATTGCTTTTTGCCCATTTAAAGTGATAACGTGCAGTCACATGTCAAAAAATGATGGACATAGAAATAATACTATATGTTTAAATACATTTTGCATATACTTTCTCCTGGTACCAATACAAAAGTGAAAATAACTGTATAAATACATAAATAAGTCACAATTTTGCATAATGTATCAAAAGGTATAAAGTTATACATATACTGCTTCAATTCATTGTGCGAAGAGTACTAACAATTTGATAAAAATTGATTATAACTGCATAAATGCCTATAACTCTTCTAGATGGTGTTGAGAAAGAAGTATACCATATAGCCCATCAAAATCTATTAGAAATTATTGTGCGAAAAATAGTGCTCACCCTTGTGTATTAAAGTATAATACCAAATTATACTATTGTTCACTGCTATTTAATGATAGTTGTGAAAGAAAAAGATCCAAAAAAAGGAAAATTAATTCTATCTATATGGATCTCTTTTTTTAAAAAAAGGAAAACAAGAAGAAATGAATTCAAGACGTCAATTGTGCCAGCCAGATAAGGCTCAAAAGGAGAGATTGTGGAGCCTTAACTTACTTCCGGTTCCATTATATCATTCTTATCTTTAGCTATATTATTGCACTTATATTTAAAGTGACCTCGTGTCAATTGGAAAAAATTAATTATAATTTCTTCCATTAAAGTGACATCGTGCAGTCAAAAGTGCAAATACAGTTAAAGTGGCTGGTGCTGGAGGTTATACAGTACTGAGGTAAAGGGGAAGGGAAGTCTAAACCCTATTAAACCAGAGCTTGCTTCCATTTTCAAGACAAGATACTTACATACATCATCAATATTGCACATATAGAAAAAATCATCACACCATAAAAACAGTCTAAAAAAGAGGGAATCGGTAACATGACTAAAATCAGCTATCACATCAAAAATCAGGATAAAAAACATATTACCCTAATATCTAAAACGACGGCTAAAATCAATCAATTCATATATCTACACACACCAAAATTATGTACACTCAATATATAAATTATACATAGTATATTGCAATATAAACATGAATATGTAAAAAAAGTGCATGGTGCAGACCAACTCCTCTTATCATTTAGACTATGGTTATGTCATGGTGTTAACTATATGGCACAGGTGACATTATGCTAAAGTGGTCATAAGTATGTGTGGAGGTCCTCCGTGGTGTTAAGACCTCCCGGCCACTTTGAGTTAAACTCCAAAATATATTTTGTTTCCAGCCTGCGCATACATGCCTCCCTGTCACCTCCTCTTCTAGTAAGTGCTACAGACTCGATGGCAAAATATTTGAGACACTGAGGCTTACTGTTGTGACACGCCTCAAAGTGTCTGGCCACTGGATAGCTTTGGTCCTTATTTACAATGGCGCGCAGATGCTGCAAAATACGCTTATGTATTTGCAGCTTGCTGCTGCCAATGTATTTGAGTTTGCAGTCGCACTCTAAAATGTACACACAGTATTCCGTTCTACAGGTTAGGTGTTGTTTTATTTCCCTAGTAGTTTTGGGGATTACTGTTGTGTATTTTTTGGTGTTAACACCATGTTGGCAGGCTTTACATGCCAGGCATTTGTAGAAGCCCCTGCTGATTGGTCTCCAAGGCTCCTTGCCTATGTAGTCTTGACTATTTTTGGAGAGGATGGAGCCCATACTCAGACTTTTTCGAAAAGTAATTGATGGATTAGGGGGCATCACATCACCAATCGTGGGATCATCTTTTACAAAGTGCCAGTTTCTCCTGACGATACTCCTAAGTTCTTTCTCCTGTTTGGAGTAGGTCAGAATGAGTCTAACTTCATTAGTGTTGTCACTTTGTTTCACTCTCCTCGTCAGCAAATCACCTCTGTCTTTGACCCTAGATTTCTTTATAGCAGTGTTCACTATCTTGGCAGTGTAACCCCTATCTACAAATCTTTGAAAACTTTCCTGTTGTTTAACAATCATATCTTCCTGATTGCTACAAATACGGCGGATGCGTAGCATCTCGCCATAGGGTATTGATTTGATTAGATGTTGGGGGTGAGCACTCGTAGCATGTAAAAGAGTGTTACCTGCCGTCGGTTTTCTAAAAAGAGTACTGGAAATCACATTATTACATATAAAAACCTGTACATCTAAAAATGTTACCGATTCCCTGCTTACATCAGAGGTAAAATGCAGATTAAGATCATTGTCATTGATGTCCTGTATAAAATTTAAAACACTTTCCTCGGAACCACGCCATACAATAAATAAGTCGTCAATAAATCTGAGCCAACAAGTAACATTAGTAGTCCAATATTCTTCAAATTTTCGCAGGAGGACCAGTTCCTCCCACCACCCCATAAAGAGGCACGCGTAACTGGGGGAGAAACTGGCCCCCATTGCTACACCCTGGACTTGTTGGTACATTTGACCATTAAAAATGACAAAGTTATTGTTGAGGCAGAATTTTAGCATATCCAAGAGCATTTTGGTGTGTTGGGCCAGTTCAATGGGCCTGCGGCTAAGATAATACTCACATGCCCGCAGGCCATCCTTGTGCTTTATACATGTGTATAATGAAGTGACGTCCAACGTTACCAACAACAAGTCGGGGCTCCATGTTACATCCTCCAACTTTCGCAGAAAGTCACTTGAGTCTTGCACATATGACTTTAAAGACTTCATGTGTGGCTGCAAAAAGTAGTCAATGTACCTTGAAAGGTTTTCCAAGGGGCCACCACATGCTGCGATTATTGGTCTTCCTGGGGGTTTGGAGATATTCTTATGGACTTTTGGTATGAAATAAATATATGGTGTGAGTGGGTGATCTTTTTTGATGAACTTAAACTCATCTCCACTTAGCATACCAAGGCCCTTCCATGCCACCAAGTTCTTTGATAAGGCCTCCAACATCACCCTGTATTTCTGGGGGGTGCTCTTGGAATAACATTGTGGGTCATCTAATTGCCTATGCGCCTCCTCCAGGTACTCCGTAGCTGGCCATAAAACAATGTTCCCACCTTTGTCTGAATTTCGAACAATAACTTTAGCATTTTTCAATTTGATGGACAATTGATTTATTTTTCTCTCCTGGTTTGTAAATTGACGCTTATTCTTGTCAGTCTTTAAGGCCATCTTTTTCACTTGTTGCACTACAACATCACTAAATGAGTCAAGACCATCCCGTGCCGCCAGGGGAATGTATTTGGACTTGGGCTTGAATGGGGTAATTGGTTTCCTTTGACCACTGGACGCCACTATCTCCTGTGTCCCCAAAGCCTCATCAATCCCCAGCTGGCAGATGTCACGATACAAGTTTAGGTCACTGACTGCCAATTCTGAGGTGCTAGTGGTAGATCTGGTTGGGGCATTTTCTGTGCCGGTTGTCTTATTAAGGAATTGTTTTTTCAATTTTAATTTCCTTATAAATCTGTATATATCTGCCCTCGTGGTAGTATACGAAAAGTTGGACTCAGGACAAAAGCTTAGGCCTAAGCTTAGTAGTTGCTCTTCTGCAGCTGATAGTTCTATTGGGCTGAGGTTAATTATAGATTTTGTTTGTTTCTTCTCGCTGGATTGGTCTCCATCACAGCTCACAGTTATTGAAGAATCCATAGTGTTGTCCTTGACTAGGCCTGGGGTTTCTTGCTCCTTCCCCGACCCCGACCTCGTCCCCGCTTGGTTGGCTCGCCTTTGTTTGGCTGCTTTTCTTCTGCCCCTCCTGCGTTGGGACTTGGTTGGGACAATTTTCCCTGGAAGTGCGATCTTAGGGTTGCCTTTCTGCCATCTTTCAAGACCGCCAACTCTTCCCCCATCGTCAGAACAACGTTGCCTCTTGCCCCTTCATTATCTGAACCGCTTTCTGCAGCTGAGCTGTATGTAGATATTTCCTCAGATTCCGCCGGCACTGCCCCTGCACTGGCTGCTCCTCTCTTATTCACTGTGGCTCTTCTTAGATTGTCGTATTGACGTGCAAATGTGAATATTTGGCCATTCGCGTAGTCGTCCCGATCTCTTTTGAATTTATAAATTTTTCTTGTTTTGATTTTTTCTTCCTCCTTTGAAAGTCTGGTTAACATTTCACTCCTCATTTTGGTAGTCTGCGGGGTTTCCTTGTCGCCTTGCAGTGCTTTTATTTTTTCTTCAAGAATATCTATCTTGGTCTGAAGTTCCTCTCCGTCAATCTCAGCAAACTTCACTAAGATCTGCATTAGTTTGCGCGAGGACTCAAGATTGCACTGACCCCATTCTTCCATCATTAAGGGGTTTGGGTTTTCATAGCTGGGGGCCAGCATGATGTGCAGTCCTCTAGGGACTCTCCCAACATCCAAATATATATATTTTTTTTTTTCCAAAAGTCGCCGTTTACCTCCTGCTTTCCCCACAGAACAACCAAAGGAGCAAGACCACAGCGTAAGTGCAGTTTCTTCAGTGCTTTATTCGTGCCAGAATCTCAGCCTGCAATCCACCATGACGCGTTTTGCCTCAACAATGAGGCTTGATCACATAGCGTGCCATGGACACAAACAAGGGAATTTAAAGTGCAAATGCTTAAATGGATACAGCTGTGCTGATAGTATTAATAAACAGTGAGAAAATACTACACGGATCTAGTGAAGGATAAAGGGCATAGTGCCCTATGGTTCTAATAATAAACATATAAATGATGAATTGAGGGATGTATAAAATTTAAAAAATGCATATGAATAAATTCATATATTTACACTTTTTAAAATTTCCGACTCCACTTCAAAAATTTCATATATATACATTATATTACACATAGATCTCTTCATCATATGCATATAAGTATCTACACTATATACACATAAAACTATTGTAATTGATGTCTTAAGAACCCAAAGATAACACTTCAATTCATTTCAAGAACCGAATGTAGATCACACTGTTATAAAAATAGTACCCCTGTGGGTATAATCCAATACAACACAAGCTCATAGATCCAATGTGATAACGCACTTATAAGTTACCCTTTTAAGGTTGCTGCAGATCAAACAATATAATTAAGTGAAAAGTGCTAGTGCTAACATTAAAAACATTCTACAGATTATAACAGGCTGCAGAGTCAGGTTTAAAAATCAAAACCCTTTCTAGGGGAACTCGTCAGTAACTCATAATTTATCCAGAAGTGTTGTATAGGGTTTTTTACAGTGAATACAATATATCAGGAACAGGTTAACATTGACTAGAGGCAGGTGTATAGGTCCTCACTGGCATTTAAACCTCCAGGATTCTTACTGTTGAGCTCTAGGATGAATCTAGGTTCCAATAGACGCAATTTAGCGTCCCTATTTCCCCCTCTTTTCAGAGGTAGAACAGAGTCAACAAGAAAGTACTGTAGGCTACTGGGGTCACTATTATGTACTGATTCGAAGTGCCTAGCCACCGGGTAAGCTTGGTCTTTTCCAGAGATTGCCCTTAGATGTTGTAAAATGCGCTTGTGGGCGGGCAGACGGGTACTACCCACATATTGGAGTCCACAAGGGCATTGCAAGACATAGACTACATATTCAGTCTTGCATGTGAGTCTCTTATTGATTACAAGAGGCTTTTCTGAAAAGGGACTTGAAACATGTGTTTTGTTTATCCCGTGGCGACAGGCTTTGCACGATTGGCACTTCTTGAAACCTGTAATGTGATCCATCCAGGATTTGGTAGGCTCTAACGTTTTACTGACTAGTGCACTGGCCAAGCTAGGGGATCTACGGAAAGTAAGACTGGGTTTATCAGGTACCAGGCTCCCTATGACTTGATCACCTTTGACCAGATTCCAGTTCTTATTGAAAATGTTCCTTATTTGGGAGTGTTGGTTGCTATAAGTAACAATGGCTCTTGATTGTATTTGCTCATTGTTAACCACCCCTGCATTTGGTCTGACTCTAGGTATTAGGGCTTCCTCCCTTGTAGTTTTTTTAGTGCGCTTAATCGCTCCATCTTTTAATGCGCTACTATACCCTCTATTTAGGAATCTGATTTTACTGGCTTGTTGAGCCAGATCACATTCTAAGTCAGAACTACATATTCTCCTTAGTCTTAGCATCTCCCCATAGGGGATGCTACGGATTAAATGTTTGGGGTGCTGGCTGCTGGCATGAAGTAGTGTATTTCCCGCAGTCAGTTTCCTATGTAGTTTGGTTTGCAGTGTATTATCCCTGATGTAAACCTCTACATCTAAGAAAGTAACTCTCTCTTTGTGGATCTGTGATGTGAACTGTAGATTTAAATTGTTTGTATTGAGTTCTTTTACAAATTCTGTTGCCTCCTCAGTCGACCCCCTCCAGATCATGAACAGGTTATCTATATACCTGAGGTACAGCATTACCTTATTACACATAGTCTCTTTGTGTTGGTCCATGAGGACCCGCTCCTCCCACAGCCCCATATGTAAGCAGGCGAAGCTGGGGGAGAAGCAGGCCCCCATAGCCACCCCTCTCATTTGCTGATATATTTGATTATTGAAAATGAAGAAGTTTTGTTCCAAACATAATCTTAACATGCCAATAATCATCTTGTTGTGTTGCACACACTCTATGGGGCGTTTGTTAAGGTAATGCTCCACTGCCTTTATACCATCACAGTATCGAATTGATGTATACAAAGAGGTAACATCCATGGTGATAATCAACAAGTCATCATCCCAAACAATTGAGGCCAATTTGCATAAAAAGTCAGTGGTGTCTCTTACATAAGAATCCAAATTCTTTACCCATTCCTGTAAAAAGTAGTCAATATAGCGGGAAATATTTTCGGTGGAGCTGTCTATGGCCGAAATAATTGGCCTCCCAGGTGGCATTGAAGCATCCTTATGCACCTTGGGTAGGAGATAGAAACTAGGGATAACTGGATGATCTTTTTTCAAGTATTTAAATTCATCAAATGAAATTAATCCACTGCTTCGCCATGCCATCAACTTGGAGTTCTGGTCATTCCATGCTGTCTTAATTGTGGAAAGATTACTTTTCTTGTAGCAATCCAAATCCCCCAATTGCCGCTCAGCCTCTCTAATGTACTCCTCACGTTTCCAGAGGACAATATTGCCTCCTTTGTCGGCTGGCTTCACAATAATTTTATCTTCAGCTTTTAATTTTTTGACCAGGTTATGATAGCATTGGTTTTGTCTATTAATGACCACCTCTTTTTTGTTAGAAGCAATGTATAACTTTTTCAAGTCTCCTATAATAAGATCATGGTAGACATCCAAGTTGTCGTGAGTGGATATAGGCAGAAAGGTGGCTTTAGGTTTGAATGGAGTGGTACTGATCCCAGTGCCACTGGCTTCATCAGTTTCAACACCCAAAGTCATATCCATATTTTCGCATTGTAATGTCCATATTTCTTGAAATGCAGCTCCCTCACCTGCAGTCAATAATGAGGGACTAGCTGGTACTGTGACTTTAGGTTTTTTATATGGCTGTAGGCGATGGAATTTGCTAAGTTTAAGCTTCCTAACATATCTGAAAACATCCATCCGTGTATCAGCATAGTTAAAGTCCCTAGGAGGGCAGTATGAAAGTCCTAGAGATAAGATGGAGGTTTCCCTTGCGGTTAAAGTTGTATCCGTTAGGTTAATTATTGAGGGGGCGCTGACGCCTGTCCCCGTTTCTTGTTCCATCGGCCCCGGTTTGGCTTTTTTTCTCCACCTGTTCTTGCTGCATTTCCGGCGCTCAGACCGTTTCCAGTTTGACCTTTGTTTCCTTGTGAAGCCTTTGATTGTGAGCTTGATCTCAGGGTGTCCCTTCGGTTTTCGCACAGGCAGCTCAACTCCTGTGCCGGGGTAAGTTTTGTAAACCCCAATTCATGTCTTGTAGATGGACCTTCCTCTGCCTCACTCTCTGCAGCTGAACTTAGATCAGTGGAGGATATCGATATGGATGTCTCTTCCCGCGATTTTTGTCCAGTTCTGCCAATCCGGGCTTTGATCCCATCAAACCTACGTGCAAAAGTAAAAATATGTCCATTCAAATAATCTAATCTGTCCCTCTCAAATTTGAAAGCTTTACGCTTTTTAATAATATCTTCCTCTTTCGCCAAGTGACTCTCCATATCCTCTCTCATTTTTTTAACATCGTCATCAATTTCAACCTTTGACAGTTCCACTTCCAACTGCTCGATTTCGGTTTGGAGTTTTAACCTGTCGCTTTCCGCATATTTTACAAGAATCCTCATGAGTCTTGCCGAGGACTCTAAGTTTGCTGTAGCCCATTCTTCCAGCATTTGGGGGTCCGGGTTATCGTAGCTGGGAGCCAACGTGATACGGAGGCCCCTCGGGACCCGCCCCACTTCCAGGTACCTCGCGAGGGATTTATTCTCCCACCATTTAGCCTGCTCTTTTTTTGTTAACTTTCCAAGTTTGCGGAACAAGTCTTTGACCGTCGGGTTTGTATTTCCCTTATCCGGTTGCTGTATGGGTGTGACTGAGTCTTCCCCAGCCGGGGGTTCGAAAACTGACTCCGCAGCCTGCTCCCTGTGCCTCAACACGGCGGCGGACATTGCGTTATATGGCTAGTTCAATGAGGCTTTAACTGAAGAAACAAACTGGCGAAGGATGTAACTAGAAAGTCTTACACGTCCCGCCAGGCACACTCTTCACTGCAAATTGCGAACGCTGCCTTACCCGGAATGGGCTGCCGAACACCTCAATTCTTCTTCAGTGTATTTGGCTCCTTCATTTCCCGGCAAGCGTGTGCTGACTCGCAGGGGCATCCACAGCTTCCTCCTACCGGAGTAAGATTTCGATTCCGGTTCACGGAATCACAGCTTCCTGCCGTGTCACCGCCCAAAACGAAGAGGGATCTCGCTCGTAACCAGGAAGCTTCCAGTTACCACAATTTCCAAAAGTCGCCGTTTACCTCCTGCTTTCCCCACAGAACAACGAAAGGAGCGAGACCACAGCGTAAGTGCAGTTTCTTCAGTGCTTTATTCGTGCCAGAATCTCAGCCTGCAATATATGTATATATACACACACACACATATATTACCTACTGGCGGTCGCCAGTAGGTAGTTATTGTTAGGACCTAGTTTCCATAGGAAATCCGCAACATTCTATTTGGAATAACTTTGGCGCCTGTTGACGAATCTTCGCGAAATTCTCAAAGAAGATGGGGCGCTCCGCTCCGCTCCTTCCCTGAAAGTTTTGGGGTGATTCGTGAAGCGGGGGTGAGAAAAAAGGGGGGTCCCAAAATGTGTTTTCCCTATGCAATTTTCCATAGGGACCTTTAAGTGAGGCTACCTCCAGATTTGGCACAAAGGTAGAGTTAGGTTCGCAGTTTAAGTTTTTTGTTAAATGGTGTAAATCCGTTCAGTAGTTCCTGAGAAAATCAAAAGTAAAATCATAGATATATCTATAGACGAAGTACCGTACGTGTACCGTCCGAAAAGAGTTGACATGGCTCACATCCTTGTGTGCCATGCCTACAAACCACTGCCCCGACATAGGTCAGGCACCCCTCTAGCTGGGTCCACTATACCAGTGGTGAGGGTACAGGTGCATGAGCCCTGTATCCCTACAGTGTCCAAACCAATTTCCTAGACATTGTAAGTGCAGTAATGCCATTAAGAGTGTATGGTGTTGGGAGTTTGTCATTACGAACTCCACAGCACCATAATGGCTTTACTGAAAACTGGGAAGTTTGGTATCAAACTTCTCAGCACATTAAACCCACACTGATGCCAGTGTGGGATTTATTGAAAAATGCACTCAGAGGGCATCTTAGATATGCACCCTGAAAAACCACCAGCCTCTGATGGGTTCCCTGACTGGTACTCACCAGCCTGCCACCACAAGATATGTTTCTGAACTTCTGGGGTGGAAGTCTTCACTCCCTGAGCCCAGAAACAAAGCCTTTCCTGGGCTGAGGTGGTCCTCCAAGCCAGGAGGTGGTCCCCCACACCAGGTAGAGCCATCTGTTGCAGGGGAGCACCGAAGGCCTTGCCCCCTTTGTAACGCAACCCTCAGCCTCTCCTGCTATCAGGACCAGGCCCCCTTCCTGTCTCCCCCTCCTTTTCGGTGGGAAGACAGGTGGGAAAAATTAGGCAGCCCAGAAGGTCTGCCCACCTCTGCTAACCCCACCCTTCAGGTGGGGGAGTTGAGGTGAAGCCCACTCATCAGTGCCCACCATCTTGCAGATGGCAGGCACTCTCCAATCAGGATTAGGGATTGTGTCCACTCCCCCTCGTGGGGTGAGCACCCCAAGGATGTAGTCAGCCTAAGGTCAGCAGCCCATTGGCAACTGACCCAGAAACAAATAAAAAACACCCCCAAAATACAGCATTAGCCCCCCAAATCTTTTTTATGATTACTGACCTCTTTGAGCAGTTGTCTGCTGCAGCCACCTTTGCACTCGCACTTTAGACTTTCCTGATTGCCAAGCGGAGCACCATTGTTACTCCACCCTTTCCTAGCAGCCATCTTGGGTCTATTAGCAGTCCAGCTTTTAGATTGCTCCCAGGTGGTGGTGCCTACTTAATGCACTCCGCTTCTGCGTCGCGCAGCGGTGTTAGGTATGAATTAAGACTTCACTAAGCCTTGGATTTTACTGTTTGAGGGGCCATCGGAGGAGCTCACTGCTGCGTGTTGCAGGGTGAGCCTAGTATTATTTTTTAGGGAATTGGGGAGCTATATTCTATATTGTTTACTCGTGTTTTTATGATTACTGATCTCTTTGAGCTGTTGTCTGCTGCAGCAACCTTTGCACTCGCACTGTAGACTTTCCTGATTGCCGAGCGGAGCGCCATTTTTACTCCGAGGCTTGGTGCTTAAATCCTTTCAAGAGCTTCTGCAAGAATATCCTATGACACAGACTCAGTTCTATAAGTACCTCCAATTTTGACATGCCATTTATCCGAGTATTTCAGGCATTGAGGTGCTCCCTGAATTCAGTCGAATTGAGGCGAAGGTCTTTATGGGAGATCTACAAGATCACAAGATATCAAAGATATACCAATCTTTGGCAACCCATAGTTCCACTACACTGGACACACTCAGAGAGGCATGGGTTCGGGACGTTGGTCAATTGGATGGGGATGACTGGATGGATGCACTGGCCTCACCTAGAGGTGCAGCAATATCGATGAGGCTGCGCCTTGGCCAGTTCATATACCTCCACAGGCTTATTACACTAGGCTCAGGCTGTGGAGGGCAGGCCTGGTGGCTTCCCCGCTGTGTCTGCGATGTGGGCGAGAGGAGGGGTCCCTAATTCATGTTTGGCACTGTATAGCACTCACGAAATTCTAGAGAGGGATGTTGGCTTGCATGACGGAGGGGCTGGGGTGGGAGCTCCCCTCTTCACTGAAACTAACAATGCTGCATGTTATGGAGGGTATAGGATGTAATATATATGAGGCATCTACTGCTGTTGGGGCGGACATTGGCTAAAAGAGATATAACAAAGCTGTGGAAGGCAATGGCCACTCCCTCTCTCTCGGCCTGGAAAAATGGGATGTATTTTAGTATGGGTTGGATATCCCCATATTTAAGGCTAGGGGCTGCCCGCAAAAGCGCCCCAAAATTTGGAAACAGTGGGCAGATTATCGAGGTTTGAAATTGGACCCGGTGCCCCCTGTGGACACATCATTATCTACTTTGATATGTCGGCCCCTAGGATAATGGTCAGGATATGTGGTAAAGGACTTGATTTAGTGGGATGGGCAAAGAGGGACCGCCGATACGGAGCTGTGATTTGCAATCTATAATGTAGCAGATGTTTCCTGGGTCAAGAGCTCTGCATTGTTTATGACCTTTGACATAACATCTGTTTTCAAAACAAAAGAAGGCGTACCAAAGGCAAACCTGTCTGCGCCTGGCCGCCCCTGGCCCGCGCCTAGCGCCAGCCATGCTGCCCGATTGAGTAGTGAGGGGAGGGTGTGCTGGTCACGAGGCTCGTTCCTCGCCCTGGGTAGCAATTTATGTATTGGGAGACCATGGTGATTGCTGAGACAATTTTGATTCCAGCTTCCATTGCAAGATCTGTCATTTTAAGCAGGGAATCCCTGAAAGAAACATCTAGCAACTGGGGTAAGACCTCCAAGACACAGAGAGCATTGAACGGTGGGGTAAGATCAGCTGTGATTAACTGCACACTGATGACATTTGGCTTTTACTAATGGATAAAAAATGGGATTTACTGTTCCTTACGGAAACTTGGCTGAAAAAGGAAACCCTTCCGTCACTAGAACTGGCAATCCCCCCTGGCCTCAGGGTAGTTTGTGTCAATAGGACAGGAGAGATGTGAGGGAGTGTGGTGGCAATCATCTTAAAGGAGTCATGGGACTTCACCTCTTCTGAATTAAGCATCTTCGGTGCCATAGAGGGCTTGAATTTTTGCATTAAGTTTTACCCAGTCCTTTCTATTGCTGGCCTATTAATATATAGACCTCCTGACTGCCTGAATCTTCATCTCTGGGAGCTGAGCACTCTGATTGTGCAGAAATCTTTACAATACTCTAATGCCATGGTGCTAGGTGATTTTAACCTCTATGAGGATGACCCCTCATGTCCCCATGCCTCACAGTTAGTGCAGTCTCTTAGGGGTGCGAAATTCAGGCAACGTGTATTCGCGCCCACACACAGAGCAGGTCATACTCTCTACCTCATTTTCTCTAACATCCATTCTGTTAGAGTTGAGAAACCCCAATGTATGACGTGGACAGACCACTATCTAATCTCTTTCTTGTTCAACATTGGTAAAACACAGTTGTCAGGCCAAAAACATTCAATGGTTAGTAGGAACTGGAAGAGAGTGAGTGCAGACATTGTGGGGCCACTGATTATTAATGGTGACCAACCGCGCTCCGGGGATCCTAACGCGGACGCAGCACTGTTTAATTTTAGGATCTCTGCTTCACTTGATGAGGTGGCGCCATTGAAAACTCCTAAATATCAGAGTGAGTCCCGTTCAGCCCCCTGGTTTTCGGAGGCTCTCCGGAGGGTAAAAAAGTGGATACAAGCGTTCAGAAAGGCAATGGAGGAAGGAGTATACTCCAGAAGCTAAGCTGGAATATAAGATAGCTCTAAATCAACTGCGTAAAATGATGAGAGTGGCCAGGAAAGAGTAGAGATTGAGAGTGTGGAGCACTCGAGCAAAGAGATTTTTAGGATCGTTAGATCCTTTACTAACCCTGCTGCGGTTGAAGGAAAAGTTTTGCCCTCCTTAGAGTTATGTTCTAACTTATCCAACTCCTTCGAGAAGAAGATTAGGAATGTATACTCTTCTTTCACATCAGAAGTGTCATTACTGGCTCCCCAGGCTCCAATAACTTGCAAGACTGATGGCACCTTTACGGAGTTTGCCCATATAACCCTGCAAGAATCCTTGGCTGAAATCTTAAGGTGTAAATCGGGATATCCCACTGACCTCTGTCTTCCCAAGATTTTCAGATCACTTGCTCATTTGATTAATCCAGCACTGAATTTCATTTCGACTGTGTCACTGTCCACTGGCATCTTTGGTGATGTCGGGAAACAGGCTCTTCGTTTACCTCTCTTGAAAAAACCTAACGCAGACCCCAAGGAGCCTGGGAATTACCGTCCTATTTCTCTGCTACCGGCACTGGCAAAAACGTTGGAGAAAAAAAACACAGTGCCAATTTACCAAGTATGTCGACTCCCAGGACATTCTTCACAACACTCAGTCAGGCTTCCAGACAATATATAGCACGGAAACCGCCTTGGCGGAGTCAGTAAGAATGTCAGTGGATGCGGTAGCCTCTGCTATGTTGTTCCTGTTGGATCTGTCCGCGGCCTTTGACACAGTTGCTCATTCCATACTGCTCAACAGACTTGAACAGCTTGGTGGCCAGGGCACATCCCTTGCTTGGATCCAGTCCTACTTTCATAATCAAACTCAAATTATATTTCTCCCACCACACCAATCATCACCTAAGCCGCTAAGGTGTGGGGTAACTCTGGGCTCTGCACTAAGCCTCCTGCTCTTTAATATCTACCTGTTACCACTCTTCAATCTGATTGACATCTGGGAGTTGAAGGCTGTTTTCTATGCAGATGATAAACAGCTGATATTCTCCTTTTTAGGATCAGTCTAGGGACTCATATGCTAGATTTACGGGCTGCCTCAAAGACATCACTAGCTGGATGAACAACAAAAAGCTTAAATTAAATGCAGACAAGATGGTCAGCCCTCTCCCCCTCCCGCAGGACTTTGGTGGCCAACTGAGTTTGGAACTCCGCCTTGTCCGGCTAAGGAAGCTAGACATTTGGGCTTCAAGTGGGATTCAGCTCTATCTTTCAAAACCCACTTACACCATGTCTCGTCCTGTTTTGGCAAGAAAAAAATTCCTGCACCTCTTGCCAGAGGAGAGCAGGAGGACAGTAGTTCATGCGACTGTGACATCTCATCTAGACTATGCTAACAGTCTGTGCCTGGAACTTCCCAGTTCTCTGATTCACAGACTTCAGATGAATCAGAATTCAAGGCCTTGACCCTTGCTTTTCCGGCAATGCACAACATAGGACCTAGATACTTCAGAAAGAGACTTCTCCCATATCAATTGGCCCGCACTCTTAGATCTAACTCCAAGTACCTATTTGTGTGTTCCCTGTTTTTCCAAGGCTAGAAAAGGAGGAAGGGCCTTCTCGGTCAGGATGCTATGGAATGCACTACCTCTACATCTTTGCATACTGGACTCTGAATCTGATTTTCGAAGGCACCTGAAGACGTGGCTCTTCGGCTAGGCTAGTCTCGTCCCTTATCTTCTCAACTGATTACCGCTAAGCGCCGGGACAACTCTGTTTGAGGTAGCTGTTTGAGCTATAGAAGTAACACTATTATTATTATTTAGGGGGCAGCCCTGAACCGAGAAGACAGATTCCCGCATCCTATGAAGAAGAAGGATGAAAGAAGACTCCCAGCAGAGGAGCCTGCAGAGAAGAACTGACTTGGCCCCAGCCCTATCGGCCCGTCTGCAGTATCCAGAGATCCTGTACCAAAAGCCACCTTGTCCTAAGAGAACCTGAGGTGCACCTACATCCCGAGCCCTCCAAATTACCTGCCTAGCTGTTGGTTCCTCTTGGAAGTCTTCCTGGACAGAGACTGCAGCCAAAATCCAAGCCCGGCAACTCCCATTGAAAACAGGGCACCCAACGCCAAAACACCCTGCACCCAGCCGCCCCTGCACCGCTGCGGGTAACCCCTTGTGTGCTAACTCTGATCCTTCTTTGTCCTGAGCCTAACACCAGGAGCTTTGCTCCCACAACCTTGTGGCCTGCTCGTGAGCAGCCACAAACCGGAGACCCCCTATCCCCCATTGGATAACATTGGGCCTCAGCACTATGCACCCGGCTGTCCTAGTGCAGCTGAGGTGCTTTGAGAGTGCATCCTCAACCCTGGGGGAACACTGGTTCTAACCCCAGAATACCATCTCCCACAAAACAGTACTTGCCTGCAAACCTTTAACTTTATTTTTCTCCATAGGAATGCGTTGACTGTTTTTCCTTGAAAATGCTTTTAAGTGTGGAGTTGGTTTGTATGGAACATTGAAAAACCTCCTATGTTCTAAAAGTGAATTACTTACCTTTTCTCTAGGAGATGTCTCAGTGTGATATCTAGGCATAACACACTGATTAGCAAAAGTAATCTAAAAAGTAACGTACATAGTAATCTGAAAAGTAACTGAAAAGTAATTTCGAAACATTGACTTGCCTGTAATGCAACCAACTGCATTTGAACCTGCATGTAACTGTAAAACATTGCATAAGATTTTGCAAAGCATTTATTTCACTTACCTGCACCAGACTTGGCTTGGTTCTAAGAAATAAAATAACGTAATAATATTTGTAATACAAACAAATTGGTCTGAGTTCAGTCTTTGAGTGCATGACATCATTTGCTGCCTGAGTGTGTACAACAAATGCTGAAAACCACCCTCTGATAAAGCCTTACCGCTCGCCCACACAACTACAAATGGAGAGTAAGGTGCTATCTACTTTTACCTCTGCCTACATTTGGTTGTTCCACTGGACTCTGTGCACACTATACTTCATTTTGGTATAGTATATACAGAGCCAGCTTCCTACACCTGCCAGTAAACTTGCTTTTTTTCATGCCCTTTTTGTTACGTTTTGCCCCTACCAGACAGCAAACCCAGCACCAGCGAGCCTTTGCTTCCCTGGCACTGTTAACCACTTCTCCACCTACCCGCTTTGCCAAAAAAACAGATATGCCACAATGAACGGCTTAGGAGGACGAAAATCTTCTATATCCTGCCCAGTTTTTAAACATCGAACATCCTGACAATTTGGTAGCTAGGATATGAGTCTCCTTGACCAAAATCACTGCGGGGTTCTAGGGTACAATCCAGCTTTCTATTACCCAAAGTTTCTTAACATTATTGAGCCCGTTTGCATTGAAGGACAATACCTTCAGGAAGTTACTCATAATGATGATCTATTTTTAAAAAAATGGACTTTGGAGAAAAAAGAATATTACCTATATTAGCTTCCCTCTCGCTGGTCCAAGCTGCTTCAGTGAGATAGTATCTTTTAACACAAAGAGAAAATAAGCGTCCCCCTTTTCACCCCACCTTTATCTTGCAGTAAGCTAATAGAGGGGAGAGATCCTCGTTGCTGATTGGATCCCCCTCAGGCAAGGATAACATTCTTTTCTACCTTCCTTAGTGTATGAGTTAAGTAACTGCGAACCTGGATCCATATTTATCATTGTTTCTACTCCTACCCTCCACCTAACACGTGCCCCCCCAATTCTCCCCTCTCGCCCCTTACCCGTGGTTAGTGGTGCACCATCCCACGCACACCTGACATGCTTCCCTCCCCCAAGTATCTGGCACCCTGGACTTGTGCTCAGATCGATCAGCCTACCCTTAACCCCGCCACTCCCGAAAAAAGAAGGACCCCCCCTTGAAAACATAAAAAACACCCTTACGCTAAGGACATTAAATCCCCCTCTCCAATCGAGAATTATCTGAGTTGGGTGCATCAACCATTCGGTTATTGTTATGAGATAATACAGTGCACCTCCACCTTAAAAGTCATTAAATACCTAGAGGGAGGGAGAATCGCCTATTATAACCATAGGTCTCAGATTTGGATTGCCATAAAGTCTCATGGTCCACTTTCTGATCACTCACTCCCTCTTTACTTATGGCTTATCTGATATATGCTGTATTAATTCCTGAGCCTCCGATACGTCACAGAATATATGGATCTGTCCCTTTACTAGCTCCTTCAGTTATGACTGCTGCGCAATCATTGCCTGTGCTCCTTATGCCTTGAAAAGATGAAGCATCTTTACAAATTCTTTCCTCCTCCTAGCTGCTGCAGCAAACATATCAGAAATTATGTGACAGAGAGGGATTTCAGAAGTACTAAACTGTTTCTCTTTGATAGTTTTGTTTAACACTAACTCCTTCACCATGTAGTCTCAGAAATTCACCAGGATTGTACCGGGATGTTTTAAATTTGGAGGTAGATGTGCAGGTACACGGTAAGCTCTTGTAAGTGTGAGATCACCGGAGTGTTCCGGGAGGACATATTTTTTAATGAAAGTATTTGCCCATTGCAGTGGGTGCTGTCCCTCCAATCCTTCGGGGACACCAACAATGAGCAGGTTAGCTCCCTTTGAATGATTTTCTAACTCTTCCAACTTATATTCCATCAAGGATTTCTGTTTCTGAATGGTGACTGTCTTCTCCTGTAGGCTAACTACTTGATCTTCTTACTGAGAGAACCTTCCTTCTGCCTCTCTTAACCTCTCTGGGATCTGGGCCACCGTCTCCTCAATTTTCATAAGACGTGCATTTAGGGCAGCAATCTCCATGGTCTGTGAAGCTTTCAGACACTATATTTCCTCCAGGATAAGATTTAGCATGGTCTTGGCATCCCATTGCATCGTAGATGGGAGACTGCCCTGAAATGTCTCCTTTTTTGGAAGAGGTGGGTTCTGTTGCGTCTTTCCACCTCCTGAGTCTTCCTGCTTGGGAGCTAATGTACCCTGAGTTGTAGCTGACTAATTAGACATTATCAGGGGTTGGAATACCATCAGTTTGCCTCCAGAGGAAAAGGCGGGTCGATTTGACTGGCTGCGATGACTGTAGAGGCTGCGTCAGCTGCGCCTTCTCAAATTGATCAGTCACGAGTGCTCCATTTTGCCCCGGGCCCTGTTTTTTTTCTCATAAAGTGGGGGTATTCCATAACTTCATTCGATTTTACAGGAGCAGTCTCTGGTTTTAGGATAAATTCACTTGATTCTTGCATTAAGTGGGAATAACTGATAAAGATTCCGCTACGCTCTGTCCGGGGCTCATAATGATTGTCTCCCTGCCCCCCTCCATTGAATGACCATCCTCACTAATATTTGCCCCTTCTTCACAGTTTCCAAGATCACTGGGTATAGTGTAATGTTTTCGGCTGAAAAACTGCGAATAGCTCATGCAGTGGCTTGCCCCACTCTTTTCTTAATCGTTGGGTTGGGGCGGGAATCTCACAGTGAATCGTTGCAGGGCCAGAGGCCTTGGGTTGCCTTCGCATTTTCTATCACACAATCCCAAACCCTCTAATTTAGCTCTTCTGAAAAACCCACTTTATAAAGTATATCAGTAGTACCCCAAACAAAGTGCTGCTGTGGCCCACCCCAGCGACCCTCTACCGCATAGCACTGCAACCTTGCCAAAAATAAGGCAGAGCGCACGCACTATCCTGGAGGCCGTCACAGGTGAGGATGAATCTTTTCTGCCTCCTGGGTCTGGGTGCCGCTGATATCCTGAGAAATGGCAGAGAAAAATCAAGCCTCACTCCTCCGTATGGCCTCAAACAACTTCATGCTCCTCATAGCCATCACGAGTTGCTGGTTATTTTTTAAGTGTTAAAAAATGGAAGGAGGCCGCACGCCCACGATATCTGACTCTGGGATCCCATCCCCTGAGGCTGGGCCTTTGTTATTTCTTTTTCTTTTCGGGAAACCCATCCCCTGGGGCCTGGCCATTTTATTTTATTTTTACAGAAGGTTGGCCGCATGGCCACCCTTTCTTGGGCTAGTTTTGGCCCGGGGACCCAATCCCACAGGGCCTGCCCTGTATTTTTAATTTTTTGTTTATTTT